>NC_141700.1:478928789-479568071 GCF_964263255.1 Lissotriton vulgaris | reverse complement strand
GCAGCTGCATTCACATCCCTTGCTGCAGCTGCATTCACAGCCCTGGCCGCTGGCGTATTCACAGCCCTCGCTGCGGCGCATTCACAGCCCAGGCTGCAGCCGCTTTCACAGCCCTGGCTGCAGGCGCATTCACAGCCCTGGCTGCAGGTGCATTCACAGCCCTGGCTGCAGGCACATTCACTGCCCTGACTTCAGCCACATTCATAGCCCTGGCTGCAGGCACATTCACAGCCCTGGCTGCAGCCGAATTCACAGCCCTGGCTGCGGCGGCATTCACAGCTATGGCTGCAAGCGCATTCACAGCCCTGGCTGCAGGCGCATTCACAGCCCAGGCTGCAGCCGCTTTCACAGCCCTGGCTGCAGGCGCATTCACAGCCCTGGCTGCAGGTGCATTCACAGCCCTGGCTGCAGGTGCATTCACAGCCCTGGCTGCAGGCACATTCACAGCCCTGGCTGCAGGCACATTCACAGCCCTGGCTGCAGCCACATTCACAGCCCTGGCTGCAGCCACTTTCACAGCCCTGGCTGCAGGCGCATTCACAGCCCTGGCTGCAGGTGCATTCACAGCCCTGGCAGCAGGCACAGTCCCAGCCCTGGCGGCAGGCGCATTCACAGCCCTGGCTGCAGAAGCATTCACAGCCCTGGCTGCAGGCACATTCACAGCCCTGGCTGCAGGTGCATTCACAGCCCTGGCAACAGGCACAGTCCCAGTCCTGGCTGCAGCCGCATTCATAGCCCTGGCTGCAGGCGCATTCACAGCCCTGGCTGCAGCCGCATTCACAGCCCTGGCTGCAGCGGCATTCACAGCTATGGCTGCAAGTGCATTCACAGCCCTGGCTGCAGGCGCATTCACAGCCCAGGCTACAGCAGCTTTCACCGCCCTGGCTGCAGGAGCATTCACAGCCCTGGCTGCAGGTGCATTCACAGCCCTGGCTGCAGGAACATTCACAGCCCAGGCTTCAGTCACATTAACAACCCTGGCTGCAGGCACATTCACAGCCCCGGCTGCAGGCGCATTCACAGCCCTGGCTGCAGCCACATTCACAGCCCTGGCTGCAGCCGCTTTCACAGCCCTGGCTGCAGGTGCATTCACAGCCCTGGCTGCAGGTGCATTCACAGCCCTGGCTGCAGGCACATTCTCAGCCCTGGCTGCAGGCGCATTCACAGCCCTGGCTGCAGCCACATTCACAGCCCTGGCTGCAGCCACATTCACAGCCCTAGCTGCAGGAGCATTCACAGCCCTGGCTGCAGGCGCATTCACAGCCCTGGCTGCAGGTGCATTCACAGCCCTGGCCGCAGCTGCATTCACAGCCCTGAACACAGGCGCATTCACTGCCCTGGCTGCAGGCGCATTTACAGCTCTGGCTGCAGGCGCATTCACAGCCCTGGCTGCAGGTGCATTCACAGCCCTGGCAGCAGGCACAGTCCCAGCCCTGGCGGCAGGCGCATTCACAGCCCTGGCTGCAGGAGCATTCACAGCCCTGGCCGCAGACGCATTCACAGCCCTGGCTGCAGGCGCATTCACAGCCCTGGCTGCAGGAGCATTCACAGCCCTGGCTGCAGGCGCATTCACAGCCCTGGTTGCAGCTGCATTCACAGCCCTGGCTGCAGGCGCATTCACAGCCCTGGCTGCAGGCGCATTCACAGCCCTGGCTGCAGGTGCATTCACAGCCCTGGCAACAGGCACAGTCCCAGTCCTGGCTGCAGGCGCATTCACAGCCCTGGCTGCAGGTGCATTCACAGCCCTGGCACCAGGTGCATTCACAGCCCTGGCTGCAGCTGCATTCACAGTACAGGCTGCAGCTGCATTCACAGTACAGGCTGCTGGCGCATTCACAGCCCTGGCTGCAGGCCCATTCACAGCCCTGGCTGCAGATGCATTCACAGCCCTGGCTGCAGACACAGTCACAGCCCTGGCGGCAGGCGCATTCACAGCCCTGGCTGCAGAAGCATTCACAGCCCTGGCTGCAGGCGCATTCACAGCCCTGGCTGCAGGTGCATTCACAGCCCTGGCTGCAGGCACATTCACAGCCCTGGCTGCAGGCACATTCACAGCCCTGGCTGCAGGCACATTCACAGCCCTGGCTGCAGGCACATTCACAGCCCTGGCTGCAGGCACATTCACAGCCCTGGCTGCAGCCACATTCACAGCCCTGGCTGCAGCCGCTTTCACAGCCCTGGCTGCAGGCGCATTCACAGCCCTGGCTGCAGGTGCATTCACAGCCCTGGCCGCAGCTGCATTCACAGCCCTGAACACAGGCGCATTCACTGCCCTGGCTGCAGGCGCATTTACAGCTCTGGCTGCAGGCGCATTCACAGCCCTGGCTGCAGGTGCATTCACAGCCCTGGCAGCAGGCACAGTCCCAGCCCTGGCGGCAGGCACATTCACAGCCCTGGCTGCAGGAGCATTCACAGCCCTGGCCGCAGACGCATTCACAGCCCTGGCTGCAGGCGCATTCACAGCCCTGGCTGCAGGAGCATTCACAGCCCTGGCTGCAGGCGCATTCACAGCCCTGGTTGCAGCTGCATTCACAGCACTGGCTGCAGGCGCATTCACAGCCCTGGCTGCAGGCGCATTCACAGCCCTGGCTGCAGGTGCATTCACAGCCCTGGCAACAGGCCCAGTCCCAGTCCTGGCTGCAGGCGCATTCACAGCCCTGGCTGCAGGTGCATTCACAGCCCTGGCACCAGGTGCATTCACAGCCCTGGCTGCAGCTGCATTCACAGTACAGGCTGCTGGCGCATTCACAGCCCTAGCTGCAGGCACATTCACAGCCCTGGCTGCAGGTGCATTCACAGCCCTGGCTGCAGACACAGTCACAGCCCTGGCTGCATGCGCATTCACAGCCCTGGCTGCAGGTGCAGTCACAGCCCTGACTGCAGGCGCATTCACAACACTGGCTGCAGGCGCATTCACAGCCCTGGTTGCAGCTGCATTCACAGCCCTGGCTGCAGGCGCATTCACAGCCCTGGCTGCAGGCGCATTCACAGCCCTGGCTGCAGGTGCATTCACAGCCCTGTCAACAGGCACAGTCCCAGTCCTGGCTGCAGCCGCATTTATAGCCCTGGCTGCAGGCGCATTCATAGCCCTGGCTGCAGCCACATTCACAGCCCTGGCTGCAGCCACATTCACAGCCCTGGTTGCAGGCGCATTCACAGCCCTGGTTGCAGCTGCATTCACAGCCCTGGCTGCAGGCGCATTCACAGCCCTGGCTGCAGGCGCATTCACAGCCCTGGCTGCAGGCGCATTCACAGCCCTGGCTGCAGGAGCATTCACAGCCCTGGCTGCAGGTGCATTCACAGCCCTGGCTGCAGGTGCATTCACAGCCCTGGCTGCAGGCACATTCTCAGCCCTGGCTGCAGGCGCATTCACAGCCCTGGCTGCAGCCACATTCACAGCCCTGGCTGCAGCCATATTCACAGCCCTAGCTGCAGGAGCATTCACAGCCCTGGCTGCAGGCGCATTCACAGCCCTGGCTGCAGGTGCATTCACAGCCCTGGCCGCAGCTGCATTCACAGCCCTGAACACAGGTGCATTCACTGCCCTGGCTGCAGGCGCATTTACAGCTCTGGCTGCAGGCGCATTCACAGCCCTGGCTGCAGGTGCATTCACAGCCCTGGCAGCAGGCACAGTCCCAGCCCTGGCGGCAGGCGCATTCACAGCCCTGGCTGCAGGAGCATTCACAGCCCTGGCCGCAGACGCATTCACAGCCCTGGCTGCAGGCGCATTCACAGCCCTGGCTGCAGGAGCATTCACAGCCCTGGCTGCAGGCGCATTCACAGCCCTGGTTGCAGCTGCATTCACAGCCCTGGCTGCAGGCGCATTCACAGCCCTGGCTGCAGGCGCATTCACAGCCCTGGTTGCAGCTGCATTCACAGCCCTGGCTGCAGGCGCATTCACAGCCCTGGCTGCAGGCGCATTCACAGCCCTGGCTGCAGGTGCATTCACAGCCCTGGCAACAGGCACAGTCCCAGTCCTGGCTGCAGGCGCATTCACAGCCCTGGCTGCAGGTGCATTCACAGCCCTGGCACCAGGTGCATTCACAGCCCTGGCTGCAGCTGCATTCACAGTACAGGCTGCTGGCGCATTCACAGCCCTAGCTGCAGGCACATTCACAGCCCTGGCTGCAGGTGCATTCACAGCCCTGGCTGCAGACACAGTCACAGCCCTGGCTGCATGCGCATTCACAGCCCTGGCTGCAGGTGCAGTCACAGCCCTGGCTGCAGGCGCATTCACAGCCCTGGCTGCAGGCGCATTCACAGCCCTGGCTGCAGGAGCATTCACAGCCCTGGCTGCAGGCGCATTCACAGCCCTGGTTGCAGCTGCATTCACAGCCCTGGCTGCAGGCGCATTCACAGCCCTGGCTGCAGGCGCATTCACAGCCCTGGCTGCAGGTGCATTCACAGCCCTGGCAACAGGCACAGTCCCAGTCCTGGCTGCAGCCACATTCACAGCCCTGGCTGCAGCTGCATTCACAGTACAGGCTGCTGGCGCATTCACAGCCCTGGCTGCAGGCGCATTCACAGCCCTGGCTGCAGGCGCATTCACAGCCCTGGCTGCAGGCGCATTCACAGCCCTGGTTGCAGCTGCATTCACAGCCCTGGCTGCAGGCACATTCACAGCCCTGGCTGCAGGCGCATTCACAGCCCTGGCTGCAGGTGCATTCACAGCCCTGGCAACAGGCACAGTCCCAGTCCTGGCTGCAGCCGCATTTATAGCCATGGCTGCAGGCGCATTCATAGCCCTGGCTGCAGCCACATTCACAGCCCTGGCTGCAGCCACATTCACAGCCCTAGCTGCAGGAGCATTCACAGCCCTGGCTGCAGGCGCATTCACATCCCTGGCTGCAGGTGCATTCACAGCCCTGGCCACAGCTGCATTCACAGCCCTGAACACAGGCGCATTCACTGCCCTGGCTGCAGGCGCATTCACAGCCCTGGCTGCAGGAGCATTCACAGCCCTGGCTGCAGGCGCATTCACAGCCCTGGCTGCAGCCGCTTTCACAGCCCTGGCTGCAGGCGCATTCACAGCCCTGGCTGCAGGTGCATTCACAGCCCTGGCTGCAGGCACATTCACAGCCCTGGCTGCAGGCACATTCACAGCCCTGGCTGCAGGCACATTCACAGCCCTGGCTGCAGGCACATTCACAGCCCTGGCTGCAGGCACATTCACAGCCCTGGCTGCAGGCGCATTCACAGCCCTGGCTGCAGCCACATTCACAGCCCTGGCTGCAGCCGCTTTCACAGCCCTGGCTGCAGGCGCATTCACAGCCCTGGCTGCAGGCACATTCACTGCCCTGACTGCAGGCACATTCACAGCCCTGGCTGCAGGTGCATTCACAGCCCTGGCTGCAGGCGAATTCACAGCCCTGGCTGCAGGCACATTCACTGCCCTGACTTCAGCCGCTTTCACAGCCCTGGCTGCAGGCGCATTCACAGCCCTGGCTGCAGGTGCATTCACAGCCCTGGCAGCAGGCACAGTCCCAGCCCTGGCAGCAGGCGCATTCACAGCCCTGGCTGCAGAAGCATTCACAGCCCTGGCTGCAGGCACATTCACAGCCCTGGCTGCAGGTGCATTCACAGCCCTGGCAACAGGCACAGTCCCAGTCCTGGCTGCAGCCGCATTCATAGCCCTGGCTGCAGGCGCATTCACAGCCCTGGCTGCAGCCGCATTCACAGCCCTGGCTGCAGCGGCATTCACAGCTATGGCTGCAACCGCATTCACAGCACTGGCTGCAGGCGCATTCACAGCCCAGGCTACAGCAGCTTTCACAGCCCTGGCTGCAGGAGCATTCACAGCCCTGGCTGCAGGTGCATTCACAGCCCTGGCTGCAGGAACATTCACAGCCCAGGCTTCAGTCACATTAACAGCCCTGGCTGCAGGCGCATTCACAGCCCCGGCTGCAGGCGCATTCACAGCCCTGGCTGCAGCCACATTCACAGCCCTGGCTGCAGCCACATTCACAGCCCTAGCTGCAGGAGCATTCACAGCCCTGGCTGCAGGCTCATTCATAGCCCTGGCTGCAGGTGCATTCACAGCCCTGGCCACAGCTGCATTCACAGCCCTGAACACAGGCGCATTCACTGCCCTGGCTGCAGGCGCATTTACAGCTCTGGCTGCAGGCGCATTCACAGCCCTGGCTGCAGGTGCATTCACAGCCCTGGCAGCAGGCACAGTCCCAGCCCTGGCGGCAGGCGCATTCACAGCCCTGGCTGCAGGAGCATTCACAGCCCTGGCCGCAGACGCATTCACAGCCCTGGCTGCAGGCGCATTCACAGCCCTGGCTGCAGGAGCATTCACAGCCCTGGCTGCAGGCGCATTCACAGCCCTGGTTGCAGCTGCATTCCCAGCCCTGGCTGCAGGCGCATTCACAGCCCTGGCTGCAGGCGCATTCACAGCCCTGGCTGCAGGTGCATTCACAGCCCTGGCAACAGGCACAGTCCCAGTCCTGGCTGCAGGCGCATTCACAGCCCTGGCTGCAGGTGCATTCACAGCCCTGGCACCAGGTGCATTCACAGCCCTGGCTGCAGCTGCATTCACAGTACAGGCTGCTGGCGCATTCACAGCCCTAGCTGCAGGCACATTCACAGCCCTGGCTGCAGGTGCATTCACAGCCCTGGCTGCAGACACAGTCACAGCCCTGGCTGCATGCGCATTCACAGCCCTGGCTGCAGGTGCAGTCACAGCCCTGACTGCAGGCGCATTCACAGCCCTGGCTGCAGGCGCATTCACAGCCCTGGCTGCAGGCGCATTCACAGCCCTGGCTGCAGGAGCATTCACAGCCCTGGCTGCAGGCGCATTCACAGCCCTGGTTGCAGCTGCATTCACAGCCCTGGCTGCAGGCGCATTCACAGCCCTGGCTGCAGGCGCATTCACAGCCCTGGCTGCAGGTGCATTCACAGCCCTGGCAACAGGCACAGTCCCAGTCCTGGCTGCAGCCACATTCACAGCCCTGGCTGCAGCTGCATTCACAGTACAGGCTGCTGGCGCATTCACAGCCCTGGCTGCAGGCGCATTCACAGCCCTGGCTGCAGGCACATTCACAGCCCTGGCTGCAGGCGCATTCACAGCCCTGGCTGCAGGTGCATTCACAGCCCTGGCAACAGGCACAGTCCCAGTCCTGGCTGCAGCCGCATTTATAGCCCTGGCTGCAGGCGCATTCATAGCCCTGGCTGCAGCCACATTCACAGCCCTGGCTGCAGCCACATTCACAGCCCTAGCTGCAGGAGCATTCACAGCCCTGGCTGCAGGCGCATTCACATCCCTGGCTGCAGGTGCATTCACAGCCCTGGCCACAGCTGCATTCACAGCCCTGAACACAGGCGCATTCACTGCCCTGGCTGCAGGCGCATTCACAGCCCTGGCTGCAGGAGCATTCACAGCCCTGGCTGCAGGCGCATTCACAGCCCTGGCTGCAGCCGCTTTCACAGCCCTGGCTGCAGGCGCATTCACAGCCCTGGCTGCAGGTGCATTCACAGCCCTGGCTGCAGGCACATTCACAGCCCTGGCTGCAGGCACATTCACAGCCCTGGCTGCAGGCACATTCACAGCCCTGGCTGCAGGCACATTCACAGCCCTGGCTGCAGGCGCATTTACAGCCCTGGCTGCAGGAGCATTCACAGCCCTGGCTGCAGGAGCATTCACAGCCCTGGCTGCAGCTGCATTCACATCCCTTGCTGCAGCTGCATTCACAGAATGGCCGCTGGCGTATTCACAGCCCTCGCTGCGGCGCATTCACAGCCCAGGCTGCAGCCGCTTTCACAGCCCTGGCTGCAGGCGCATTCACAGCCCTGGCTGCAGGTGCATTCACAGCCCTGGCTGCAGCCGCATTCACAGCCCTGGCTGCAGCGGCATTCACAGCTATGGCTGCAAGCGCATTCACAGCACTGGCTGCAGGCGCATTCACAGCCCAGGCTACAGCAGCTTTCACAGCCCTGGCTGCAGGAGCATTCACAGCCCTGGCTGCAGGTGCATTCACAGCCCTGGCTGCAGGAACATTCACAGCCCAGGCTTCAGTCACATTAACAGCCCTGGCTGCAGGCGCATTCACAGCCCCGGCTGCAGGCGCATTCACAGCCCTGGCTGCAGCCACATTCACAGCCCTGGCTGCAGCCGCTTTCACAGCCCTGGCTGCAGGTGCATTCACAGCCCTGGCTGCAGGTGCATTCACAGCCCTGGCTGCAGGCACATTCTCAGCCCTGGCTGCAGGCGCATTCACAGCCCTGGCTGCAGGTGCATTCACAGCCCTGGCACCAGGTGCATTCACAGCCCTGGCTGCAGCTGCATTCACAGTACAGGCTGCTGGCGCATTCACAGCCCTAGCTGCAGGCACATTCACAGCCCTGGCTGCAGGTGCATTCACAGCCCTGGCTGCAGACACAGTCACAGCCCTGGCTGCATGCGCATTCACAGCCCTGGCTGCAGGTGCAGTCACAGCCCTGACTGCAGGCACATTCACAGCCCTGGCTGCAGGCGCATTCACAGCCCTGGCTGCAGGGGCATTCACAGCCCTGGCTGCAGGAGCATTCACAGCCCTGGCTGCAGGCGCATTCACAGCCCTGGTTGCAGCTGCATTCACAGCCCTGGCTGCAGGCGCATTCACAGCCCTGGCTGCAGGCGCATTCACAGCCCTGGCTGCAGGTGTATTCACAGCCCTGGCAACAGGCACAGTCCCAGTCCTGGCTGCAGCCGCATTTATAGCCCTGGCTGCAGGCGCATTCATAGCCCTGGCTGCAGCCACATTCACAGCCCTGGCTGCAGCCACATTCACAGCCCTGGTTGCAGGCGCATTCACAGCCCTGGTTGCAGCTGCATTCACAGCCCTGGCTGCAGGCGCATTCACAGCCCTGGCTGTAGGCGCATTCACAGCCCTGGCTGCAGGTGCATTCACAGCCCTGGCTGCACACACAGTCACAGCCCTGGCTGCATGTGCATTCACAGCCCTGGCTGCAGGTGCAGTCACAGCCCTGACTGCAGGCGCATTCACAGCCCTGGCTGCAGGCGCATTCACAGCCCTGGCTGCAGGCGCATTCACAGCCCTGGCTGCAGGAGCATTCACAGCCCTGGCTGCAGGTGCATTCACAGCCCTGGCTGCAGGTGCATTCACAGCCCTGGCTGCAGGCACATTCTCAGCCCTGGCTGCAGGTGCATTCACAGCCCTGGCTGCAGCCACATTCACAGCCCTGGCTGCAGCCACATTCACAGCCCTAGCTGCAGGAGCATTCACAGCCCTGGCTGCAGGCGCATTCACAGCCCTGGCTGCAGGTGCATTCACAGCCCTGGCCGCAGCTGCATTCACAGCCCTGAACACAGGCGCATTCACTGCCCTGGCTGCAGGCGCATTTACAGCTCTGGCTGCAGGCGCATTCACAGCCCTGGCTGCAGTTGCATTCACAGCCCTGGCAGCAGGCACAGTCCCAGCCCTGGCGGCAGGCGCATTCACAGCCCTGGCTGCAGGAGCATTCACAGCCCTGGCCGCAGACGCATTCACAGCCCTGGCTGCAGGCGCATTCACAGCCCTGGCTGCAGGAGCATTCACAGCCCTGGCTGCAGGCGCATTCACAGCCATGGTTGCAGCTGCATTCACAGCCCTGGCTGCAGGCGCATTCACAGCCCTGGCTGCAGGCGCATTCACAGCCCTGGCTGCAGGTGCATTCACAGCCCTGGCAACAGGCACAGTCCCAGTCCTGGCTGCAGGCGCATTCACAGCCCTGGCTGCAGGTGCATTCACAGCCCTGGCACCAGGTGCATTCACAGCCCTGGCTGCAGCTGCATTCACAGTACAGGCTGCTGGCGCATTCACAGCCCTAGCTGCAGGCACATTCACAGCCCTGGCTGCAGGTGCATTCACAGCCCTGGCTGCAGACACAGTCACAGCCCTGGCTGCATGCGCATTCACAGCCCTGGCTGCAGGTGCAGTCACAGCCCTGACTGCAGGCGCATTCATAGCCCTGGCTGCAGGCGCATTCACAGCCCTGGCTGCAGGCGCATTCACAGCCCTGGCTGCAGGAGCATTCACAGCCCTGGCTGCAGGCGCATTCACAGCCCTGGTTGCAGCTGCATTCACAGCCCTGGCTGCAGGCGCATTCACAGCCCTGGCTGCAGGCGCATTCACAGCCCTGGCTGCAGGTGCATTCACAGCCCTGGCAACAGGCACAGTCCGAGTCCTGGCTGCAGCCGCATTTATAGCCCTGGCTGCAGGCGCATTCATAGCCCTGGCTGCAGCCACATTCACAGCCCTGGCTGCAGCCACATTCACAGCCCTAGCTGCAGGTTCATTCACAGCCCTGGCTGCAGGCGTATTCACAGCCCTGGCAGCAGCTGCATTCACAGCCCGGGCCGCAGCTGCATTCACAGCCCTGAACACAGGCGCATTCACAGCCCTGGCTGCAGGCGCATTTACAGCCCTGGCTGCAGGAGCATTCACAGCCCTGGCTGCAGCTGCATTCACATCCCTTGCTGCAGCTGCATTCACAGCCCTGGCCGCTGGCGTATTCACAGCCCTCGCTGCGGCGCATTCACAGCCCAGGCTGCAGCCGCTTTCACAGTCCTGGCTGCAGGCGCATTCACAGCCCTGGCTGCAGGTGCATTCACAGCCCTGGCTGCAGGCGCATTCACAGCCCTGGCTGCAGGCACATTCACTGCCCCGACTTCAGCCGCATTCATAGCCCTGGCTGCAGGCACATTCACAGCCCTGGCTGCAGCCGAATTTACAGCCCTGGCTGCAGCGGCATTCACAGCTATGGCTGGAAGCGCATTCACAGCCCTGGCTGCAGGCGCATTCACAGCCCAGGCTGCAGCCGCTTTCACAGCCCTGGCTGCAGGCGCATTCACAGCCCTGGCTGCAGGTGCATTCACAGCTTTGTCTGCAGGCACATTCACAGCCCTGGCTGCAGGCACATTCACAGCCCTGGCTGCAGGCACATTCACAGCCCTGGCTGCAGGCGCATTCACAGCCCTGGCTGCAGCCACATTCACAGCCCTGGCTGCAGCCGCTTTCACAGCCCTGGCTGCAGGCGCATTCACAGCCCTGGCTGCAGGCGCATTCACAGCCCTGGCTGCAGGTGCATTCACAGCCCTGGCCGCAGCTGCATTCACAGCCCTGAACACAGGCGCATTCACTGCCCTGGCTGCAGGCGCATTTACAGCTCTGGCTGCAGGCGCATTCACAGCCCTGGCTGCAGGTGCATTCACAGCCCTGGCAGCAGGCACAGTCCCAGCCCTGGCGGCAGGCGCATTCACAGCCCTGGCTGCAGGAGCATTCACAGCCCTGGCCGCAGACGCATTCACAGCCCTGGCTGCAGGCGCATTCACAGCCCTGGCTGCAGGAGCATTCACAGCCCTGGCTGCAGGCGCATTCACAGCCCTGGTTGCAGCTGCATTCACAGCCCTGGCTGCAGGCGCATTCACAGCCCTGGCTGCAGGCGCATTCACAGCCCTGGCTGCAGGTGCATTCACAGCCCTGGCAACAGGCACAGTCCCAGTCCTGGCTGCAGGCGCATTCACAGCCCTGGCTGCAGGTGCATTCACAGCCCTGGCACCAGGTGCATTCACAGCCCTGGCTGCAGCTGCATTCACAGTACAGGCTGCTGGCGCATTCACAGCCCTAGCTGCAGGCACATTCACAGCCCTGGCTGCAGGTGCATTCACAGCCCTGGCTGCAGACACAGTCACAGCCCTGGCTGCATGCGCATTCACAGCCCTGGCTGCAGGCGCAGTCACAGCCCTGACTGCAGGCGCATTCATAGCCCTGGCTGCAGGCGCATTCACAGCCCTGGCTGCAGGCGCATTCACAGCCCTGGCTGCAGGAGCATTCACAGCCCTGGCTGCAGGCGCATTCACAGCCCTGGTTGCAGCTGCATTCACAGCCCTGGCTGCAGGCGCATTCACAGCCCTGGCTGCAGGCGCATTCACAGCCCTGGCTGCAGGCGCATTCACAGCCCTGGCTGCAGGTGCATTCACAGCCCTGGCAACAGGCACAGTCCCAGTCCTGGCTGCAGCCGCATTTATAGCCCTAGCTGCAGGCGCATTCATAGCCCTGGCTGCAGCCACATTCACAGCCCTGGCTGCAGCCACATTCACAGCCCTAGCTGCAGGTTCATTCACAGCCCTGGCTGCAGGCGCATTCACAGCCCTGGCAGCAGCTGCATTCACAGCCCGGGCCGCAGCTGCATTCACAGCCCTGAACACAGGCGCATTCACAGCCCTGGCTGCAGGCGCATTTACAGCCCTGGCTGCAGGAGCATTCACAGCCCTGGCTGCAGCTGCATTCACATCCCTTGCTGCAGCTGCATTCACAGCCCTGGCCGCTGGCGTATTCACAGCCCTCGCTGCGGCGCATTCACAGCCCAGGCTGCAGCCGCTTTCACAGTCCTGGCTGCAGGCGCATTCACAGCCCTGGCTGCAGGTGCATTCACAGCCCTGGCTGCAGGCGCATTCACAGCCCTGGCTGCAGGCACATTCACTGCCCTGACTTCAGCCGCATTCATAGCCCTGGCTGCAGGCACATTCACAGCCCTTGCTGCAGCCGAATTTACAGCCCTGGCTGCAGCGGCATTCACAGCTATGGCTGCAAGCGCATTCACAGCCCTGGCTGCAGGCGCATTCACAGCCCAGGCTGCAGCCGCTTTCACAGCCCTGGCTGCAGGCGCATTCACAGCCCTGGCTGCAGGTGCATTCACAGCTTTGTCTGCAGGCACATTCACAGCCCTGGCTGCAGGCACATTCACAGCCCTGGCTGCAGGCACATTCACAGCCCTGGCTGCAGGCGCATTCACAGCCCTGGCTGCAGCCACATTCACAGCCCTGGCTGCAGCCGCTTTCACAGCCCTGGCTGCAGGCGCATTCACAGCCCTGGCTGCAGGTGCATTCACAGCCCTGGCAGCAGGCACAGTCCCAGCCCTGGCGGCAGGCGCATTCACAGCCCTGGCTGCAGGCGCATTCACAGCCCTGGCTGCAGGTGCATTCACAGCCCTGGCTGCAGGCTCATTCACAGCCCTGGCTGCAGGCACATTCACAGCCCTGGCTGCAGGCACATTCACAGCCCTGGCTGCAGGAGCATTCACAGCCCTGGCTGCAGGCGCATTCACAGCCCTGGCTGCAGGAGCATTCACAGCCCTGGCTGCAGGCGCATTCACAGCCCTGGCTGCAGCCACATTCACAGCCCTGGCAGCAGGTTCATTCACAGCCCTGGCTGCAGGCGCATTCACAGCCCTGGCAGCAGCTGCATTCACAGCCCGGGCCGCAGCTGCATTCACAGCCCTGAACACAGGCGCATTCACAGCCCTGGCTGCAGGCGCATTTACAGCCCTGGCTGCAGGTGCATTCACAGCCCTGGCTGCAGGTGCATTCACAGCCCTGGCAACAGGCACAGTCCCAGTCCTGGCTGCAGCCGCATTCATAGCCCTGGCTGCAGGCGCATTCACAGCCCTGGCTGCAGCTGCATTCACAGCCCTGGCTGCAGGCGCATTCACAGCCCAGGCTGCAGCCGCTTTCACAGCCCTGGCTGCAGGCGCATTCACAGCCCTGGCTGCAGGTGCATTCACAGCCCTGGCTGCAGGCACATTCACAGCCCTGGCTTCAGGCACATTCACAGCCCTGGCTGCAGGCGCATTCACAGCCCTGGCTGCAGGAGCATTCACAGCCCTGGCTGCAGCTGCATTCACATCCCATGCTGCAGCTGCATTCACAGCCCTGGCCGCTGGCGTATTCACAGCCCTCGCTGCGGCGCATTCACAGCCCAGTCTGCAGCCGCTTTCACAGCCCTGGCTGCAGGCGCATTCACAGCCCTGGCTGCAGGTGCATTCACAGCCCTGGCTGCAGGTGCATTCACAGCCCTGGCTGCAGGCACATTCACTGCCCTGACTTCAGCCGCATTCATAGCCCTGGCTGCAGCGGCATTCACAGCTATGGCTGCAAGCGCATTCACAGCCCTGGCTGCAGGCACATTCACTGCCCTGACTTCAGCCGAATTCACAGCCCTGGCTTCAGCGGCATTCACAGCTATGGCTGCAAGCGCATTCACAGCCCTGGCTGCAGGCGCATTCACAGCCCAGGCTGCAGCCACTTTCACAGCCCTGGCTGCAGGCGCATTCACAGCCCTGGCTGCAGGTGCATTCACAGCCCTGGCTGCAGGCACATTCACAGCCCTGGCTGCAGGCACATTCACAGCCCTGGCTGCAGGCACATTCACAGCCCTGGCTGCAGGCGCATTCACAGCCCTGGCTGCAGCCACATTCACAGCCCTGGCTGCAGCCGCTTTCACAGCCCTGGCTGCAGGCGCATTCACAGCCCTGGCTGCAGGTGCATTCACAGCTCTGGCAGCAGGCACAGTCCCAGCCCTGGCGGCAGGCACATTCACAGCCCTGGCTGCAGCCGCTTTCACAGCCCTGGCTGCAGGTGCATTCACAGCCCTGGCTGCAGGTGCATTCACAGCCCTGGCTGCAGGCACATTCTCAGCCCTGGCTGCAGGCGCATTCACAGCCCTGGCTGCAGCCACATTCACAGCCCTGGCTGCAGCCACATTCACAGCCCTAGCTGCAGGAGCATTCACAGCCCTGGCTGCAGGCGCATTCACAGCCCTGGCTGCAGGTGCATTCACAGCCCTGGCCGCAGCTGCATTCACAGCCCTGAACACAGGCGCATTCACTGCCCTGGCTGCAGGCGCATTTACAGCTCTGGCTGCAGGCGCATTCACAGCCCTGGCTGCAGGTGCATTCACAGCCCTGGCAGCAGGCACAGTCCCAGCCCTGGCTGCAGGCGCATTCACAGCCCTGGCTGCAGGAGCATTCACAGCCCTGGCCGCAGACGCATTCACAGCCCTGGCTGCAGGCGCATTCACAGCCCTGGCTGCAGGAGCATTCACAGCCCTGGCTGCAGGCGCATTCACAGCCCTGGTTGCAGCTGCATTCACAGCCCTGGCTGCAGGCGCATTCACAGCCCTGACTGCAGGCGCATTCACAGCCCTGGCTGCAGGTGCATTCACAGCCCTGGCAACAGGCACAGTCCCAGTCCTGGCTGCAGGCGCATTCACAGCCCTGGCTGCAGGTGCATTCACAGCCCTGGCACCAGGTGCATTCACAGCCCTGGCTGCAGCTGCATTCACAGTACAGGCTGCTGGCGCATTCACAGCCCTGGCTGCAGGCACATTCACAGCCCTGGCTGCAGGTGCATTCACAGCCCTGGCTGCAGACACAGTCACAGCCCTGGCTGCATGCGCATTCACAGCCCTGGCTGCAGGTGCAGTCACAGCCCTGACTGCAGGCGCATTCACAGCCCTGGCTGCAGGCGCATTCACAGCCCTGGCTGCAGGCGCATTCACAGCCCTGGCTGCAGCTGCATTCACAGCCCTGGCTGCAGGCGCATTCACAGCCCTGGCTGCATGCGCATTCACAGCCCTGGCTGCAGCCGCTTTCACAGCCCTGGCTGCAGGCGCATTCACAGCCCTGGCTGCAGGTGCATTCACAGCCCTGGCTGTAGGCACATTCACAGCCCTGGCTGCAGGCACATTCACAGCCCTGGCTGCAGGCACATTCACTGCCCTGGCTGCAGGAGCATTCACAGCCCTGGCTGCAGCTGCATTCACATCCCTTGCTGCAGCTGCATTCACAGCCCTGGCCGCTGGCGTATTCACAGCCCTCACTGCAGCGCATTCACAGCCCAGGCTGCAGCCGCTTTCACAGTCCTGGCTGCAGGCGCATTCACTGCCCTGGCTGCAGGTGCATTCACAGCCCTGGCTGCAGGCGCATTCACAGCCCTGGCTGCAGGCACATTCACTGCCCTGACTTCAGCCGCATTCATAGCCCTGGCTGCAGGCACATTCACAGCCCTGGCTGCAGCCGAATTCACAGCCCTGGCTGCAGCGGCATTCACAGCTATGGCTGCAAGCGCATTCACAGCCCTGGCTGTAGGCACATTCACAGCCCTGGCTGCAGGCACATTCACAGCCCTGGCTGCAGGCACATTCACTGCCCTGGCTGCAGGAGCATTCACAGCCCTGGCTGCAGCTGCATTCACATCCCTTGCTGCAGCTGCATTCACAGCCCTGGCCGCTGGCGTATTCACAGCCCTCACTGCAGCGCATTCACAGCCCAGGCTGCAGCCGCTTTCACAGTCCTGGCTGCAGGCGCATTCACAGCCCTGGCTGCAGGTGCATTCACAGCCCTGGCTGCAGGAGCATTCACAGCCCTGGCTGCAGGCACATTCACTGCCCTGACTTCAGCCGCATTCATAGCCCTGGCTGCAGGCACATTCACAGCCCTGGCTGCAGCCGAATTCACAGCCCTGGCTGCAGCGGCATTCACAGCTATGGCTGCAAGCGCATTCACAGCCCTGGCTGCAGGCGCATTCACAGCCCAGGCTGCAGCCGCTTTCACAGCCCTGGCTGCAGGTGCATTCACAGCCCTGGCTGCAGGTGCATTCACAGCCCTGGCTGCAGGCACATTCACAGCCCTGGCTGCAGGCACATTCACAGCCCTGGCTGCAGGCACATTCACAGCCCTGGCTGCAGGCGCATTCACAGCCCTGGCTGCAGCCACATTCACAGCCCTGGCTGCAGCCGCTTTCACAGCCCTGGCTGCAGGCGCATTCACAGCCCTGGCTGCAGGTGCATTCACAGCCCTGGCAGCAGGCGCAGTCCCAGCCCTGGCGGCAGGCGCATTTACAGCCCTGGCTGCAGAAGCATTCACAGCCCTGGCTGCAGGCACATTCACAGCCCTGGCTGCAGGTGCATTCACAGCCCTGGCAACAGGCACAGTCCCAGTCCTGGCTGCAGCCGCATTCATAGCCCTGGCTGCAGGCGCATTCACAGCCCTGGCTGCAGCCGCATTCACAGCCCTGGCTGCAGCGGCATTCACAGCTATGGCTGCAAGCGCATTCACAGCCCTGGCTGCAGGCGCATTCACAGCCCAGGCTACAGCCGCTTTCACAGCCCTGGCTGCAGGAGCATTCACAGCCCTGGCTGCAGGTGCATTCACAGCCCTGGCTGCAGGAACATTCACAGCCCAGGCTTCAGTCACATTAACAGCCCTGGCTGTAGGCGCATTCACAGCCCCGGCTGCAGGCGCATTCACAGCCCTGGCTGCAGCCACATTCACAGCCCTGGCTGCAGCCGCTTTCACAGCCCTGGCTGCAGGTGCATTCACAGCCCTGGCTGCAGGTGCATTCACAGCCCTGGCTGCAGGCACATTCACAGCCCTGGCTGCAGGCACATTCACAGCCCTGGCTGCAGGCACATTCTCAGCCCTGGCTGCAGGCGCATTCACAGCCCTGGCTGCAGCCACATTCACAGCCCTGGCTGCAGCCACATTCACAGCCCTAGCTGCAGGAGCATTCACAGCCCTGGCTGCAGGGGCATTCACAGCCCTGGCTGCAGGTGCATTCACAGCCCTGGCCGCAGCTGCATTCACAGCCCTGAACACAGGCGCATTCACTGCCCTGGCTGCAGGCGCATTTACAGCTCTGGCTGCAGGCGCATTCACAGCCCTGGCTGCAGGTGCATTCACAGCCCTGGCAGCAGGCACAGTCCCAGCCCTGGCGGCAGGCGCATTCACAGCCCTGGCTGCAGGCGCATTCACAGCCCTGGCTGCAGGAGCATTCACAGCCCTGGCTGCAGGCGCATTCACAGCCCTGGTTGCAGCTGCATTCACAGCCCTGGCTGCAGGCGCATTCAAAGCACTGGCTGCAGGCGCATTCACAGCCCAGGCTGCAGGTGCATTCACAGCCCTGGCAACAGGCACAGTCCCAGTCCTGGCTGCAGGCGCATTCACAGCCCTGGCTGCAGATGCATTCACAGCCCTGGCACCAGGTGCATTCACAGCCCTGGCTGCAGCTGCATTCACAGTACAGGCTGCTGGCGCATTCACAGCCCTGGCTGCAGGCACATTCACAGCCCTGGCTGCAGGTGCATTCACAGCCCTGGCTGCAGACACAGTCACAGCCCTGGCTGCATGCGCATTCACAGCCCTGGCTGCAGGTGCAGTCACAGCCCTGACTGCAGGCGCATTCACAGCCCTGGCTGCAGGCGCATTCACAGCCCTGGCTGCAGGCGCATTCACAGCCCTGGCTGCAGGCGCATTCACAGCCCTGGCTGCAGGTGCATTCACAGCCCTGGCCGCAGCTGCATTCACAGCCCTGAACACAGGCGCATTCACTGCCCTGGCTGCAGGCGCATTTACAGCTCTGGCTGCAGGCGCATTCACAGCCCTGGCTGCAGGTGCATTCACAGCCCTGGCAGCAGGCACAGTCCCAGCCCTGGCGGCAGGCGCATTCACAGCCCTGGCTGCAGGCGCATTCACAGCCCTGGCTGCAGGAGCATTCACAGCCCTGGCTGCAGGCGCATTCACAGCCCTGGTTGCAGCTGCATTCACAGCCCTGGCTGCAGGCGCATTCAAAGCACTGGCTGCAGGCGCATTCACAGCCCAGGCTGCAGGTGCATTCACAGCCCTGGCAACAGGCACAGTCCCAGTCCTGGCTGCAGGCGCATTCACAGCCCTGGCTGCAGATGCATTCACAGCCCTGGCACCAGGTGCATTCACAGCCCTGGCTGCAGCTGCATTCACAGTACAGGCTGCTGGCGCATTCACAGCCCTGGCTGCAGGCACATTCACAGCCCTGGCTGCAGGTGCATTCACAGCCCTGGCTGCAGACACAGTCACAGCCCTGGCTGCATGCGCATTCACAGCCCTGGCTGCAGGTGCAGTCACAGCCCTGACTGCAGGCGCATTCACAGCCCTGGCTGCAGGCGCATTCACAGCCCTGGCTGCAGGCGCATTCACAGCCCTGGCTGCAGGAGCATTCACAGCCCTGGCTGCAGGCGCATTCACAGCCCTGGTTGCAGCTGCATTCACAGCCCTGGCTGCAGGCACATTCACAGCCCTGGCTGCAGGCGCATTCACAGCCCTGGCTGCAGGTGCATTCACAGCCCTGGCAACAGGCACAGTCCCAGTCCTGGATGCAGCCGCATTTATAGCCCTGCCTGCAGGCGCATTCACAGCCCTGGCTGCAGCCACATTCACAGCCCTGGCTGCAGCCACATTCACAGCCCTAGCTGCAGGAGCATTCACAGCCCTGGCTGCAGGTGCATTCACAGCCCTGGTTGCAGCTGCATTCACAGCCCTGGCTGCAGGCGCATTCACAGCCCTGGCTGCAGGCGCATTCACAGCCCTGGCTGCAGGTGCATTCACAGCCCTGGCAACAGGCACAGTCCCAGTCCTGGCTGCAGCCGCATTTATAGCCCTGGCTGCAGGCGCATTCATAGCCCTGGCTGCAGCCACATTCACAGCCCTGGTTGCAGCCACATTCACAGCCCTAGCTGCAGGAGCATTCACAGCCCTGGCTGCAGGTGCATTCACAGCCCTGGCTGCAGGAGCATTCACAGCCCTGGCTGCATGCGCATTCACAGCCCTGGCTGCAGCCGCTTTCACAGCCCTGGCTGCAGGCGCATTCACAGCCCTGGCTGCAGGTGCATTCACAGCCCTGGCTGTAGGCACATTCACAGCCCTGGCTGCAGGCACATTCACAGCCCTGGCTGCAGGAGCATTCACAGCCCTGGCTGCAGCTGCATTCACATCTCTTGCTGCAGCTGCATTCACAGCCCTGGCCGCTGGCGTATTCACAGCCCTCACTGCAGCGCATTCACAGCCCAGGCTGCAGCCGCTTTCACAGTCCTGGCTGCAGGCGCATTCACAGCCCTGGCTGCAGGTGCATTCACAGCCCTGGCTGCAGGCACATTCACTGCCCTGACTTCAGCCGCATTCATAGCCCGGGCTGCAGGCACATTCACAGCCCTGGCTGCAGCCGAATTCACAGCCCTGGCTGCAGCGGCATTCACAGCTATGGCTGCAAGCGCATTCACAGCCCTGGCTGCAGGCGCATTCACAGCCCAGGCTGCAGCCGCTTTCACAGCCCTGGCTGCAGGCGCATTCACAGCCCTGGCTGCAGGTGCATTCACAGCCCTGGCTGCAGGCACATTCACAGCCCTGGCTGCAGGCACATTCACAGCCCTGGCTGCAGGCACATTCACAGCCCTGGCTGCAGGCGCATTCACAGCCCTGGCTGCAGCCACATTCACAGCCCTGGCTGCAGCCGCTTTCACAGCCCTGGCTGCAGGCGCATTCACAGCCCTGGCTGCAGGTGCATTCACAGCCCTGGCAGCAGGCGCAGTCCCAGCCCTTGAGGTTCCGTGACGGTTCCGTGACGACTTGAACCCGTGTTTTCAAGTTCGACGGAAATACCTAATATTGGTATCAGTGAACCGCAAATGATCCATTTAGTATATCCTAGTGTTTTCGCTACGCTACGAGCAAGAGCACTCCTTCCATTGACATATTTCTGATATACCCATGGCATCCATCTTAGATCATGGCCGCCATTTTGTGTTTCCTTGCCCTCACATATGCAATAGCCTCTGATCACTTCATTCACTCCACTTTGATTAAGGACACGTAGCCTTAGCCGGAGATTCACCTCTTTTATGACACGTGCACCTTAAACCAGATCACGCTGTAGCTGCATGACTCGACAAAGGCTGCCTCCTCTGCCCGAGGCCAGTCCTGCCAAACTGGTCTTCGTGTCCATTGTACCTGATCATGATTAGGCGGCCGAAGCCGGTAGCCTTGCCCATTTACAACCCACAAACATCCCTTATCCCACTTTTCTATCTTCCACACCTGGCTCTGTTTCTTTCTTTCTGAATCTTTATTAGGGGGAGGTAACGAACTTTACGATGAGGCGGTCCGGGTCCTGAATGCAATATTGACAGGGAATTGTGACAAACTAGTGGGAACCCCTCTCTTCGCAATGTTTGGCCTCAGATATTATCGACGGTTCCTGTGTAACACCAAATATTTATTGTTTTAGACACAAAGGTTTTGGGAAGGTATTACATGTAAAGAATTCGCCCCCAGCTTAAAATTTCGTATATAAGGAGCAACCCACTTTGTACAAATCGAACAGGCTCCTAGTCTCTGCCCGTGTGTAGATTCTGTGACTTCTGTGTCCCTGCAGTAATAAACCTTTGGTCTTTGACGCCACCATCGAGAAGCCCGTGTTTCTGTTCATTTGTGCACCAAGGCAGGTGGAACTCCGGGGTCTTTGGGTGTTGTACCCTGACACCTCTGGACGGAACCAAAAAGTCCAGAACTCCAATTGGCGCCCAACGTGGGGCGACGTCATTCGGTACCGGTCCAAAAGCCTGAAGAGTTCGAGAAGCTTCGTGTGAAGATTCCTGAGGGAGGCGCCCCACTTCATCGATCCCGGCATATCGCAAAAGTGGCCCGAAGTTCTCTTCCACGAGGGTTTCCCGTTCAGGACGGCTGCAGTGGGCCGTTGCCTTGACCGTCGCCCTGTCTTGGACCCGAAGTGGTGCAGTCCTTAGTACGGCGAAACGTGACGGGTTTCTCCTTGGTGATGTCGTCAGTGACTCAGTTAAGTATTTAGTGATAGCTAGCTGGTTACTTTGTGAGGATTGTTAAAAATCCTTGATCGGTTCTTGGTTTGGTTTGGTTTTGTCAGATTATCACTGGTTGTTCTAGATACGATAATCTATTTGGTTTAGTTTTGGGTATCGATACATCAGTTCGTTTTGGTAGGCCTAAGTTCTTGGTTCGAGTGCACATATTTGTTTCGTGTTTGTTTGTTTTGTGTTCCGGACTGAAAATGGTAAGTCGGAAAATGTTGTCTTGTTTTAGTTGCAACAGTGACTCGCGATTGGAGGACTCTTGTCTGGTTCCTCCGATTGGGACTCCCCTATATGATTTATATTGCAAATATGGCGTGGGTCCTATAACTTATAATGAGATATGGGTCCGCTATTGTAAGAAGGATGGTGTCCTTAGTTGGCCACTGCATGGTAGTTTTGAACAAGAGATTCTCGACAACTTAGAAGCGAAATTGTTCAAGAAGAAAGCCCGGCCGGCAATGTTTGATTCCTTCCGTTATTGGCGGAAAGAATCCAAACAAAGAGAAATGAGAAGGTTGAAGAAAGAGCAGAAAGAACAAGAAGAGTTAACTCTAGAGCAAGCGACTAAACAGTTGCAGGCTAACGAGTGTGAGAAGGCCATAGATGTAGCCATTAGAGAGCATAACTTAGCGATTGACAAGTGCTATCCTGCCTTGCCATCGAAAATGGCTAAGATACTGGAGGACTCCGAAAACGATCCTCTGCTATCTTATCTGTTACGGTCACCTCCACCGTATGCACAAGGTGCTACGGCTCCGCCTGTCCCGAATGTTCAGTTACCGGTTGCTGGACAACCTGGTGCTCCTGCTCTTATCCCTCAGAATCAAGTTCCTGTACTTCCTGTGGTGAATGTGAATGTTCCTACAGCTCCTCCTCTTCCTACACTGCCAGCCCCTATACCTACCTCTGTACCTACTGCTCCAGAAACTATTTTCCTCGATACTCCTACTGCTTCCTCATCTATTCCTACCTCCACTGCATTCTCTATGTCTGCGAGTGTGCTAACTCCACTTTCTGTTCGTCGAAGAATCACTGATTCTGTTACTAATATGCTGTCTCCTTTATATAAAACTTTGATTAAGACTCCTACTACTGACTCTGTTCAGAGACGGAGTCAGCTTCCAAGTACTGAGGAACGGGGAGTTTTAGATTCCACGGCTCTCAGATGGATTTCGAAGGGTAGAAGATATAGTACGAGAGATGTGTTAGACACATTTATGCAGTGGGGAGAACCAACACAACGATACGTCTTTGATGAGATGTGCTCGTTGTTACGTGAAGAGATAGAAGAAGACGATGTTGAATCAGATTTGGAAGATTTAATTAGGGTTCAAAAGGAATTTGCTGCTGGAATGATAGTGGGTGAGAATATAAAGCAAGCGATGGAACTCATTTTAAGTTTTAGGAATGATCCATCTCTTCGTTCACCGAGAGATTTAGAGAAAGGTAAAGTGAAGCTAAGTCGCCAATATCCGATGAGGGAAGTTCCTCCGATTTGGCGCGAAGCTATCCAAGCTGATGCGGTTGCTGGTATTGCGGCTGCTCCAGCACAGTTCCAACGAGTGTGGATACACATTCCATGGAAGCGAGCAGAAGTGTTAGCAGTGAAACAGGCCTTGCCAGATCCGCGTAAGAATCCAGCCGGATATTACAAGGAATTAACACAGACAGTTGAGGCTTGTATAATGAACTTAGCCGACATTGATATGTTGTTTGGTAATGTAGTTCCGCAACCAGTGTGGACTAAAATTCGTAGAGAGGATCATCAGGCTGCTTTAGGTGGTGATTGGGCAGCTATCACTGCAGCAGATGGTCAACAAATAGGTGGTGCGAAACCCGAACCTTTGATTGCTAATCTGCCAGGTAGAATAATTGATCTAATGAAGACTCTGATGCCAGCATTGCGTGTTAATTGGGACAAGTTGTCAGCATGTAGGCAAAAGAAAGACGAAAGTGTCTCGGACTTCTTCACGAGGTTCGAAGAGACTTTTGTAGATCATAGTGGTCAGGATATGAGCACAGAAGGAGGGCAAAGACTGTTTGTAGATAAATTTGTGCATAATTTGTTACCTGAATTATGCAATAAATTAAAAGACTCAGAAAGTGCGTGGGCTGTATCTACGACAGCGCAAATACTTGCGACTGCACAGTACTACGAAAATAGGGATAAAGAGGAAAAGGAGAAATCAGAAAAGAAAACGAAAGATTTAAAAACTAAAGTTCTTTTGCAGCAGGCGTATCCGCCTCGCGCGAATCAGGCTAATACGCAGCAAAACTCATACCAAAGGACAGATTATAGTACATCAAGACCTCAATATCAATGGAATCAGTGCGCGTACTGCAAGAAAGAGGGTCACTATAAAAATGAATGTCCGATCTTAGCACAAAATAATGCAGCAGCAGCTCAGAGAGGTCGTGGTGGTTTTGTGCAGAATTCTAGAGGACGAGGACGAGGTGCTATGCCTCCACAAACGAATGATCGTCCCTCCAATCACTTTGATCAGCGAAATGGACAATCTGTTCAGCAAAATAGATCTCAACAATATCTTGTTGAAGATTATTGTGAAGTAGATGAGGGTTTTCAGCAAAATGGGTACTAGGACAGCCATGGACAGAGAGAGGGAGTAGTATCAGTTCCAGTGGATCAGAGTGGGCCTTATGTCGCAGTAGCAACATCAGGTGTAGTCAAACCGTTTCTGTTGGATACTGGTGCCGCAAAAAGTTCTATCATTCATGCGAAACTCCCTGGCGCACCTTTGTCTGGCTCAACAAATGTTTCCGTAGGTTTTTCAGGCGCCCCTGTGTACAACCCGATATCTGGTCCTTTGTCTATTTCTGTTGGACCGTGCCAATTGAAAGCACCCCTGATTTTGACGACAGGTTGTAATGAAAATCTGCTTGGTTTAGATTTGTTAAAACGACTATATGCGACATTGTACTGTTCTCCGGAAGGAGTACAGCTTACACTGGGTAAAAATATCACCTCTCCGATGTACTTGTCAATGGACGCACTCCCGCCGGAGCTACGTTCACTCCCTGATTCTCTTTGGGCGACTGGTCCCAACGATGTAGGTCTCCTAGAAATTCCACCGTATGTAGTAACTTTGAAAACGAATGTAAAATTTCCAAGAATTCCTCAATACAAAATCTTGAGTGAAGGTGAGCGTGCACTTTTATTGATTGTGCAAGACTTGATCACGAAGGGTGTGGTTGAGGAAACTAGAGGAAATGTCTGTAACAGTCCTGTATTACCGATTCTGAAACGAACTGATCCTACAAAACCTCCAGTTTATAGGTTTGTCATAGACCTTAGAGAAGTTAATAAGATTGTAATTCCGCAGTTTCCTGTAGTGCCAGACATTACTGCCTTGTTAACATTGATTCCTGCTACAGCTACATGGTTCTCAGTTATTGACCTAAAGAATGCCTTTTTCAGCATTCCGATAGCCGAAGAAAGTAGGGATATTTTCGGCTTCTGTTTAGGAGGTCGCAGTTTCAGATTTAAACGCGCTCCACAAGGCTATTGTGAAAGTCCATCCATTTACAGTCAAGCTTTAAAAAGTCAGCTAGATTCTTTTGTCCTTCCTCCAGGTTCTGCCCTAGTACAGTACGTAGACGATCTTTTAGTGGCTGCCGATGACAAGGAAACTTGCAAAGCAGCTACAATTTCCCTATTGCATCATTTGTCTAATTTGAATCATAAGGTGTCTCCTTCCAAGATGCAATACTGCTGCCAAGAAGTGACCTACCTAGGTCATCTCTTGTCAAAGGAGGGAAGGAAGTTGACCCCAGAAAGAATAAAAGCCATTACGCATATGAGTGTTCCACGCACACAGAGAGAAGTACGTGCCTTCCTAGGTATTACCTCTTATTGTAGGCAGTGGATTCCAAATTTTTCTCTTTTAGCGAAACCATTGGTAGCTTTGACTGGGAAAAATGTTCCGAGTCCGGTGCCATGGTCTGATGAATGTCAAGAGAGTTTTACTGAATTACGAAAAGCATTGTGTTCAGCTCCTGTATTGGGTACACCTGATTACAGCAAGCCATTCACGCTCTACGTTCACGAAAGAGAAGGTTGTGCGTTGAGTGTTCTGACGCAGAAATTTGGTGATAAACAACGCCCTTGTGCGTATTTTTCATCAACATTAGATCCGGTAGCTAGAGCGTTGCCTAGTTGTTTGAGGGCTACAGCGGCAGCTGCGGCTTCCATTCGACAATCTGCTGGTTTAGTGATGAACAATATGCTAGTGGTCATGGTTCCTCATGCAGTGGATACACTCATGAACCGAACGAAGACACAACACCTTACTAGTGCGAGATTATCTGGTTACGAGCTGACATTACTAGCGAGTCATATTCAGATCAAAAGATGCAATGTATTGAATCCAGCAACATTGTTGCCGACTGATCAAGAGTCGAGTGATTCTGAGCCACATGACTGTTATTTTAAAACGGAGGAAGAGACAAAAGGACGTATCGATTTGAAAGATACTCCCCTATCCGACCCAGATGGTACGCTGTATGTGGACGGGTCATGTTTTAAATTGGAGAATGGTGATGTGACTGCTGCCTACGCGGTAACGACTTTGAAGACGATTGTGGAGACTGCAAGAGTAAGTCAGAATTCTGCCCAAGCTGCAGAATTAATAGCTCTAACGAGAGCGTGTGTTTTAGCTGAGGGAAAGAGAGTGAATGTGTTTACAGATAGTCAGTACGCATTTGGCGTGGCCCATAGTTTTGGCCGGTTGTGGAGAGAAAGAGGTTTCATTACGTCCCATGGGACTAAGATCCAACATGGTCAGCTAGTTAACGACTTGTTGGAATCTCTAACCTTGCCGACTGAAGTTGCGATTGTGAAGTGCAGTGCTCATAAAGCAATCACGGATGATGTTGGTCGTGGGAATGCCTTTGCTGATGAAACTGCTAAACAGACAGCTAGAGACACGATGAGTAGAATGTATGTTGCTACGTCTGCAAGATGGATTGCTGAGTCTGGAATGTGTGAGGACACTATGGAAAGTGTGAAAGAGATTCAGAAAGAAGCGACTGAGGAAGAGAAACGTGTATGGAGAGAAAGTACGGGCAAGTTGGACTCGAATGGATGTTGGATTGATTTGACAGAACAGCAGCGTTGGATGTTGCCTGATGCATATGTGCTTGCAGTAGTGACGATGGCGCATGGAATGGCGCATATAAGTTCTAAAGGGATATGTAAGATGTTGGCTCCGGTCTGGAAGAATGAGGGAATCAGTAAGTGTGCAGAGAGAGTGGTGAAAAATTGTATGGTGTGCTTGATGCATAATCCTGGCAAGGGAACTCCAACTCCAGCTGGTCATTTCGCTCCTCCTTCCTGCCCCTTTGAAGTGATTCAGTTAGACTTCATTCACATGGAACGCTGCAACAATTTAAAATACGTCCTGGTGGTAGTTTGTGCTTTTTCCAGGTGGATAGAAGCATACCCACTAAAGGACAACACTGCTCTATCTACTGCCAAAATTCTTCTCAAGGAATTTTTCCCTAGGTATGGAATGCCACGGATTGTATGGTCAGATAACGGAAGTGAGTTTATAGGGAAAGTTATGCAGAGTGTGTGTGCCGGCCTAGGATTGAAACAAAAATTCCATAGTGCAAACCATCCCCAATCTGCTGGTTTAGTCGAGGGTTACAATGGCACTCTCAAGCTTAAGATAGCCAAAATACAAGCATCCACAGGTTTAGCTTGGCCAGACGCACTTCCTTTGGCCTTGTTATCAACGAGAGCAACAGTGCATTCTAGAATAGGGCTTTCTCCATACGAGATTGTGTTTGGCCGCCCGGCAAATATCTGGGGTGTGCCGAGGCCTAAACAATTTTGCTCCATTGAATATCCTATGTTGATAGACTACCTTTACGACTTGACTGCTAAATTGAGTCTTATTCATCAACAGGTCTTCGATGCTTTGCCAAAACCTCCGGAGAGTCCAGGGCATCAGCTGAAACCCGGCGACCA
Source organism: Lissotriton vulgaris (assembly GCF_964263255.1). Classification (NCBI taxonomy): domain Eukaryota; kingdom Metazoa; phylum Chordata; class Amphibia; order Caudata; family Salamandridae; genus Lissotriton; species Lissotriton vulgaris. The sequence continues at coordinate 479,540,624 of NC_141700.1, read as the reverse complement.
CGTGGTGGTCAGAAACTTCGCGAGGACAAAGAATCTTCAGCCTCGCTACATCGGCCCCTTCCAGGTCCTGCTGGCAACGAGGACAGCCGTACGTGTCGCTGGCCGTAAACACTGGATTCACGCTTCTCACGTAAAGCGTGTTCCGTTGCCACTGCCTTACGACGACTGGGTGAAGAAGGGAATTGGTGCCTCCGAATCTGAAATCACTCCGAAATTTATCCCTTTCAGCGATGCCGATTTGATTACTGACACTTTGAAACTTGACTCTCCTCCTGAAAAGACTCCTTTGAACACTGAACATTTGTCTCCAGCATCAGAAGAAACTTTGTTATCTGCGAACTTAAACTCTGCAACAGCTGCCAGTAATACACTATTTTCCGATCAGACGGTACCAGCGAAGCAGAGATACAACCTTAGAAGCCATAAAAAGGACAAATAAAGCAGGCAACTGCATATTGTGATTTTTGATATATTGAACTTTTGCCTTCAGCCAGGAAGTTTGCTATTGTTTATTGTTTTTAAAATTGCCTTGCCGTCTGGGTAGCCGTAGGGTCGTGGCTGTGTGCCTAGTTTGAATTTGCAGGGGTCTGACACAAGGTCGATCTTTCTGTTAGTTCTGGGAACTCCCAGGGCTGATAGAGGCATTTTCATCTACGTACACATCATCAGTGGTCGCGAGCGGATTGTAGAAGATGGAACTTCCTGCGCTGCAACGAGAGAATGTGATTTACGTTCGCAGAAACAGACTTAATAGAATTCTTCACAGCAAATGTTTTCTGATGCAATGTGCCATTACATTTTTGATTGTTTTAGCAACATTGGTGGGTGGAATCTTCTTTAGCATAAATTTGATTTTTGTGCCAGTTACTACAGTACCTCCCCTTGATCCTGCTATTTCTACTGTTTCTTCTATACACTCCTTTCACTCATTTCCGGAACATGAGCAAGCCAGACGCTCAGAATTCACCAACAACACTTTTGTACAGCTCTTGCACCAACACCAACTGGTAGTTAACACTACAGACTGCTGGGTGTGTGGCTTGATACCTCACACTATGGATAAAGGTATTCCCTATTTGGTTTTGCCTTACAGCTATAATGGATCATTTCAGGCCTTCCAAACCATCTTTGCTTATGCCCTTGAAACTTATCCTCCACGTCCACCGCGTTCCACTAAATATAACTCTGCTAACAAAGCTTTAGTCCAGGGAATTATTGACATGGTCAAGGACGTCAATAATACTCCATCATACCCTAGAGACGAATTGCGAGTATATTTAAGTTGGAATACTTCAGAGTATCGCCTTAGTTTAGGAGAAAGCAAGCGTAAAAGCTCAACTCCAATCTGGGTCGTACCTCACCGAGGTCAGGTCTGTTTGCAAGGTAATGGGAGAAATCCGAGAGCTCAGCTAGGGAGGAGTGAGTGCGTAGAGACTTATGTGTTTCCGGCTAACTCTTCCCCTGCCTTTCTTACTGCTAGGGGTACTTATTTCATTTGTCGAGACAGAGCTTATACATGGTTGCCTGCCGACTTCTCAGGATCATGTTATATTGCTCGATTATTGCCTCCGACATACACTGCTTCACCTGATTACCACCGAACCAGAGTAGCAAGAGGTGTCTTCAGCAAGGAAGATACCGCTGGTCAGGAAGCCGGAGACTTCTTCAAAGGCTTCCTTCCGTTCTGGGGACCTATGGCCAATAGTAGAAACATACGTCATCTAACACGGGTAGTTGAATCTACTATTACTGAAACTGCTGGTGCCCTTAGCAATCTGACAGCTGAGCTTCAGGCGGATAGGCTCATGACGTTGCAGAACCGTATGGTTCTAGACGTTATACTTGCAGATCGAGGTGGGGTATGCAGAATGATCCAATCGAGCTGCTGTGTCTTTATTCCTAATAATGCTCCAACAGTCTATGAGGCGATCTCTAAGTTGCACAAGATTTCAGACTCCATACATGTAGACAAAGGAAACTGGTCCTTCATGGAGTGGTTTTGGACTCTGATCTCAGCGTGGGGATGGAAGGTTCTAATGGTCATTGGTGTCATCCTAGTATTCCTATTCTCATGTTGTCTGATTATCCAGTGTGGTCCTGCTCTGTGTAGTCTTTGTGCTGCGACTTGTCTCAGAAAACCACCTGCATTTGGAGAAAAGACACGAGAAAGGATGATGATACAACAACATGTCACTGACCTGATGAGCATAGAACTAGATTCTGACATAGACTGAGTAATTGCCTATGTAAGGGCAAAAGGAGGGTCTGAGGTTCCGTGACGGTTCCGTGACGACTTGAACCCGTGTTTTCAAGTTCGACGGAAATACCTAATATTGGTATCAGTGAACCGCAAATGATCCATTTAGTATATCCTAGTGTTTTCGCTACGCTACGAGCAAGAGCACTCCTTCCATTGACATATTTCTGATATACCCATGGCATCCATCTTAGATCATGGCCGCCATTTTGTGTTTCCTTGCCCTCACATATGCAATAGCCTCTGATCACTTCATTCACTCCACTTTGATTAAGGACACGTAGCCTTAGCCGGAGATTCACCTCTTTTATGACACGTGCACCTTAAACCAGATCACGCTGTAGCTGCATGACTCGACAAAGGCTGCCTCCTCTGCCCGAGGCCAGTCCTGCCAAACTGGTCTTCGTGTCCATTGTACCTGATCATGATTAGGCGGCCGAAGCCGGTAGCCTTGCCCATTTACAACCCACAAACATCCCTTATCCCACTTTTCTATCTTCCACACCTGGCTCTGTTTCTTTCTTTCTGAATCTTTATTAGGGGGAGGTAACGAACTTTACGATGAGGCGGTCCGGGTCCTGAATGCAATATTGACAGGGAATTGTGACAAACTAGTGGGAACCCCTCTCTTCGCAATGTTTGGCCTCAGATATTATCGACGGTTCCTGTGTAACACCAAATATTTATTGTTTTAGACACAAAGGTTTTGGGAAGGTATTACATGTAAAGAATTCGCCCCCAGCTTAAAATTTCGTATATAAGGAGCAACCCACTTTGTACAAATCGAACAGGCTCCTAGTCTCTGCCCGTGTGTAGATTCTGTGACTTCTGTGTCCCTGCAGTAATAAACCTTTGGTCTTTGACGCCACCATCGAGAAGCCCGTGTTTCTGTTCATTTGTGCACCAAGGCAGGTGGAACTCCGGGGTCTTTGGGTGTTGTACCCTGACACCTCTGGACGGAACCAAAAAGTCCAGAATTCCACCCTGGCGGCAGGCGCATTCACAGCCCTGGCTGCAGAAGCATTCACAGCCCTGGCTGCAGGCACATTCACAGCCCTGGCTGCAGGTGCATTCACAGCCCTGGCAACAGGCACAGTCCCAGTCCTGGCTGCAGTCGCATTCATAGCCCTGGCTGCAGGCGCATTCACAGCCCTGGCTGCAGCCGCATTCACAGCCCTGGCTGCAGCGGCATTCACAGCTATGGCTGCAAGCGCATTCACAGCCCTGGCTGCATGCGCATTCACAGCCCAGGCTACAGCCGCTTTCACAGCCCTGGCTGCAGGAGCATTCAAAGCCCTGGCTGCAGGTGCATTCACAGCCCTGGCTGCAGGAACATTCACAGCCCAGGCTTCAGTCACATTAACAGCCCTGGCTGCAGGCGCATTCACAGCCCCGGCTGCAGGCGCATTCACAGCCCTGGCTGCAGCCACATTCACAGCCCTGGCTGCAGCCGCTTTCACAGCCCTGGCTGCAGGTGCATTCACAGCCCTGGCTGCAGGTGCATTCACAGCCCTGGCTGCAGGCACATTCACAGCCCTGGCTGCAGGCACATTCACAGCCCTGGCTGCAGGCACATTCTCAGCCCTGGCTGCAGGCGCATTCACAGCCCTGGCTGCAGCCACATTCACAGCCCTGGCTGCAGCCACATTCACAGCCCTAGCTGCAGGAGCATTCACAGCCCTGGCTGCAGGCGCATTCACAGCCCTGGCTGCAGGTGCATTCACAGCCCTGGCCGCAGCTGCATTCACAGCCCTGAACACAGGTGCATTCACTGCCCTGGCTGCAGGCGCATTTACAGCTCTGGCTGCAGGCGCATTCACAGCCCTGGCTGCAGGTGCATTCACAGCCCTGGCAGCAGGCACAGTCCCAGCCCTGGCGGCAGGCGCATTCACAGCCCTGGCTGCAGGAGCATTCACAGCCCTGGCCGCAGACGCATTCACAGCCCTGGCTGCAGGTGCATTCACAGCCCTGGCTGCAGGAGCATTCACAGCCCTGGCTGCAGGTGCATTCACAGCCCTGGTTGCAGCTGCATTCACAGCCCTGGCTGCAGGCGCATTCACAGCCCTGGCTGCAGGCGCATTCACAGCCCTGGCTGCAGGTGCATTCACAGCCCTGGCAACAGGCACAGTCCCAGTCCTGGCTGCAGGCGCATTCACAGCCCTGGCTGCAGATGCATTCACAGCCCTGGCACCAGGTGCATTCACAGCCCTGGCTGCAGCTGCATTCACAGTACAGGCTGCTGGCGCATTCACAGCCCTGGCTGCAGGCACATTCACAGCCCTGGCTGCAGGTGCATTCACAGCCCTGGCTGCAGACACAGTCACAGCCCTGGCTGCATGCGCATTCACAGCCCTGGCTGCAGGTGCAGTCACAGCCCTGACTGCAGGCACATTCACAGCCCTGGCTGCAGGCGCATTCACAGCCCTGGCTGCAGGCGCATTCACAGCCCTGGCTGCAGGAGCATTCACAGCCCTGGCTGCAGGTGCATTCACAGCCCTGGTTGCAGCTGCATTCACAGCCCTGGCTGCAGGCGCATTCACAGCCCTGGCTGCAGGCGCATTCACAGCCCTGGCTGCAGGTGCATTCACAGCCCTGGCAACAGGCACAGTCCCAGTCCTGGATGCAGCCGCATTTATAGCCCTGGCTGCAGGCGCATTCACAGCCCTGGCTGCAGCCACATTCACAGCCCTGGCTGCAGCCACATTCACAGCCCTAGCTGCAGGAGCATTCACAGCCCTGGCTGCAGGCGCATTCACAGCCCTGGCTGCAGGTGCATTCACAGCCCTGGCCACAGCTGCATTCACAGCCCTGAACACAGGCGCATTCACTGCCCTGGCTGCATGCGCATTTACAGCTCTGGCTGCAGGCGCATTCACAGCCCTGGCTGCAGGTGCATTCACAGCCCTGGCAGCAGGCACAGTCCCAGCCCTGGCGGCAGGCGCATTCACAGCCCTGGCTGCAGGAGCATTCACAGCCCTGGCTGCAGGCGCATTCACAGCCCTGGCTGCAGGCGCATTCACAGCCCTGGCTGCAGGAGCATTCACAGCCCTGGCTGCAGGCGCATTCACAGCCCTGGCTGCAGGCGCATTCACAGCCCTGGCTGCAGGTGCATTCACAGCCCTGGCAACAGGCACAGTCCCAGTCCTGGCTGCAGGCACATTCACAGCCCTGGCTGCAGGTGCATTCACAGCCCTGGCACCAGGTGCATTCACAGCCCTGGCTGCAGCTGCATTCACAGTACAGGCTGCAGCTGCATTCACAGTACAGGTCGCTGGCACATTCACAGCCCTGGCTGCAGGCCCATTCACAGCCCTGGCTGCAGGTGCATTCACAGCCCTGGCTGCAGACACAGTCACAGCCCTGGCTGCATGCGCATTCAAAGCCCTGGCTGCAGGTACAGTCACAGCCCTGACTGCAGGCGCATTCACAGCCCTGGCTGCAGGCACATTCACAGCCCTGGCTGCAGCTGCATTCATAGCCCTCGCTGCAGCTGCATTCACAGTCCTGGCTGCAGCTGCATTCACTGCCCTGACTTCAGCCGCATTCATAGCCCTGGCTGCAGGCGCATTCACAGCCCTGGCTGCAGCCGCATTCACAGCCCTGGCTGCAGCGGCATTCACAGCTATGGCTGCAGGTACATTCACAGCTCTGGCTGCAGGCACATTCACAGCCCTGGCTGCAGGCACATTCACAGCTCTGGCTGCGAGGGCATTCACAGCCCTGGCTGCAGGCGCAATAACAGCCCTGGCTGCAGGTGCATTCACAGCCCTGGCTGCAGGCGAATTCATAGCCCTGGCTGCAGCCACATTCATAGCCCTGGCTGCAGGCACATTCACAGCTCTGGCTGCAGGCGCATTCACAGCCCTGGCAGCAGGTGCATTCATAGCCCTGGCTGCAGCCGTATTCACAGCCCTGCATGCAGGCACATTCACAGCCCTGGCTGCAGGTGCATTCACAGCCCTGGCTGCAGGAGCATTCACAGCCCCGGCTGCAGGAGCATTCACAGCCCCGGCTGCAGGTGCATTCACAGCCCTGGCTGCAGCCGCTTTCACAGCCCTGGCTGCAGGCGCATTCACAGCCCTGGCTGCAGGCGCATTCACAGCCCTGGCTGCAGCCACATTCACAGCCCTGGCTCCAGCCACATTCACAGCCCTAGCTGCAGGAGCATTCACAGCCCTGGCTGCAGGCGCATTCACAGCCCTGGATGCAGGTGCATTCACAGCCCTGGCCGCAGCTGCATTCACTGCCCTGGCGGCAGGCGCATTCACTGCCCTGGCGGCAGGCGCATTTACAGCTCTGGCTGCAGGCGCATTCACAGCCCTGGCTGCAGGTGCATTCACAGCCATGGCAGCAGGCACAGTCCCAGCCCTGGCGGCAGGCGCATTCACAGCCCTGGCTGCAGGAGCATTCACAGCCCTGGCTGCAGACGCATACACAGCCCTGGCTGCAGGCGCATTCACAGCCCTGGCTGCAGGAGCATTCACAGCCCTGGCTGCAGGCGCATTCACAGCCCTGGTTGCAGCTGCATTCACAGCCCTAGCTGCAGGCGCATTCACAGCCCTGGCTGCAGGCGCATTCACAGCCCTGGCTGCAGGTGCATTCACAGCCCTGGCAACAGGCACAGTCCCAGTCCTGGCTGCAGGCGCATTCACAGCCCTGGCTGCAGGTGCATTCACAGCCCTGGCACCAGGTGCATTCACAGCCCTGGCTGCAGCTGCATTCACAGTACAGGCTGCTGGCGCATTCACAGCCCTGGCTGCAGGCACATTCACAGCCCTGGCTGCAGGTGCATTCACAGCCCTGGCTGCAGACACAGTCACAGCCCTGGCTGCATGCGCATTCACAGCCCTGGCTGCAGGTGCAGTCACAGCCCTGACTGCAGGCGCATTCACAGCCCTGGCTGCAGGCACATACACAGCCCTGGCTGCAGCTGCATTCATAGCCCTGGCTGCAGCTGCATTCACAGTCCTGGCTGCAGCTGCATTCACTGCCCTGACTTCAGCCGCATTCATAGCCCTGGCTGCAGGAGCATTCACAGCCCTGGCTGCAGCCGCATTCACAGCCCTGGCTGCAGCGGCATTCACAGCTATGGCTGCAGGTACATTCACAGCTCTGGCTGCAGGCACATTCACAGCCCTGGCTGCAGCCACATTCACAGCCCTGGCTGCAGCCGCTTTCACAGCCCTGGCTGCAGGCGCATTCACAGCCCTGGCTGCAGGTGCATTCACAGCCCTGGCTGCAGGCACATTCACAGCCCTGGCTGCAGGCACATTCACAGCCCGTGCTGCAGGCACATTCACAGCCCTGGCTGCAGGCACATTCACAGCCCTGGCTGCAGCCACATTCACAGCCCTGGCTGCAGCCACATTCACAGCCCTGGCTGCAGGAGCATTCACAGCCCTGGCTGCAGGCGCATTCACAGCCCTGGCTGCAGCCACATTCACAGCCCTGGCAGCAGGTTCATTCACAGCCCTGGCTGCAGGCGCATTCACAGCCCTGGCAGCAGCTGCATTCACAGCCCGGGCTGCAGCTGCATTCACAGCCCTGAACACAGGCGCATTCACAGCCTTGGCTGCAGGCGCATTTACAGCCCTGGCTGCAGGTGCATTCACAGCCCTGGCTGCAGGTGCATTCACAGCCCTGGCAACAGGCACAGTCCCAGTCCTGGCTGCAGCCGCATTCATAGCCCTGGCTGCAGGCGCATTCACAGCCCTGGCTGCAGCTGCATTCACAGCCCTGGCTGCAGGCACATTCACAGCCCAGGCTGCAGCCGCTTTCACAGCCCTGGCTGCAGGCGCATTCACAGCCCTGGCTGCAGGTGCATTCACAGCCCTGGCTGCAGGCACATTCACAGCCCTGGCTTCAGGCACATTCACAGCCCTGGCTGCAGGCGCATTCACAGCCCTGGCTGCAGGAGCATTCACAGCCCTGGCTGCAGCTGCATTCACATCCCTTGCTGCAGCTGCATTCACAGCCCTGGCCGCTGGCGTATTCACAGCCCTCGCTGCGGCGCATTCACAGCCCAGGCTGCAGCCGCTTTCACAGCCCTGGCTGCAGGTGCATTCACAGCCCTGGCTGCAGGTGCATTCACAGCCCTGGCTGCAGGCACATTCACTGCCCTGACTTCAGCCGCATTCATAGCCCTGGCTGCAGGCACATTCACAGCCCTGGCTGCAGCCGAATTCACAGCCCTGGCTGCAGCGGCATTCACAGCTATGGCTGCAAGCGCATTCACAGCCCTGGCTGCAGGCGCATTCACAGCCCAGGCTGCAGCCGCTTTCACAGCCCTGGCTGCAGGCGCATTCACAGCCCTGGCTGCAGGTGCATTCACAGCCCTGGCTGCAGGCACATTCACAGCCCTGGCTGCAGGCACATTCACAGCCCTGGCTGCAGGCACATTCACAGCCCTGGCTGCAGCCACATTCACAGCCCTGGCTGCAGCCGCTTTCACAGCCCTGGCTGCAGGCGCATTCACAGCCCTGGCTGCAGGTGCATTCACAGCCCTGGCAGCAGGCACAGTCCCAGCCCTGGCGGCAGGCGCATTTACAGCTCTGGTTGCAGGCGCATTCACAGCCCTGGCTGCAGGTGCATTCACAGCCCTGGCAGCAGGCACAGTCCCAGCCCTGGCGGCAGGCACATTCACAGCCCTGGCTGCAGGAGCATTCACAGCCCTGGCTGCAGACGCATTCACAGCCCTGGCTGCAGGCGCATTCACAGCCCTGGCTGCAGGAGCATTCACAGCCCTGGCTGCAGGCGCATTCACAGCCCTGGCTGCAGGCGCATTCACAGCCCTGGCTGCAGGTGCATTCACAGCCCTGGCAACAGGCACAGTCCCAGTCCTGGCTGCAGGCGCATTCACAGCCCTGGCTGCAGGTGCATTCACAGCCCTGGCACCAGGTGCATTCACAGCCCTGGCTGCAGCTGCATTCACAGTACAGGCTGCAGCTGCATTCACAGTACAGGCTGCTGGCGCATTCACAGCCCTGGCTGCAGGCCCATTCACAGCCCTGGCTGCAGGTGCATTCACAGCCCTGGCTGCAGACACAGTCACAGCCCTGGCTGCATGCGCATTCAAAGCCCTGGCTGCAGGTGCAGTCACAGCCCTGACTGCAGGCGCATTCACAGCCCTGGCTGCAGGCACATTCACAGCCCTGGCTGCAGCTGCATTCATAGCCCTCGCTGCAGCTGCATTCACAGTCCTGGCTGCAGCTGCATTCACTGCCCTGACTTCAGCCGCATTCATAGCCCTGGCTGCAGGCGCATTCACAGCCCTGGCTGCAGCCGCATTCACAGCCCTGGCTGCAGCGGCATTCACAGCTATGGCTGCAGGTACATTCACAGCTCTGGCTGCAGGCACATTCACAGCCCTGGCTGCAGGCACATTCACAGCTCTGGCTGCGAGGGCATTCACAGCCCTGGCTGCAGGCGCAATAACAGCCCTGGCTGCAGGTGCATTCACAGCCCTGGCTGCAGGCGAATTCATAGCCCTGGCTGCAGCCACATTCATAGCCCTGGCTGCAGGCACATTCACAGCTCTGGCTGCAGGCGCATTCACAGCCCTGGCAGCAGGTGCATTCATAGCCCTGGCTGCAGCCGTATTCACAGCCCTGCATGCAGGCACATTCACAGCCCTGGCTGCAGGTGCATTCACAGCCCTGGCTGCAGGAGCATTCACAGCCCCGGCTGCAGGAGCATTCACAGCCCCGGCTGCAGGTGCATTCACAGCCCTGGCTGCAGCCGCTTTCACAGCCCTGGCTGCAGGCGCATTCACAGCCCTGGCTGCAGGCGCATTCACAGCCCTGGCTGCAGCCACATTCACAGCCCTGGCTCCAGCCACATTCACAGCCCTAGCTGCAGGAGCATTCACAGCCCTGGCTGCAGGCGCATTCACAGCCCTGGCTGCAGGTGCATTCACAGCCCTGGCCGCAGCTGCATTCACAGCCCTGAACACAGGCGCATTCACTGCCCTGGCGGCAGGCGCATTTACAGCTCTGGCTGCAGGCGCATTCACAGCCCTGGCTGCAGGTGCATTCACAGCCATGGCAGCAGGCACAGTCCCAGCCCTGGCGGCAGGCGCATTCACAGCCCTGGCTGCAGGAGCATTCACAGCCCTGGCTGCAGACGCATACACAGCCCTGGCTGCAGGCGCATTCACAGCCCTGGCTGCAGGAGCATTCACAGCCCTGGCTGCAGGCGCATTCACAGCCCTGGTTGCAGCTGCATTCACAGCCCTAGCTGCAGGCGCATTCACAGCCCTGGCTGCAGGCGCATTCACAGCCCTGGCTGCAGGTGCATTCACAGCCCTGGCAACAGGCACAGTCCCAGTCCTGGCTGCAGGCGCATTCACAGCCCTGGCTGCAGGTGCATTCACAGCCCTGGCACCAGGTGCATTCACAGCCCTGGCTGCAGCTGCATTCACAGTACAGGCTGCTGGCGCATTCACAGCCCTGGCTGCAGGCACATTCACAGCCCTGGCTGCAGGTGCATTCACAGCCCTGGCTGCAGACACAGTCACAGCCCTGGCTGCATGCGCATTCACAGCCCTGGCTGCAGGTGCAGTCACAGCCCTGACTGCAGGCGCATTCACAGCCCTGGCTGCAGGCACATACACAGCCCTGGCTGCAGCTGCATTCATAGCCCTGGCTGCAGCTGCATTCACAGTCCTGGCTGCAGCTGCATTCACTGCCCTGACTTCAGCCGCATTCATACCCCTGGCTGCAGGAGCATTCACAGCCCTGGCTGCAGCCGCATTCACAGCCCTGGCTGCAGCGGCATTCACAGCTATGGCTGCAGGTACATTCACAGCTCTGGCTGCAGGCACATTCACAGCCCTGGCTGCAGCCACATTCACAGCCCTGGATGCAGCCGCTTTCACAGCCCTGGCTGCAGGCGCATTCACAGCCCTGGCTGCAGGTGCATTCACAGCCCTGGCTGCAGGCACATTCACAGCCCTGGCTGCAGGCACATTCACAGCCCGTGCTGCAGGCTCATTCACAGCCCTGGCTGCAGGCACATTCACAGCCCTGGCTGCAGCCACATTCACAGCCCTGGCTGCAGCCACATTCACAGCCCTGGCTGCAGGAGCATTCACAGCCCTGGCTGCAGGCGCATTCACAGCCCTGGCTGCAGCCACATTCACAGCCCTGGCAGCAGGTTTATTCACAGCCCTGGCTGCAGGCGCATTCACAGCCCTGGCAGCAGCTGCATTCACAGCCCGGGCCGCAGCTGCATTCACAGCCCTGAACACAGGCGCAATCACAGCCTTGGCTGCAGGCGCATTTACAGCCCTGGCTGCAGGTGCATTCACAGCCCTGGCTGCAGGTGCATTCACAGCCCTGGCAACAGGCACAGTCCCAGTCCTGGCTGCAGCCGCATTCATAGCCCTGGCTGCAGGCGCATTCACAGCCCTGGCTGCAGCTGCATTCACAGCCCTGGCTGCAGGCACATTCACAGCCCAGGCTGCAGCCGCTTTCACAGCCCTGGCTGCAGGCGCATTCACAGCCCTGGCTGCAGGTGCATTCACAGCCCTGGCTGCAGGCACATTCACAGCCCTGGCTTCAGGCACATTCACAGCCCTGGCTGCAGGCGCATTCACAGCCCTGGCTGCAGGAGCATTCACAGCCCTGGCTGCAGCTGCATTCACATCCCTTGCTGCAGCTGCATTCACAGCCCTGGCCGCTGGCGTATTCACAGCCCTCGCTGCGGCGCATTCACAGCCCAGGCTGCAGCCGCTTTCACAGCCCTGGCTGCAGGCGCATTCACAGCCCTGGCTGCAGGTGCATTCACAGCCCTGGCTGCAGGCACATTCACTGCCCTGACTTCAGCCGCATTCATAGCCCTGGCTGCAGGCACATTCACAGCCCTGGCTGCAGCCGAATTCACAGCCCTGGCTGCAGCGGCATTCACAGCTATGGCTGCAAGCGCATTCACAGCCCTGGCTGCAGGCGCATTCACAGCCCAGGCTGCAGCCGCTTTCACAGCCCTGGCTGCAGGCGCATTCACAGCCCTGGCTGCAGGTGCATTCACAGCCCTGGCTGCAGGCACATTCACAGCCCTGGCTGCAGGCACATTCACAGCCCTGGCTGCAGGCACATTCACAGCCCTGGCTGCAGCCACATTCACAGCCCTGGCTGCAGCCGCTTTCACAGCCCTGGCTGCAGGCGCATTCACAGCCCTGGCTGCAGGTGCATTCACAGCCCTGGCAGCAGGCACAGTCCCAGCCCTGGCGGCAGGCGCATTCACAGCCCTGGCTGCAGAAGCATTCACAGCCCTGGCTGCAGGCACATTCACAGCCCTGGCTGCAGGTGCATTCACAGCCCTGGCAACAGGCACAGTCCCAGTCCTGGCTGCAGCCGCATTCATAGCCCTGGCTGCAGGCGCATTCACAGCCCTGGCTGCAGCCGCATTCACAGCCCTGGCTGCAGCGGCATTCACAGCTATGGCTGCAAGTGCATTCACAGCCCTGGCTGCAGGCGCATTCACAGCCCAGGCTACAGCAGCTTTCACAGCCCTGGCTGCAGGAGCATTCACAGCCCTGGCTGCAGGTGCATTCACAGCCCTGGCTGCAGGAACATTCACAGCCCAGGCTTCAGTTACATTAACAACCCTGGCTGCAGGCGCATTCACAGCCCCGGCTGCAGGTGCATTCACAGCCCTGGCTGCAGCCACATTCACAGCCCTGGCTGCAGCCGCTTTCACAGCCCTGGCTGCAGGTGCATTCACAGCCCTGGCTGCAGGTGCATTCACAGCCCTGGCCGCAGCTGCATTCACAGCCCTGAACACAGGCGCATTCACTGCCCTGGCTGCAGGCGCATTTACAGCTCTGGCTGCAGGCGCATTCACAGCCCTGGCTGCAGGTGCATTCACAGCCCTGGCAGCAGGCACAGTCCCAGCCCTGGCGGCAGGCGCATTCACAGCCCTGGCTGCAGGAGCAATCACAGCCCTGGCCGCAGACGCATTCACAGCCCTGGCTGCAGGCGCATTCACAGCCCTGGCTTCAGGAGCATTCACAGCCCTGGCTGCAGGCGCATTCACAGCCCTGGTTGCAGCTGCATTCACAGCCCTGGCTGCAGGCGCATTCACAGCCCTGGCTGCAGGCGCATTCACAGCCCTGGCTGCAGGTGCATTCACAGCCCTGGCAACAGGCACAGTCCCAGTCCTGGCTGCAGGCGCATTCACAGCCCTGGCTGCAGGTGCATTCACAGCCCTGGCACCAGGTGCATTCACAGCCCTGGCTGCAGCTGCATTCACAGTACAGGCTGCAGCTGCATTCACAGTACAGGCTGCTGGCGCATTCACAGCCCTGGCTGCAGACACAGTCACAGCCCTGGCTGCATGCGCATTCAAAGCCCTGGCTGCAGGTGCAGTCACAGCCCTGACTGCAGGCGCATTCACAGCCCTGGCTGCAGGCACATTCACAGCCCTGGCTGCAGCTGCATTCATAGCCCTCGCTGCAGCTGCATTCACAGTCCTGGCTGCAGCTGCATTCACTGCCCTGACTTCAGCCGCATTCATAGCCCTGGCTGCAGGCGCATTCACAGCCCTGGCTGCAGCCGCATTCACAGCCCTGGCTGCAGCGGCATTCACAGCTATGGCTGCAGGTACATTCACAGCTCTTGCTGCAGGCACATTCACAGCCCTGGCTGCAGGCACATTCACAGCTCTGGCTGCGAGGGCATTCACAGCCCTGGCTGCAGGCGCAATAACAGCCCTGGCTGCAGGTGCATTCACAGCCCTGGCTGCAGGCGAATTCATAGCCCTGGCTGCAGCCACATTCATAGCCCTGGCTGCAGGCACATTCACAGCTCTGGCTGCAGGCGCATTCACAGCCCTGGCAGCAGGTGCATTCATAGCCCTGGCTGCAGCCGTATTCACAGCCCTGCATGCAGGCACATTCACAGCCCTGGCTGCAGGTGCATTCACAGCCCTGGCTGCAGGAGCATTCACAGCCCCGGCTGCAGGAGCATTCACAGCCCCGGCTGCAGGTGCATTCACAGCCCTGGCTGCAGCCGCTTTCACAGCCCTGGCTGCAGGCGCATTCACAGCCCTGGCTGCAGGCGCATTCACAGCCCTGGCTGCAGCCACATTCACATCCCTGGCTCCAGCCACATTCACAGCCCTAGCTGCAGGAGCATTCACAGCCCTGGCTGCAGGCGCATTCACAGCCCTGGCTGCAGGTGCATTCACAGCCCTTGGAGTTCTGGACTTTTTGGTTCCGTCCAGAGGTGTCAGGGTACAACACCCGAAGACCCCGGAGTTCCACCTGCCTTGGTGCACAAATGAACAGAAACACGGGCTTCTCGATGGTGGCGTCAAAGACCAAAGGTTTATTACTGCAGGGACACAGAAGTCACAGAATCTACACACGGGCAGAATCTAGGAGACTGTTCCATTTGTACAAAGTGGGTTGCTCCTTATATACCAAAAATTGTGCTCTAGGCAAATATTTCACATGTCGGTACATTCCCAAACCTTTGTGTCTCTAAACAATAAATATTTGGCGTTACACAGGAACTGTCGATAATATCTGATACCAAACATCACGAAGAGGGGTTCCCACCAGTCCATCACAATCCCTTGTCAATATTGCATTCAAGACCCGGACCGCCTCATCGTAAAGTTCGTTACCTCCCCCTAATAAAGGCCCAGAAGGAAAGGAGCAGAGCCAGGTGCAGAAGATAGAAAAGCGGGATAAGAGATGTTTGTGGGTTGTAAATGGGCAAGGCTACCGGCTTCGGCCGCCTAATCATGATCAGGTACAATGGACAGGAAAACCAGTTCAGGTGGGCTGGCCTCGGGCAGAGGAGGCAGCCTTTGTCGAGTCATGCAGCTTCAGCGTGATCTGGTTTAAGGTGCACGTGTCATGTAAGAGGTGAATCTCCGGCTAAGGCTACGTGTCCTTAATCAAAGTGAAGTGAATGAAATGATCAGAGGCTATTGCATATGTGAGGGCAAGGAACCACAAAATGGCGGCCATGATCTAAGATGGATGCCGAGGGTAGATCAGAAATGTGTTTATAAAAGGAGTGCTCTTGCTCGGAGCGTAGCGAAAACACTAGGATATACTAAATGGATCATTTGCGGTTCGCTGATACTAATTTTATGTATTTCCGACAAACTTGAAAACACGGGTTCAAGTCGTCACGGAACCGTCTCGGAACCTCAGACCCTCCTTTTGCCCTTACATAGGCAATTACTCAATCTATGTCTGAATCTAGTTCTATGCTCATCAGGTCAGTGACATGCTGTTGTATCATCATCCTTTCTCGTGTCTTTTCTCCAAATGCAGGTGGTTTCCTAAAACAGGTTGTAGCACAAAGACTACACAGAGCAGGACCACACTGGATAATCAGACAACATGAGAATAGTAATATTAAGATGACACCAATGACCATTAGAACCTTCCATCCCCACGCTGAGATCAGAGTCCAAACCCACTCCATAAAGGACCAGTTTCCCTCATCTACATGTATGGAGTCCGAAATCTTGTGCAACTTAGAGATCGCCTCGTAAACTGTTGGAGCATTATTAGGAATAAAGACACAGCAGCTCGATTGGATCATTCTGCATACCCCACCTCGATCTGCAAGTATAACATCTAGAACCATACGGTTCTGCAATGTCATGAGCCTATCCGCCTGAAGCTCAGCTGTCAGATTGCTAAGGGCACCAGCAGTTTCGGTAATAGTAGATTCAACTACCCGTGTTAGCTGACGTATGTTTCTACTATTGGCCATAGGCCCCCAGAACGGAAGGAAGCCTTTGAAGAAGTCTCCAGCTTCCTGACCAGCGGTATCTTCCTTGCTGAAGACACCTCTCGCTACTCTTGTTCTGTGGTAATCAGGTGAAGCAGTGTATGTCGGAGGCAATAATCGAGCAATATAACATGATCCTGAGAAGTCGGCAGGCAACCATGTATAAGCTCTGTCTCGACAAATGAAATAGGTACCCCTAGCAGTAAGAAAGGCAGGGGAAGAGTTAGCCGGAAACACATAAGTCTCTACGCACTCACTCCTCCCTAGCTGAGCTCTCGGATTTCTCCCATTACCTTGCAAACAGACCTGACCTCGGTGAGGTACGACCCAGATTGGAGTTGAGCTTTTACGCTTGCTTTCTCCTAAACTAAGGCGATACTCTGAAGTATTCCAACTTAAATATACTCGCAATTCGTCTCTAGGGTATGATGGAGTATTATTGACGTCTTTGACCATGTCAATAATTCCCTGGACTAAAGCTTTGTTAGCAGAGTTATATTTAGTGGAACGTGGTGGACGTGGAGGATAGGTCTCAAGAGCATAAGCAAAGATGGTTTGAAGGGCCTGAAATGATCCATTGTAGCTGAAAGGCAAAACCAGATAGGGAATACCTTTATCCATAGTGTGAGGTATCAAGCCACACACCCAACAGTCTGTCGTGTTAACTACCAGTTGGTGTTGGTGCAAGAGCTGTACAAAAGTATTATTAATGAATTCTGAGCGTCGAGCTTGCTCATGTTCCGGAAACGAGTGAAAAGAGTGTATAGAAGAAACAGTAGAAATAGCAGGATCAAGGGGAGGTACTGTAGATACTGGCACAAAAATCAAATTTATGCTAAAGACAATTCCACCCACCAATGTTGCTAAAACAATCAAAAATGTAATGGCACATTGCATCAAGAAACATTTGCTATGAAGAATTCTATTTAGTCTGTTTCTGCGAACGTAAAACACATTCTTTCGTTGCAGCGCAGGAAGCTCCATCTTCTACAATCCGCTCGCGACCACTGATGATGTGTACGTAGATGAAAATGCCTCTGTCAGCCCTGGGAGTTCCCAGTACTAACAGAAAGATCGACCTTGTGTCAGACCCCTGCAAATTCAAACTAGGCACACAGCCACGACCCTACGGCTACCCAGACGGCAAGGCAATTTTAAAAACAATAAACAATAGCAAACTTCCTGGCTGAAGGCAAAAGTTCGAAAAATATATATATATATCAAAATCACAGTATGCAGTTGCCTGCTTTATTAGTCCTTTTTATGGCTTCTAAGGTTGTATCTTGTCTTCGCTGGTACTGTTTGATCGGAAAATAGTGTATCACTAGCAGCTGTTGCAGAGTTTACGTTCGCAGATGGCAAAGTTTCTTCTGATGCTGGAGACAAATTTTCAATGTTCAAAGTAGTCTTTTCAAGAGGAGAGTCACGTTTCAAAGTGTCAGAAATCAAATCGGCATCGCTGAAAGGGACAAATTTCGGAGTTGTTTCAGCTTCGGAGGCATCAATTCCCTTCTTCACCCAGTCGTCGTAGGGCAGCGGCAGTGGAACACGCTTTACGTGAGAAGCGTGGATCCAGTGCTTGCGACCAGCAACACGTACAGCTGTCCTCGTCGCCAGCAGGATTTGGAAGGGGCCGATGTAGCGAGGCTGAAGATTCTTTGTCCTCGCAAAATTTCTGACCACCACGTGGTCGCCGGGTTTCAGCTGATGCCCTGGACTCTCCGGAGGTTTTGGCAAAGCATCAAAGACCTGTTGATGAATAAGACTTAATTTAGCAGTCAAGTCGTAAAGATAGTCTATCAACATAGGATATTCAATGGAGCAGAATTGTTTAGGCCTTGGCACACCCCAGACATTTGCCGGGCGGCCAAATACAATCTCATATGGAGAAAGCCCTATTCTAGAATGCACTGTTGCTCTCGTTGATAACAAGGCCAAAGGAAGTGCGTCTGGCCAAGCCAAACCTGTGGATGCTTGAATTTTGGCTATTTTAAGCTTGAGGGTGCCATTGTAACCCTCAACTAAACCAGCAGACTGGGGATGGTTCGCACTATGAAATTTTTGTTTCAATCCTAGACCAGCACACACACTCTGCATAACTTTCCCTATAAACTCACTTCCGTTATCTGACCATACAATCCGTGGCATTCCAAACCTAGGGAAAAATTCTTTGAGAAGAATTTTGGCAGTTGATAAAGCAGTGTTGTCCTTTAGTGGGTATGCTTCTATCCACCTGGAAAAAGCACAAACCACCACCAGGACGTATTTTAAATTGTTGCAGCGTTCCATGTGAATGAAGTCTAACTGTATTACTTCAAAGGGACAGGAAGGAGGAGCAAAATGACCAGCTGGAGTTGGAGTTCCCTTGCCAGGATTATGCATCAAGCA
The DNA here is from genome assembly GCF_964263255.1 of Lissotriton vulgaris. NCBI lineage: Eukaryota > Metazoa > Chordata > Amphibia > Caudata > Salamandridae > Lissotriton > Lissotriton vulgaris. The sequence goes on along the minus strand of NC_141700.1, from coordinate 479,522,225 downwards.
CACCATACAATTTTTCACCACTCTCTCTGCACACTTACTGATTCCCTCATTCTTCCAAACTGGAGCTAACATCTTACATATCCCTTTAGAACTTATGTGCGCCACTCCATGCGCCATCGTCACTACTGCAAGCACATACGCATCAGGCAACATCCAACGCTGCTGTTCTGTCAAATCGATCCAACATCCATTCGAGTCCAATTTGCCCGTACTTTCTCTCCATACGCGTTTCTCTTCCTCAGTCGCTTCTTTCTGAATCTCTTTCACACTTTCCATTGTGTCCTCACACATTCCAGACTCAGCAATCCATCTTGCAGACGTAGCAACGTACATTCTACTCATCATGTCTCTAGCTGTCTGTTTAGCGGTTTCATCAGCAAAGGCATTCCCCCGACCAACATCATCCGTGATTGCTTTATGAGCACTGCACTTCACAATCGCAACTTCAGTCGGTAAGGTTAGAGATTCTAACAAGTCGTTAACTAGCTGACCATGTTGAATCTTAGTCCCATGGGACGTAATGAAACCCCTTTCTCTCCACAACCGGCCAAAACTATGGGCCACGCCAAATGCGTACTGACTATCTGTAAACACATTCACTCTCTTTCCCTCAGCTAAAACACACGCTCTCGTAAGAGCTATTAACTCTGCAGCTTGGGCAGAATTCTGACTCACTCTTGCAGTCTCCACAATCGTCTTCAAAGTCGTTACCGCGTAGGCAGCAGTCACATCACCATTCTCCAATTTAAAACATGACCCGTCCACATACAGCGTACCATCTGGGTCGGATAGAGGAGTATCTCTCAAGTCGATACGACCTTTTGTCTCTTCCTCCGTTTTGAAATAACAGTCATGTGGCTCAGAATCACTCGACTCTTGATCAGTCGGCAACAATGTTGCTGGGTTCAATACATTGCATCTTTTGATCTGAATATGACTCGCTAATAACGTCAGCTCGTAACCAGATAATCTCGCACTAGTAAGGTGTTGTGTCTTCGTTCGGTTCATGAGTGTGTCCACTGCATGAGGAACCATGACCACTAGCATATTGTTCATCACCAAACCAGCAGATTGTCGAATGGAAGCTGCAGCTGCCGCTGTAGCCCTCAAACAACTAGGCAATGCTCTAGCTACCGGATCTAATGTTGATGAGAAATACGCACAAGGGCGTTGTTTATCACCAAACTTCTGTGTCAAGACACTCAACGCGCAACCTTCTCTTTCGTGAACGTAGAGCGTGAATGGCTTACTGTAATCAGGTGTGCCCAATACAGGAGCTGAACATAAAGCTTTTCGTAATTCAGCAAAACTCTCTTGACATTCATCAGACCATGGCACCGGACTCGGAACATTTTTCCCAGTCAAAGCTACCAACGGTTTTGCTAAAAGTGAAAAATTTGGGATCCATTGCCTACAGTAAGAGGTAATACCTAGAAAGGCACGTACTTCCCTTTGTGTGCGTGGAACACTCATTTGCATAATTGCTTTTATTCTTTCTGGGGTCAACTTCCTTCCCTCCTTTGACAAGAGATGACCTAAGTAGGTTACTTCTTGGCAGCAATATTGCATTTTGGAAGGTGACACCTTATGATTCAAATTAGACAAATGATGCAATAGTGAAATTGTAGCTGCCTTGCAAGTTTCCTTGTCATCGGCAGCCACCAAAAGATCATCTACGTACTGTACTAGGGCAGAACCTGGAGGAAGGACAAAAGAATCTAACTGGCTTTTTAAAGCTTGACTGTAAATAGATGGACTTTCACAGTAGCCTTGTGGAGCGCGTTTAAATCTGAAACTACGACCTCCTAAACAGAAGCCAAAAATATCTCTGCTTTCCTCGGCTATCGGAATGCTGAAAAAGGCATTCTTCAAGTCGATGACTGAGAACCATGTAGCTGTAGCAGGAATCAATGTTAACAAAGCAGTAATGTCTGGCACTACAGGAAACTGCGGAATTACAATCTTATTAACTTCTCTAAGGTCTATGACAAACCTATAGACTGGAGGCTTTGTAGGATCTGTTCGTTTCAAAATCGGCAATACAGGACTATTACAAACATTTCCTCGCGTTTCTTCAACCACACCTTTTTTAATCAAATCTTGCACAATCAATAAGAGTGCACGCTCACCTTCACTCGATATTTTATATTGAGGAATTCTTGGAAATTTCACATTCGCTTTCAAAGTTACTACATACGGTGGAATCTCTAGTAGACCTACATCATTGGGACCAGTCGCCCAAAGAGAATCAGGGAGTGAACGTAGCTCCGGCGGGAGTTTGTCCATTGACAAGTACATCGGAGAGGTGAGTCTTTTACCTAAAGTAAGCTGTACTCCTTCCGGAGAACAGTACAATGTCGCATATAGTCGTTTTAACAAATCTAAACCAAGCAGATTTTCATTACAACCTGTCGTCAAAATTAAGGGTGCTTTCAATTGACACGGTCCAACAGAAATAGACAAAGGACCAGATATCGGGTTGTACACAGGGGCGCCTGAAAAACCTACGGAAACATTTGTTGAGCCAGACAAAGGTGCGCCAGGGAGTTTCGCATGCATGATAGAACTTTTTGCGGCACCAGTATCCAACAGAAACGGTTCGACTACACCTGATGTTGCTACTGCGACATAAGGCCCACTCTGATCCACTGGAACTGATACTACTCCCTCTCTCTGTCTATGGCTGTCCTAGTACCCATTTTGTTGAAATCCCTCTTCAACTTCACAATAATCCTCAACAAGATATTGCTGAGATCTATTCTGTTGAGCTGACTGTACATTTCGCTGATCAAAGTGATTAGAAGGACGATCATTAGTTTGTGGAGGCATAGCACCTCGTCCCCGACCTCTAGAATTCTGTGCAAAACCACCACGACCTCTCTGAGCTGCTGCCGCATTATTTTGCGCTAAAATCTGACAATCATTTTTATAGTGACCCTCTTTCTTACAGTACGCACACTGATTCCACTGGTATTGAGGCCTGGTCGAATTATAATCTGTCTTTTGATACGAATTCTGTTGCATATTAGTCTGATTCGTGCGAGGCGGATACGCCTGCTGTAAAAGAACTTTAGTCTTTAAATCTTTCGTTTTCTTCTCTGATTTCTCCTTTTCCTCTTTATCCCTATTTTCATAGTACTGTGCAGTCGCAAGTATTTGCGCTGTCGTAGATACAGCCCACGCACTTTCTGAGTCTTTCAATTTATTGCATAATTCGGGTAACAAATTATGCACAAATTTATCGACAAACAATCTCTGTCCTCCTTCAGTGCTCATATCCTGACCACTATGGTCTACAAAAGTCTCTTCGAACCTCGTGAAGAAGTCGGAGACACTTTCGTCTTTCTTCTGCTTGCATGCGGATAATTTATCCCAATTAACACGCAATGCTGGCATCAGAGTCTTCATTAAATCTATTATTCTACCTGGCAGATTAGCGATCAAAGGTTCAGGTTTCGCACCACCTATTTGTTGATTATCTGCTGCAGTGATAGCTGCCCAATCACCACCTAAAGCAGCCTGATGATCCTCTCTACGAATTTTAGCCCACACTGGTTGTGGAACTACATTACCAAACAACATATCAATGTCGGCTAAGTTCATTATACAAGCCTCAACTGTCTGTGTCAATTCCTTGTAATATCCGGCTGGATTCTTACGTGGATCTGGCAAGGCCTGTTTCACTGCTAACACTTCTGCTCGCTTCCACGGAATATGTATCCATACTCTTTGGAACTGTGCTGGAGCAGCTGCAATACCCGCATTATCATCACGTTGTACTGCTTCGCGCCAAATTGGAGGAACTTCCCTCATAGGATATTGGCGACTTAGCTTCATTCTACCTTTCTCTAAATCTCTCGGCGAACGAAGAGATGGATCATTCCTAAAACTCAAAATAAGTTCCATCGCTTCCTTTATATTATCGCCCACTATCATTCCAGCAGCAAACTCTTTTTGAATCTTAATTAAATCTTCCAAATCTGATTCGACATCGTCTTCTTCTATTTCCTCACGCAACAACGAGCACATCTCGTCGAAGACGTATCGCTGTGTTGGCTCTCCCCATTGCATAAATGTCTCTAACACATCTTTCGTACTATATCTTCTAACTTTTGTAATCCATCTGAGAGCTGTGGAGTCTAAAACTCCCCGTTCCTCAGTACTTGGAAGCTGACTCCGTCTCTGAACAGAGTCAGGAGTAGGAGTCTTAATCAAGGTTTTATATATAGGAGACAGCATATTAGTAACAGAATCAGTAATTCTTCGACGAACAGAAAGTGGAGTTAGTACACTCGCAGACATAGAGAATGCAGTAGAGGTAGGAATAGATGACGAAACAGTAGGAGTATCGAGGAAAATAGTTTGAAGACCAATAGGTACAGTGGTAGGTATAGGAGCGGGCAGTGCAGGAAGAGGAGGAGCTGTAGGAACACTTACATTCACCACAGGAGGTATAGGAACTTGATTCTGAGGAACAAGAACACCAGGTTGTCCAGCAACCGGCAATTGAACATTCGGTATAAGTGGAACCGTAGCACCTTGTGCATACGGTGGAGGCGACCGTAACAGATAAGATAGCAGAGGATCGTTTTCGGAATCCTCCAGTATCTTAGCCATTTTCGATGGCAAGGCAGGATAGCACTTGTCAATCGCTAAGTTACGCTCTCTAATGGCTACATCTATGGCTTTCTCACACTCGTTAGCCTGCAACTGTTTAGTCGCTTGCTCTAGAGTTAACTCTTCTAGTTCTTTTTGCTCTTTCTTCAACCTTTTCATTTCTCTCTGTTTGGATTCTTTCCGCCAATAACGAAAAGAGTCAAACATTGCCGGCCGGGCTTTCTTCCTAAACAATTTCTCTTCTAAATTGTCGAGAATCTCTTGTTCAAAACTACCATGCAGTGGCCAACTAAGGACACCATCCTTCTTACAATAGCGGACCCATATCTCATTATAAGTTATAGGACCCACGCCATACTTACAATATAGGTCATATAGGGGAGTCCCAATCGGAGGAACCAGACAGGAATCCTCTAATTGTGAGTCACTGTTGCAACTAAAACAAGACAACATTTTCCGACTTACCATTCTCAGTCCGGAACACAAAACAAACAAGACACGAAACAAATTGTGCACTTGAACCAAGAACTTAGGCCTACCAAAACGAACTGATGTATCGATACCCAAAACTGAACCAAATAGATTATCGTAACCAGAACAACTAGTGATAATCTTACAAAACCAAACCAAACCAAGAACCGATCAAGGATTTTTAACAATCCTCACAAAAGTAACCAGCTAGCTATCACTAAATACTTAACTGAGGCACTGAAGACGTCACCAAGGAGAAACCCGTCACGTTTCGCCGTACTAAGGACTGCACCACTTCGGGTCCAAGACAGGGCGACGGTCAAGGCAACGGCCCACTGCAGCCGTCCTGAACGGGAACCCTCGTGGAAGAGAACTTCAGGGCCACTTTTGCGATATGCCGGGATCGATGAAGTGGGGCGCCTCCCTCAGGAATCTTCACACGAAGCTTCTCGAACTCTTCAGGCTTTTGGACCGGTACCGAATGACGTCGCCCCACGTTGGGCGCCAATTGGAGTTCTGGACTTTTTGGTTCCGTCCAGAGGTGTCAGGGTACAACACCCGAAGACCCCGGAGTTCCACCTGCCTTGGTGCACAAATGAACAGAAACACGGGCTTCTCGATGGTGGCGTCAAAGACCAAAGGTTTATTACTGCAGGGACACAGAAGTCACAGAATCTACACACGGGCAGAATCTAGGAGACTGTTCCATTTGTACAAAGTGGGTTGCTCCTTATATACCAAAAATTGTGCTCTAGGCAAATATTTCACATGTCGGTACATTCCCAAACCTTTGTGTCTCTAAACAATAAATATTTGGCGTTACACAGGAACTGTCGATAATATCTGATACCAAACATCACGAAGAGGGGTTCCCACCAGTCCATCACAATCCCTTGTCAATATTGCATTCAAGACCCGGACCGCCTCATCGTAAAGTTCGTTACCTCCCCCTAATAAAGGCCCAGAAGGAAAGGAGCAGAGCCAGGTGCAGAAGATAGAAAAGCGGGATAAGAGATGTTTGTGGGTTGTAAATGGGCAAGGCTACCGGCTTCGGCCGCCTAATCATGATCAGGTACAATGGACAGGAAAACCAGTTCAGGTGGGCTGGCCTCGGGCAGAGGAGGCAGCCTTTGTCGAGTCATGCAGCTTCAGCGTGATCTGGTTTAAGGTGCACGTGTCATGTAAGAGGTGAATCTCCGGCTAAGGCTACGTGTCCTTAATCAAAGTGAAGTGAATGAAATGATCAGAGGCTATTGCATATGTGAGGGCAAGGAACCACAAAATGGCGGCCATGATCTAAGATGGATGCCGAGGGTAGATCAGAAATGTGTTTATAAAAGGAGTGCTCTTGCTCGGAGCGTAGCGAAAACACTAGGATATACTAAATGGATCATTTGCGGTTCGCTGATACTAATTTTATGTATTTCCGACAAACTTGAAAACACGGGTTCAAGTCGTCACGGAACCGTCTCGGAACCTCACCCTGGCCGCAGCTGCATTCACAGCCCTGAACACAGGCGCATTCACTGCCCTGGCAGCAGGCGCATTTACAGCTCTGGCTGCAGGCGCATTCACAGCCCTGGCTGCAGGTGCATTCACAGCCATGGCAGCAGGCACAGTCCCAGCCCTGGCGGCAGGCGCATTCACAGCCCTGGCTGCAGGAGCATTCACAGCCCTGGCTGCAGACGCATTCACAGCCCTGGCTGCAGGCGCATTCACAGCCCTGGCTGCAGGAGCATTCACAGCCCTGGCTGCAGGCGCATTCACAGCCCTGGTTGCAGCTGCATTCACAGCCCTAGCTGCAGGCGCATTCACAGCCCTGGCTGCAGGCGCATTCACAGCCCTGGCTGCAGGTGCATTCACAGCCCTGGCAACAGGCACAGTCCCAGTCCTGGCTGCAGGCGCATTCACAGCCCTGGCTGCAGGTGCATTCACAGCCCTGGCACCAGGTGCATTCACAGCCCTCGATTTACAAAAGGGGGGGGTGGTGATGAACAGAGTGTCTGAATTGAGCAGACCACTCTTACCCAGTCCAAAGATCAGGGCTTGATCCATCACCGTTATTTATCTCACTGCCCCATCCCAGCTCAGAACCTGGCTATATGCAAATCAGTCTGTCCCTGGCCCAGTGCATCATGGGAACAGGGCAGACTAAACTACCAAGCCAATTCTTTACCAGAAAGGAGACAAGCTACCGGGGACCGGTTTCTGGCATTTCAGCCTCTTCGGCCCGGCTTGCTTGAATCCTGATGGAGCAGTGAGAAAGGGACTCATGTCTGAGCATACCCTGCCACACCTATAGTGGCCAAAATCGATTTACAAAAGGGGGTGGTGATGAACAGAGTGTCTGAATTGAGCAGACCACTCTTACCCAGTCCAAAGATCAGGGCTTGATCCATCACCGTTATTTATCTCACTGCCCCATCCCAGCTCAGAACCTGGCTATATGCAAATCAGTCTGTCCCTGGCCCAGTGCATCATGGGAACAGGGCAGACTAAACTACCGAGCCAATTCTTTACCAGAAAGGAGACAAGCTACCGGGGACCGGTTTCTGGCATTTCAGCCTCTTCGGCCCGGCTTGCTTGAATCCTGATGGAGCAGTGAGAAAGGGACTCATGTCTGAGCATACCCTGCCACACCTATAGTGGCCAAAATCGATTTACAAAAGGGGGTGGTGATGAACAGAGTGTCTGAATTGAGCAGACCACTCTTACCCAGTCCAAAGATCAGGGCTTGATCCATCACCGTTATTTATCTCACTGCCCCATCCCAGCTCAGAACCTGGCTATATGCAAATCAGTCTGTCCCTGGCCCAGTGCATCATGGGAACAGGGCAGACTAAACTACCAAGCCAATTCTTTACCAGAAAGGAGACAAGCTACCGGGGACCGGTTTCTGGCATTTCAGCCTCTTAGGCCCGGCTTGCTTGAATCCTGATGGAGCAGTGAGAAAGGGACTCATGTCTGAGCATACCCTGCCACACCTATAGTGGCCAAAATCGATTTACAAAAGGGGGTGGTGATGAACAGAGTGTCTGAATTGAGCAGACCACTCTTACCCAGTCCAAAGATCAGGGCTTGATCCATCACCGTTATTTATCTCACTGCCCCATCCCAGCTCAGAACCTGGCTATATGCAAATCAGTCTGTCCCTGGCCCAGTGCATCATGGGAACAGGGCAGACTAAACTACCAAGCCAATTCTTTACCAGAAAGGAGACAAGCTACCGGGGACCGGTTTCTGGCATTTCAGCCTCTTCGGCCCGGCTTGCTTGAATCCTGATGGAGCAGTGAGAAAGGGACTCATGTCTGAGCATACCCTGCCACACCTATAGTGGCCAAAATCGATTTACAAAAGGGGGTGGTGATGAACAGAGTGTCTGAATTGAGCAGACCACTCTTACCCAGTCCAAAGATCAGGGCTTGATCCATCACCGTTATTTATCTCACTGCCCCATCCCAGCTCAGAACCTGGCTATATGCAAATCAATCTGTCCCTGGCCCAGTGCATCATGGGAACAGGGCAGACTAAACTACCAAGCCAATTCTTTACCAGAAAGGAGACAAGCTACCGGGGACCGGTTTCTGGCATTTCAGCCTCTTCGGCCCGGCTTGCTTGAATCCTGATGGAGCAGTGAGAAAGGGACTCATGTCTGAGCATACCCTGCCACACCTATAGTGGCCAAAATCGATTTACAAAAGGGGGTGGTGATGAACAGAGTGTCTGAATTGAGCAGACCACTCTTACCCAGTCCAAAGATCAGGGCTTGATCCATCACCGTTATTTATCTCACTGCCCCATCCCAGCTCAGAACCTGGCTATATGCAAATCAGTCTGTCCCTGGCCCAGTGCATCATGGGAACAGGGCAGACTAAACTACCAATCCAATTCTTTACCAGAAAGGAGACAAGCTACCGGGGACCGGTTTCTGGCATTTCAGCCTCTTCGGCCCGGCTTGCTTGAATCCTGATGGAGCAGTGAGAAAGGGACTCATGTCTGAGCATACCCTGCCACACCTATAGTGGCCAAAATCGATTTACAAAAGGGGGTGGTGATGAACAGAGTGTCTGAATTGAGCAGACCACTCTTACCCAGTCCAAAGATCAGGGCTTGATCCATCACCGTTATTTATCTCACTGCCCCATCCCAGCTCAGAACCTGGCTATATGCAAATCAGTCTGTCCCTGGCCCAGTGCATCATGGGAACAGGGCAGACTAAACTACCAAGCCAATTCTTTACCAGAAAGGAGACAAGCTACCGGGGACCGGTTTCTGGCATTTCAGCCTCTTCGGCCCGGCTTGCTTGAATCCTGATGGAGCAGTGAGAAAGGGACTCATGTCTGAGCATACCCTGCCACACCTATAGTGGCCAAAATCGATTTACAAAAGGGGGTGGTGATGAACAGAGTGTCTGAATTGAGCAGACCACTCTTACCCAGTCCAAAGATCAGGGCTTGATCCATCACCGTTATTTATCTCACTGCCCCATCCCAGCTCAGAACCTGGCTATATGCAAATCAGTCTGTCCCTGGCCCAGTGCATCATGGGAACAGGGCAGACTAAACTACCAAGCCAATTCTTTACCAGAAAGGAGACAAGCTACCGGGGACCGGTTTCTGGCGTTTCAGCCTCTTCGGCCCGGCTTGCTTGAATCCTGATGGAGCAGTGAGAAAGGGACTCATGTCTGAGCATACCCTGCCACACCTATAGTGGCCAAAATCGATTTACAAAAGGGGGTGGTGATGAACAGAGTGTCTGAATTGAGCAGACCACTCTTACCCAGTCCAAAGATCAGGGCTTGATCCATCACCGTTATTTATCTCACTGCCCCATCCCAGCTCAGAACCTGGCTATATGCAAATCAGTCTGTCCCTGGCCCAGTGCATCATGGGAACAGGGCAGACTAAACTACCAAGCCAATTCTTTACCAGAAAGGAGACAAGCTACCGGGGACCGGTTTCTGGCATTTCAGCCTCTTCGGCCCGGCTTGCTTGAATCCTGATGGAGCAGTGAGAAAGGGACTCATGTCTGAGCATACCCTGCCACACCTATAGTGGCCAAAATCGATTTACAAAAGGGGGTGGTGATGAACAGAGTGTCTGAATTGAGCAGACCACTCTTACCCAGTCCAAAGATCAGGGCTTGATCCATCACCGTTATTTATCTCACTGCCCCATCCCAGCTCAGAACCTGGCTATATGCAAATCAGTCTGTCCCTGGCCCAGTGCATCATGGGAACAGGGCAGACTAAACTACCAAGCCAATTCTTTACCAGAAAGGAGACAAGCTACCGGGGACCGGTTTCTGGCATTTCAGCCTCTTCGGCCCGGCTTGCTTGAATCCTGATGGAGCAGTGAGAAAGGGACTCATGTCTGAGCATACCCTGCCACACCTATAGTGGCCAAAATCGATTTACAAAAGGGGGTGGTGATGAACAGAGTGTCTGAATTGAGCAGACCACTCTTACCCAGTCCAAAGATCAGGGCTTGATCCATCACCGTTATTTATCTCACTGCCCCATCCCAGCTCAGAACCTGGCTATATGCAAATCAGTCTGTCCCTGGCCCAGTGCATCATGGGAACAGGGCAGACTAAACTACCAAGCCAATTCTTTACCAGAAAGGAGACAAGCTACCGGGGACCGGTTTCTGGCATTTCAGCCTCTTCGGCCCGGCTTGCTTGAATCCTGATGGAGCAGTGAGAAAGGGACTCATGTCTGAGCATACCCTGCCACACCTATAGTGGCCAAAATCGATTTACAAAAGGGGGTGGTGATGAACAGAGTGTCTGAATTGAGCAGACCACTCTTACCCAGTCCAAAGATCAGGGCTTGATCCATCACCGTTATTTATCTCACTGCCCCATCCCAGCTCAGAACCTGGCTATATGCAAATCAGTCTGTCCCTGGCCCAGTGCATCATGGGAACAGGGCAGACTAAACTACCAAGCCAATTCTTTACCAGAAAGGAGACAAGCTACCGGGGACCGGTTTCTGGCATTTCAGCCTCTTCGGCCCGGCTTGCTTGAATCCTGATGGTCCCCGGGAGCTTGTTTCCTTCCCAGTGTAAGAATTGGCTTCTGTAGTTTGGTTTGCCCTGTTCCCATCATGCACTGGGACAGGAACAGACTAATTTGCATACAGCCAGGTTCTGAAACTGGGATGGTGCAGTGAGCTAAAAAACGGTGTTGGATCTAGCCCTGATCTTTTGACTGGGTGAGAGCTTTCTGCTTAATTCAGAGACTCTGTCCCTCACCACCCCTTTTTGTAAATATTTTTGTCCACCCTAAGCGTGGAAGGGTATTCTCAGATGTGAGACCCTTGCTCATTGCACCATCAGGATTCAAGCAAACCGGGCCGAAGACGGCTGTAATGCCAGAAACCGGTCCCCGGGAGCTTGTTTCCTTCCCAGTGTAAGAATTGGCTTCTGTAGTTTGGTTTGCCCTGTTCCCATCATGCACTGGGACAGGAACAGACTAATTTGCATACAGCCAGGTTCTGAAACTGGGATGGTGCAGTGAGCTAAAAAACGGTGTTGGATCTAGCCCTGATCTTTTGACTGGGTGAGAGCTTTCTGCTTAATTCAGAGACTCTGTCCCTCACCACCCCTTTTTGTAAATATTTTTGTCCACCCTAAGCGTGGAAGGGTATTCTCAGATGTGAGACCCTTGCTCATTGCACCATCAGGATTCAAGCAAACCGGGCCGAAGACGGCTGTAATGCCAGAAACCGGTCCCCGGGAGCTTGTTTCCTTCCCAGTGTAAGAATTGGCTTCTGTAGTTTGGTTTGCCCTGTTCCCATCATGCACTGGGACAGGAACAGACTAATTTGCATACAGCCAGGTTCTGAAACTGGGATGGTGCAGTGAGCTAAAAAACGGTGTTGGATCTAGCCCTGATCTTTTGACTGGGTGAGAGCTTTCTGCTTAATTCAGAGACTCTGTCCCTCACCACCCCTTTTTGTAAATATTTTTGTCCACCCTAAGCGTGGAAGGGTATTCTCAGATGTGAGACCCTTGCTCATTGCACCATCAGGATTCAAGCAAACCGGGCCGAAGACGGCTGTAATGCCAGAAACCGGTCCCCGGGAGCTTGTTTCCTTCCCAGTGTAAGAATTGGCTTCTGTAGTTTGGTTTGCCCTGTTCCCATCATGCACTGGGACAGGAACAGACTAATTTGCATACAGCCAGGTTCTGAAACTGGGATGGTGCAGTGAGCTAAAAAACGGTGTTGGATCTAGCCCTGATCTTTTGACTGGGTGAGAGCTTTCTGCTTAATTCAGAGACTCTGTCCCTCACCACCCCTTTTTGTAAATATTTTTGTCCACCCTAAGCGTGGAAGGGTATTCTCAGATGTGAGACCCTTGCTCATTGCACCATCAGGATTCAAGCAAACCGGGCCGAAGACGGCTGTAATGCCAGAAACCGGTCCCCGGGAGCTTGTTTCCTTCCCAGTGTAAGAATTGGCTTCTGTAGTTTGGTTTGCCCTGTTCCCATCATGCACTGGGACAGGAACAGACTAATTTGCATACAGCCAGGTTCTGAAACTGGGATGGTGCAGTGAGCTAAAAAACGGTGTTGGATCTAGCCCTGATCTTTTGACTGGGTGAGAGCTTTCTGCTTAATTCAGAGACTCTGTCCCTCACCACCCCTTTTTGTAAATATTTTTGTCCACCCTAAGCGTGGAAGGGTATTCTCAGATGTGAGACCCTTGCTCATTGCACCATCAGGATTCAAGCAAACCGGGCCGAAGACGGCTGTAATGCCAGAAACCGGTCCCCGGGAGCTTGTTTCCTTCCCAGTGTAAGAATTGGCTTCTGTAGTTTGGTTTGCCCTGTTCCCATCATGCACTGGGACAGGAACAGACTAATTTGCATACAGCCAGGTTCTGAAACTGGGATGGTGCAGTGAGCTAAAAAAACGGTGTTGGATCTAGCCCTGATCTTTTGACTGGGTGAGAGCTTTCTGCTTAATTCAGAGACTCTGTCCCTCACCACCCCTTTTTGTAAATATTTTTGTCCACCCTAAGCGTGGAAGGGTATTCTCAGATGTGAGACCCTTGCTCATTGCACCATCAGGATTCAAGCAAACCGGGCCGAAGACGGCTGTAATGCCAGAAACCGGTCCCCGGGAGCTTGTTTCCTTCCCAGTGTAAGAATTGGCTTCTGTAGTTTGGTTTGCCCTGTTCCCATCATGCACTGGGACAGGAACAGACTAATTTGCATACAGCCAGGTTCTGAAACTGGGATGGTGCAGTGAGCTAAAAAACGGTGTTGGATCTAGCCCTGATCTTTTGACTGGGTGAGAGCTTTCTGCTTAATTCAGAGACTCTGTCCCTCACCACCCCTTTTTGTAAATATTTTTGTCCACCCTAAGCGTGGAAGGGTATTCTCAGATGTGAGACCCTTGCTCATTGCACCATCAGGATTCAAGCAAACCGGGCCGAAGACGGCTGTAATGCCAGAAACCGGTCCCCGGGAGCTTGTTTCCTTCCCAGTGTAAGAATTGGCTTCTGTAGTTTGGTTTGCCCTGTTCCCATCATGCACTGGGACAGGAACAGACTAATTTGCATACAGCCAGGTTCTGAAACTGGGATGGTGCAGTGAGCTAAAAAACGGTGTTGGATCTAGCCCTGATCTTTTGACTGGGTGAGAGCTTTCTGCTTAATTCAGAGACTCTGTCCCTCACCACCCCTTTTTGTAAATATTTTTGTCCACCCTAAGCGTGGAAGGGTATTCTCAGATGTGAGACCCTTGCTCATTGCACCATCAGGATTCAAGCAAACCGGGCCGAAGACGGCTGTAATGCCAGAAACCGGTCCCCGGGAGCTTGTTTCCTTCCCAGTGTAAGAATTGGCTTCTGTAGTTTGGTTTGCCCTGTTCCCATCATGCACTGGGACAGGAACAGACTAATTTGCATACAGCCAGGTTCTGAAACTGGGATGGTGCAGTGAGCTAAAAAACGGTGTTGGATCTAGCCCTGATCTTTTGACTGGGTGAGAGCTTTCTGCTTAATTCAGAGACTCTGTCCCTCACCACCCCTTTTTGTAAATATTTTTGTCCACCCTAAGCGTGGAAGGGTATTCTCAGATGTGAGACCCTTGCTCATTGCACCATCAGGATTCAAGCAAACCGGGCCGAAGACGGCTGTAATGCCAGAAACCGGTCCCCGGGAGCTTGTTTCCTTCCCAGTGTAAGAATTGGCTTCTGTAGTTTGGTTTGCCCTGTTCCCATCATGCACTGGGACAGGAACAGACTAATTTGCATACAGCCAGGTTCTGAAACTGGGATGGTGCAGTGAGCTAAAAAACGGTGTTGGATCTAGCCCTGATCTTTTGACTGGGTGAGAGCTTTCTGCTTAATTCAGAGACTCTGTCCCTCACCACCCCTTTTTGTAAATATTTTTGTCCACCCTAAGCGTGGAAGGGTATTCTCAGATGTGAGACCCTTGCTCATTGCACCATCAGGATTCAAGCAAACCGGGCCGAAGACGGCTGTAATGCCAGAAACCGGTCCCCGGGAGCTTGTTTCCTTCCCAGTGTAAGAATTGGCTTCTGTAGTTTGGTTTGCCCTGTTCCCATCATGCACTGGGACAGGAACAGACTAATTTGCATACAGCCAGGTTCTGAAACTGGGATGGTGCAGTGAGCTAAAAAACGGTGTTGGATCTAGCCCTGATCTTTTGACTGGGTGAGAGCTTTCTGCTTAATTCAGAGACTCTGTCCCTCACCACCCCCTTTTTGTAAATGCATTCACAGCCCTGGCTGCAGCTGCATTCACAGTACAGGCTGCTGGCGCATTCACAGCCCTGGCTGCAGGCACATTCACAGCCCTGGCTGCATGCGCATTCACAGCCCTGGCTGCAGGTGCAGTCACAGCCCTGACTGCAGGCGCATTCACAGCCCTGGCTGCAGGCACATACACAGCCCTGGCTGCAGCTGCATTCATAGCCCTGGCTGCATTCACAGTCCTGGCTGCAGCTGCATTCACTGCCCTGACTTCAGCCGCATTCATAGCCCTGGCTGCAGGAGCATTCACAGCCCTGGCTGCAGGTGCATTCACAGCCCTGGCTGCATGCGCATTCACAGCCCTGGCTGCAGGTGCAGTCACAGCCCTGACTGCAGGCGCATTCACAGCCCTGGCTGCAGGCACATACACAGCCCTGGCTGCAGCTGCATTCATAGCCCTGGCTGCAGCTGCATTCACAGTCCTGGCTGCAGCTGCATTCACTGCCCTGACTTCAGCCGCATTCATAGCCCTGGCTGCAGGAGCATTCACAGCCCTGGCTGCAGCCGCATTCACAGCCCTGGCTGCAGCGGCATTCACAGCTATGGCTGCAGGTACATTCACAGCTCTGGCTGCAGGCACATTCACAGCCCTGGCTGCAGGCACATTCACAGCCCTGGCTGCAGGCACATTCACAGCCCTGGCTGCAGGCACATTCACAGCCCTGGCTGCAGCCACATTCACAGCCCTGGCTGCAGCCACATTCACAGCCCTGGCTGCAGGAGCATTCACAGCCCTGGCTGCAGGCGCATTCACAGCCCTGGCTGCAGCCACATTCACAGCCCTGGCAGCAGGTTCATTCACAGCCCTGGCTGCAGGCGCATTCACAGCCCTGGCAGCAGCTGCATTCACAGCCCGGGCCGCAGCTGCATTCACAGCCCTGAACACAGGCGCATTCACAGCCCTGGCTGCAGGCGCATTTACAGCCCTGGCTGCAGGTGCATTCACAGCCCTGGCTGCAGGTGCATTCACAGCCCTGGCAACAGGCACAGTCCCAGTCCTGGCTGCAGCCGCATTCATAGCCCTGGCTGCAGGCGCATTCACAGCCCTGGCTGCAGCCGCTTTCACAGCCCTGGCTGCAGGCGTATTCACAGCCCTGGCTGCAGGTGCATTCACAGCCCTGGCTGCAGGCACATTCACAGCCCTGGCTTCAGGCACATTCACAGCCCTGGCTGCAGGCGCATTCACAGCCCTGGCTGCAGGAGCATTGACAGCCCTGGCTGCAGCTGCATTCACATCCCTTGCTGCAGCTGCATTCAGAGCCCTGGCCGCTGGCGTATTCACAGCCCTCGCTGCGGCGCATTCACAGCCCAGGCTGCAGCCGCTTTCACAGCCCTGGCTGCAGGTGCATTCACAGCCCTGGCTGCAGGTGCATTCACAGCCCTGGCTGCAGGCACATTCACTGCCCTGACTTCAGCCGCATTCATAGCCCTGGCTGCAGGCACATTCACAGCCCTGGCTGCAGCCGAATTCACAGCCCTGGCTGCAGGTGCATTCACAGCCCTGGCTGCAGGAGCATTCACAGCCCCGGCTGCAGGAGCATTCACAGCCCCGGCTGCAGGTGCATTCACAGCCCTGGCTGCAGCCGCTTTCACAGCCCTGGCTGCAGGCGCATTCACAGCCCTGGCTGCAGGCGCATTCACAGCCCTGGCTGCAGCCACATTCACATCCCTGGCTCCAGCCACATTCACAGCCCTAGCTGCAGGAGCATTCACAGCCCTGGCTGCAGGCGCATTCACAGCCCTGGCTGCAGGTGCATTCACAGCCCTGGCCGCAGCTGCATTCACAGCCCTGAACACAGGCGCATTCACTGCCCTGGCGGCAGGCGCATTTACAGCTCGGGCTGCAGGCACATTCACAGCCCTGGCTGCAGGTGCATTCACAGCCATGGCAGCAGGCACAGTCCCAGCCCTGGCGGCAGGCGCATTCACAGCCCTGGCTGCAGGAGCATTCACAGCCCTGGCTGCAGACGCATTCACAGCCCTGGCTGCAGGCGCATTCACAGCCCTGGCTGCAGGAGCATTCACAGCCCTGGCTGCAGGCGCATTCACAGCCCTGGTTGCAGCTGCATTCACAGCCCTAGCTGCAGGCGCATTCACAGCCCTGGCTGCAGGTGCATTCACAGCCCTGGCTGCAGGTGCATTCACAGCCCTGGCAACAGGCACAGTCCCAGTCCTGGCTGCAGGCGCATTCACAGCCCTGGCTGCAGGTGCATTCACAGCCCTGGCACCAGGTGCATTCACAGCCCTGGCTGCAGCTGCATTCACAGTACAGGCTGCTGGCGCATTCACAGCCCTGGCTGCAGGCACATTCACAGCCCTGGCTGCAGGTGCATTCACAGCCCTGGCTGCAGACACAGTCACAGCCCTGGCTGCATGCGCATTCACAGCCCTGGCTGCAGGTGCAGTCACAGCCCTGACTGCAGGCGCATTCACAGCCCTGGCTGCAGGCACATACACAGCCCTGGCTGCAGCTGCATTCATAGCCCTGGCTGCAGCTGCATTCACAGTCCTGGCTGCAGCTGCATTCACTGCCCTGACTTCAGCCGCATTCATAGCCCTGGCTGCAGGAGCATTCACAGCCCTGGCTGCAGCCGCATTCACAGCCCTTGCTGCAGCGGCATTCACAGCTATGGCTGCAGGTACATTCACAGCTCTGGCTGCAGGCACATTCACAGCCCTGGCTGCAGCCACATTCACAGCCCTGGCTGCAGCCGCTTTCACAGCCCTGGCTGCAGGCGCATTCACAGCCCTGGCTGCAGGTGCATTCACAGCCCTGGCTGCAGGCACATTCACAGCCCTGGCTGCAGGCACATTCACAGCCCTGGCTGCAGGCACATTCACAGCCCTGGCTGCAGGCACATTCACAGCCCTGGCTGCAGCCACATTCACAGCCCTGGCTGCAGCCACATTCACAGCCCTGGCTGCAGGAGCATTCACAGCCCTGGCTGCAGGCGCATTCACAGCCCTGGCTGCAGCCACATTCACAGCCCTGGCAGCAGGTTCATTCACAGCCCTGGCTGCAGGCGCATTCACAGCCCTGGCAGCAGCTGCATTCACAGCCCGGGCCGCAGCTGCATTCATAGCCCTGAACACAGGCGCATTCACAGCCCTGGCTGCAGGCGCATTTACAGCCCTGGCTGCAGGTGCATTCACAGCCCTGGCTGCAGCCACATTCACAGCCCTGGCAGCAGGTTCATTCACAGCCCTGGCTGCAGGCGCATTCACAGCCCTGGCAGCAGCTGCATTCACAGCCCGGGCCGCAGCTGCATTCACAGCCCTGAACACAGGCGCATTCACAGCCCTGGCTGCAGGCGCATTTACAGCCCTGGCTGCAGGCGCATTCACAGCCCTGGCTGCAGCTGCATTCACAGCCCTGGCTGCAGGCGCATTCACAGCCCAGGCTGCAGCCGCTTTCACAGCCCTGGCTACAGGCACATTCACTGCCCTGACTTCAGCCGCATTCATAGCCCTGGCTGCAGGCACATTCACAGCCCTGGCTGCAGCCGAATTCACAGCCCTGGCTGCAGGTGCATTCACAGCCCTGGCTGCAGGAGCATTCACAGCCCCGGCTGCAGGAGCATTCACAGCCCAGGCTGCAGGTGCATTCACAGCCCTGGCTGCAGCCGCTTTCACAGCCCTGGCTGCAGGCGCATTCACAGCCCTGGCTGCAGGCGCATTCACAGCCCTGGCTGCAGCCACATTCACATCCCTGGCTCCAGCCACATTCACAGCCCTAGCTGCAGGAGCATTCACAGCCCTGGCTGCAGGCGCATTCACAGCCCTGGCTGCAGGTGCATTCACAGCCCTGGCCGCAGCTGCATTCACAGCCCTGAACACAGGCGCATTCACTGCCCTGGCGGCAGGCGCATTTACAGCTCGGGCTGCAGGCACATTCACAGCCCTGGCTGCAGGTGCATTCACAGCCATGGCAGCAGGCACAGTCCCAGCCCTGGCGGCAGGCGCATTCACAGCCCTGGCTGCAGGAGCATTCACAGCCCTGGCTGCAGACGCATTCACAGCCCTGGCTGCAGGCGCATTCACAGCCCTGGCTGCAGGAGCATTCACAGCCCTGGCTGCAGGCGCATTCACAGCCCTGGTTGCAGCTGCATTCACAGCCCTAGCTGCAGGCGCATTCACAGCCCTGGCTGCAGGCGCATTCACAGCCCTGGCTGCAGGTGCATTCACAGCCCTGGCAACAGGCACAGTCCCAGTCCTGGCTGCAGGCGCATTCACAGCCCTGGCTGCAGGTGCATTCACAGCCCTGGCACCAGGTGCATTCACAGCCCTGGCTGCAGCTGCATTCACAGTACAGGCTGCTGGCGCATTCACAGCCCTGGCTGCAGGCACATTCACAGCCCTGGCTGCAGGTGCATTCACAGCCCTGGCTGCAGACACAGTCACAGCCCTGGCTGCATGCGCATTCACAGCCCTGGCTGCAGGTGCAGTCACAGCCCTGACTGCAGGCGCATTCACAGCCCTGGCTGCAGGCACATACACAGCCCTGGCTGCAGCTGCATTCATAGCCCTGGCTGCAGCTGCATTCACAGTCCTGGCTGCAGCTGCATTCACTGCCCTGACTTCAGCCGCATTCATAGCCCTGGCTGCAGGAGCATTCACAGCCCTGGCTGCAGCCGCATTCACAGCCCTTGCTGCAGCGGCATTCACAGCTATGGCTGCAGGTACATTCACAGCTCTGGCTGCAGGCACATTCACAGCCCTGGCTGCAGCCACATTCACAGCCCTGGCTGCAGCCACTTTCACAGCCCTGGCTGCAGGCGCATTCACAGCCCTGGCTGCAGGTGCATTCACAGCCCTGGCTGCAGGCACATTCACAGCCCTGGCTGCAGGCACATTCACAGCCCTGGCTGCAGGCACATTCACAGCCCTGGCTGCAGGCACATTCACAGCCCTGGCTGCAGCCACATTCACAGCCCTGGCTGCAGCCACATTCACAGCCCTGGCTGCAGGAGCATTCACAGCCCTGGCTGCAGGCGCATTCACAGCCCTGGCTGCAGCCACATTCACAGCCCTGGCAGCAGGTTCATTCACAGCCCTGGCTGCAGGCGCATTCACAGCCCTGGCAGCAGCTGCATTCACAGCCCGGGCCGCAGCTGCATTCACAGCCCTGAACACAGGCGCATTCACAGCCCTGGCTGCAGGCGCATTTACAGCCCTGGCTGCAGGTGCATTCACAGCCCTGGCTGCAGGTGCATTCACAGCCCTGGCAACAGGCACAGTCCCAGTCCTGGCTGCAGCCGCATTCATAGCCCTGGCTGCAGGCGCATTCACAGCCCTGGCTGCAGCTGCATTCACAGCCCTGGCTGCAGGCGCATTCACAGCCCAGGCTGCAGCCGCTTTCACAGCCCTGGCTGCAGGCGTATTCACAGCCCTGGCTGCAGGTGCATTCACAGCCCTGGCTGCAGGCACATTCACAGCCCTGGCTTCAGGCACATTCACAGCCCTGGCTGCAGGCGCATTCACAGCCCTGGCTGCAGGAGCATTCACAGCCCTGGCTGCAGCTGCATTCACATCCCTTGCTGCAGCTGCATTCACAGCCCTGGCCACTGGCGTATTCACAGCCCTCGCTGCGGCGCATTCACAGCCCAGGCTGCAGCCGCTTTCACAGCCCTGGCTGCAGGCGCATTCACAGCCCTGGCTGCAGGTGCATTCACAGCCCTGGCTGCAGGCACATTCACTGCCCTGACTTCAGCCGCATTCATAGCCCTGGCTGCAGTCACATTCACAGCCCTGGCTGCAGCCGAATTCACAGCCCTGGCTGCAGCGGCATTCACAGCTATGGCTGCAAGCGCATTCACAGCCCTGGCTGCAGGCGCATTCACAGCCCTGACTGCAGGCGCATTCACAGCCCTGGCTGCAGGCGCATTCACAGCCCTGGCTGCAGGCGCATTCACAGCCCTGGCTGCAGGAGCATTCACAGCCCTGGCTGCAGGCGCATTCACATCCCTGGTTGCAGCTGCATTCACAGCCCTGGCTGCAGGCGCATTCACAGCCCTGGCTGCAGGCGCATTCACAGCCCTGGCTGCAGGTGCATTCACAGCCCCGGCAACAGGCACAGTCCCAGTCCTGGCTGCAGCCGCATTTATAGCCCTGGCTGCAGGCGCATTCATAGCCCTGGCTGCAGCCACATTCACAGCCCTGGCTGCAGCCACATTCACAGCCCTAGCTGCAGGAGCATTCACAGCCCTGGCTGCAGGCACATTCACAGCCCTGGCTGCAGGCGCATTCACAGCCCTGGCTGCAGCCACATTCACAGCCCTGGCTGCAGCCGCTTTCACAGCCCTGGCTGCAGGCGCATTCACAGCCCTGGCTGCAGGTGCATTCACAGCCCTGGCTGCAGGCACATTCACAGCCCTGGCTGCAGGCACATTCACAGCCCTGGCTGCAGGCACATTCACTGCCCTGGCTGCAGGAGCATTCACAGCCCTGGCTGCAGCTGCATTCACATCCCTTGCTGCAGCTGCATTCACAGCCCTGGCCGCTGGCGTATTCACAGCCCTCACTGCAGCGCATTCACAGCCCAGGCTGCAGCCGCTTTCACAGTCCTGGCTGCAGGCGCATTCACAGCCCTGGCTGCAGGTGCATTCACAGCCCTGGCTGCAGGCGCATTCACAGCCCTGGCTGCAGGCACATTCACTGCCCTGACTTCAGCCGCATTCATAGCCCTGGCTGCAGGCACATTCACAGCCCTGGCTGCAGCCAAATTCACAGCCCTGGCTGCAGCGGCATTCACAGCTATGGCTGCAAGCGCATTCACAGCCCTGGCTGCAGGCGCATTCACAGCCCAGGCTGCAGCCGCTTTCACAGCCCTGGCTGCAGGCGCATTCACAGCCCTGGCTGCAGGTGCATTCACAGCCCTGGCTGCAGGCACATTCACAGCCCTGGCTGCAGGCACATTCACAGCCCTGGCTGCAGGCGCATTCACAGCCCTGGCTGTAGCCACATTCACAGCCCTGGCTGCAGCCGCTTTCACAGCCCTGGCTGCAGGCGCATTCACAGCCCTGGCTGCAGGTGCATTCACAGCCCTGGCAGCAGGCGCAGTCCCAGCCCTGGCGGCAGGCGCATTCACAGCCCTGGCTGCAGAAGCATTCACAGCCCTGGCTGCAGGCACATTCACAGCCCTGGCTGCAGGTGCATTCACAGCCCTGGCAACAGGCACAGTCCCAGTCCTGGCTGCAGCCGCATTCATAGCCCTGGCTGCAGGCGCATTCACAGCCCTGGCTGCAGCCGCATTCACAGCCCTGGCTGCAGCGGCATTCACAGCTATGGCTGCAAGCGCATTCACAGCCCTGGCTGCAGGCGCATTCACAGCCCAGGCTACAGCCGCTTTCACAGCCCTGGCTGCAGGAGCATTCACAGCCCTGGCTGCAGGTGCATTCACAGCCCTGGCTGCAGGAACATTCACAGCCCAGGCTGCAGGCACATTCACAGCCCTGGCTGCAGGCACATTCACAGCCCTGGCTGCAGGCGCATTCACAGCCCTGGCTGCAGCCACATTCACAGCCCTGGCTGCAGGCGCATTCACAGCCCTGGCTGCAGGTGCATTCACAGCCCTGGCCGCAGCTGCATTCACAGCCCTGAACACAGGCAGATTCACTGCCCTGGCTGCAGGCGCATTTACAGCTCTGGCTGCAGGCGCATTCACAGCCCTGGCTGCAGGTGCATTCACAGCCCTGGCAGCAGGCACAGTCCTAGCCCTGGCGGCAGGCGCATTCACAGCCCTGGCTGCAGGAGCATTCACAGCCCTGGCCGCAGACGCATTCACAGCCCTGGCTGCAGGCGCATTCACAGCCCTGGCTGCAGGAGCATTCACAGCCCTGGCTGCAGGCGCATTCACAGCCCTGGTTGCAGCTGCATTCACAGCCCTGGCTGCAGGCGCATTCACAGCCCTGGCTGCAGGCGCATTCACAGCCCTGGCTGCAGGTGCATTCACAGCCCTGGCAACAGGCACAGGCACAGTCCTGGCTGCAGGCGCATTCACAGCCCTGGCTGCAGATGCATTCACAGCCCTGGCACCAGGTGCATTCACAGCCCTGGCTGCAGCTGCATTCACAGTACAGGCTGCTGGCGCATTCACAGCCCTGGCTGCAGGCACATTCACAGCCCTGGCTGCAGGTGCATTCACAGCCCTGGCTACAGACACAGTCACAGCCCTGGCTGCATGCGCATTCACAGCCCTGGCTGCAGGTGCAGTCACAGCCCTGACTGCAGGCGCATTCACAGCCCTGGCTGCAGGCGCATTCACAGCCCTGGCTGCAAGTGCATTCACAGCCCTGGCAACAGGCACAGTTCCAGTCCTGGCTGCAGGCGCATTCACAGCCCTGGCTGCAGGTGCATTCACAGCCCTGGCACCAGGTGCATTCACAGCCCTGGCTGCAGCTGCATTCACAGTACAGGCTGCAGCTGCATTCACAGTACAGGCTGCTGGCGCATTCACAGCCCTGGCTGCAGGCCCATTCACAGCCCTGGCTGCAGGTGCATTCACAGCCCTGGCTGCAGACACAGTCACAGCCCTGGCTGCAGGTGCATTCACAGCCCTGGCCGCAGCTGCATTCACAGCCCTGGCTGCAGGCGCATTCACAGCCCTGGCTGCAGCCGCATTCACAGCCCTGGCTGCAGCGGCATTCACAGCTATGGCTGCAAGCGCATTCACAGCCCTGGCTGCAGGCGCATTCACAGCCCAGGCTACAGCCGCTTTCACAGCCCTGGCTGCAGTAGCATTCACAG
This sequence comes from Lissotriton vulgaris, assembly GCF_964263255.1. Taxonomy (NCBI): domain Eukaryota; kingdom Metazoa; phylum Chordata; class Amphibia; order Caudata; family Salamandridae; genus Lissotriton; species Lissotriton vulgaris. The sequence goes on along the minus strand of NC_141700.1, from coordinate 479,498,609 downwards.
CCCTGGCTGCAGGTGCATTCACAGCCCTGGCTGCAGGAACATTCACAGCCCAGGCTTCAGTCACATTAACAGCCCTGGCTGCAGGCGCATTCACAGCCCCGGCTGCAGGCGCATTCACAGCCCTGGCTGCAGCCACATTCACAGCCCTGGCTGCAGCCGCTTTCACAGCCCTGGCTGCAGGTGCATTCACAGCCCTGGCTGCAGGTGCATTCACAGCCCTGGCTGCAGGCACATTCACAGCCCTGGCTGCAGGCACATTCACAGCCCTGGCTGCAGGCACATTCTCAGCCCTGGCTGCAGGCGCATTCACAGCCCTGGCTGCAGCCACATTCACAGCCCTGGCTGCAGCCACATTCACAGCCCTAGCTGCAGGAGCATTCACAGCCCTGGCTGCAGGCGCATTCACAGCCCTGGCTGCAGGTGCATTCACAGCCCTGGCCGCAGCTGCATTCACAGCCCTGAACACAGGCGCATTCACTGCCCTGGCTGCAGGCGCATTTACAGCTCTGGCTGCAGGCGCATTCACAGCCCTGGCTGCAGGTGCATTCACAGCCCTGGCAGCAGGCACAGTCCCAGCCCTGGCGGCAGGCGCATTCACAGCCCTGGCTGCAGGAGCATTCACAGCCCTGGCCGCAGACGCATTCACAGCCCTGGCTGCAGGCGCATTCACAGCCCTGGCTGCAGGAGCATTCACAGCCCTGGCTGCAGGTGCATTCACAGCCCTGGCTGCAGCTGCATTCACAGCCCGGGCCGCAGCTACATTCACAGCCCTGAACACAGGCGCATTCACAGCCCTGGCTGCAGGTGCATTCACAGCCCTGGCAACAGGCACAGTCCCAGTCCTGGCTGCAGGCGCATTCACAGCCCTGGCTGCAGATGCATTCACAGCCCTGGCACCAGGTGCATTCACAGCCCTGGCTGCAGCTGCATTCACAGTACAGGCTGCTGGCGCATTCACAGCCCTGGCTGCAGGCACATTCACAGCCCTGGCTGCAGGTGCATTCACAGCCCTGGCTGCAGACACAGTCACAGCTCTGGCTGCATGCGCATTCACAGCCCTGGCTGCAGGTGCAGTCACAGCCCTGACTGCAGGCGCATTCACAGCCCTGGCTGCAGGCGCATTCACAGCCCTGGCTGTAGGCACATTCACAGCCCTGGCTGCAGGCACATTCACAGCCCTGGCTGCAGGCACATTCACTGCCCTGGCTGCAGGAGCATTCACAGCCCTGGCTGCAGCTGCATTCACATCCCTTGCTGCAGCTGCATTCACAGCCCTGGCCGCTGGCGTATTCACAGCCCTCACTGCAGCGCATTCACAGCCCAGGCTGCAGCCGCTTTCACAGTCCTGGCTGCAGGCGCATTCACAGCCCTGGCTGCAGGTGCATTCACAGCCCTGGCTGCAGGCGCATTCACAGCCCTGGCTGCAGGCACATTCACTGCCCTGACTTCAGCCGCATTCATAGCCCTGGCTGCAGGCACATTCACAGCCCTGGCTGCAGCCAAATTCACAGCCCTGGCTGCAGCGGCATTCACAGCTATGGCTGCAAGCGCATTCACAGCCCTGGCTGCAGGCGCATTCACAGCCCAGGCTGCAGCCGCTTTCACAGCCCTGGCTGCAGGCGCATTCACAGCCCTGGCTGCAGGTGCATTCACAGCCCTGGCTGCAGGCACATTCACAGCCCTGGCTGCAGGCACATTCACAGCCCTGGCTGCAGGCACATTCACAGCCCTGGCTGCAGGCGCATTCACAGCCCTGGCTGCAGCCACATTCACAGCCCTGGCTGCAGCCGCTTTCACAGCCCTGGCTGCAGGCGCATTCACAGCCCTGGCTGCAGGTGCATTCACAGCCCTGGCAGCAGGCGCAGTCCCAGCCCTGGCGGCAGGCGCATTCACAGCCCTGGCTGCAGAAGCATTCACAGCCCTGGCTGCAGGCACATTCACAGCCCTGGCTGCAGGTGCATTCACAGCCCTGGCAACAGGCACAGTCCCAGTCCTGGCTGCAGCCGCATTCATAGCCCTGGCTGCAGGCGCATTCACAGCCCTGGCTGCAGCCGCATTCACAGCCCTGGCTGCAGCGGCATTCACAGCTATGGCTGCAAGCGCATTCACAGCCCTGGCTGCAGGCGCATTCACAGCCCAGGCTACAGCCGCTTTCACAGCCCTGGCTGCAGGAGCATTCACAGCCCTGGCTGCAGGTGCATTCACAGCCCTGGCTGCAGGAACATTCACAGCCCAGGCTGCAGGCACATTCACAGCCCTGGCTGCAGGCACATTCACAGCCCTGGCTGCAGGCGCATTCACAGCCCTGGCTGCAGCCACATTCACAGCCCTGGCTGCAGTCACATTCACAGCCCTAGCTGCAGGAGCATTCACAGCCCTGGCTGCAGGCGCATTCACAGCCCTGGCTGCAGGTGCATTCACAGCCCTGGCCGCAGCTGCATTCACAGCCCTGAACACAGGCAGATTCACTGCCCTGGCTGCAGGCGCATTTACAGCTCTGGCTGCAGGCGCATTCACAGCCCTGGCTGCAGGTGCATTCACAGCCCTGGCAGCAGGCACAGTCCTAGCCCTGGCGGCAGGCGCATTCACAGCCCTGGCTGCAGGAGCATTCACAGCCCTGGCCGCAGACGCATTCACAGCCCTGGCTGCAGGTGCATTCACAGCCCTGGCAACAGGCACAGGCACAGTCCTGGCTGCAGGCGCATTCACAGCCCTGGCTGCAGGTGCATTCACAGCCCTGGCAACAGGCACAGGCACAGTCCTGGCTGCAGGCGCATTCACAGCCCTGGCTGCAGATGCATTCACAGCCCTGGCACCAGGTGCATTCACAGCCCTGGCTGCAGCTGCATTCACAGTACAGGCTGCTGGCGCATTCACAGCCCTGGCTGCAGGCACATTCACAGCCCTGGCTGCAGGTGCATTCACAGCCCTGGCTACAGACACAGTCACAGCCCTGGCTGCATGCGCATTCACAGCCCTGGCTGCAGGTGCAGTCACAGCCCTGACTGCAGGCGCATTCACAGCCCTGGCTGCAGGCGCATTCACAGCCCTGGCTGCAGGCGCATTCACAGCCCTGGCTGCAGGAGCATTCACAGCCCTGGCTGCAGGCGCATTCACAGCCCTGGTTGCAGCTGCATTCACAGCCCTGGCTGCAGGCGCATTCACAGCCCTGGCTGCAGGCGCATTCACAGCCCTGGCTGCAGGTGCATTCACAGCCCTGGCAACAGGCACAGTCCCAGTCCTGGATGCAGCCGCATTTATAGCCCTGGCTGCAGGCGCATTCACAGCCCTGGCTGCAGCCACATTCACAGCCCTGGCTGCAGCCACATTCACAGCCCTAGCTGCAGGAGCATTCACAGCCCTGGCTGCAGGCGCATTCACAGCCCTGGCTGCAGGTGCATTCACAGCCCTGGCCACAGCTGCATTCACAGCCCTGAACACAGGCGCATTCACTGCCCTGGCTGCAGGCGCATTTACAGCTCTGGCTGCAGGAGCATTCACAGCCCTGGCTGCAGGCGCATTCACAGCCCTGGCTGCAGGCGCATTCACAGCCCTGGCTGCAGGTGCATTCACAGCCCTGGCAACAGGCACAGTTCCAGTCCTGGCTGCAGGCGCATTCACAGCCCTGGCTGCAGGTGCATTCACAGCCCTGGCACCAGGTGCATTCACAGCCCTGGCTGCAGCTGCATTCACAGTACAGGCTGCAGCTGCATTCACAGTACAGGCTGCTGGCGCATTCACAGCCCTGGCTGCAGGCCCATTCACAGCCCTGGCTGCAGGTGCATTCACAGCCCTGGCTGCAGACACAGTCACAGCCCTGGCTGCAGGTGCATTCACAGCCCTGGCCGCAGCTGCATTCACAGCCCTGGCTGCAGGCGCATTCACAGCCCTGGCTGCAGCCGCATTCACAGCCCTGGCTGCAGCGGCATTCACAGCTATGGCTGCAAGCGCATTCACAGCCCTGGCTGCAGGCGCATTCACAGCCCAGGCTACAGCCGCTTTCACAGCCCTGGCTGCAGTAGCATTCACAGCCCTGGCTGCAGGTGCATTCACAGCCCTGGCTGCAGGAACATTCACAGCCCAGGCTTCAGTCACATTAACAGCCCTGGCTGCAGGCGCATTCACAGCCCCGGCTGCAGGCGCATTCACAGCCCTGGCTGCAGCCACATTCACAGCCCTGGCTGCAGCCGCTTTCACAGCCCTGGCTGCAGGTGCATTCACAGCCCTGGCTGCAGGTGCATTCACAGCCCTGGCTGCAGGCACATTCACAGCCCTGGCTGCAGGCACATTCACAGCCCTGGCTGCAGGCACATTCTCAGCCCTGGCTGCAGGCGCATTCACAGCCCTGGCTGCAGCCACATTCACAGCCCTGGCTGCAGCCACATTCACAGCCCTAGCTGCAGGAGCATTCACAGCCCTGGCTGCAGGCGCATTCACAGCCCTGGCTGCAGGTGCATTCACAGCCCTGGCCGCAGCTGCATTCACAGCCCTGAACACAGGCGCATTCACTGCCCTGGCTGCAGGCGCATTTACAGCTCTGGCTGCAGGCGCATTCACAGCCCTGGCTGCAGGTGCATTCACAGCCCTGGCAGCAGGCACAGTCCCAGCCCTGGCGGCAGGCGCATTCACAGCCCTGGCTGCAGGAGCATTCACAGCCCTGGCCGCAGACGCATTCACAGCCCTGGCTGCAGGCGCATTCACAGCCCTGGCTGCAGGAGCATTCACAGCCCTGGCTGCAGGTGCATTCACAGCCCTGGCTGCAGCTGCATTCACAGCCCGGGCCGCAGCTGCATTCACAGCCCTGAACACAGGCGCATTCACAGCCCTGGCTGCAGGTGCATTCACAGCCCTGGCAACAGGCACAGTCCCAGTCCTGGCTGCAGGCGCATTCACAGCCCTGGCTGCAGATGCATTCACAGCCCTGGCACCAGGTGCATTCACAGCCCTGGCTGCAGCTGCATTCACAGTACAGGCTGCTGGCGCATTCACAGCCCTGGCTGCAGGCACATTCACAGCCCTGGCTGCAGGTGCATTCACAGCCCTGGCTGCAGACACAGTCACAGCTCTGGCTGCATGCGCATTCACAGCCCTGGCTGCAGGTGCAGTCACAGCCCTGACTGCAGGCGCATTCACAGCCCTGGCTGCAGGTGCATTCACAGCCCTGGCAACAGGCACAGGCACAGTCCTGGCTGCAGGCGCATTCACAGCCCTGGCTGCAGATGCATTCACAGCCCTGGCACCAGGTGCATTCACAGCCCTGGCTGCAGCTGCATTCACAGTACAGGCTGCTGGCGCATTCACAGCCCTGGCTGCAGGCACATTCACAGCCCTGGCTGCAGGTGCATTCACAGCCCTGGCTACAGACACAGTCACAGCCCTGGCTGCATGCGCATTCACAGCCCTGGCTGCAGGTGCAGTCACAGCCCTGACTGCAGGCGCATTCACAGCCCTGGCTGCAGGCGCATTCACAGCCCTGGCTGCAGGCGCATTCACAGCCCTGGCTGCAGGAGCATTCACAGCCCTGGCTGCAGGCGCATTCACAGCCCTGGTTGCAGCTGCATTCACAGCCCTGGCTGCAGGCGCATTCACAGCCCTGGCTGCAGGCGCATTCACAGCCCTGGCTGCAGGTGCATTCACAGCCCTGGCAACAGGCACAGTCCCAGTCCTGGATGCAGCCGCATTTATAGCCCTGGCTGCAGGCGCATTCACAGCCCTGGCTGCAGCCACATTCACAGCCCTGGCTGCAGCCACATTCACAGCCCTAGCTGCAGGAGCATTCACAGCCCTGGCTGCAGGCGCATTCACAGCCCTGGCTGCAGGTGCATTCACAGCCCTGGCCACAGCTGCATTCACAGCCCTGAACACAGGCGCATTCACTGCCCTGGCTGCAGGCGCATTTACAGCTCTGGCTGCAGGAGCATTCACAGCCCTGGCTGCAGGCGCATTCACAGCCCTGGCTGCAGGCGCATTCACAGCCCTGGCTGCAGGTGCATTCACAGCCCTGGCAACAGGCACAGTTCCAGTCCTGGCTGCAGGCGCATTCACAGCCCTGGCTGCAGGTGCATTCACAGCCCTGGCACCAGGTGCATTCACAGCCCTGGCTGCAGCTGCATTCACAGTACAGGCTGCAGCTGCATTCACAGTACAGGCTGCTGGCGCATTCACAGCCCTGGCTGCAGGCCCATTCACAGCCCTGGCTGCAGGTGCATTCACAGCCCTGGCTGCAGACACAGTCACAGCCCTGGCTGCAGGTGCATTCACAGCCCTGGCCGCAGCTGCATTCACAGCCCTGGCTGCAGGCGCATTCACAGCCCTGGCTGCAGCCGCATTCACAGCCCTGGCTGCAGCGGCATTCACAGCTATGGCTGCAAGCGCATTCACAGCCCTGGCTGCAGGCGCATTCACAGCCCAGGCTACAGCCGCTTTCACAGCCCTGGCTGCAGTAGCATTCACAGCCCTGGCTGCAGGTGCATTCACAGCCCTGGCTGCAGGAACATTCACAGCCCAGGCTTCAGTCACATTAACAGCCCTGGCTGCAGGCGCATTCACAGCCCCGGCTGCAGGCGCATTCACAGCCCTGGCTGCAGCCACATTCACAGCCCTGGCTGCAGCCGCTTTCACAGCCCTGGCTGCAGGTGCATTCACAGCCCTGGCTGCAGGTGCATTCACAGCCCTGGCTGCAGGCACATTCACAGCCCTGGCTGCAGGCACATTCACAGCCCTGGCTGCAGGCACATTCTCAGCCCTGGCTGCAGGCGCATTCACAGCCCTGGCTGCAGCCACATTCACAGCCCTGGCTGCAGCCACATTCACAGCCCTAGCTGCAGGAGCATTCACAGCCCTGGCTGCAGGCGCATTCACAGCCCTGGCTGCAGGTGCATTCACAGCCCTGGCCGCAGCTGCATTCACAGCCCTGAACACAGGCGCATTCACTGCCCTGGCTGCAGGCGCATTTACAGCTCTGGCTGCAGGCGCATTCACAGCCCTGGCTGCAGGTGCATTCACAGCCCTGGCAGCAGGCACAGTCCCAGCCCTGGCGGCAGGCGCATTCACAGCCCTGGCTGCAGGAGCATTCACAGCCCTGGCCGCAGACGCATTCACAGCCCTGGCTGCAGGCGCATTCACAGCCCTGGCTGCAGGAGCATTCACAGCCCTGGCTGCAGGTGCATTCACAGCCCTGGCTGCAGCTGCATTCACAGCCCGGGCCGCAGCTGCATTCACAGCCCTGAACACAGGCGCATTCACAGCCCTGGCTGCAGGTGCATTCACAGCCCTGGCAACAGGCACAGTCCCAGTCCTGGCTGCAGGCGCATTCACAGCCCTGGCTGCAGATGCATTCACAGCCCTGGCACCAGGTGCATTCACAGCCCTGGCTGCAGCTGCATTCACAGTACAGGCTGCTGGCGCATTCACAGCCCTGGCTGCAGGCACATTCACAGCCCTGGCTGCAGGTGCATTCACAGCCCTGGCTGCAGACACAGTCACAGCTCTGGCTGCATGCGCATTCACAGCCCTGGCTGCAGGTGCAGTCACAGCCCTGACTGCAGGCGCATTCACAGCCCTGGCTGCAGGCGCATTCACAGCCCTGGCTGCAGGCGCATTCACAGCCCTGGCTGCAGGAGCATTCACAGCTCTGGCTGCAGGCGCATTCACAGCCCTGGTTGCAGCTGCATTCACAGCCCTGGCTGCAGGCGCATTCACAGCCCTGGCTGCAGGCGCATTCACAGCCCTGGCTGCAGGTGCATTCACAGCCCTGGCAACAGGCACAGTCCCAGTCCTGGATGCAGCCGCATTTATAGCCCTGGCTGCAGGCGCATTCACAGCCCTGGCTGCAGCCACATCCACAGCCCTGGCTGCAGCCACATTCACAGCCCTAGCTGCAGGAGCATTCACAGCCCTGGCTGCAGGCGCATTCACAGCCCTGGCTGCAGGTGCATTCACAGCCCTGGCCACAGCTGCATTCACAGCCCTGAACACAGGCGCATTCACTGCCCTGGCTGCAGGCGCATTTACAGCTCTGGCTGCAGGCGCATTCACAGCCCTGGCTGCAGGTGCATTCACAGCCCTGGCAGCAGGCACAGTCCCAGCCCTGGCGGCAGGCGCATTCACAGCCCTGGCTGCAGGAGCATTCACAGCCCTGGCTGCAGGCGCATTCACAGCCCTGGCTGCAGGCGCTTTCACAGCCCTGGCTGCAGGAGCATTCACAGCCCTGGCTGCAGGCGCATTCACAGCCCTGGCTGCAGGCGCATTCACAGCCCTGGCTGCAGGTGCATTCACAGCCCTGGCAACAGGCACAGTCCCAGTCCTGGCTGCAGGCGCATTCACAGCCCTGGCTGCAGGTGCATTCACAGCCCTGGCACCAGGTGCATTCACAGCCCTGGCTGCAGCTGCATTCACAGTACAGGCTGCAGCTGCATTCACAGTACAGGCTGCTGGCGCATTCACAGCCCTGGCTGCAGGCCCATTCACAGCCCTGGCTGCAGGTGCATTCACAGCCCTGGCTGCAGACACAGTCACAGCCCTGGCTGCATGCGCATTCAAATCCCTGGCTGCAGGTGCAGTCACAGCCCTGACTGCAGGCGCATTCACAGCCCTGGCTGCAGGCACATTCACAGCCCTGGCTGCAGCTGCATTCACAGCCCTGGCTGCAGCCGCATTCACAGCCCTGGCTGCAGCGGCATTCACAGCTATGGCTGCAGGTACATTCACAGCTCTGGCTGCAGGCACATTCACAGCCCTGGCTGCAGGCACATTCACAGCTCTGGCTGCGAGGGCATTCACAGCCCTGGCTGCAGGCGCAATAACAGCCCTGGCTGCAGGTGCATTCACAGCCCTGGCTGCAGGCGAATTCATAGCCCTGGCTGCAGCCACATTCATAGCCCTGGCTGCAGGCACATTCACAGCTCTGGCTGCAGGCGCATTCACAGCCCTGGCAGCAGGTGCATTCATAGCCCTGGCTGCAGCCGTATTCACAGCCCTGCATGCAGGCACATTCACAGCCCTGGCTGCAGGTGCATTCACAGCCCTGGCTGCAGGAGCATTCACAGCCCCGGCTGCAGGAGCATTCACAGCCCCGGCTGCAGGTGCATTCACAGCCCTGGCTGCAGCCGCTTTCACAGCCCTGGCTGCAGGCGCATTCACAGCCCTGGCTGCAGGCGCATTCACAGCCCTGGCTGCAGCCACATTCACAGCCCTGGCTCCAGCCACATTCACAGCCCTAGCTGCAGGAGCATTCACAGCCCTGGCTGCAGGCGCATTCACAGCCCTGGCTGCAGGTGCATTCACAGCCATGGCAGCAGGCACAGTCCCAGCCCTGGCGGCAGGCGCATTCACAGCCCTGGCTGCAGGAGCATTCACAGCCCTGGCTGCAGACGCATTCACAGCCCTGGCTGCAGGCGCATTCACAGCCCTGGCTGCAGGAGCATTCACAGCCCTGGCTGCAGGCGCATTCACAGCCCTGGTTGCAGCTGCATTCACAGCCCTAGCTGCAGGCGCATTCACAGCCCTGGCTGCAGGCGCATTCACAGCCCTGGCTGCAGGTGCATTCACAGCCCTGGCAGCAGGCGCAGTCCCAGCCCTGGCGGCAGGCGCATTCACAGCCCTGGCTGCAGAAGCATTCACAGCCCTGGCTGCAGGCACATTCACAGCCCTGGCTGCAGGTGCATTCACAGCCCTGGCAACAGGCACAGTCCCAGTCCTGGCTGCAGCCGCATTCATAGCCCTGGCTGCAGGCGCATTCACAGCCCTGGCTGCAGCCGCATTCACAGCCCTGGCTGCAGCGGCATTCACAGCTATGGCTGCAAGCGCATTCACAGCCCTGGCTGCAGGCGCATTCACAGCCCAGGCTACAGCCGCTTTCACAGCCCTGGCTGCAGGAGCATTCACAGCCCTGGCTGCAGGTGCATTCACAGCCCTGGCTGCAGGAACATTCACAGCCCAGGCTGCAGGCACATTCACAGCCCTGGCTGCAGGCACATTCTCAGCCCTGGCTGCAGGCGCATTCACAGCCCTGGCTGCAGCCACATTCACAGCCCTGGCTGCAGTCACATTCACAGCCCTAGCTGCAGGAGCATTCACAGCCCTGGCTGCAGGCGCATTCACAGCCCTGGCTGCAGGTGCATTCACAGCCCTGGCCGCAGCTGCATTCACAGCCCTGAACACAGGCACATTCACTGCCCTGGCTGCAGGCGCATTTACAGCTCTGGCTGCAGGCGCATTCACAGCCCTGGCTGCAGGTGCATTCACAGCCCTGGCAGCAGGCACAGTCCTAGCCCTGGCGGCAGGCGCATTCACAGCCCTGGCTGCAGGAGCATTCACAGCCCTGGCCGCAGACGCATTCACAGCCCTGGCTGCAGGCGCATTCACAGCTCTGGCTGCAGGAGCATTCACAGCCCTGGCTGCAGGCGCATTCACAGCCCTGGTTGCAGCTGCATTCGCAGCCCTGGCTGCAGGCGCATTCACAGCCCTGGCTGCAGGCGCATTCACAGCCCTGGCTGCAGGTGCATTCACAGCCCTGGCAAAAGGCGCAGTCCCAGTCCTGGCTGCAGGCGCATTCACAGCCCTGGCTGCAGATGCATTCACAGCCCTGGCACCAGGTGCATTCACAGCCCTGGCTGCAGCTGCATTCACAGTACAGGCTGCTGGCGCATTCACAGCCCTGGCTGCAGGCACATTCACAGCCCTGGCTGCAGGTGCATTCACAGCCCTGGCTACAGACACAGTCACAGCCCTGGCTGCATGCGCATTCACAGCCCTGGCTGCAGGTGCAGTCACAGCCCTGACTGCAGGCGCATTCACAGCCCTGGCTGCAGGCGCATTCACAGCCCTGGCTGCAGGCGCATTCACAGCCCTGGCTGCAGGAGCATTCACAGCCCTGGCTGCAGGCGCATTCACAGCCCTGGTTGCAGCTGCATTCACAGCCCTGGCTGCAGGCGCATTCACAGCCCTGGCTGCAGGCGCATTCACAGCCCTGGCTGCAGGTGCATTCACAGCCCTGGCAACAGGCACAGTCCCAGTCCTGGATGCAGCCGCATTTATAGCCCTGGCTGCAGGCGCATTCACAGCCCTGGCTGCAGCCACATTCACAGCCCTGGCTGCAGCCACATTCACAGCCCTAGCTGCAGGAGCATTCACAGCCCTGGCTGCAGGCGCATTCACAGCCCTGGCTGCAGGTGCATTCACAGCCCTGGCCACAGCTGCATTCACAGCCCTGAACACAGGCGCATTCACTTGAGGTTTCGTGACGGTTCCGTGACGACTTGAACCCGTGTTTTCAAGTTTGTCGGAAATACATAATATTGGTATCAGCGAACCGCAAATGATCCATTTAGTATATCCTGGTGTTTTCGCTACGCTACGAGCAAGAACACTCCTTCTATTGACATCTATCTGATCTACCCACGGCATCCATCTTAGATCATGGCCGCCATTTTGTGATTCTTGCCCTCACATATGCAATAGCCTCTGATCACTTCATTTCGATTAAGGACACGTAACCTTAGCCGGAGATTCACCTCTTTCTTGACACGTGCACCTTAAACCAGATCACGCTGTAGCTGCATGACTCGACAAAGGCTACCTCCTCTGCCCGAGGCCAGTCCTGCCAAACTGGTCTTCGTGTCCATTGTACCTGATCATGATTAGGCGGCCGAAGCCGGTAGCCTTGCCCATTTACAACCCACAAACATCCCTTATCCCACTTTTCTATCTCCCACACCTGGCTCTGTTTCTTTCTTTCTGAATCTTTATTAGGGGGAGGTAACGAACTTTACGATGAGGCGGTCCGGGTCCTGAATGCAATATTGACAGGGAATTGTGACAAACTAGTGGAAACCCCTCTCTTCGCAATGTTTGGCCTCAGATATTATCGACGGTTCCTGTGTAACACCAAATATTTATTGTTTTAGACACAAAGGTTTTGGGAATGTATTACATGTAAAGAATTCGCCCCCAGCTTAAAATTTCGTATATAAGGAGCAACCCACTTTGTACAAATCGAACAGGCTCCTGATTACTGCCCGTGTGTAGTATCTGTGACTTCTGTGTCCCTGCAGTAATAAACCTTTGGTCTTTGACGCCACCATCGAGAAGCCCGTGTTTCTGTTCATTTGTGCACCAAGGCAGGTTGGAACTCCGGGGTCTTTGGGTGTTGTACCCTGACACCTCTGGACGGAACCAAAAAGTCCAGAACTCCAATTGGCGCCCAACGTGGGGCGACGTCATTCGGTACCGGTCCAAAAGCCTGAAGAGTTCGAGAAGCTTCGTGTGAAGATTCCTGAGGGAGGCGCCCCACTTCATCGATCCCGGCATATCGCAAAAGTGGCCTGAAGTTCTCTTCCACGAGGGTTTCCCGTTCAGGACGGCTGCAGTGGGCCGTTGCCTTGACCGTCGCCCTGTCTTGGACCCGAGGTGCAGTCCTTAGTACGGCGAAACGTGACGGGTTTCTCCTTGGTGACGTCTTCAGTGACTCAGTTAAGTATTTAGTGATAGCTAGCTGGTTACTTTGTGAGGATTGTTAAAAATCCTTGATCGGTTCTTGGTTTGGTTTGGTTTTGTCAGATTATCACTGGTTGTTCTAGTTACGATAATCTATTTGGTTTAGTTTGGGTATCGATACATCAATTCGTTTTGGTAGGCCTAAGTTCTTTTTCGAGTGCACATATTTGTTCCGTGTTTGTTTGTTTTGTGTTCCGGACTGAAAATGGTAAGTCGGAAAATGTTGTCTTGTTTTAGTTGCAACAGTGACTCACGATTGGAGGACTCTTGTCTGGTTCCTCCGATTGGGACTCCCCTATATGATTTATATTGTAAACACGGTGTGGGTCCTATATCTTATAATGAGGTATGGGTCCGTTATTGTAAGAAGGATAGTGTCCTTAGTTGGCCACTGCATGGTAGTTTTGAACCAGAAATTCTCGACAACTTAGAAGCGAAATTGTTCAGGAAGAAAGCCCGGCCGGCAATGTTTGATTCTTTCCGTTACTGGCGAAAAGAATCCAAACAGAGAGAAATGAAAAGGTTGAAGAAAGAACAGAAAGAACAAGAAGAGTTAACTCTAGAGCAAGCGGCTAAACAGTTGCAGGCTAACGAGTGTGAGAAGGCCATAGATGTAGCTATTCGAGAGCATAACTTAGCGATTGACAAGTGCTATCCTGCCTTGCCATCGAAAATGGCTAAGATACTGGAGGATTCTGAAAACGATCCTCTGCTATCTTATCTGTTAAGGTCACCTCCACCGTATGCACAAGGGGCTACGGCTCCGCCTGTCCCGAATGTTCAATTGCCGGTTGCTGGACAACCTGGTGTTCCTGCTCCTATCCCTCAGAATCAAGTTCCCGTACCTCCTGTGATGAATGTGAATGTTCCTACAGCTCCTTCTCTTCCTGCACTGCCAGCTTCCATACCTACTTCTGTACCTACTGCTCCAGAAACTATTTTCCTCGATACTCCTACTGTTTGGTCATCTATTCCTACCTCTACTGCATTCTCTATGTCTGCGAGTGTGCTAACTCCGCTTTCTGTTCGTCGAAGAATCACTGATTCTGTTACTAATATGCTGTCTCCTTTATATAAAACTTTAATCAAGACTCCTACTCCTGATTCTGTTCAGAGACGGAGTCAGCTTCCAAGTACTGAGGAACGAGGAATTTTAGATTCCACGGCTCTCAGATGGATTTCGAAGGGTAGAAGATATAGTACGAGAGATGTGCTAGACACATTTATGCAGTGGAAGGAACCAACGCAACGGTACGTCTTTGATGAGATGTGCTCGTTGTTACGGGAGGAAATAGAAGAAGATGATGTCGAATCAGATTTGGAAGATTTAATTAGGATTCAAAAAGAGTTCGCTGCTGGAATGATAGTGGGTGAGAATACAAAGGAAGCGATGGAACTTATTTTAAGTTTTAGGAGTGATCCATCTCTTCGTTCGCCGAGAGATTTAGAAAAAGGTAAAGTGAAGCCAAGTCGCCAATATCCTATGAGGGAGGTTCCTCCAATCTGGCGCGAAGCAATACAACGTGATGATAATGCAGGAATTGCAGCTGCTCCAGCACAGTTCCAACGAGTGTGGATACACATTCCATGGAAGCGAGCTGAAGTGTTAGCGGTGAAACAAGCCTTGCCAGATCCACGTAAGAATCCAGCTGGATATTACAAGGAATTAACACAGACAGTTGAAGCTTGTATAATGAACCTAGCCGACATCGATATGTTGTTTGGTAACGTAGTTCCGCAACCAGTGTGGGCTAAAATTCGTAGAGAGGATCATCAAGCTGCCTTAGGTGGTGATTGGGCAGCTATCACTGCAGCAGATGGTCAACAAATAGGTGGTGCAAAACCCGAGCCTCTAATTGCTGATCTTCCAGGTAGAATAATTGATCTAATGAAGACTCTGATGCCCGCATTACGTGTAAATTGGGACAAGTTGTCAGCATGCAAGCAGAAGAAAGACGAAAGCGTCTCTGACTTCTTCACGAGGTTCGAAGAGACTTTTGTAGATCATAGTGGTCAGGACATGAGTACAGAAGGAGGGCAAAGACTGTTTGTAGATAAATTTGTGCATAATTTGTTACCTGAATTATGCAATAAATTAAAGGATTCAGAAAGTGCGTGGGCTGTATCTACGACAGCGCAAATACTTGCGACTGCACAGTACTACGAAAATAGAGATAAAGAGGAAAAGGAGAAATCAGAAAAGAAAACGAAAGATTTAAAAACTAAAGTTCTTTTGCAGCAGGCGTATCCGCCTCGCACGAATCAGACTAATACGCAGCAAGGTTCGTACCAAAGGACAGATTATGGTTCATCAAGACCTCAATATCAGTGGAATCAGTGTGCGTACTGCAAGAAAGAGGGTCACTATAAAAATGAATGTCCAATATTAGCGCAAAATAATGCAGCAGCAGCTCAGAGAGGTCGTGGTGGGTTTGTGCAGAATTCTAGAGGACGAGGACGAGGTGCTATGCCTCCACAAACGAATGATCGTCCCTCCAATCACTTTGATCAACGAAATGGACAATCTGCTCAGCAAAATAGATCTCAACAGTATCTTGTTGAGGACTATAATGAAGTAGATGAGGGTTTTCAGCAAAATGGGTACTAGGACAGCCATGGACAGAGAGAGGGAGTAGTATCAGTTCCAGTGGATCAGAGTGGGCCTTATGTCGCAGTAGCAACATCAGGTGTAGTCGAACCGTTTCTGTTGGATACTGGTGCCGCAAAAAGTTCTATCATTCATGCGAAACTCCCTGGCGCACCTTTGTCTGGCTCAACAAATGTTTCCGTAGGTTTTTCAGGCGCCCCTGTTTACAACCCGATATCTAGTCCTTTGTCTATTTCTGTTGGACCGTGCCAATTGAAAGCACCCCTGATTTTGACGACAGGTTGTAATGAAAATCTGCTTGGTTTAGATTTGTTAAAACGACTATATGCGACATTGTACTGTTCTCCGGAAGGAGTACAACTTACGTTGGGTAAAAATATCATCTCTCCGATGTACTTGTCAATGGATGCACTCCCGCCGGAGCTACATTCACTCCCTGATTCTCTTTGGGCGACTGGTCCTAATGATGTAGGTCTCCTAGAAATTCCACCGTATGTGGTAACTTTGAAAGCAAATGTGAAATTTCCAAGAATTCCCCAATATAAAATATCGAGTGAAGGTGAGCGTGCACTTTTATTGATTGTGCAAGACTTGATTAAGAAAGGTGTGGTTGAAGAAACTAGAGGTAATGTCTGTAACAGTCCTGTCTTACCGATTCTGAAGCGAACTGATCCTACAAAACCTCCAGTATATAGGTTTGTCATAGACCTTAGAGAAGTTAATAAGATTGTAGTCCCGCAATTTCCTGTAGTGCCAGACATTACTGCCTTGCTAACATTGATTCCTGCTACAGCCACATGGTTCTCAGTTATTGACTTAAAAAATGCCTTTTTCAGCATTCCGATAGCCGAAGAAAGTAGGGATATTTTCGGCTTCTGTCTAGGAGGTCGCAGTTTCAGATTTAAACGCGCACCACAAGGCTATTGTGAAAGTCCATCCATTTATAGTCAAGCATTAAAAAGCCAGTTAGATTCTTTTGTCCTTCCTCCAGGTTCTGCCCTAGTACAGTACGTAGACGATCTTCTAGTGGCTGCAGATGACAAGGAAACTTGCAAAGCAGCTACAGTTTCCCTATTGCATCATTTGTCTAATTTGAATCACAAGGTGTCTCCTTCCAAAATGCAATACTGCTGCCAAGAAGTGACCTACCTAGGTCATCTCTTGTCAAAGGAGGGAAGGAAGTTGACCCCAGAGAGAATAAAAGCAATTACGCAGATGAGTGTTCCACGCACACAGAGAGAAGTACGTGCCTTCCTAGGTATTACCTCTTACTGTAGGCAGTGGATTCCAAATTTTTCTCTTTTAGCGAAACCATTGGTAGCTTTGACTGGGAAAAATGTTCCGAGTCCGGTGCCATGGTCTGATGAATGCCAAGAGAGTTTTACTGAATTACGAAAAGCATTGTGTTCAGCTCCTGTATTGGGTACACCTGATTACAGTAAACCATTCACGCTCTACGTTCACGAAAGAGAAGGTTGCGCGTTGAGTGTTCTGACACAGAAGTTCGGTGATAAACAACGCCCTTGTGCGTATTTTTCATCAACATTAGATCCGGTAGCTAGAGCGTTACCTAGTTGTTTGAGAGCTACAGCGGCAGCTGCAGCTTCCATTCGACAATCTGCTGGTTTGGTGATGAATAACATGCTAGTGGTCATGGTTCCTCATGCGGTGGATACACTCATGAACCGAACGAAGACTCAACACCTTACTAGTGCGAGATTATCTGGTTACGAGCTGACATTTCTAGCGAGTCATATTCAGATCAAGAGATGCAATGTATTGAATCCAGCAACATTGTTGCCGACTGATCAAGAGTCGAGTGATTCCGAGCCACATGATTGCTATTTCAGAACGGAGGAAGAGACAAAAGGACGCATCGATTTGAAAGATACTCCCCTATCAGATCCGGATGGTACACTGTATGTGGACGGGTCATGTTTTAAATTGGAGAATGGTGATGTGACTGCTGCTTACGCAGTAACGACTTTGAAGACGATTGTGGAGACTGCAAGAGTAAGTCAGAATTCTGCCCAAGCTGCAGAATTAATAGCTCTAACGAGAGCGCGTGTTTTAGCTGAGGGAAAGAGAGTGAATGTGTTTACAGATAGTCAGTACGCATTTGGCGTGGCCCATAGTTTTGGCCGGTTGTGGAAAGAAAGAGGGTTCATTACGTCCCATGGGACTAAGATCCAGCATGGTCAGCTAGTTAACGACTTGTTGGAATCTCTAACCTTGCCGACTGAAGTTGCGATTGTGAAGTGCAGTGCTCATAAAGCAATCACGGATGATGTTGGTCGTGGGAATGCCTTTGCTGACGAAATCGCTAAACAGACAGCTAGAGACACGATGAGCAGAATGTATGTTGCTACGTCTGCAAGATGGATTGCTGAGTCTGGAATGTGTGAGGATACTATGGAAAGTGTGAAAGAGATCCAGAAAGAAGCGACTGAGGAAGAGAAACGTGTATGGAGAGAAAGTACGGGCAAGTTGGACTCGAATGGATGTTGGATTGATTTGACAGAACAGCAGCGTTGGATGTTGCCCGATGCGTATGTGCTTGCAGTAGTGACGATGGCGCATGGAGTAGCGCATATAAGTTCTAAAGGGATATGCAAGATGTTAGCTCCGGTCTGGAAGAATGAGGGAATCAGTAAGTGTGCAGAGAGAATGGTGAAAAATTGTATGGTGTGCTTGATGCATAATCCTGGCAAGGGAACTCCAACTCCAGCTGATCATTTCGCTCCTCCTTCCTGCCCCTTTGAAGTAATTCAGTTAGACTTCATTCACATGGAACGCTGCAACAATTTGAAATATGTCCTGGTGTTAGTTTGTGCTTTTTCCAGGTGGATAGAAGCATACCCACTAAAGGACAACACTGCCCTATCTACTGCCAAAATTCTTCTCAAGGAATTTTTCCCTAGGTATGGAATGCCACGGATTGTATGGTCAGATAACGGAAGTGAGTTTATAGGGAAAGTTATGCAGAGTGTGTGTGCCGGCCTAGGATTGAAACAGAAATTTCACAGTGCAAACCATCCCCAGTCTGCTGGTTTAGTTGAGGGTTACAATGGCACCCTCAAGCTGAAAATAGCCAAAATACAAGCATCCACAGGTTTAGCCTGGCCAGACGCACTTCCCTTGGCCTTGTTATCAACGAGAGCAACAGTACATTCTAGAATAGGGCTTAGTCCGTACGAGATAGTCTTTGGCCGCCCGGCAAATATCTGGGGTGTGCCAAGGCCTAAACAATTTTGCTCCATTGAATACCCTATGTTGATAGACTACCTTTACGACTTGACTGCTAAATTGAGTCTTATTCATCAACAGGTTTTCGATGCTTTGCCAAAACCTCCGGAGAGTCCAGGGCACCAGCTGAAACCGGGTGACTTCATTGTAATCAAGAACTTCGCGAGGACGAAGAACCTTCAGCCAAGATTTGTGGGGCCTTTCCAGATCTTACTGGCAACGAGGACAGCAGTTCGTGTAGCTGGCCGCAAGCACTGGATACACGCCTCTCATGTAAAGCGTGTTCCTTTGCCGCTCCCTTACGACGACTGGGTGAAGAAGGGAATTGGTGCCTCCGAATCTGAAATCACACCGAAGTTCATCTCTTTCAGTGATGCCGAATTGATTACTGACACTTCAAAACCTGACTCTCCTCCTGAAAAGACTCCTTTGAACATTGAACATTTGTCTCCAGCATCAGAAGAAACTTTGTTATCTGCGAACTTAAACTCTGCAACAGCTGCTAGTGATACGCTATTTTCCGATCAGACAGTACCAGCGAAGCAGAGATACAACCTAAGAAGCCATAAAATGGACAAATAAAGCAGGCAACTGCATATTGTGATTTTGATATATTGAACTTTTGCCTTCAGCCAGGAAGTTTGCTATTGTTTATTGTTTTTAAAATTGCCTTGCCGTCTGGGTAGCCGTAGGGTCGTGGCTGTGTGCCTAGTTTGAATTTGCAGGGGTCGGACACAAGGTCGATCTTTCTGTTGGTTCTGGGAACCCCCAGGGCTGATAGAGGCATTTTCATCTACGTACACATCATCAGTGGTCGCGAGCGGATTGTAGAAGATGGAGCTTCCTGCGCTGCAACGAGAAAATGTGATTTATGTTCGCAGAAACAGACTTAATAGAATTCTTCATAGCAAATGTTTTCTGATGCAATGTGCCATTACATTTTTGATTGTTTTAGCAACATTGGTGGGTGGAATCGTCTTTAGTGTAAATTTGATTTTTGTGCCAGTTTCTACAGTACCTCCCCTTGATCCTGCTATTTCTACTGTTTCTTCTATACACTCTTTTCACTCATTTCCGGAACATGAGCAAGCCAGACGCTCAGAGTTCACCAACAACACATTTGTACAGCTCTTGCACCAACACCAACTGGTAGTTAACACTACAGACTGCTGGGTGTGTGGGTTGATACCCCACACTATGGATAAAGGTATTCCATATCTGGTTTTGCCTTACAGCTATAATGGATCATTTCAGGCCTTCCAAACCATCTTTGCTTATGCCCTTGAAACCTATCCTCCACCGCGTTCCACTAAATATAACTCTGCCAACAAAGCCTTAGTCCAGGGAATTATTGACATGGTCAAAGACGTCAATAATACTCCATCTTACCCTAGAGACGAATTGCGAGTATATTTAAGTTGGAATACTTCAGAGTATCGCCTTAGTTTAGGAGAAAGCAAGCGTAAAAGCTCAACTCCAATCTGGGTCGTACCTCACCGAGGTCAGGTCTGTTTGCAAGGTAATGGGAGAAATCCGAGAGCTCAGCTAGGGAGGAGTGAGTGCGTAGAGACTTATGTGTTTCCGGCTAACTCTTCCCCTGCCTTTCTTACTGCTAGGGGTACCTACTTCATTTGTCTAGACAGAGCTTATACATGGTTGCCTGCCGACTTTTCAGGATCATGTTACATTGCTCGATTGTTGCCTCCGACATACACTGCTTCATCTGATTACCACAGAACCAGAATAGCGAGAGGTGTCTTCAGCAAGGAAAATACCGCTGGTCAGGAAGCTGGAGACTTCTTCAAAGGCTTCCTTCCGTTCTGGGGACCTATGGCCAATAGTAGAAACATACGTCAGCTAACACGGGTAGTTGAATCTACTATTACCGAAACTGCTGGTGCCCTTAGCAATCTGACAGCTGAGCTTCAGGCGGATAGGCTCATGACGTTGCAGAACCGTATGGTTCTAGACGTTATACTTGCAGATCG
This sequence comes from Lissotriton vulgaris, assembly GCF_964263255.1. Classification (NCBI taxonomy): domain Eukaryota; kingdom Metazoa; phylum Chordata; class Amphibia; order Caudata; family Salamandridae; genus Lissotriton; species Lissotriton vulgaris. The sequence goes on along the minus strand of NC_141700.1, from coordinate 479,478,272 downwards.
AGGTGGGGTATGTAGAATGATCCAATCGAGCTGCTGTGTCTTTATTCCTAATAATGCTCCAACAGTCTATGAGGCGATCTCTAAGTTGCACAAGATTTCAGATTCCATACATGTAGACAAGGGAAACTGGTCCTTCATGGAGTGGTTTTGGACTCTGATATCAGCGTGGGGATGGAAGGTTCTGATGGTCATTGGTGTCATCTTAGTATTCCTATTCTCATGTTGTCTGATTATCCAGTGTGGTCCTGCTCTGTGTAGTCTTTGTGCTGCAACTTGTCTCAGAAAACCACCTGCGTTTGGAGAAAAGACACGAGAAAGGATGATGATACAACAGCATGTCACTGACCTGATGAGCATAGAACTAGATTCTGACATAGACTGAGTAATTGCCTATGTAAGGGCAAAAGGAGGGTCTGAGGTTCCGTGACGGTTCCGTGACGACTTGAACCCGTGTTTTCAAGTTTGTCGGAAATACATAATATTGGTATCAGCGAACCGCAAATGATCCATTTAGTATATCCTGGTGTTTTCGCTACGCTACGAGCAAGAACACTCCTTCTATTGACATCTATCTGATCTACCCACGGCATCCATCTTAGATCATGGCCGCCATTTTGTGATTCTTGCCCTCACATATGCAATAGCCTCTGATCACTTCATTTCGATTAAGGACACGTAACCTTAGCCGGAGATTCACCTCTTTCTTGACACGTGCACCTTAAACCAGATCACGCTGTAGCTGCATGACTCGACAAAGGCTACCTCCTCTGCCCGAGGCCAGTCCTGCCAAACTGGTCTTCGTGTCCATTGTACCTGATCATGATTAGGCGGCCGAAGCCGGTAGCCTTGCCCATTTACAACCCACAAACATCCCTTATCCCACTTTTCTATCTCCCACACCTGGCTCTGTTTCTTTCTTTCTGAATCTTTATTAGGGGGAGGTAACGAACTTTACGATGAGGCGGTCCGGGTCCTGAATGCAATATTGACAGGGAATTGTGACAAACTAGTGGAAACCCCTCTCTTCGCAATGTTTGGCCTCAGATATTATCGACGGTTCCTGTGTAACACCAAATATTTATTGTTTTAGACACAAAGGTTTTGGGAATGTATTACATGTAAAGAATTCGCCCCCAGCTTAAAATTTCGTATATAAGGAGCAACCCACTTTGTACAAATCGAACAGGCTCCTGATTACTGCCCGTGTGTAGTATCTGTGACTTCTGTGTCCCTGCAGTAATAAACCTTTGGTCTTTGACGCCACCATCGAGAAGCCCGTGTTTCTGTTCATTTGTGCACCAAGGCAGGTTGGAACTCCGGGGTCTTTGGGTGTTGTACCCTGACACCTCTGGACGGAACCAAAAAGTCCAGAACTCCACACTGCCCTGGCTGCAGGCGCATTTACAGCTCTGGCTGCAGGCGCATTCACAGCCCTGGCTGCAGGTGCATTCACAGCCCTGGCAGCAGGCACAGTCCCAGCCCTGGCGGCAGGCGCAATCACAGCCCTGGCTGCAGGAGCATTCACAGCCCTGGCTGCAGGCGCATTCACAGCCCTGGCTGCAGGCGCATTCACAGCCCTGGCTGCAGGAGCATTCACAGCCCTGGCTGCAATCGCATTCACAGCCCTGGCTGCAGGCGCATTCACAGCCCTGGCTGCAGGTGCATTCACAGCCCTGGCAACAGGCACAGTTCCAGTCCTGGCTGCAGGCGCATTCACAGCCCTGGCTGCAGGTGCATTCACAGCCCTGGCACCAGGTGCATTCACAGCCCTGGCTGCAGCTGCATTCACAGTACAGGCTGCAGCTGCATTCACAATACAGGCTGCTGGCGCATTCACAGCCCTGGCTGCAGGCCCATTCACAGCCCTGGCTGCAGGTGCATTCACAGCCCTGGCTGCAGACACAGTCACAGCCCTGGCTGCAGGTGCATTCACAGCCCTGGCCGCAGCTGCATTCACAGCCCTGGCTGCAGGCGCATTCACAGCCCTGGCTGCAGCCGCATTCACAGCCCTGGCTGCAGCGGCATTCACAGCTATGGCTGCAAGCGCATTCACAGCCCTGGCTGCAGGCGCATTCACAGCCCAGGCTACAGCCGCTTTCACAGCCCTGGCTGCAGGAGCATTCACAGCCCTGGCTGCAGGTGCATTCACAGCCCTGGCTGCAGGAACATTCACAGCCCAGGCTTCAGTCACATTAACAGCCCTGGCTGCAGGCGCATTCACAGCCCCGGCTGCAGGCGCATTCACAGCCCTGGCTGCAGCCACATTCACAGCCCTGGCTGCAGCCGCTTTCACAGCCCTGGCTGCAGGTGCATTCACAGCCCTGGCTGCAGGTGCATTCACAGCCCTGGCTGCAGGCACATTCACAGCCCTGGCTGCAGGCACATTCACAGCCCTGGCTGCAGGCACATTCTCAGCCCTGGCTGCAGGCGCATTCACAGCCCTGGCTGCAGCCACATTCACAGCCCTGGCTGCAGCCACATTCACAGCCCTAGCTGCAGGAGCATTCACAGCCCTGGCTGCAGGCGCATTCACAGCCCTGGCTGCAGGTGCATTCACAGCCCTGGCCGCAGCTGCATTCACAGCCCTGAACACAGGCGCATTCACTGCCCTGGCTGCAGGCGCATTTACAGCTCTGGCTGCAGGCGCATTCACAGCCCTGGCTGCAGGTGCATTCACAGCCCTGGCAGCAGGCACAGTCCCAGCCCTGGCGGCAGGCGCATTCACAGCCCTGGCTGCAGGAGCATTCACAGCCCTGGCCGCAGACGCATTCACAGCCCTGGCTGCAGGCGCATTCACAGCCCTGGCTGCAGGAGCATTCACAGCCCTGGCTGCAGGTGCATTCACAGCCCTGGCTGCAGCTGCATTCACAGCCCGGGCCGCAGCTGCATTCACAGCCCTGAACACAGGCGCATTCACAGCCCTGGCTGCAGGTGCATTCACAGCCCTGGCAACAGGCACAGTCCCAGTCCTGGCTGCAGGCGCATTCACAGCCCTGGCTGCAGATGCATTCACAGCCCTGGCACCAGGTGCATTCACAGCCCTGGCTGCAGCTGCATTCACAGTACAGGCTGCTGGCGCATTCACAGCCCTGGCTGCAGGCACATTCACAGCCCTGGCTGCAGGTGCATTCACAGCCCTGGCTGCAGACACAGTCACAGCCCTGGCTGCATGCGCATTGACAGCCCTGGCTGCAGGTGCAGTCACAGCCCTGACTGCAGGCGCATTCACAGCCCTGGCTGCAGGCGCATTCACAGCCCTGGCTGCAGGCGCATTCACAGCCCTGGCTGCAGGAGCATTCACAGCCCTGGCTGCAGGCGCATTCACAGCCCTGGTTGCAGCTGCATTCACAGCCCTGGCTGCAGGCGCATTCACAGCCCTGGCTGCAGGCGCATTCACAGCCCTGGCTGCAGGTGCATTCACAGCCCTGGCAACAGGCACAGTCCCAGTCCTGGATGCAGCCGCGTTTATAGCCCTGGCTGCAGGCGCATTCACAGCCCTGGCTGCAGCCACATCCACAGCCCTGGCTGCAGCCACATTCACAGCCCTAGCTGCAGGAGCATTCACAGCCCTGGCTGCAGGCGCATTCACAGCCCTGGCTGCAGGTGCATTCACAGCCCTGGCCACAGCTGCATTCACAGCCCTGAACACAGGCGCATTCACTGCCCTGGCTGCAGGCGCATTTACAGCTCTGGCTGCAGACGCATTCACAGCCCTGGCTGCAGGAGCATTCACAGCCCTGGCTGCAGGTGCATTCACAGCCCTGGCTGCAGGCGCATTCACAGCCCTGGCTGCAGGTGCATTCACAGCCCTGGCAACAGGCACAGTCCCAGTCCTGGCTGCAGGCGCATTCACAGCCCTGGCTGCAGGTGCATTCACAGCCCTGGCACCAGGTGCATTCACAGCCCTGGCTGCAGCTGCATTCACAGTACAGGCTGCAGCTGCATTCACAGTACAGGCTGCTGGCGCATTCACAGCCCTGGCTGCAGGCCCATTCACAGCCCTGGCTGCAGGTGCATTCACAGCCCTGGCTGCAGACACAGTCACAGCCCTGGCTGCATGCGCATTCAAAGCCCTGGCTGCAGGTGCAGTCACAGCCCTGGCTGCAGGCGCATTCACAGCCCTGGCTGCAGGCACATTCACAGCCCTGGCTGCAGCTGCATTCATAGCCCTCGCTGCAGCTGCATTCACAGTCCTGGCTGCAGCTGCATTCACTGCCCTGACTTCAGCCGCATTCATAGCCCTGGCTGCAGGAGCATTCACAGCCCTGGCTGCAGCCGCATTCACAGCCCTGGCTGCAGCGGCATTCACAGCTATGGCTGCAGGTACATTCACAGCTCTGGCTGCAGGCACATTCACAGCCCTGGCTGCAGGCACATTCACAGCTCTGGCTGCGAGGGCATTCACAGCCCTGGCTGCAGGCGCAATAACAGCCCTGGCTGCAGGTGCATTCACAGCCCTGGCTGCAGGCGAATTCATAGCCCTGGCTGCAGCCACATTCATAGCCCTGGCTGCAGGCACATTCACAGCTCTGGCTGCAGGCGCATTCACAGCCCTGGCAGCAGGTGCATTCATAGCCCTGGCTGCAGCCGTATTCACAGCCCTGCATGCAGGCACATTCACAGCCCTGGCTGCAGGTGCATTCACAGCCCTGGCTGCAGGAGCATTCACAGCCCCGGCTGCAGGAGCATTCACAGCCCCGGCTGCAGGTGCATTCACAGCCCTGGCTGCAGCCGCTTTCACAGCCCTGGCTGCAGGCGCATTCACAGCCCTGGCTGCAGGCGCATTCACAGCCCTGGCTGCAGCCACATTCACAGCCCTGGCTCCAGCCACATTCCCAGCCCTAGCTGCAGGAGCATTCACAGCCCTGGCTGCAGGCGCATTCACAGCCCTGGCTGCAGGTGCATTCACAGCCATGGCAGCAGGCACAGTCCCAGCCCTGGCGGCAGGCGCATTCACAGCCCTGGCTGCAGGAGCATTCACAGCCCTGGCTGCAGACGCATTCACAGCCCTGGCTGCAGGCGCATTCACAGCCCTGGCTGCAGGAGCATTCACAGCCCTGGCTGCAGGCGCATTCACAGCCCTGGTTGCAGCTGCATTCACAGCCCTAGCTGCAGGCGCATTCACAGCCCTGGCTGCAGGCGCATTCACAGCCCTGGCTGCAGGTGCATTCACAGCCCTGGCAACAGGCACAGTCCCAGTCCTGGCTGCAGGCGCATTCACAGCCCTGGCTGCAGGTGCATTCACAGCCCTGGCACCAGGTGCATTCACAGCCCTGGCTGCAGCTGCATTCACAGTACAGGCTGCTGGCGCATTCACAGCCCTGGCTGCAGGCACATTCACAGCCCTGGCTGCAGACACAGTCACAGCCCTGGCTGCATGCGCATTCACAGCCCTGGCTGCAGGTGCAGTCACAGCCCTGACTGTAGGCGCATTCACAGCCCTGGCTGCAGGCACATTCACAGCCCTGGCTGCAGCTGCATTCATAGCCCTCGCTGCAGCTGCATTCACAGTCCTGGCTGCAGCTGCATTCACTGCCCTGACTTCAGCCGCATTCATAGCCCTGGCTGCAGGCGCATTCACAGCCCTGGCTGCAGCCGCATTCACAGCCCTGGCTGCAGCGGCATTCACAGCTATGGCTGCAGGTACATTCACAGCTCTGGCTGCAGGCACATTCACAGCCCTGGCTGCAGGCACATTCACAGCTCTGGCTGCGAGGGCATTCACAGCCCTGGCTGCAGGCGCAATAACAGCCCTGGCTGCAGGTGCATTCACAGCCCTGGCTGCAGGCGAATTCATAGCCCTGGCTGCAGCCACATTCATAGCCCTGGCTGCAGGCACATTCACAGCTCTGGCTGCAGGCGCATTCACAGCCCTGGCAGCAGGTGCATTCATAGCCCTGGCTGCAGCCGTATTCACAGCCCTGCATGCAGGCACATTCACAGCCCTGGCTGCAGGTGCATTCACAGCCCTGGCTGCAGGAGCATTCACAGCCCCGGCTGCAGGAGCATTCACAGCCCCGGCTGCAGGTGCATTCACAGCCCTGGCTGCAGCCGCTTTCACAGCCCTGGCTGCAGGCGCATTCACAGCCCTGGCTGCAGGCGCATTCACAGCCCTGGCTGCAGCCACATTCACAGCCCTGGCTCCAGCCACATTCACAGCCCTAGCTGCAGGAGCATTCACAGCCCTGGCTGCAGGCGCATTCACAGCCCTGGCTGCAGGTGCATTCACAGCCCTGGCCGCAGCTGCATTCACAGCCCTGAACACAGGCGCATTCACTGCCCTGGCGGCAGGTGCATTTACAGCTCTGGCTGCAGGCGCATTCACAGCCCTGGCTGCAGGTGCATTCACAGCCATGGCAGCAGGCACAGTCCCAGCCCTGGCGGCAGGCGCATTCACAGCCCTGGCTGCAGGAGCATTCACAGCCCTGGCTGCAGATGCATTCACAGCCCTGGCTGCAGGCGCATTCACAGCCCTGGCTGCAGGAGCATTCACAGCCCTGGCTGCAGGCGCATTCACAGCCCTGGTTGCAGCTGCATTCACAGCCCTAGCTGCAGGCGCATTCACAGCCCTGGCTGCAGGCGCACTCAAAGCCCTGGCTGCAGGTGCATTCACAGCCCTGGCAACAGGCACAGTCCCAGTCCTGGCTGCAGGCGCATTCACAGCCCTGGCTGCAGGTGCATTCACAGCCCTGGCACCAGGTGCATTCACAGCCCTGGCTGCAGCTGCATTCACAGTACAGGCTGCTGGCGCATTCACAGCCCTGGCTGCAGGCACATTCACAGCCCTGGCTGCAGACACAGTCACAGCCCTGGCTGCATGCGCATTCACAGCCCTGGCTGCAGGTGCAGTCACAGCCCTGACTGCAGGCGCATTCACAGCCCTGGCTGCAGGCACACACACAGCCCTGGCTGCAGCTGCATTCATAGCCCTGGCTGCAGCTGCATTCACAGTCCTGGCTGCAGCTGCATTCACTGCCCTGACTTTAGCCGCATTCATAGCCCTGGCTGCAGGAGCATTCACAGCCCTGGCTGCAGCCGCATTCACAGCACTGGCTGCAGCCGCATTCACAGCTATGGCTGCAGGTACATTCACAGCTCTGGCTGCAGGCACATTCACAGCCCTGGCTGCAGCCACATTCACAGCCCTGGCTGCAGCCGCTTTCACAGCCCTGGCTGCAGGCGCATTCACAGCCCTGGCTGCAGGTGCATTCACAGCCCTGGCTGCAGGCACATTCACAGCCCTGGCTGCAGGCACATTCACAGCCCGTGCTGCAGGCACATTCACAGCCCTGGCTGCAGGCACATTCACAGCCCTGGCTGCAGCCACATTCACAGCCCTGGCTGCAGCCACATTCACAGCCCTGGCTGCAGGAGCATTCACAGCCCTGGCTGCAGGCGCATTCACAGCCCTGGCTGCAGCCACATTCACAGCCCCGGCAGCAGGTTCATTCACAGCCCTGGCTGCAGGCGCATTCACAGCCCTGGCAGCAGCTGCATTCACAGCCCGGGCCGCAGCTGCATTCACAGCCCTGAACACAGGCGCATTCACAGCCTTGGCTGCAGGCGCATTTACAGCCCTGGCTGCAGGTGCATTCACAGCCCTGGCTGCAGGTGCATTCACAGCCCTGGCAACAGGCACAGTCCCAGTCCTGGCTGCAGCCGCATTCATAGCCCTGGCTGCAGGCGCATTCACAGCCCTGGCTGCAGCTGCATTCACAGCCCTGGCTGCAGGCACATTCACAGCCCAGGCTGCAGCCGCTTTCACAGCCCTGGCTGCAGGCGCATTCACAGCCCTGGCTGCAGGTGCATTCACAGCCCTGGCTGCAGGCACATTCACAGCCCTGGCTTCAGGCACATTCACAGCCCTGGCTGCAGGCGCATTCACAGCCCTGGCTGCAGGAGCATTCACAGCCCTGGCTGCAGCTGCATTCACATCCCTTGCTGCAGCTGCATTCACAGCCCTGGCCGCTGGCGTATTCACAGCCCTCGCTGCGGCGCATTCACAGCCCAGGCTGCAGCCGCTTTCACAGCCCTGGCTGCAGGAGCATTCACAGCCCTGGCTGCAGGTGCATTCACAGCCCTGGCTGCAGGCACATTCACTGCCCTGACTTCAGCCGCATTCATAGCCCTGGCTGCAGGCACATTCACAGCCCTGGCTGCAGCCGAATTCACAGTCCTGGCTGCAGCGGCATTCACAGCTATGGCTGCAAGCGCATTCACAGCCCTGGCTGCAGGCGCATTCACAGCCCAGGCTGCAGCCGCTTTCACAGCCCTGGCTGCAGGCGCATTCACAGCCCTGGCTGCAGGTGCATTCACAGCCCTGGCTGCAGGCATATTCACAGCCCTGGCTGCAGGCACATTCACAGCCCTGGCTGCAGGCACATTCACAGCCCTGGCTGCAGCCACATTCACAGCCCTGGCTGCAGCCGCTTTCACAGCCCTGGCTGCAGGCACATTCACAGCCCTGGCTGCAGGTGCATTCACAGCCCTGGCAGCAGGCACAGTCCCAGCCCTGGCGGCAGGCGCATTCACAGCCCTGGCTGCAGAAGCATTCACAGCCCTGGCTGCAGGCACATTCACAGCCCTGGCTGCAGGTGCATTCACAGCCCTGGCAACAGGCACAGTCCCAGTCCTGGCTGCAGCCGCATTCATAGCCCTGGCTGCAGGCGCATTCACAGCCCTGGCTGCAGCCGCATTCACAGCCCTGGCTGCAGCGGCATTCACAGCTATGGCTGCAAGTGCATTCACAGCCCTGGCTGCAGGCGCATTCACAGCCCAGGCTACAGCAGCTTTCACAGCCCTGGCTGCAGGAGCATTCACAGCCCTGGCTGCAGGTGCATTCACAGCCCTGGCTGCAGGAACATTCACAGCCCAGGCTTCAGTCACATTAACAACCCTGGCTGCAGGCGCATTCACAGCCCCGGCTGCAGGCGCATTCACAGCCCTGGCTGCAGCCACATTCACAGCCCTGGCTGCAGCCGCTTTCACAGCCCTGGCTGCAGGTGCATTCACAGCCCTGGCTGCAGGTGCATTCACAGCCCTGGCTGCAGGCACATTCTCAGCCCTGGCTGCAGGCGCATTCACAGCCCTGGCTGCAGCCACATTCACAGCCCTGGCTGCAGCCACATTCACAGCCCTAGCTGCAGGAGCATTCACAGCCCTGGCTGCAGGCGCATTCACAGCCCTGGCTGCAGGTGCATTCACAGCCCTGGCCGCAGCTGCATTCACAGCCCTGAACACAGGCGCATTCACTGCCCTGGCTGCAGGCGCATTTACAGCTCTGGCTGCAGGCGCATTCACAGCCCTGGCTGCAGGTGCATTCACAGCCCTGGCAGCAGGCACAGTCCCAGCCCTGGCGGCATGCGCATTCACAGCCCTGGCTGCAGGAGCATTCACAGCCCTGGCCGCAGACGCATTCACAGCCCTGGCTGCAGGCGCATTCACAGCCCTGGCTGCAGGAGCATTCACAGCCCTGGCTGCAGGCGCATTCACAGCCCTGGTTGCAGCTGCATTCACAGCCCTGGCTGCAGGCGCATTCACAGCCCTGGCTGCAGGCGCATTCACAGCCCTGGCTGCAGGTGCATTCACAGCCCTGGCAACAGGCACAGTCCCAGTCCTGGCTGCAGGCGCATTCACAGCCCTGGCTGCAGGTGCATTCACAGCCCTGGCACCAGGTGCATTCACAGCCCTGGCTGCAGCTGCATTCACAGTACAGGCTGCAGCTGCATTCACAGTACAGGCTGCTGGCGCATTCACAGCCCTGGCTGCAGGCCCATTCACAGCCCTGGCTGCAGATGCATTCACAGCCCTGGCTGCAGACACAGTCACAGCCCTGGCTGCATGCGCATTCAAAGCCCTGGCTGCAGGTGCAGTCACAGCCCTGACTGCAGGCGCATTCACAGCCCTGGCTGCAGGTGCATTCATAGCCCTGGCTGCAGGCGCATTCACAGCCCTGGCTGCAGCCGCATTCACAGCCCTGGCTGCAGCGGCATTCACAGCTATGGCTGCAGGTACATTCACAGCTCTGGCTGCAGGCACATTCACAGCCCTGGCTGCAGGCACATTCACAGCTCTGGCTGCGAGGGCATTCACAGCCCTGGCTGCAGGCGCAATAACAGCCCTGGCTGCAGGTGCATTCACAGCCCTGGCGGCAGGCGAATTCATAGCCCTGGCTGCAGCCACATTCATAGCCCTGGCTGCAGGCACATTCACAGCTCTGGCTGCAGGCGCATTCACAGCCCTGGCAGCAGGTGCATTCATAGCCCTGGCTGCAGCCGTATTCACAGCCCTGCATGCAGGCACATTCACAGCCCTGGCTGCAGGTGCATTCACAGCCCTGGCTGCAGGAGCATTCACAGCCCCGGCTGCAGGAGCATTCACAGCCCCGGCTGCAGGTGCATTCACAGCCCTGGCTGCAAACGCTTTCACAGCCCTGGCTGCAGGCGCATTCACAGCCCTGGCTGCAGGCGCATTCACAGCCCTGGCTGCAGCCACATTCACATCCCTGGCTCCAGCCACATTCACAGCCCTAGCTGCAGGAGCATTCACAGCCCTGGCTGCAGGCGCATTCACAGTCCTGGCTGCAGGTGCATTCACAGCCCTGGCCGCAGCTGCATTCACAGCCCTGAACACAGGCGCATTCACTGCCCTGGCGGCAGGCGCATTTACAGCTCTGGCTGCAGGCGCATTCACAGCCCTGGCTGCAGGTGCATTCACAGCCCTGGCAACAGGCACAGTCCCAGTCCTGGCTGCAGGCGCATTCACAGCCCTGGCTGCAGGTGCATTCACAGCCCTGGCACCAGGTGCATTCACAGCCCTGGCTGCAGCTGCATTCACAGTACAGGCTGCTGGCGCATTCACAGCCCTGGCTGCAGGCACATTCACAGCCCTGGCTGCAGGTGCATTCACAGCCCTGGCTGCAGACACAGTCACAGCCCTGGTTGCATGCGCATTCACAGCCCTGGCTGCAGGTGCAGTCACAGCCCTGACTGCAGGCGCATTCACAGCCCTGGCTGCAGGCGCATTCACAGCCCTGGCTGCAGGTGCATTCACAGCCCTGGCAACAGGCACAGTCCCAGTCCTGGCTGCAGGCGCATTCACAGCCCTGGCTGCAGGTGCATTCACAGCCATGGCACCAGGTGCATTCACAGCCCTGGCTGCAGCTGCATTCACAGTACAGGCTGCTGGCGCATTCACAGCCCTGGCTGCAGGCACATTCACAGCCCTGGCTGCAGGTACATTCACAGCCCTGGCTGCAGACACAGTCACAGCCCTGGCTGCATGCGCATTCACAGCCCTGGCTGCAGGTGCAGTCACAGCCCTGACTGCAGGCGCATTCACAGCCCTGGCTGCAGGCACATACACAGCCCTGGCTGCAGCTGCATTCATAGCCCTGGCTGCAGCTGCATTCACAGTCCTGGCTGCAGCTGCATTCACTGCCCTGACTTCAGCCGCATTCATAGCCCTGGCTGCAGGAGCATTCACAGCCCTGGCTGCAGCCGCATTCACAGCCCTGGCTGCAGCGGCATTCACAGCTATGGCTGCAGGTACATTCACAGCTCTGGCTGCAGGCACATTCACAGCCCTGGCTGCAGCCACATTCACAGCCCTGGCTGCAGCCACATTCACAGCCCTGGCTGCAGGAGCATTCACAGCCCTGGCTGCAGGCGCATTCACAGCCCTGGCTGCAGCCACATTCACAGCCCTGGCAGCAGGTTCATTCACAGCCCTGGCTGCAGGCGCATTCACAGCCCTGGCAGCAGCTGCATTCACAGCCCGGGCCGCAGCTGCATTCACAGCCCTGAACACAGGCGCATTCACAGCCCTGGCTGCAGGCGCATTTACAGCCCTGGCTGCAGGTGCATTCACAGCCCTGGCTGCAGGTGCATTCACAGCCCTGGCAACAGGCACAGTCCCAGTCCTGGCTGCAGCCGCATTCATAGCCCTGGCTGCAGGCGCATTTACAGCCCTGGCTGCAGCTGCATTCACAGCCCTGGCTGCAGGCGCATTCACAGCGCAGGCTGCAGCCGCTTTCACAGCCCTGGCTGCAGGCGTATTCACAGCCCTGGCTGCAGGTGCATTCACAGCCCTGGCTGCAGGCACATTCACAGCCCTGGCTTCAGGCACATTCACAGCCCTGGCTGCAGGCGCATTCACAGCCCTGGCTGCAGGAGCATTCACAGCCCTGGCTGCAGCTGCATTCACATCCCTTGCTGCAGCTGCATTCACAGCCCTGGCCGCTGGCGTATTCACAGCCCTCGCTGCGGCGCATTCACAGCCCAGGCTGCAGCCGCTTTCACAGCCCTGGCTGCAGGTGCATTCACAGACCTGGCTGCAGGTGCATTCACAGCCCTGGCTGCAGGCACATTCACTGCCCTAACTTCAGCCGCATTCATAGCCCTGGCTGCAGGCACATTCACAGCCCTGGCTGCAGCCGAATTCACAGCCCTGGCTGCAGCGGCATTCACAGCTATGGCTGCAAGCACATTCACAGCCCTGGCTGCAGGCGCATTCACAGCCCAGGCTGCAGCCGCTTTCACAGCCCTGGCTGCAGGCGCATTCACAGCCCTGGCTGCAGGCACATTCACAGCACTGGCTGCAGGCACATTCACAGCCCTGGCTGCAGGCACATTCACAGCCCTGGCTGCAGGCGCATTCACAGCCCTGGCTGCAGCCACATTCACAGCCCTGGCTGCAGCCGCTTTCACAGCCCTGGCTGCAGGCGCATTCACAGCCCTGGCTGCAGGTGCATTCACAGCCCTGGCAGCAGGCACAGTCCCAGCCCTGGCGGCAGGCGCATTCACAGCCCTGGCTGCAGAAGCATTCACAGCCCTGGCTGCAGGCACATTCACAGCCCTGGCTGCAGGTGCATTCACAGCCCTGGCAACAGGCACAGTCCCAGTCCTGGCTGCAGCCGCATTCATAGCCCTGGCTGCAGGCGCATTCACAGCCCTGGCTGCAGCCGCATTCACAGCCCTGGCTGCAGCGGCATTCACAGCTATGGCTGCAAGCGCATTCACAGCCCTGGCTGCAGGCGCATTCACAGCCCAGGCTACAGCAGCTTTCACAGCCCTGGCTGCAGGAGCATTCACAGCCCTGGCTGCAGGTGCATTCACAGCCCTGGCTGCAGGAACATTCACAGCCCAGGCTTCAGTCACATTAACAACCCTGGCTGCAGGCGCATTCACAGCCCCGGCTGCAGGCGCATTCACAGCCCTGGCTGCAGCCACATTCACAGCCCTGGCTGCAGCCGCTTTCACAGCCCTGGCTGCAGGTGCATTCACAGCCCTGGCTGCAGGTGCATTCACAGCCCTGGCTGCAGGCACATTCTCAGCCCTGGCTGCAGGCGCATTCACAGCCCTGGCTGCAGCCACATTCACAGCCCTGGCTGCAGCCACATTCACAGCCCTAGCTGCAGGAGCATTCACAGCCCTGGCTGCAGGCGCATTCACAGCCCTGGCTGCAGGTGCATTCACAGCCCTGGCCGCAGCTGCATTCACAGCCCTGAACACAGGCGCATTCACTGCCCTGGCTGCAGGCGCATTTACAGCTCTGGCTGCAGGCGCATTCACAGCCCTGGCTGCAGGTGCATTCACAGCCCTGGCAGCAGGCACAGTCCCAGCCCTGGCGGCAGGCGCATTCACAGCCCTGGCTGCAGGAGCATTCACAGCCCTGGCCGCAGACGCATTCACAGCCCTGGCTGCAGGCGCATTCACAGCCCTGGCTGCAGGAGCATTCACAGCCCTGGCTGCAGGCGCATTCACAGCCCTGGTTGCAGCTGCATTCACAGCCCTGGCTGCAGGCGCATTCACAGCCCTGGCTGCAGGCGCATTCACAGCCCTGGCTGCAGGTGCATTCACAGCCCTGGCAACAGGCACAGTCCCAGTCCTGGCTGCAGGCGCATTCACAGCCCTGGCTGCAGGTGCATTCACAGCCCTGGCACCAGGTGCATTCACAGCCCTGGCTGCAGCTGCATTCACAGTACAGGCTGCTGGCGCATTCACAGCCCTGGCTGCAGGCACATTCACAGCCCTGGCTGCAGGTGCATTCACAGCCCTGGCTGCAGACACAGTCACAGCCCTGGTTGCATGCGCATTCACAGCCCTGGCTGCAGGTGCAGTCACAGCCCTGACTGCAGGCGCATTCACAGCCCTGGCTGCAGGCGCATTCACAGCCCTGGCTGCAGGCGCATTCACAGCCCTGGCTGCAGGCGCATTCACAGCCCTGGCTGCAGGAGCATTCACAGCCCTGGCTGCAGGCGCATTCACAGCCCTGGTTGCAGCTGCATTCACAGCCCTGGCTGCAGGCGCATTCACAGCCCTGGCTGCAGGCGCATTCACAGCCCTGGCTGCAGGTGCATTCACAGCCCTGGCAACAGGCACAGTCCCAGTCCTGGCTGCAGCCGCATTTATAGCCCTGGCTGCAGGCGCATTCACAGCCCTGGCTGCAGCCACATTCACAGCCCTAGCTGCAGGAGCATTCACAGCCCTGGCTGCAGGCGCATTCACAGCCCTGGCTGCAGGTGCATTCACAGCCCTGGCCACAGCTGCATTCACAGCCCTGAACACAGGCGCATTCACTGCCCTGGCTGCAGGCGCATTCACAGCCCTGGCTGCAGGAGCATTCACAGCCCTGGCTGCAGGCGCATTCACAGCCCTGGCTGCAGCCGCTTTCACAGCCCTGGCTGCAGTCGCATTCACAGCCCTGGCTGCAGGTGCATTCACAGCTCTGGCTGCAGGCACATTCACAGCCCTGGCTGCAGGCACATTCACAGCCCTGGCTGCAGGCACATTCACAGCCCTGGCTGCAGGCCCATTCACAGCCCTGGCTGCAGGCACATTCACAGCCCTGGCTGCAGGCGCATTCACAGCCCTGGCTGCAGCCACATTCACAGCCCTGGCTGCAGCCGCTTTCACAGCCCTGGCTGCAGGCGCATTCACAGCCCTGGCTGCAGGCACATTCACAGCCCTGGCTGCAGGCACATTCACAGCCCTGGCTGCAGGCACATTCACAGCCCTGGCTGCAGCCACATTCACAGCCCTGGCTGCAGCCACATTCACAGCCCCGGCTGCAGGAGCATTCACAGCCCTGGCTGCAGGCGCATTCACAGCCCTGGCTGCAGCCCCATTCACAGCCCTGGCTGCAGGCGCATTCACAGCCCTGGCTGCAGGAGCATTCACAGCCCTGGCTGCAGGCGCATTCACAGCCCTGGTTGCAGCTGCATTCACAGCCCTGGCTGCAGGCGCATTCACAGCCCTGGCTGCAGGTGCATTCACAGCCCTGGCTGCAGGTGCATTCACAGCCCTGGCAACAGGCACAGTCCCAGTCCTGGCTGCAGCCGCATTTATAGCCCTGGCTGCAGGCGCATTCACAGCCCTGGCTGCAGCCACATTCACAGCCCTAGCTGCAGGAGCATTCACAGCCCTGGCTGCAGGCGCATTCACAGCCCTGGCTGCAGGTGCATTCACAGCCCTGGCCACAGCTGCATTCACAGCCCTGAACACAGGCGCATTCACTGCCCTGGCTGCAGGCGCATTCACAGCCCTGGCTGCAGGAGCATTCACAGCCCTGGCTGCAGGCGCATTCACAGCCCTGGCTGCAGCCGCTTTCACAGTACTGGCTGCAGTCGCATTCACAGCCCTGGCTGCAGGTGCATTCACAGCCCTGGCTGCAGGCACATTCACAGCCCTGGCTGCAGGCACATTCACAGCCCTGGCTGCAGGCACATTCACAGCCCTGGTTGCAGGCCCATTCACAGCCCTGGCTGCAGGCACATTCACAGCCCTGGCTGCAGGCACATTCACAGCCCTGGCTGCAGCCGCATTCACAGCCCTGGCTGCAGCCGCTTTCACAGCCCTGGCTGCAGGCGCATTCACAGCCCTGGCTGCAGGTGCTTTCACAGCCCTGGCTGCAGGCACATTCACAGCCCTGGCTGCAGGCACATTCACAGCCCTGGCTGCAGGCACATTCACAGCCCTGGCTGCAGGCACATTCACAGCCCTGGCTGCAGCCACATTCACAGCCCTGGCTGCAGCCACATTCACAGCCCTGGCTGCAGGAGCATTCACAGCCCTGGCTGCAGGCGCATTCACAGCCCTGGCTGCAGCCACATTCACAGCCCTGGCAGCAGGTTCATTCACAGCCCTGGCTGCAGGCGCATTCACAGCCCTGGCAGCAGCTGCATTCACAGCCCGGGCCGCAGCTGCATTCACAGCCCTGAACACAGGCGCATTCACAGCCCTGGCTGCAGGCGCATTTACAGCCCTGGCTGCAGGTGCATTCACAGCCCTGGCAACAGGCACAGTCCCAGTCCTGGCTGCAGCCGCATTCATAGCCCTGGCTGCAGGCGCATTCACAGCCCTGGCTGCAGCTGCATTCACAGCCCTGGCTGCAGGCGCATTCACAGCCCAGGCTGCAGCCGCTTTCACAGCCCTGGCTGCAGGCGCATTCACAGCCCTGGCTGCAGGTGCATTCACAGCCCTGGCTGCAGGCACATTCACAGCCCTGGCTTCAGGCACATTCACAGCCCTGGCTGCAGGCGCATTCACAGCCCTGGCAGCAGGTGCATTCATAGCCCTGGCTGCAGCCGTATTCACAGCCCTGCATGCAGGCACATTCACAGCCCTGGCTGCAGGTGCATTCACAGCCCTGGCTGCAGGAGCATTCACAGCCCCGGCTGCAGGAGCATTCACAGCCCCGGCTACAGGTGCATTCACAGCCCTGGCTGCAGCCGCTTTCACAGCCCTGGCTGCAGGCGCATTCACAGCCCTGGCTGCAGGTGCATTCACAGCCCTGGCTGCAGGCACATTCACAGCCCTGGCTTCAGGCACATCCACAGCTCTGGCTGCAGGCGCATTCACAGCCCTGGCAGCAGGTGCATTCATAGCCCTGGCTGCAGCCGTATTCACAGCCCTGCATGCAGGCACATTCACAGCCCTGGCTGCAGGTGCATTCACAGCCCTGGCTGCAGGAGCATTCACAGCCCCGGCTGCAGGAGCATTCACAGCCCCGGCTGCAGGTGCATTCACAGCCCTGGCTGCAGCCGCTTTCACAGCCCTGGCTGCAGGCGCATTCACAGCCCTGGCTGCAGGTGCATTCACAGCCCTGGCCGCAGCTGCATTCACAGCCCTGAACACAGGCGCATTCACAGCCCCGGCTGCAGCCACATTCACAGCCCTGGCTGCAGGTGCATTCACAGCCCTGGCTGCAGGCACATTCACAGCCCTGGCTGCAGGCACATTCACAGCCCTGGCTGCAGGCACATTCGCAGCCCTGGCTGCAGGCACATTCACAGCCCTGGCTGCAGGCACATTCACAGCCCTGGCTGCAGCCGCTTTCACAGCCCTGGCTGCAGGCGCATTCACAGCCCTGGCTGCAGGTGCATTCACAGCCCTGGCCGCAGCTGCATTCACAGCCCTGAACACAGGCGCATTCACAGCCCCGGCTGCAGCCACATTCACAGCCCTGGCTGCAGCCGCTTTCACAGCCCTGGCTGCAGGCACATTCACAGCCCTGGCTGCAGGCACATTCACAGCCCTGGCTGCAGGCACATTCACAGCCCTGGCTGCAGGCACATTCACAGCCCTAGCTGCAGGAGCATTCACAGCCCTGGCTGCAGGCGCATTCACAGCCCTGGCTGCAGGTGCATTCACAGCCCTGGCCGCAGCTGCATTCACAGCCCTGAACACAGGCGCATTCACTGCCCTGGCTGCAGGCGCATTTACAGCTCTGGCTGCAGGCGCATTCACAGCCCTGGCTGCAGGTGCATTCACAGCCCTGGCAACAGGCACAGTCCCAGCCCTGGCGGCAGGCGCATTCACAGCCCTGGCTGCAGGAGCATTCACAGCCCTGGCTGCAGACGCATTCACAGCCCTGGCTGCAGGCACATTCACAGCCCTGGCTGCAGGAGCATTCACAGCCCTGGCTGCAGGCGCATTCACAGCCCTGGTTGCAGCTGCATTCACAGCCCTAGCTGCAGGCGCATTCACAGCCCTGGCTGCAGGCGCATTCACAGCGCTGGCTGCAGGTGCATTCACAGCCCTGGCAACAGGCACAGTCCCAGTCCTGGCTGCAGGCGCATTCACAGCCCTGGCTGCAGGTGCATTCACAGTCCTGGCACCAGGTGCATTCACAGCCCTGGCTGCAGCTGCATTCACAGTACAGGCTGCTGGCGCATTCACAGCCCTGGCTGCAGGCACATTCACAGCCCTGGCTGCAGGTGCATTCACAGCCCTGGCTGCAGACACAGTCACAGCCCTGGCTGCATGCGCATTCACAGCCCTGGCTGCAGGTGCAGTCACAGCCCTGACTGCAGGCGCATTCACAGCCCTGGCTGCAGGCACAGTCACAGCCCTGGCTGCATGCGCATTCACAGCCCTGGCTGCAGGTGCAGTCACAGCCCTGACTGCAGGCGCATTCACAGCCCTGGCTGCAGGCACATTCACAGCCCTGGCTGCAGCTGCATTCATAGCCCTGGCTGCAGCTGCATTCACAGTCCTGGCTGCAGCTGCATTCACTGCCCTGACTTCAGCCGCATTCATAGCCCTGGCTGCAGGCGCATTCACAGCCCTGGCTGCAGCCGCATTCACAGCCCTGGCTGCAGCGGCATTCACAGCTATGGCTGCAGGTACATTCACAGCTCTGGCTGCAGGCACATTCACAGCCCTGGCTGCAGGCACATTCACAGCTCTGGCTGCGGGGGCATTCACAGCCCTGGCTGCAGGCGCAATAACAGCCCTGGCTGCAGGTGCATTCACAGCCCTGGCTGCAGGCGCATTCATAGCCCTGGCTGCAGCCGCATTCATAGCCCTGGCTGCAGGCACATTCACAGCTCTGGCTGCAGGCGCATTCACAGCCCTGGCTGCAGGTGCATTCATAGCCCTGGCTGCAGCCGTATTCACAGCCCTGCTTGCAGGCACATTCACAGCCCTGGCTGCAGGTGCATTCACAGCCCTGGCTGCAGGAGCATTCACAGCCCCAGCTGCAGGAGCATTCACAGCCCCGGCTGCAGGTGCATTCACAGCTCTGGCTGCAGGAGCTTTCACAGCCCTGGCTGCAGGCGCATTCACAGCCTTGGCTGCAGGCGCATTCACAGCCCTGGCCGCAGCTACATTCACAGCCCTGGTCGCAGGCGATTCACAGCCCTGGCTGCAGGCGCATTCACAGCCATGGCTGCAGGTGCATTCACAGCCCTGGCTGCAGGCACAGTCCCAGCCCTGGCTGCAGGCGCTTTCACAGCCGTGGCTGCAGGTGCATTTACAGCCCTCGCAGCAGGTGCATTCACAGCCCTGGCTGCAGGTGCATTCTAAGCCCTGGCTGCAGGTGCATTCACAGCCCTGGCTGCAGGCGCATTCACAGCCCTGGCTGCAGGCACATTCACAGCCTTGGCTGCATGAGCATTCACAGCCCTGGGCGCAGGTGCATTCACAGCCCTGACCGCAGCTGCATTCACATCCCTTGCTGCAGCTGAATTCACAGTCCTGGCCGCTGGCGTATTCACAGCCCTGGCTGCGGCGCATTCACAGCCCTGGCTGCAGCCGCTTTCACAGCCCTGGCTGCAGGCGCATTCACAGCCCTGGCTGCAGGTGCATTCACAGCCCTGGCCGCAGCTGCATTCACAGCCCTGAACACAGGCGCATTCACAGCCCCGGCTGCAGGCGCATTCACAGCCCTGGCTGCAGCCACATTCACAGCCCTGGCTGCAGCCGCTTTCACAGCCCTGGCTGCAGGTGCATTCACAGCCCTGGCTGCAGGTGCATTCACAGCCCTGGCTGCAGGCACATTCACAGCCCTGGCTGCAGGCACATTCACAGCCCTGGCTGCAGGCACATTCGCAGCCCTGACTTCAGGCGCATTCACAGCCCTGGCTGCAGCCCCATTCACAGCCCTGGCTGCAGCCACATTCACAGCCCTAGCTGCAGGAGCATTCACAGCCCTGGCTGCAGGCGCATTCACAGCCCTGGCTGCAGGTGCATTCACAGCCCTGGCCGCAGCTGCATTCACAGCCCTGAACACAGGCGCATTCACTGCCCTGGCTGCAACCGCATTTACAGCTCTGGCTGCAGGCGCATTCACAGCCCTGGCTGCAGGTGCATTCACAGCCCTGGCAACAGGCACAGTCCCAGCCCTGGCGGCAGGCGCATTCACAGCCCTGGCTGCAGGAGCATTCACAGCCATGGCTGCAGACGCATTCACAGCCCTGGCTGCAGACACATTCACAGCCCTGGCTGCAGGAGCATTCACAGCCCTGGCTGCAGGCGCATTCACAGCCCTGGTTGCAGCTGCATTCACAGCCCTAGCTGCAGGCGCATTCACAGCCCTGGCTGCAGGCGCATTCACAGCGCTGGCTGCAGGTGCATTCACAGCCCTGGCAACAGGCACAGTCCCAGTCCTGGCTGCAGGCGCATTCACAGCCCTGGCTGCAGGTGCATTCACAGCCCTGGCACCAGGTGCATTCACAGCCCTGGCTGCAGCTGCATTCACAGTACAGGCTGCTGGCGCATTCACAGCCCTGGCTGCAGGCACATTCACAGCCCTGGCTGCAGGTGCATTCACAGCCCTGGCTGCAGACACAGTCACAGCCCTGGCTGCATGCGCATTCACAGCCCTGGCTGCAGGTGCAGTCACAGCCCTGACTGCAGGCGCATTCACAGCCCTGGCTGCAGGCACAGTCACAGCCCTGGCTGCATGCGCATTCACAGCCCTGGCTGCAGGTGCAGTCACAGCCCTGACTGCAGGCGCATTCACAGCCCTGGCTGCAGGCACATTCACAGCCCTGGCTGCAGCTGCATTCATAGCCCTGGCTGCAGCTGCATTCACAGTCCTGGCTGCAGCTGCATTCACTGCCCTGACTTCAGCCGCATTCATAGCCCTGGCTGCAGGCGCATTTACAGCCCTGGCTGCAGCCGCATTCACAGCCCTGGCTGCAGCGGCATTCACAGCTATGGCTGCAGGTACATTCACAGCTCTGGCTGCAGGCACATTCACAGCCCTGGCTGCAGGCACATTCACAGCTCTGGCTGCGGAAGCATTCACAGCCCTGGCTGCAGGCGCAATAACAGCCCTGGCTGCAGGTGCATTCACAGCCCTGGCTGCAGGCGCATTCATAGCCCTGGCTGCAGCCGCATTCATAGCCCTGGCTGCAGGCATATTCACAGCTCTGGCTGCAGGCGCATTCACAGCCCTGGCTGCAGGTGCATTCATAGCCCTGGCTGCAGCCGTATTCACAGCCCTGCTTGCAGGCACATTCACAGCCCTGGCTGCAGGTGCATTCACAGCCCTGGCTGCAGGAGCATTCACAGCCCCAGCTGCAGGAGCATTCACAGCCCCGGCTGCAGGTGCATTCACAGCTCTGGCTGCAGGAGCTTTCACAGCCCTGGCTGCAGGCGCATTCACAGCCTTGGCTGCAGGCGCATTCACAGCCCTGGCCGCAGCTGCATTCACAGCCCTGGTCGCAGGCGATTCACAGCCCTGGCTGCAGGCGCATTCACAGCCATGGCTGCAGGCGCATTCACAGCCCTGGCTGCAGGCGCATTCACAGCCCTGGCTGCAGGTGCATTCACAGCCCTGGCAACAGGCACAGTCCCAGTCCTGGCTGCAGCCGCATTTATAGCCCTGGCTACAGGCGCATTCACAGCCCTGGCTGCAGCCACATTCACAGCCCTAGCTGCAGGAGCATTCACAGCCCTGGCTGCAGGCGCATTCACAGCCCTGGCTGCAGGTGCATTCACAGCCCTGGCCACAGCTGTATTCACAGCCCTGAACACAGGCGCATTCACTGCCCTGGCTGCAGGCGCATTCACAGCCCTGGCTGCAGGAGCATTCACAGCCCTGGCTGCAGGCGCATTCACAGCCCTGGCTGCAGCCGCTTTCACAGCCCTGGCTGCAGTCGCATTCACAGCTCTGGCTGCAGGTGCATTCACAGCCCTGGCTGCAGGCACATTCACAGCCCTGGCTGCAGGCACATTCACAGCCCTGGCTGCAGGCACATTCACAGCCCTGGCTGCAGGCCCATTCACAGCCCTGGCTGCAGGCACATTCACAGCCCTGGCTGCAGGCGCATTCACAGCCCTGGCTGCAGCCACATTCACAGCCCTGGCTGCAGCCACATTCACAGCCCTGGCTGCAGGAGCATTCACAGCCCTGGCTGCAGGCGCATTCACAGCCCTGGCTGCAGGTGCATTCACAGCCCTGGCAACAGGCACAGTCCCAGTCCTGGCTGCAGCCGCATTTATAGCCCTGGCTGCAGGCGCATTCACAGCCCTGGCTGCAGCCACATTCACAGCCCTAGCTGCAGCCACATTCACAGCCCTGGCTGCAGCCGCATTCACAGCCCTGGCTGCAGCCGCTTTCACAGCCCTGGCTGCAGGCGCATTCACAGCCCTGGCTGCAGGTGCTTTCACAGCCCTGGCTGCAGGCACATTCACAGCCCTGGCTGCAGGCACATTCACAGCCCTGGCTGCAGGCACATTCACAGCCCTGGCTGCAGGCACATTCACAGCCCTGGCTGCAGCCACATTCACAGCCCTGGCTGCAGCCACATTCACAGCCCTGGCTGCAGGAGCATTCACAGCCCTGGCTGCAGGCGCATTCACAGCCCTGGCTGCAGCCGCATTCACAGCCCTGGCAGCAGGTTCATTCACAGCCCTGGCTGCAGGCGCATTCACAGCCCTGGCAGCAGCTGCATTCACAGCCCGGGCCGCAGCTGCATTCACAGCCCTGAACATAGGCGCATTCACAGCCCTGGCTGCAGGCGCATTTACAGCCCTGGCTGCAGGTGCATTCTCAGCCCTGGCAACAGGCACAGTCCCAGTCCTGGCTGCAGCCGCATTCATAGCCCTGGCTGCAGGCGCATTCACAGCCCTGGCTGCAGCTGCATTCACAGCCCTGGCTGCAGGCGCATTCACAGCCCAGGCTGCAGCCGCTTTCACAGCCCTGGCTGCAGGCGCATTCACAGCCCTGGCTGCAGGTGCATTCACAGCCCTGGCTGCAGGCACATTCACAGCCCTGGCTTCAGGCACATTCACAGCCCTGATTGCAGGCGCATTCACAGCCCTGGCAGCAGGTGCATTCATAGCCCTGGCTGCAGCCGTATTCACAGCCCTGCATGCAGGCACATTCACAGCCCTGGCTGCAGGTGCATTCACAGCCCTGGCTGCAGGAGCATTCACAGCCCCGGCTGCAGGAGCATTCACAGCCCCGGCTGCAGGTGCATTCACAGCCCTGGCTGCAGCCGCTTTCACAGCCCTGGCTGCAGGCGCATTCACAGCCCTGGCTGCAGGTGCATTCACAGCCCTGGCTGCAGGCACATTCACAGCCCTGGCTTCAGGCACATCCACAGCTCTGGCTGCAGGCGCATTCACAGCCCTGGCAGCAGGTGCATTCATAGCCCTGGCTGCAGCCGTATTCACAGCCCTGCATGCAGGCACATTCACAGCCCTGGCTGCAGGTGCATTCACAGCCCTGGCTGCAGGAGCATTCACAGCCCCGGCTGCAGGAGCATTCACAGCCCCGGCTGCAGGTGCATTCACAGCCCTGGCTGCAGCCGCTTTCACAGCCCTGGCTGCAGGCGCATTCACAGCCCTGGCTGCAGGTGCATTCACAGCCCTGGCCGCAGCTGCATTCACAGCCCTGAACACAGGCGCATTCACAGCCCCGGCTGCAGGCGCATTCACAGCCCTGGCTGCAGCCACATTCACAGCCCTGGCTGCAGCCACATTCACAGCCCTAGCTGCAGGAGCATTCACAGCCCTGGCTGCAGGCGCATTCACAGCCCTGGCTGCAGGTGCATTCACAGCCCTGGCCGCAGCTGCATTCACAGCCCTGAACACAGGCACATTCACTGCCCTGGCTGCAGGTGCATTTACAGCTCTGGCTGCAGGCGCATTCACAGCCCTGGCTGCAGGTGCATTCACAGCCCTGGCAACAGGCACAGTCCCAGCCCTGGCGGCAGGCGCATTCACAGCCCTGGCTGCAGGAGCATTCACAGCCCTGGCTGCAGACGCATTCACAGCCCTGGCTGCAGGCACATTCACAGCCCTGGCTGCAGGAGCATTCACAGCCCTGGCTGCAGGCGCATTCACAGCCCTGGTTGCAGCCACATTCACAGCCCTAGCTGCAGGAGCATTCACAGCCCTGGCTGCAGGCGCATTCACAGCCCTGGCTGCAGGTGCATTCACAGCCCTGGCCGCAGCTGCATTCACAGCCCTGAACACAGGCGCATTCACTGCCCTGGCTGCAGGCGCATTTACAGCTCTGGCTGCAGGCGCATTCACAGCCCTGGCTGCAGGTGCATTCACAGCCCTGGCAACAGGCACAGTCCCAGCCCTGGCGGCAGGCGCATTCACAGCCCTGGCTGCAGGAGCATTCACAGCCCTGGCTGCAGACGCATTCACAGCCCTGGCTGCAGGCACATTCACAGCCCTGGCTGCAGGAGCATTCACAGCCCTGGCTGCAGGCGCATTCACAGCCCTGGTTGCAGCTGCATTCACAGCCCTGGCTGCAGGTGCATTCACAGCCCTGGCTGCAGGCGAATTCATAGCCCTGGCTGCAGCCACATTCATAGCCCTGGCTGCAGGCACATTCACAGCTCTGGCTGCAGGCGCATTCACAGCCCTGGCAGCAGGTGCATTCATAGCCCTGGCTGCAGCCGTATTCACAGCCCTGCATGCAGGCACATTCACAGCCCTGGCTGCAGGTGCATTCACAGCCCTGGCTGCAGGAGCATTCACAGCCCCGGCTGCAGGAGCATTCACAGCCCCGGCTGCAGGTGCATTCACAGCCCTGGCTGCAGCCGCTTTCACAGCCCTGGCTGCAGGCGCATTCACAGCCCTGGCTGCAGGCGCATTCACAGCCCTGGCTGCAGCCACATTCACAGCCCTGGCTCCAGCCACATTCACAGCCCTAGCTGCAGGAGCATTCACAGCCCTGGCTGCAGGCGCATTCACAGCCCTGGCTGCAGGTGCATTCACAGCCATGGCAGCAGGCACAGTCCCAGCCCTGGCGGCAGGCGCATTCACAGCCCTGGCTGCAGGAGCATTCACAGCCCTGGCTGCAGACGCATTCACAGCCCTGGCTGCAGGCGCATTCACAGCCCTGGCTGCAGGAGCATTCACAGCCCTGGCTGCAGGCGCATTCACAGCCCTGGTTGCAGCTGCATTCACAGCCCTAGCTGCAGGCGCATTCACAGCCCTGGCTGCAGGCGCATTCACAGCCCTGGCTGCAGGTGCATTCACAGCCCTGGCAACAGGCACAGTCCCAGTCCTGGCTGCAGGCGCATTCACAGCCCTGGCTGCAGGTGCATTCACAGCCCTGGCACCAGGTGCATTCACAGCCCTGGCTGCAGCTGCATTCACAGTACAGGCTGCTGGCGCATTCACAGCCCTGGCTGCAGGCACATTCACAGCCCTGGCTGCAGACACAGTCACAGCCCTGGCTGCATGCGCATTCACAGCCCTGGCTGCAGGTGCAGTCACAGCCCTGACTGCAGGCGCATTCACAGCCCTGGCTGCAGGCACATTCACAGCCCTGGCTGCAGCTGCATTCATAGCCCTCGCTGCAGCTGCATTCACAGTCCTGGCTGCAGCTGCATTCACTGCCCTGACTTCAGCCGCATTCATAGCCCTGGCTGCAGGCGCATTCACAGCCCTGGCTGCAGCCGCATTCACAGCCCTGGCTGCAGCGGCATTCACAGCTATGGCTGCAGGTACATTCACAGCTCTGGCTGCAGGCACATTCACAGCCCTGGCTGCAGGCACATTCACAGCTCTGGCTGCGAGGGCATTCACAGCCCTGGCTGCAGGCGCAATAACAGCCCTGGCTGCAGGTGCATTCACAGCCCTGGCTGCAGGCGAATTCATAGCCCTGGCTGCAGCCACATTCATAGCCCTGGCTGCAGGCACATTCACAGCTCTGGCTGGAGGCGCATTCACAGCCCTGGCTGCAGGTGCATTCACAGCCCTGGCCGCAGCTGCATTCACAGCCCTGAACACAGGCGCATTCACTGCCCTGGCGGCAGGCGCATTTACAGCTCTGGCTGCAGGCGCATTCACAGCCCTGGCTGCAGGTGCATTCACAGCCATGGCAGCAGGCACAGTCCCAGCCCTGGCGGCAGGCGCATTCACAGCCCTGGCTGCAGGAGCATTCACAGCCCTGGCTGCAGACGCATTCACAGCCCTGGCTGCAGGCGCATTCACAGCCCTGGCTGCAGGAGCATTCACAGCCCTGGCTGCAGGCGCATTCACAGCCCTGGTTGCAGCTGCATTCACAGCCCTAGCTGCAGGCGCATTCACAGCCCTGGCTGCAGGCGCACTCACAGCCCTGGCTGCAGGTGCATTCACAGCCCTGGCAACAGGCACAGTCCCAGTCCTGGCTGCAGGCGCATTCACAGCCCTGGCTGCAGGTGCATTCACAGCCCTGGCACCAGGTGCATTCACAGCCCTGGCTGCAGCTGCATTCACAGTACAGGCTGCTGGCGCATTCACAGCCCTGGCTGCAGGCACATTCACAGCCCTGGCTGCAGACACAGTCACAGCCCTGGCTGCATGCGCATTCACAGCCCTGGCTGCAGGTGCAGTCACAGCCCTGACTGCAGGCGCATTCACAGCCCTGGCTGCAGGCACATACACAGCCCTGGCTGCAGCTGCATTCATAGCCCTGGCTGCAGCTGCATTCACAGTCCTGGCTGCAGCTGCATTCACTGCCCTGACTTCAGCCGCATTCATAGCCCTGGCTGCAGGAGCATTCACAACCCTGGCTGCAGCCGCATTCACAGCCCTGGCTGCAGCGGCATTCACAGCTATGGCTGCAGATACATTCACAGCTCTGGCTGCAGGCACATTCACAGCCCTGGCTGCAGCCACATTCACAGCCCTGGCTGCAGCCGCTTTCACAGCCCTGGCTGCAGGCGCATTCACAGCCCTGGCTGCAGGTGCATTCACAGCCCTGGCTGCAGGCACATTCACAGCCCTGGCTGCAGGCACATTCACAGCCCGTGCTGCAGGCACATTCACAGCCCTGGCTGCAGGCACATTCACAGCCCTGGCTGCAGCCACATTCACAGCCCTGGCTGCAGCCACATTCACAGCCCTGGCTGCAGGAGCATTCACAGCCCTGGCTGCAGGCGCATTCACAGCCCTGGCTGCAGCCACATTCACAGCCCCGGCAGCAGGTTCATTCACAGCCCTGGCTGCAGGCGCATTCACAGCCCTGGCAGCAGCTGCATTCACAGCCCGGGCCGCAGCTGCATTCACAGCCCTGAACACAGGCGCATTCACAGCCTTGGCTGCAGGCGCATTTACAGCCCTGGCTGCAGGTGCATTCACAGCCCTGGCTGCAGGTGCATTCACAGCCCTGGCAACAGGCACAGTCCCAGTCCTGGCTGCAGTCGCATTCATAGCCCTGGCTGCAGGCGCATTCACAGCCCTGGCTGCAGCTGCATTCACAGCCCTGGCTGCAGGCACATTCACAGCCCAGGCTGCAGCTGCTTTCACAGCCCTGGCTGCAGGCGCATTCACAGCCCTGGCTGCAGGTGCATTCACAGCCCTGGCTGCAGGCACATTCACAGCCCTGGCTTCAGGCACATTCACAGCCCTGGCTGCAGGCGCATTCACAGCCCTGGCTGCAGGAGCATTCACAGCCCTGGCTGCAGCTGCATTCACATCCCTTGCTGCAGCTGCATTCACAGCCCTGGCCGCTGGCGTATTCACAGCCCTCGCTGCGGCGCATTCACAGCCCAGGCTGCAGCCGCTTTCACAGCCCTGGCTGCAGGAGCATTCACAGCCCTGGCTGCAGGTGCATTCACAGCCCTGGCTGCAGGCACATTCACTGCCCTGACTTCAGCCGCATTCATAGCCCTGGCTGCAGGCACATTCACAGCCCTGGCTGCAGCCGAATTCACAGTCCTGGCTGCAGCGGCATTCACAGCTATGGCTGCAAGCGCATTCACAGCCCTGGCTGCAGGCGCATTCACAGCCCAGGCTGCAGCCGCTTTCACAGCCCTGGCTGCAGGCGCATTCACAGCCCTGGCTGCAGGTGCATTCACAGCCCTGGCTGCAGGCATATTCACAGCCCTGGCTGCAGGCACATTCACAGCCCTGGCTGCAGGCACATTCACAGCCCTGGCTGCAGCCACATTCACAGCCCTGGCTGCAGCCGCTTTCACAGCCCTGGCTGCAGGCGCATTCACAGCCCTGGCTGCAGGTGCATTCACAGCCCTGGCAGCAGGCACAGTCCCAGCCCTGGCGGCAGGCGCATTCACAGCCCTGGCTGCAGGCACATTCACAGCCCTGGCTGCAGGTGCATTCACAGCCCTGGCAACAGGCCCAGTCCCAGTCCTGGCTGCAGCCGCATTCATAGCCCTGGCTGCAGGCGCATTCACAGCCCTGGCTGCAGCCGCATTCACAGCCCTGGCTGCAGCGGCATTCACAGCTATGGCTGCAAGTGCATTCACAGCCCTGGCTGCAGGCGCATTCACAGCCCAGGCTACAGCAGCTTTCACAGCCCTGGCTGCAGGAGCATTCACAGCCCTGGCTGCAGGTGCATTCACAGCCCTGGCTGCAGGAACATTCACAGCCCAGGCTTCAGTCACATTAACAACCCTGGCTGCAGGCGCATTCACAGCCCCGGCTGCAGGCGCATTCACAGCCCTGGCTGCAGCCACATTCACAGCCCTGGCTGCAGCCGCTTTCACAGCCCTGGCTGCAGGTGCATTCACAGCCCTGGCTGCAGGTGCATTCACAGCCCTGGCTGCAGGCACATTCTCAGCCCTGGCTGCAGGCGCATTCACAGCCCTGGCTGCAGCCACATTCACAGCCCTGGCTGCAGCCACATTCACAGCCCTAGCTGCAGGAGCATTCACAGCCCTGGCTGCAGGCGCATTCACAGCCCTGGCTGCAGGTGCATTCACAGCCCTGGCCGCAGCTGCATTCACAGCCCTGAACACAGGCGCATTCACTGCCCTGGCTGCAGGCGCATTTACAGCTCTGGCTGCAGGCGCATTCACAGCCCTGGCTGCAGGTGCATTCACAGCCCTGGCAGCAGGCACAGTCCCAGCCCTGGCGGCATGCGCATTCACAGCCCTGGCTGCAGGAGCATTCACAGCCCTGGCCGCAGACGCATTCACAGCCCTGGCTGCAGGCGCATTCACAGCCCTGGCTGCAGGAGCATTCACAGCCCTGGCTGCAGGCGCATTCACAGCCCTGGTTGCAGCTGCATTCACAGCCCTGGCTGCAGGCGCATTCACAGCCCTGGCTGCAGGCGCATTCACAGCCCTGGCTGCAGGTGCATTCACAGCCCTGGCAACAGGCACAGTCCCAGTCCTGGCTGCAGGCGCATTCACAGCCCTGGCTGCAGGTGCATTCACAGCCCTGGCACCAGGTGCATTCACAGCCCTGGCTGCAGCTGCATTCACAGTACAGGCTGCAGCTGCATTCACAGTACAGGCTGCTGGCGCATTCACAGCCCTGGCTGCAGGCCCATTCACAGCCCTGGCTGCAGATGCATTCACAGCCCTGGCTGCAGACACAGTCACAGCCCTGGCTGCATGCGCATTCAAAGCCCTGGCTGCAGGTGCAGTCACAGCCCTGACTGCAGGCGCATTCACAGCCCTGGCTGCAGGCACATTCACAGCCCTGGCTGCAGCTGCATTCATAGCCCTCGCTGCAGCTGCATTCACAGTCCTGGCTGCAGCTGCATTCACTGCCCTGACTTCAGCCGCATTCATAGCCCTGGCTGCAGGCGCATTCACAGCCCTGGCTGCAGCCGCATTCACAGCCCTGGCTGCAGCGGCATTCACAGCTATGGCTGCAGGTACATTCACAGCTCTGGCTGCAGGCACATTCACAGCCCTGGCTGCAGGCACATTCACAGCTCTGGCTGCGAGGGCATTCACAGCCCTGGCTGCAGGCGCAATAACAGCCCTGGCTGCAGGTGCATTCACAGCCCTGGCGGCAGGCGAATTCATAGCCCTGGCTGCAGCCACATTCATAGCCCTGGCTGCAGGCACATTCACAGCTCTGGCTGCAGGCGCATTCACAGCCCTGGCAGCAGGTGCATTCATAGCCCTGGCTGCAGCCGTATTCACAGCCCTGCATGCAGGCACATTCACAGCCCTGGCTGCAGGTGCATTCACAGCCCTGGCTGCAGGAGCATTCACAGCCCCGGCTGCAGGAGCATTCACAGCCCCGGCTGCAGGTGCATTCACAGCCCTGGCTGCAGACGCTTTCACAGCCCTGGCTGCAGGCGCATTCACAGCCCTGGCTGCAGGCGCATTCACAGCCCTGGCTGCAGCCACATTCACATCCCTGGCTCCGGCCACATTCACAGCCCTAGCTGCAGGAGCATTCACAGCCCTGGCTGCAGGCGCATTCACAGCCCTGGCTGCAGGTGCATTCACAGCCCTGGCCGCAGCTGCATTCACAGCCCTGAACACAGGCGCATTCACTGCCCTGGCGGCAGGCGCATTTACAGCTCTGGCTGCAGGCGCATTCACAGCCCTGGCTGCAGGTGCATTCACAGCCATGGCAGCAGGCACAGTCCCAGCCCTGGCGGCAGGCGCATTCACAGCCCTGGCTGCAGGCGCATTCACAGCCCTGGCTGCAGGCGCATTCACAGCCCTGGCTGCAGGTGCATTCACAGCCCTGGCAACAGGCACAGTCCCAGTCCTGGCTGCAGGCGCATTCACAGCCCTGGCTGCAGGTGCATTCACAGCCCTGGCACCAGGTGCATTCACAGCCCTGGCTGCAGCTGCATTCACAGTACAGGCTGCTGGCGCATTCACAGCCCTGGCTGCAGGCACATTCACAGCCCTGGCTGCAGGTACATTCACAGCCCTGGCTGCAGACACAGTCACAGCCCTGGCTGCATGCGCATTCACAGCCCTGGCTGCAGGTGCAGTCACAGCCCTGACTGCAGGCGCATTCACAGCCCTGGCTGCAGGCACATACACAGCCCTGGCTGCAGCTGCATTCATAGCCCTGGCTGCAGCTGCATTCACAGTCCTGGCTGCAGCTGCATTCACTGCCCTGACTTCAGCCGCATTCATAGCCCTGGCTGCAGGAGCATTCACAGCCCTGGCTGCAGGCGCATTCACAGCCCTGGTTGCAGCTGCATTCACAGCCCTGGCTGCAGGCGCATTCACAGCCCTGGCTGCAGGCGCATTCACAGCCCTGGCAACAGGCACAGTCCCAGTCCTGGCTGCAGGCGCATTCACAGCCCTGGCTGCAGGTGCATTCACAGCCCTGGCACCAGGTGCATTCACAGCCCTGGCTGCAGCTGCATTCACAGTACAGGCTGCAGCTGCATTCACAGTACAGGCTGCTGGCGCATTCACAGCCCTGGCTGCAGGCCCATTCACAGCCCTGGCTGCAGATGCATTCACAGCCCTGGCTGCAGACACAGTCACAGCCCTGGCTGCATGCGCATTCAAAGCCCTGGCTGCAGGTGCAGTCACAGCCCTGACTGCAGGCGCATTCACAGCCCTGGCTGCAGGCACATTCACAGCCCTGGCTGCAGCTGCATTCATAGCCCTCGCTGCAGCTGCATTCACAGTCCTGGCTGCAGCTGCATTCACTGCCCTGACTTCAGCCGCATTCATAGCCCTGGCTGCAGGCGCATTCACAGCCCTGGCTGCAGCCGCATTCACAGCCCTGGCTGCAGCGGCATTCACAGCTATGGCTGCAGGTACATTCACAGCTCTGGCTGCAGGCACATTCACAGCCCTGGCTGCAGGCACATTCACAGCTCTGGCTGCGAGGGCATTCACAGCCCTGGCTGCAGGCGCAATAACAGCCCTGGCTGCAGGTGCATTCACAGCCCTGGCGGCAGGCGAATTCATAGCCCTGGCTGCAGCCACATTCATAGCCCTGGCTGCAGGCACATTCACAGCTCTGGCTGCAGGCGCATTCACAGCCCTGGCAGCAGGTGCATTCATAGCCCTGGCTGCAGCCGTATTCACAGCCCTGCATGCAGGCACATTCACAGCCCTGGCTGCAGGTGCATTCACAGCCCTGGCTGCAGGAGCATTCACAGCCCCGGCTGCAGGAGCATTCACAGCCCCGGCTGCAGGTGCATTCACAGCCCTGGCTGCAGACGCTTTCACAGCCCTGGCTGCAGGCGCATTCACAGCCCTGGCTGCAGGCGCATTCACAGCCCTGGCTGCAGATGCATTCACAGCCCTGGCTGCAGACACAGTCACAGCCCTGGCTGCATGCGCATTCAAAGCCCTGGCTGCAGGTGCAGTCACAGCCCTGACTGCAGGCGCATTCACAGCCCTGGCTGCAGGCACATTCACAGCCCTGGCTGCAGCTGCATTCATAGCCCTCGCTGCAGCTGCATTCACAGTCCTGGCTGCAGCTGCATTCACTGCCCTGACTTCAGCCGCATTCATAGCCCTGGCTGCAGGCGCATTCACAGCCCTGGCTGCAGCCGCATTCACAGCCCTGGCTGCAGCGGCATTCACAGCTATGGCTGCAGGTACATTCACAGCTCTGGCTGCAGGCACATTCACAGCCCTGGCTGCAGGCACATTCACAGCTCTGGCTGCGAGGGCATTCACAGCCCTGGCTGCAGGCGCAATAACAGCCCTGGCTGCAGGTGCATTCACAGCCCTGGCGGCAGGCGAATTCATAGCCCTGGCTGCAGCCACATTCATAGCCCTGGCTGCAGGCACATTCACAGCTCTGGCTGCAGGCGCATTCACAGCCCTGGCAGCAGGTGCATTCATAGCCCTGGCTGCAGCCGTATTCACAGCCCTGCATGCAGGCACATTCACAGCCCTGGCTGCAGGTGCATTCACAGCCCTGGCTGCAGGAGCATTCACAGCCCCGGCTGCAGGAGCATTCACAGCCCTGGCTGCAGGTGCATTCACAGCCCTGGCAGCAGGCACAGTCCCAGCCCTGGCGGCATGCGCATTCACAGCCCTGGCTGCAGGAGCATTCACAGCCCTGGCCGCAGACGCATTCACAGCCCTGGCTGCAGGCGCATTCACAGCCCTGGCTGCAGGAGCATTCACAGCCCTGGCTGCAGGCGCATTCACAGCCCTGGTTGCAGCTGCATTCACAGCCCTGGCTGCAGGCGCATTCACAGCCCTGGCTGCAGGCGCATTCACAGCCCTGGCTGCAGGTGCATTCACAGCCCTGGCAACAGGCACAGTCCCAGTCCTGGCTGCAGGCGCATTCACAGCCCTGGCTGCAGGTGCATTCACAGCCCTGGCACCAGGTGCATTCACAGCCCTGGCTGCAGCTGCATTCACAGTACAGGCTGCAGCTGCATTCACAGTACAGGCTGCTGGCGCATTCACAGCCCTGGCTGCAGGCCCATTCACAGCCCTGGCTGCAGATGCATTCACAGCCCTGGCTGCAGACACAGTCACAGCCCTGGCTGCATGCGCATTCAAAGCCCTGGCTGCAGGTGCAGTCACAGCCCTGACTGCAGGCGCATTCACAGCCCTGGCTGCAGGCACATTCACAGCCCTGGCTGCAGCTGCATTCATAGCCCTCGCTGCAGCTGCATTCACAGTCCTGGCTGCAGCTGCATTCACTGCCCTGACTTCAGCCGCATTCATAGCCCTGGCTGCAGGCGCATTCACAGCCCTGGCTGCAGCCGCATTCACAGCCCTGGCTGCAGCGGCATTCACAGCTATGGCTGCAGGTACATTCACAGCTCTGGCTGCAGGCACATTCACAGCCCTGGCTGCAGGCACATTCACAGCTCTGGCTGCGAGGGCATTCACAGCCCTGGCTGCAGGCGCAATAACAGCCCTGGCTGCAGGTGCATTCACAGCCCTGGCGGCAGGCGAATTCATAGCCCTGGCTGCAGCCACATTCATAGCCCTGGCTGCAGGCACATTCACAGCTCTGGCTGCAGGCGCATTCACAGCCCTGGCAGCAGGTGCATTCATAGCCCTGGCTGCAGCCGTATTCACAGCCCTGCATGCAGGCACATTCACAGCCCTGGCTGCAGGTGCATTCACAGCCCTGGCTGCAGGAGCATTCACAGCCCCGGCTGCAGGAGCATTCACAGCCCCGGCTGCAGGTGCATTCACAGCCCTGGCTGCAGACGCTTTCACAGCCCTGGCTGCAGGCGCATTCACAGCCCTGGCTGCAGGCGCATTCACAGCCCTGGCTGCAGCCACATTCACATCCCTGGCTCCGGCCACATTCACAGCCCTAGCTGCAGGAGCATTCACAGCCCTGGCTGCAGGCGCATTCACAGCCCTGGCTGCAGGTGCATTCACAGCCCTGGCCGCAGCTGCATTCACAGCCCTGAACACAGGCGCATTCACTGCCCTGGCGGCAGGCGCATTTACAGCTCTGGCTGCAGGCGCATTCACAGCCCTGGCTGCAGGTGCATTCACAGCCATGGCAGCAGGCACAGTCCCAGCCCTGGCGGCAGGCGCATTCACAGCCCTGGCTGCAGGCGCATTCACAGCCCTGGCTGCAGGCGCATTCACAGCCCTGGCTGCAGGTGCATTCACAGCCCTGGCAACAGGCACAGTCCCAGTCCTGGCTGCAGGCGCATTCACAGCCCTGGCTGCAGGTGCATTCACAGCCCTGGCACCAGGTGCATTCACAGCCCTGGCTGCAGCTGCATTCACAGTACAGGCTGCTGGCGCATTCACAGCCCTGGCTGCAGGCACATTCACAGCCCTGGCTGCAGGTACATTCACAGCCCTGGCTGCAGACACAGTCACAGCCCTGGCTGCATGCGCATTCACAGCCCTGGCTGCAGGTGCAGTCACAGCCCTGACTGCAGGCGCATTCACAGCCCTGGCTGCAGGCACATACACAGCCCTGGCTGCAGCTGCATTCATAGCCCTGGCTGCAGCTGCATTCACAGTCCTGGCTGCAGCTGCATTCACTGCCCTGACTTCAGCCGCATTCATAGCCCTGGCTGCAGGAGCATTCACAGCCCTGGCTGCAGGCGCATTCACAGCCCTGGTTGCAGCTGCATTCACAGCCCTGGCTGCAGGCGCATTCACAGCCCTGGCTGCAGGCGCATTCACAGCCCTGGCAACAGGCACAGTCCCAGTCCTGGCTGCAGGCGCATTCACAGCCCTGGCTGCAGGTGCATTCACAGCCCTGGCACCAGGTGCATTCACAGCCCTGGCTGCAGCTGCATTCACAGTACAGGCTGCAGCTGCATTCACAGTACAGGCTGCTGGCGCATTCACAGCCCTGGCTGCAGGCCCATTCACAGCCCTGGCTGCAGATGCATTCACAGCCCTGGCTGCAGACACAGTCACAGCCCTGGCTGCATGCGCATTCAAAGCCCTGGCTGCAGGTGCAGTCACAGCCCTGACTGCAGGCGCATTCACAGCCCTGGCTGCAGGCACATTCACAGCCCTGGCTGCAGCTGCATTCATAGCCCTCGCTGCAGCTGCATTCACAGTCCTGGCTGCAGCTGCATTCACTGCCCTGACTTCAGCCGCATTCATAGCCCTGGCTGCAGGCGCATTCACAGCCCTGGCTGCAGCCGCATTCACAGCCCTGGCTGCAGCGGCATTCACAGCTATGGCTGCAGGTACATTCACAGCTCTGGCTGCAGGCACATTCACAGCCCTGGCTGCAGGCACATTCACAGCTCTGGCTGCGAGGGCATTCACAGCCCTGGCTGCAGGCGCAATAACAGCCCTGGCTGCAGGTGCATTCACAGCCCTGGCGGCAGGCGAATTCATAGCCCTGGCTGCAGCCACATTCATAGCCCTGGCTGCAGGCACATTCACAGCTCTGGCTGCAGGCGCATTCACAGCCCTGGCAGCAGGTGCATTCATAGCCCTGGCTGCAGCCGTATTCACAGCCCTGCATGCAGGCACATTCACAGCCCTGGCTGCAGGTGCATTCACAGCCCTGGCTGCAGGAGCATTCACAGCCCCGGCTGCAGGAGCATTCACAGCCCCGGCTGCAGGTGCATTCACAGCCCTGGCTGCAGACGCTTTCACAGCCCTGGCTGCAGGCGCATTCACAGCCCTGGCTGCAGGCGCATTCACAGCCCTGGCTGCAGATGCATTCACAGCCCTGGCTGCAGACACAGTCACAGCCCTGGCTGCATGCGCATTCAAAGCCCTGGCTGCAGGTGCAGTCACAGCCCTGACTGCAGGCGCATTCACAGCCCTGGCTGCAGGCACATTCACAGCCCTGGCTGCAGCTGCATTCATAGCCCTCGCTGCAGCTGCATTCACAGTCCTGGCTGCAGCTGCATTCACTGCCCTGACTTCAGCCGCATTCATAGCCCTGGCTGCAGGCGCATTCACAGCCCTGGCTGCAGCCGCATTCACAGCCCTGGCTGCAGCGGCATTCACAGCTATGGCTGCAGGTACATTCACAGCTCTGGCTGCAGGCACATTCACAGCCCTGGCTGCAGGCACATTCACAGCTCTGGCTGCGAGGGCATTCACAGCCCTGGCTGCAGGCGCAATAACAGCCCTGGCTGCAGGTGCATTCACAGCCCTGGCGGCAGGCGAATTCATAGCCCTGGCTGCAGCCACATTCATAGCCCTGGCTGCAGGCACATTCACAGCTCTGGCTGCAGGCGCATTCACAGCCCTGGCAGCAGGTGCATTCATAGCCCTGGCTGCAGCCGTATTCACAGCCCTGCATGCAGGCACATTCACAGCCCTGGCTGCAGGTGCATTCACAGCCCTGGCTGCAGGAGCATTCACAGCCCCGGCTGCAGGAGCATTCACAGCCCCGGCTGCAGGTGCATTCACAGCCCTGGCTGCAGACGCTTTCACAGCCCTGGCTGCAGGCGCATTCACAGCCCTGGCTGCAGGCGCATTCACAGCCCTGGCTGCAGCCACATTCACATCCCTGGCTCCAGCCACATTCACAGCCCTAGCTGCAGGAGCATTCACAGCCCTGGCTGCAGGCGCATTCACAGCCCTGGCTGCAGGTGCATTCACAGCCCTGGCCGCAGCTGCATTCACAGCCCTGAACACAGGCGCATTCACTGCCCTGGCGGCAGGCGCATTTACAGCTCTGGCTGCAGGCGCATTCACAGCCCTGGCTGCAGGTGCATTCACAGCCATGGCAGCAGGCACAGTCCCAGCCCTGGCGGCAGGCGCATTCACAGCCCTGGCTGCAGGCGCATTCACAGCCCTGGCTGCAGGCGCATTCACAGCCCTGGCTGCAGGTGCATTCACAGCCCTGGCAACAGGCACAGTCCCAGTCCTGGCTGCAGGCGCATTCACAGCCCTGGCTGCAGGTGCATTCACAGCCCTGGCACCAGGTGCATTCACAGCCCTGGCTGCAGCTGCATTCACAGTACAGGCTGCTGGCGCATTCACAGCCCTGGCTGCAGGCACATTCACAGCCCTGGCTGCAGGTACATTCACAGCCCTGGCTGCAGACACAGTCACAGCCCTGGCTGCATGCGCATTCACAGCCCTGGCTGCAGGTGCAGTCACAGCCCTGACTGCAGGCGCATTCACAGCCCTGGCTGCAGGCACATACACAGCCCTGGCTGCAGCTGCATTCATAGCCCTGGCTGCAGCTGCATTCACAGTCCTGGCTGCAGCTGCATTCACTGCCCTGACTTCAGCCGCATTCATAGCCCTGGCTGCAGGAGCATTCACAGCCCTGGCTGCAGCCGCATTCACAGCCCTGGCTGCAGCGGCATTCACAGCTATGGATGCAGGTACATTCACAGCTCTGGCTGCAGGCACATTCACAGCCCTGGCTGCAGCCACATTCACAGCCCTGGCTGCAGCCACATTCACAGCCCTGGCTGCAGGAGCATTCACAGCCCTGGCTGCAGGCGCATTCACAGCCCTGGCTGCAGCCACATTCACAGCTCTGGCAGCAGGTTCATTCACAGCCCTGGCTGCAGGCGCATTCACAGCCCTGGCAGCAGCTGCATTCACAGCCCGGGCCGCAGCTGCATTCACAGCCCTGAACACAGGCGCATTCACAGCCCTGGCTGCAGGCGCATTTACAGCCCTGGCTGCAGGTGCATTCACAGCCCTGGCTGCAGGTGCATTCACAGCCCTGGCAACAGGCACAGTCCCAGTCCTGGCTGCAGCCGCATTCATAGCCCTGGCTGCAGGCGCATTCACAGCCCTGGCTGCAGCTGCATTCACAGCCCTGGCTGCAGGCGCATTCACAGCCCAGGCTGCAGCCGCTTTCACAGCCCTGGCTGCAGGCGTATTCACAGCCCTGGCTGCAGGTGCATTCACAGCCCTGGCTGCAGGCACATTCACAGCCCTGGCTTCAGGCACATTCACAGCCCTGGCTGCAGGCGCATTCACAGCCCTGGCTGCAGGAGCATTCACAGCCCTGGCTGCAGCTGCATTCACATCCCTTGCTGCAGCTGCATTCACAGCCCTGGCAGCTGGCGTATTCACAGCCCTCGCTGCGGCGCATTCACAGCCCAGGCTGCAGCCGCTTTCACAGCCCTGGCTGCAGGTGCATTCACAGACCTGGCTGCAGGTGCATTCACAGCCCTGGCTGCAGGCACATTCACTGCCCTGACTTCAGCCGCATTCATAGCCCTGGCTGCAGGCACATTCACAGCCCTGGCTGCAGCCGAATTCACAGCCCTGGCTGCAGCGGCATTCACAGCTATGGCTGCAAGCGCATTCACAGCCCTGGCTGCAGGCGCATTCACAGCCCAGGCTGCAGCCGCTTTCACAGCCCTGGCTGCAGGCGCATTCACAGCCCTGGCTGCAGGTGCATTCACAGCCCTGGCTGCAGGCACATTCACAGCCCTGGCAACAGGCACAGTCCCAGTCCTGGCTGCAGCCGCATTCATAGCCCTGGCTGCAGGCGCATTCACAGCCCTGGCTGCAGCCGCATTCACAGCCCTGGCTGCAGCGGCATTCACAGCTATGGCTGCAAGCGCATTCACAGCCCTGGCTGCAGGCGCATTCACAGCCCAGGCTACAGCAGCTTTCACAGCCCTGGCTGCAGGAGCATTCACAGCCCTGGCTGCAGGTGCATTCACAGCCCTGGCTGCAGGAACATTCACAGCCCAGGCTTCAGTCACATTAACAACCCTGGCTGCAGGCGCATTCACAGCCCCGGCTGCAGGCGCATTCACAGCCCTGGCTGCAGCCACATTCACAGACCTGGCTGCAGCCGCTTTCACAGCCCTGGCTGCAGGTGCATTCACAGCCCTGGCTGCAGGTGCATTCACAGCCCTGGCTGCAGGCACATTCTCAGCCCTGGCTGCAGGCGCATTCACAGCCCTGGCTGCAGCCACATTCACAGCCCTGGCTGCAGCCACATTCACAGCCCTAGCTGCAGGAGCATTCACAGCCCTGTCTGCAGACGCATTCACTGCCCTGGCTGCAGGCGCATTTACAGCTCTGGCTGCAGGCGCATTCACAGCCCTGGCTGCAGGTGCATTCACAGCCCTGGCAGCAGGCACAGTCCCAGCCCTGGCGGCAGGCGCATTCACAGCCCTGGCTGCAGGAGCATTCACAGCCCTGGCCGCAGACGCATTCACAGCCCTGGCTGCAGGCGCATTCACAGCCCTGGCTGCAGGAGCATTCACAGCCCTG
Source organism: Lissotriton vulgaris (assembly GCF_964263255.1). Taxonomy (NCBI): domain Eukaryota; kingdom Metazoa; phylum Chordata; class Amphibia; order Caudata; family Salamandridae; genus Lissotriton; species Lissotriton vulgaris. The sequence continues at coordinate 479,438,779 of NC_141700.1, read as the reverse complement.
GCTGCAGGCGCATTCACAGCCCTGGTTGCAGCTGCATTCACAGCCCTGGCTGCAGGCGCATTCACAGCCCTGGCTGCAGGTGCATTCACAGCCCTGGCTGCAGGTGCATTCACAGCCCTGGCAACAGGCACAGTCCCAGTCCTGGCTGCAGGCGCATTCACAGCCCTGGCTGCAGGTGCATTCACAGCCCTGGCACCAGGTGCATTCACAGCCCTGGCTGCAGCTGCATTCACAGCCCTGGCTGCAGGTGCAGTCACAGCCCTGGCTGCAGGCGCATTCACAGCCCTGGCTGCAGGCGCATTCACAGCCCTGGCTGCAGGCGCATTCACAGCCCTGGCTGCAGGCGCATTCACAGCCCTGGCTGCAGGAGCATTCACAGCCCTGGCTGCAGGCGCATTCACAGCCCTGGTTGCAGCTGCATTCACAGCCCTGGCTGCAGGCGCATTCACAGCCCTGGCTGCAGGCGCATTCACAGCCCTGGCTGCAGGTGCATTCACAGCCCTGGCAACAGGCACAGTCCCAGTCCTGGCTGCAGCCGCATTTATAGCCCTGGCTGCAGGCGCATTCACAGCCCTGGCTGCAGCCACATTCACAGCCCTAGCTGCAGGAGCATTCACAGCCCTGGCTGCAGGCGCATTCACAGCCCTGGCTGCAGGTGCATTCACAGCCCTGGCCACAGCTGCATTCACAGCCCTGAACACAGGCGCATTCACTGCCCTGGCTGCAGGCGCATTCACAGCCCTGGCTGCAGGAGCATTCACAGCCCTGGCTGCAGGCGCATTCACAGCCCTGGCTGCAGCCGCTTTCACAGCCCTGGCTGCAGTCGCATTCACAGCCCTGGCTGCAGGTGCATTCACAGCCCTGGCTGCAGGCACATTCACAGCCCTGGCTGCAGGCACATTCACAGCCCTGGCTGCAGGCACATTCACAGCCCTGGCTGCAGGCCCATTCACAGCCCTGGCTGCAGGCACATTCACAGCCCTGGCTGCAGGCGCATTCACAGCCCTGGCTGCAGCCACATTCACAGCCCTGGCTGCAGCCGCTTTCACAGCCCTGGCTGCAGGCGCATTCACAGCCCTGGCTGCAGGCACATTCACAGCCCTGGCTGCAGGCACATTCACAGCCCTGGCTGCAGGCACATTCACAGCCCTGGCTGCAGCCACATTCACAGCCCTGGCTGCAGCCACATTCACAGCCCCGGCTGCAGGAGCATTCACAGCCCTGGCTGCAGGCGCATTCACAGCCCTGGCTGCAGCCACATTCACAGCCCTGGCTGCAGGCGCATTCACAGCCCTGGCTGCAGGAGCATTCACAGCCCTGGCTGCAGGCGCATTCACAGCCCTGGTTGCAGCTGCATTCACAGCCCTGGCTGCAGGCGTATTCACAGCCCTGGCTGCAGGTGCATTCACAGCCCTGGCTGCAGGTGCATTCACAGCCCTGGCAACAGGCACAGTCCCAGTCCTGGCTGCAGCCGCATTTATAGCCCTGGCTGCAGGCGCATTCACAGCCCTGGCTGCAGCCACATTCACAGCCCTAGCTGCAGGAGCATTCACAGCCCTGGCTGCAGGCGCATTCACAGCCCTGGCTGCAGGTGCATTCACAGCCCTGGCCACAGCTGCATTCACAGCCCTGAACACAGGCGCATTCACTGCCCTGGCTGCAGGCGCATTCACAGCCCTGGCTGCAGGAGCATTCACAGCCCTGGCTGCAGGCGCATTCACAGCCCTGGCTGCAGCCGCTTTCACAGTACTGGCTGCAGACGCATTCACAGCCCTGGCTGCAGGTGCATTCACAGCCCTGGCTGCAGGCACATTCACAGCCCTGGCTGCAGGCACATTCACAGCCCTGGCTGCAGGCACATTCACAGCCCTGGCTGCAGGCCCATTCACAGCCCTGGCTGCAGGCACATTCACAGCCCTGGCTGCAGGCACATTCACAGCCCTGGCTGCAGCCGCATTCACAGCCCTGGCTGCAGCCGCTTTCACAGCCCTGGCTGCAGGCGCATTCACAGCCCTGGCTGCAGGTGCTTTCACAGCCCTGGCTACAGGCACATTCACAGCCCTGGCTGCAGGCACATTCACAGCCCTGGCTGCAGGCACATTCACAGCCCTGGCTGCAGGCACATTCACAGCCCTGGCTGCAGCCACATTCACAGCCCTGGCTGCAGCCACATTCACAGCCCTGGCTGCAGGAGCATTCACAGCCCTGGCTGCAGGCGCATTCACAGCCCAGGCTGCAGCCGCTTTCACAGCCCTGGCTGCAGGCGCATTCACAGCCCTGGCTGCAGGTGCATTCACAGCCCTGGCTGCAGGCACATTCACAGCCCTGGCTTCAGGCACATTCACAGCCATGGCTGCAGGCGCATTCACAGCCCTGGCAGCAGGTGCATTCATAGCCCTGGCTGCAGCCGTATTCACAGCCCTGCATGCAGGCACATTCACAGCCCTGGCTGCAGGTGCATTCACAGCCCTGGCTGCAGGAGCATTCACAGCCCCGGCTGCAGGAGCATTCACAGCCCCGGCTGCAGGTGCATTCACAGCCCTGGCTGCAGCCGCTTTCACAGCCCTGGCTGCAGGCGCATTCACAGCCCTGGCTGCAGGTGCATTCACAGCCCTGGCTGCAGGCACATTCACAGCCCTGGCTTCAGGCACATCCACAGCTCTGGCTGCAGGCGCATTCACAGCCCTGGCAGCAGGTGCATTCATAGCCCTGGCTGCAGCCGTATTCACAGCCCTGCATGCAGGCACATTCACAGCCCTGGCTGCAGGTGCATTCACAGCCCTGGCTGCAGGAGCATTCACAGCCCCGGCTGCAGGAGCATTCACAGCCCCGGCTGCAGGTGCATTCACAGCCCTGGCTGCAGCCGCTTTCACAGCCCTGGCTGCAGGCGCATTCACAGCCCTGGCTGCAGGTGCATTCACAGCCCTGGCGCAGCTGCATTCACAGCCCTGAACACAGGCGCATTCACAGCCCCGGCTGCAGCCACATTCACAGCCCTGGCTGCAGCCGCTTTCACAGCCCTGGCTGCAGGTGCATTCACAGCCCTGGCTGCAGGTGCATTCACAGCCCTGGCTGCAGGCACATTCACAGCCCTGGCTGCAGGCACATTCACAGCCCTGGCTGCAGGCACATTCGCAGCCCTGGCTTCAGGCGCATTCACAGCCCTGGCTGCAGCCACATTCACAGCCCTGGCTGCAGCCACATTCACAGCCCTAGCTGCAGGAGCATTCACAGCCCTGGCTGCAGGCGCATTCACAGCCCTGGCTGCAGGTGCATTCACAGCCCTGGCCGCAGCTGCATTCACAGCCCTGAACACAGGCGCATTCACTGCCCTGGCTGCAGGCGCATTTACAGCTCTGGCTGCAGGCGCATTCACAGCCCTGGCTGCAGGTGCATTCACAGCCCTGGCAACAGGCACAGTCCCAGCCCTGGCAGCAGGTGCATTCACAGCCCTGGCTGCAGGAGCATTCACAGCCCTGGCTGCAGACGCATTCACAGCCCTGGCTGCAGGCACATTCACAGCCCTGGCTGCAGGTGCATTCACAGCCCTGGCAACAGGCACAGTCCCAGTCCTGGCTGCAGGCGCATTCACAGCCCTGGCTGCAGGTGCATTCACAGTCCTGGCACCAGGTGCATTCACAGCCCTGGCTGCAGCTGCATTCACAGTACAGGCTGCTGGCGCATTCACAGCCCTGGCTGCAGGCACATTCACAGCCCTGGCTGCAGGTGCATTCACAGCCCTGGCTGCAGGCGCATTCACAGCCCTGGCTGCAGCCACATTCACAGCCCTGGCTGCAGCGGCATTCACAGCTATGGCTGCAGGTACATTCACAGCTCTGGCTGCAGGCACATTCACAGCCCTGGCTGCAGGCACATTCACAGCTCTGGCTGCGGGGGCATTCACAGCCCTGGCTGCAGGCGCAATAACAGCCCTGGCTGCAGGTGCATTCACAGCCCTGGCTGCAGGCGCATTCATAGCCCTGGCTGCAGCCGCATTCATAGCCCTGGCTGCAGGCACATTCACAGCTCTGGCTGCAGGCGCATTCACAGCCCTGGCTGCAGGTGCATTCATAGCCCTGGCTGCAGCCGTATTCACAGCCCTGCTTGCAGGCACATTCACAGCCCTGGCTGCAGGTGCATTCACAGCCCTGGCTGCAGGATCATTCACAGCTCTGGCTGCAGGCGCATTCACAGCCCTGGCTGCAGGTGCATTCATAGCCCTGGCTGCAGCCGTATTCACAGCCCTGCTTGCAGGCACATTCACAGCCCTGGCTGCAGGTGCATTCACAGCCCTGGCTGCAGGAGCATTCACAGCCCCAGCTGCAGGAGCATTCACAGCCCCGGCTGCAGGTGCATTCACAGCTCTGGCTGCAGGAGCTTTCACAGCCCTGGCTGCAGGCGCATTCACAGCCTTGGCTGCAGGCGCATTCACAGCCCTGGCCGCAGCTGCATTCACAGCCCTGGTCGCAGGCGATTCACAGCCCTGGCTGCAGGCGCATTCACAGCCATGGCTGCAGGTGCATTCACAGCCCTGGCTGCAGGCACAGTCCCAGCCCTGGCTGCAGGCGCTTTCACAGCCGTGGCTGCAGGTGCATTTACAGCCCTCGCAGCAGGTGCATTCACAGCCCTGGCTGCAGGTGCATTCACAGCCCTGGCTGCAGGTGCATTCACAGCCCTGGCTGCAGGCGCATTCACAGCCCTGGCTGCAGGCACATTCACAGCCTTGGCTGCATGAGCATTCACAGCCCTGGGCGCAGGTGCATTCACAGCCCTGACCGCAGCTGCATTCACATCCCTTGCTGCAGCTGAATTCACAGTCCTGGCCGCTGGCGTATTCACAGCCCTGGCTGCGGCGCATTCACAGCCCTGGCTGCAGCCGCTTTCACAGCCCTGGCTGCAGGCGCATTCACAGCCCTGGCTGCAGGTGCATTCACAGCCCTGGCCGCAGCTGCATTCACAGCCCTGAACACAGGCGCATTCACAGCCCCGGCTGCAGGCGCATTCACAGCCCTGGCTGCAGCCACATTCACAGCCCTGGCTGCAGACACATTCACAGCCCTGGCTGCAGGAGCATTCACAGCCCTGGCAACAGGCACAGTCCCAGCCCTGGCGGCAGGTGCATTCACAGCCCTGGCTGCAGGAGCATTCACAGCCCTGGCTGCAGACGCATTCACAGCCCTGGCTGCAGGCACATTCACAGCCCTGGCTGCAGGAGCATTCACAGCCCTGGCTGCAGGCGCATTCACAGCCCTGGTTGCAGCTGCATTCACAGCCCTAGCTGCAGGCGCATTCACAGCCCTGGCTGCAGGCGCATTCACAGCGCTGGCTGCAGGTGCATTCACAGCCCTGGCAACAGGCACAGTCCCAGTCCTGGCTGCAGGCGCATTCACAGCCCTGGCTGCAGGTGCATTCACAGCCCTGGCACCAGGTGCATTCACAGCCCTGGCTGCAGCTGCATTCACAGTACAGGCTGCTGGCGCATTCACAGCCCTGGCTGCAGGCACATTCACAGCCCTGGCTGCAGGTGCATTCACAGCCCTGGCTGCAGACACAGTCACAGCCCTGGCTGCATGCGCATTCACAGCCCTGGCTGCAGGTGCAGTCACAGCCCTGACTGCAGGCGCATTCACAGCCCTGGCTGCAGGCACAGTCACAGCCCTGGCTGCATGCGCATTCACAGCCCTGGCTGCAGGTGCAGTCACAGCCCTGACTGCAGGCGCATTCACAGCCCTGGCTGCAGGCACATTCACAGCCCTGGCTGCAGCTGCATTCATAGCCCTGGCTGCAGCTGCATTCACAGTCCTGGCTGCAGCTGCATTCACTGCCCTGACTTCAGCCGCATTCATAGCCCTGGCTGCAGGCGCATTCACAGCCCTGGCTGCAGCCGCATTCACAGCCCTGGCTGCAGCCGCATTCACAGCTATGGCTGCAGGTACATTCACAGCTCTGGCTGCAGGCACATTCACAGCCCTGGCTGCAGGCACATTCACAGCTCTGTCTGCGGAAGCATTCACAGCCCTGGCTGCAGGCGCAATAACAGCCCTGGCTGCAGGTGCATTCACAGCCCTGGCTGCAGGCGCATTCATAGCCCTGGCTGCAGCCGCATTCATAGCCCTGGCTGCAGGCACATTCACAGCTCTGGCTGCAGGCGCATTCACAGCCCTGGCTGCAGGTGCATTCATAGCCCTGGCTGCAGCCGTATTCACAGCCCTGCTTGCAGGCACATTCACAGCCCTGGCTGCAGGTGCATTCACAGCCCTGGCTGCAGGAGCATTCACAGCCCCAGCTGCAGGAGCATTCACAGCCCCGGCTGCAGGTGCATTCACAGCTCTGGCTGCAGGAGCTTTCACAGCCCTGGCTGCAGGCGCATTCACAGCCTTGGCTGCAGGCGCATTCACAGCCCTGGCCGCAGCTGCATTCACAGCCCTGGTCGCAGGCGATTCACAGCCCTGGCTGCAGGCGCATTCACAGCCATGGCTGCAGGCGCATTCACAGCCCTGGCTGCAGGCGCATTCACAGCCCTGGCTGCAGGTGCATTCACAGCCCTGGCAACAGGCACAGTCCCAGTCCTGGCTGCAGCCGCATTTATAGCCCTGGCTACAGGCGCATTCACAGCCCTGGCTGCAGCCACATTCACAGCCCTGGCTGCAGCCACATTCACAGCCCTAGCTGCAGGAGCATTCACAGCCCTGGCTGCAGGCGCATTCACAGCCCTGGCTGCAGGTGCATTCACAGCCCTGGCCACAGCTGCATTCACAGCCCTGAACACAGGCGCATTCACTGCCGTGGCTGCAGGCGCATTCACAGCCCTGGCTGCAGGAGCATTCACAGCCCTGGCTGCAGGCGCATTCACAGCCCTGGCTGCTGCCGCTTTCACAGCCCTGGCTGCAGTCGCATTCACAGCCCTGGCTGCAGGTGCATTCACAGCCCTGGCTGCAGGCACATTCACAGCCCTGGCTGCAGATGCATTCACAGCCCTGGCTGCAGACACAGTCACAGCCCTGGCTGCATGCGCATTCAAAGCCCTGGCTGCAGGTGCAGTCACAGCCCTGACTGCAGGCGCATTCACAGCCCTGGCTGCAGGCACATTCACAGCCCTGGCTGCAGCTGCATTCATAGCCCTCGCTGCAGCTGCATTCACAGTCCTGGCTGCAGCTGCATTCACTGCCCTGACTTCAGCCGCATTCATAGCCCTGGCTGCAGGCGCATTCACAGCCCTGGCTGCAGCCGCATTCACAGCCCTGGCTGCAGCGGCATTCACAGCTATGGCTGCAGGTACATTCACAGCTCTGGCTGCAGGCACATTCACAGCCCTGGCTGCAGGCACATTCACAGCTCTGGCTGCGAGGGCATTCACAGCCCTGGCTGCAGGCGCAATAACAGCCCTGGCTGCAGGTGCATTCACAGCCCTGGCGGCAGGCGAATTCATAGCCCTGGCTGCAGCCACATTCATAGCCCTGGCTGCAGGCACATTCACAGCTCTGGCTGCAGGCGCATTCACAGCCCTGGCAGCAGGTGCATTCATAGCCCTGGCTGCAGCCGTATTCACAGCCCTGCATGCAGGCACATTCACAGCCCTGGCTGCAGGTGCATTCACAGCCCTGGCTGCAGGAGCATTCACAGCCCCGGCTGCAGGAGCATTCACAGCCCCGGCTGCAGGTGCATTCACAGCCCTGGCTGCAGACGCTTTCACAGCCCTGGCTGCAGGCGCATTCACAGCCCTGGCTGCAGGCGCATTCACAGCCCTGGCTGCAGCCACATTCACATCCCTGGCTCCAGCCACATTCACAGCCCTAGCTGCAGGAGCATTCACAGCCCTGGCTGCAGGCGCATTCACAGCCCTGGCTGCAGGTGCATTCACAGCCCTGGCCGCAGCTGCATTCACAGCCCTGAACACAGGCGCATTCACTGCCCTGGCGGCAGGCGCATTTACAGCTCTGGCTGCAGGCGCATTCACAGCCCTGGCTGCAGGTGCATTCACAGCCATGGCAGCAGGCACAGTCCCAGCCCTGGCGGCAGGCGCATTCACAGCCCTGGCTGCAGGCGCATTCACAGCCCTGGCTGCAGGCGCATTCACAGCCCTGGCTGCAGGTGCATTCACAGCCCTGGCAACAGGCACAGTCCCAGTCCTGGCTGCAGGCGCATTCACAGCCCTGGCTGCAGGTGCATTCACAGCCCTGGCACCAGGTGCATTCACAGCCCTGGCTGCAGCTGCATTCACAGTACAGGCTGCTGGCGCATTCACAGCCCTGGCTGCAGGCACATTCACAGCCCTGGCTGCAGGTACATTCACAGCCCTGGCTGCAGACACAGTCACAGCCCTGGCTGCATGCGCATTCACAGCCCTGGCTGCAGGTGCAGTCACAGCCCTGACTGCAGGCGCATTCACAGCCCTGGCTGCAGGCACATACACAGCCCTGGCTGCAGCTGCATTCATAGCCCTGGCTGCAGCTGCATTCACAGTCCTGGCTGCAGCTGCATTCACTGCCCTGACTTCAGCCGCATTCATAGCCCTGGCTGCAGGAGCATTCACAGCCCTGGCTGCAGGCGCATTCACAGCCCTGGTTGCAGCTGCATTCACAGCCCTGGCTGCAGGCGCATTCACAGCCCTGGCTGCAGGCGCATTCACAGCCCTGGCTGCAGGTGCATTCACAGCCCTGGCAACAGGCACAGTCCCAGTCCTGGCTGCAGGCGCATTCACAGCCCTGGCTGCAGGTGCATTCACAGCCCTGGCACCAGGTGCATTCACAGCCCTGGCTGCAGCTGCATTCACAGTACAGGCTGCAGCTGCATTCACAGTACAGGCTGCTGGCGCATTCACAGCCCTGGCTGCAGGCCCATTCACAGCCCTGGCTGCAGATGCATTCACAGCCCTGGCTGCAGACACAGTCACAGCCCTGGCTGCATGCGCATTCAAAGCCCTGGCTGCAGGTGCAGTCACAGCCCTGACTGCAGGCGCATTCACAGCCCTGGCTGCAGGCACATTCACAGCCCTGGCTGCAGCTGCATTCATAGCCCTCGCTGCAGCTGCATTCACAGTCCTGGCTGCAGCTGCATTCACTGCCCTGACTTCAGCCGCATTCATAGCCCTGGCTGCAGGCGCATTCACAGCCCTGGCTGCAGCCGCATTCACAGCCCTGGCTGCAGCGGCATTCACAGCTATGGCTGCAGGTACATTCACAGCTCTGGCTGCAGGCACATTCACAGCCCTGGCTGCAGGCACATTCACAGCTCTGGCTGCGAGGGCATTCACAGCCCTGGCTGCAGGCGCAATAACAGCCCTGGCTGCAGGTGCATTCACAGCCCTGGCGGCAGGCGAATTCATAGCCCTGGCTGCAGCCACATTCATAGCCCTGGCTGCAGGCACATTCACAGCTCTGGCTGCAGGCGCATTCACAGCCCTGGCAGCAGGTGCATTCATAGCCCTGGCTGCAGCCGTATTCACAGCCCTGCATGCAGGCACATTCACAGCCCTGGCTGCAGGTGCATTCACAGCCCTGGCTGCAGGAGCATTCACAGCCCCGGCTGCAGGAGCATTCACAGCCCCGGCTGCAGGTGCATTCACAGCCCTGGCTGCAGACGCTTTCACAGCCCTGGCTGCAGGCGCATTCACAGCCCTGGCTGCAGGCGCATTCACAGCCCTGGCTGCAGCCACATTCACATCCCTGGCTCCAGCCACATTCACAGCCCTAGCTGCAGGAGCATTCACAGCCCTGGCTGCAGGCGCATTCACAGCCCTGGCTGCAGGTGCATTCACAGCCCTGGCCGCAGCTGCATTCACAGCCCTGAACACAGGCGCATTCACTGCCCTGGCGGCAGGCGCATTTACAGCTCTGGCTGCAGGCGCATTCACAGCCCTGGCTGCAGGTGCATTCACAGCCATGGCAGCAGGCACAGTCCCAGCCCTGGCGGCAGGCGCATTCACAGCCCTGGCTGCAGGCGCATTCACAGCCCTGGCTGCAGGCGCATTCACAGCCCTGGCTGCAGGTGCATTCACAGCCCTGGCAACAGGCACAGTCCCAGTCCTGGCTGCAGGCGCATTCACAGCCCTGGCTGCAGGTGCATTCACAGCCCTGGCACCAGGTGCATTCACAGCCCTGGCTGCAGCTGCATTCACAGTACAGGCTGCTGGCGCATTCACAGCCCTGGCTGCAGGCACATTCACAGCCCTGGCTGCAGGTACATTCACAGCCCTGGCTGCAGACACAGTCACAGCCCTGGCTGCATGCGCATTCACAGCCCTGGCTGCAGGTGCAGTCACAGCCCTGACTGCAGGCGCATTCACAGCCCTGGCTGCAGGCACATACACAGCCCTGGCTGCAGCTGCATTCATAGCCCTGGCTGCAGCTGCATTCACAGTCCTGGCTGCAGCTGCATTCACTGCCCTGACTTCAGCCGCATTCATAGCCCTGGCTGCAGGAGCATTCACAGCCCTGGCTGCAGCCGCATTCACAGCCCTGGCTGCAGCGGCATTCACAGCTATGGATGCAGGTACATTCACAGCTCTGGCTGCAGGCACATTCACAGCCCTGGCTGCAGCCACATTCACAGCCCTGGCTGCAGCCACATTCACAGCCCTGGCTGCAGGAGCATTCACAGCCCTGGCTGCAGGCGCATTCACAGCCCTGGCTGCAGCCACATTCACAGCTCTGGCAGCAGGTTCATTCACAGCCCTGGCTGCAGGCGCATTCACAGCCCTGGCAGCAGCTGCATTCACAGCCCGGGCCGCAGCTGCATTCACAGCCCTGAACACAGGCGCATTCACAGCCCTGGCTGCAGGCGCATTTACAGCCCTGGCTGCAGGTGCATTCACAGCCCTGGCTGCAGGTGCATTCACAGCCCTGGCAACAGGCACAGTCCCAGTCCTGGCTGCAGCCGCATTCATAGCCCTGGCTGCAGGCGCATTCACAGCCCTGGCTGCAGCTGCATTCACAGCCCTGGCTGCAGGCGCATTCACAGCCCAGGCTGCAGCCGCTTTCACAGCCCTGGCTGCAGGCGTATTCACAGCCCTGGCTGCAGGTGCATTCACAGCCCTGGCTGCAGGCACATTCACAGCCCTGGCTTCAGGCACATTCACAGCCCTGGCTGCAGGCGCATTCACAGCCCTGGCTGCAGGAGCATTCACAGCCCTGGCTGCAGCTGCATTCACATCCCTTGCTGCAGCTGCATTCACAGCCCTGGCAGCTGGCGTATTCACAGCCCTCGCTGCGGCGCATTCACAGCCCTGGCTGCAGCCGCTTTCACAGCCCTGGCTGCAGGTGCATTCACAGACCTGGCTGCAGGTGCATTCACAGCCCTGGCTGCAGGCACATTCACTGCCCTGACTTCAGCCGCATTCATAGCCCTGGCTGCAGGCACATTCACAGCCCTGGCTGCAGCCGAATTCACAGCCCTGGCTGCAGCGGCATTCACAGCTATGGCTGCAAGCGCATTCACAGCCCTGGCTGCAGGCGCATTCACAGCCCAGGCTGCAGCCGCTTTCACAGCCCTGGCTGCAGGCGCATTCACAGCCCTGGCTGCAGGTGCATTCACAGCCCTGGCTGCAGGCACATTCACAGCCCTGGCAACAGGCACAGTCCCAGTCCTGGCTGCAGCCGCATTCATAGCCCTGGCTGCAGGCGCATTCACAGCCCTGGCTGCAGCCGCATTCACAGCCCTGGCGCAGGTGCATTCACAGCCCTGGCTGCAGGTGCATTCACAGCCCTGGCTGCAGGCGCATTCACAGCCCAGGCTACAGCAGCTTTCACAGCCCTGGCTGCAGGAGCATTCACAGCCCTGGCTGCAGGTGCATTCACAGCCCTGGCTGCAGGTGCATTCACAGCCCTGGCACCAGGTGCATTCACAGCCCTGGCTGCAGCTGCATTCACAGTACAGGCTGCTGGCGCATTCACAGCCCTGGCTGCAGGCACATTCACAGCCCTGGCTGCAGGTGCATTCACAGCCCTGGCTGCAGACACAGTCACAGCCCTGGCTGCATGCGCATTCACAGCCCTGGCTGCAGGTGCAGTCACAGCCCTGACTGCAGGCGCATTCACAGCCCTGGCTGCAGGCACATACACAGCCCTGGCTGCAGCTGCATTCATAGCCCTGGCTGCAGCTGCATTCACAGTCCTGGCTGCAGCTGCATTCACTGCCCTGACTTCAGCCGCATTCATAGCCCTGGCTGCAGGAGCATTCACAGCCCTGGCTGCAGCCGCATTCACAGCCCTTGCTGCAGCGGCATTCACAGCTATGGCTGCAGGTACATTCACAGCTCTGGCTGCAGGCACATTCACAGCCCTGGCTGCAGCCACATTCACAGCCCTGGCTGCAGCCGCTTTCACAGCCCTGGCTGCAGGCGCATTCACAGCCCTGGCTGCAGGTGCATTCACAGCCCTGGCTGCAGGCACATTCACAGCCCTGGCTGCAGGCACATTCACAGCCCTGGCTGCAGGCACATTCACAGCCCTGGCTGCAGGCACATTCACAGCCCTGGCTGCAGCCACATTCACAGCCCTGGCTGCAGCCACATTCACAGCCCTGGCTGCAGGAGCATTCACAGCCCTGGCTGCAGGCGCATTCACAGCCCTGGCTGCAGCCACATTCACAGCCCTGGCAGCAGGTTCATTCACAGCCCTGGCTGCAGGCGCATTCACAGCCCTGGCAGCAGCTGCATTCACAGCCCGGGCCGCAGCTGCATTCACAGCCCTGAACACAGGCGCATTCACAGCCCTGGCTGCAGGCGCATTTACAGCCCTGGCTGCAGGTGCATTCACAGCCCTGGCTGCAGCCACATTCACAGCCCTGGCAGCAGGTTCATTCACAGCCCTGGCTGCAGGCGCATTCACAGCCCTGGCAGCAGCTGCATTCACAGCCCGGGCCGCAGCTGCATTCACAGCCCTGAACACAGGCGCATTCACAGCCCTGGCTGCAGGCGCATTTACAGCCCTGGCTGCAGGCGCATTCACAGCCCTGGCTGCAGCTGCATTCACAGCCCTGGCTGCAGGCGCATTCACAGCCCAGGCTGCAGCCGCTTTCACAGCCCTGGCTACAGGCACATTCACTGCCCTGACTTCAGCCGCATTCATAGCCCTGGCTGCAGGCACATTCACAGCCCTGGCTGCAGCCGAATTCACAGCCCTGGCTGCAGGTGCATTCACAGCCCTGGCTGCAGGAGCATTCACAGCCCCGGCTGCAGGAGCATTCACAGCCCAGGCTGCAGGTGCATTCACAGCCCTGGCTGCAGCCGCTTTCACAGCCCTGGCTGCAGGCGCATTCACAGCCCTGGCTGCAGGCGCATTCACAGCCCTGGCTGCAGCCACATTCACATCCCTGGCTCCAGCCACATTCACAGCCCTAGCTGCAGGAGCATTCACAGCCCTGGCTGCAGGCGCATTCACAGCCCTGGCTGCAGGTGCATTCACAGCCCTGGCCGCAGCTGCATTCACAGCCCTGAACACAGGCGCATTCACTGCCCTGGCGGCAGGCGCATTTACAGCTCGGGCTGCAGGCACATTCACAGCCCTGGCTGCAGGTGCATTCACAGCCATGGCAGCAGGCACAGTCCCAGCCCTGGCGGCAGGCGCATTCACAGCCCTGGCTGCAGGAGCATTCACAGCCCTGGCTGCAGACGCATTCACAGCCCTGGCTGCAGGCGCATTCACAGCCCTGGCTGCAGGAGCATTCACAGCCCTGGCTGCAGGCGCATTCACAGCCCTGGTTGCAGCTGCATTCACAGCCCTAGCTGCAGGCGCATTCACAGCCCTGGCTGCAGGCGCATTCACAGCCCTGGCTGCAGGTGCATTCACAGCCCTGGCAACAGGCACAGTCCCAGTCCTGGCTGCAGGCGCATTCACAGCCCTGGCTGCAGGTGCATTCACAGCCCTGGCACCAGGTGCATTCACAGCCCTGGCTGCAGCTGCATTCACAGTACAGGCTGCTGGCGCATTCACAGCCCTGGCTGCAGGCACATTCACAGCCCTGGCTGCAGGTGCATTCACAGCCCTGGCTGCAGACACAGTCACAGCCCTGGCTGCATGCGCATTCACAGCCCTGGCTGCAGGTGCAGTCACAGCCCTGACTGCAGGCGCATTCACAGCCCTGGCTGCAGGCACATACACAGCCCTGGCTGCAGCTGCATTCATAGCCCTGGCTGCAGCTGCATTCACAGTCCTGGCTGCAGCTGCATTCACTGCCCTGACTTCAGCCGCATTCATAGCCCTGGCTGCAGGAGCATTCACAGCCCTGGCTGCAGCCGCATTCACAGCCCTTGCTGCAGCGGCATTCACAGCTATGGCTGCAGGTACATTCACAGCTCTGGCTGCAGGCACATTCACAGCCCTGGCTGCAGCCACATTCACAGCCCTGGCTGCAGCCACTTTCACAGCCCTGGCTGCAGGCGCATTCACAGCCCTGGCTGCAGGTGCATTCACAGCCCTGGCTGCAGGCACATTCACAGCCCTGGCTGCAGGCACATTCACAGCCCTGGCTGCAGGCACATTCACAGCCCTGGCTGCAGGCACATTCACAGCCCTGGCTGCAGCCACATTCACAGCCCTGGCTGCAGCCACATTCACAGCCCTGGCTGCAGGAGCATTCACAGCCCTGGCTGCAGGCGCATTCACAGCCCTGGCTGCAGCCACATTCACAGCCCTGGCAGCAGGTTCATTCACAGCCCTGGCTGCAGGCGCATTCACAGCCCTGGCAGCAGCTGCATTCACAGCCCGGGCCGCAGCTGCATTCACAGCCCTGAACACAGGCGCATTCACAGCCCTGGCTGCAGGCGCATTTACAGCCCTGGCTGCAGGTGCATTCACAGCCCTGGCTGCAGGTGCATTCACAGCCCTGGCAACAGGCACAGTCCCAGTCCTGGCTGCAGCCGCATTCATAGCCCTGGCTGCAGGCGCATTCACAGCCCTGGCTGCAGCTGCATTCACAGCCCTGGCTGCAGGCGCATTCACAGCCCAGGCTGCAGCCGCTTTCACAGCCCTGGCTGCAGGCGTATTCACAGCCCTGGCTGCAGGTGCATTCACAGCCCTGGCTGCAGGCACATTCACAGCCCTGGCTTCAGGCACATTCACAGCCCTGGCTGCAGGCGCATTCACAGCCCTGGCTGCAGGAGCATTCACAGCCCTGGCTGCAGCTGCATTCACATCCCTTGCTGCAGCTGCATTCACAGCCCTGGCCACTGGCGTATTCACAGCCCTCGCTGCGGCGCATTCACAGCCCAGGCTGCAGCCGCTTTCACAGCCCTGGCTGCAGGCGCATTCACAGCCCTGGCTGCAGGTGCATTCACAGCCCTGGCTGCAGGCACATTCACTGCCCTGACTTCAGCCGCATTCATAGCCCTGGCTGCAGTCACATTCACAGCCCTGGCTGCAGCCGAATTCACAGCCCTGGCTGCAGCGGCATTCACAGCTATGGCTGCAAGCGCATTCACAGCCCTGGCTGCAGGCGCATTCACAGCCCAGGCTGCAGCCGCTTTCACAGCCCTGGCTGCAGGCGCATTCACAGCCCTGGCTGCAGGTGCATTCACAGCCCTGGCTGCAGGCACATTCACAGCACTGGCTGCAGGCACATTCACAGCCCTGGCTGCAGGCACATTCACAGCCCTGGCTGCAGGCGCATTCACAGCCCTGGCTGCAGCCGCTTCCACAGCCCTGGCTGCAGGTGCATTCACAGCCCTGGCTGCAGGTGCATTCACAGCCCTGGCTGCAGGCGCATTCACAGCCCAGGCTACAGCAGCTTTCACAGCCCTGGCTGCAGGAGCATTCACAGCCCTGGCTGCAGGTGCATTCACAGCCCTGGCTGCAGGAACATTCACAGCCCAGGCTTCAGTCACATTAACAACCCTGGCTGCAGGCGCATTCACAGCCCCGGCTGCAGGCGCATTCACAGCCCTGGCTGCAGCCACATTCACAGCCCTGGCTGCAGCCGCTTTCACAGCCCTGGCTGCAGGTGCATTCACAGCCCTGGCTGCAGGTGCATTCACAGCCCTGGCTGCAGGCACATTCTCAGCCCTGGCTGCAGGCGCATTCACAGCCCTGGCTGCAGCCACATTCACAGCCCTGGCTGCAGCCACATTCACAGCCCTAGCTGCAGGAGCATTCACAGCCCTGGCTGCAGGCGCATTCACAGTCCTGGCTGCAGGTGCATTCACAGCCCTGGCCGCAGCTGCATTCACAGCCCTGAACACAGGCGCATTCACTGCCCTGGCTGCAGGCGCATTTACAGCTCTGGCTGGAGGCGCATTCACAGCCCTGGCTGCAGGTGCATTCACAGCCCTGGCAGCAGGCACAGTCCCAGCCCTGGCGGCAGGCGCATTCACAGCCCTGGCTGCAGGAGCATTCACAGCCCTGGCCGCAGACGCATTCACAGCCCTGGCTGCAGGCGCATTCACAGCCCTGGCTGCAGGAGCATTCACAGCCCTGGCTGCAGGCGCATTCACAGCCCTGGTTGCAGCTGCATTCACAGCCCTGGCTGCAGGCGCATTCACAGCCCTGCCTGCAGGCGCATTCACAGCCCTGGCTGCAGGTGCATTCACAGCCCTGGCAACAGGCACAGTCCCAGTCCTGGCTGCAGGCGCATTCACAGCCCTGGCTGCAGGTGCATTCACAGCCCTGGCACCAGGTGCATTCACAGCCCTGGCTGCAGCTGCATTCACAGTACAGGCTGCTGGCGCATTCACAGCCCTGGCTGCAGGTGCATTCACAGCCCTGGCTGCAGACACAGTCACAGCCCTGGTTGCATGCGCATTCACAGCCCTGGCTGCAGGTGCAGTCACAGCCCTGACTGCAGGCGCATTCACAGCCCTGGCTGCAGGCGCATTCACAGCCCTGGCTGCAGGCGCATTCACAGCCCTGGCTGCAGGAGCATTCACAGCCCTGGCTGCAGGCGCATTCACAGCCCTGGTTGCAGCTGCATTCACAGCCCTGGCTGCAGGCGCATTCACAGCCCTGGCTGCAGGCGCATTCACAGCCCTGGCTGCAGGTGCATTCACAGCCCTGGCAACAGTCCCAGTCCCAGTCCTGGCTGCAGCCGCATTTATAGCCCTGGCTGCAGGCGCATTCACAGCCCTGGCTGCAGCCACATTCACAGCCCTAGCTGCAGGAGCATTCACAGCCCTGGCTGCAGGCGCATTCACAGCCCTGGCTGCAGGTGCATTCACAGCCCTGGCCACAGCTGCATTCACAGCCCTGAACACAGGCGCATTCACTGCCCTGGCTGCAGGCGCATTCACAGCCCTGGCTGCAGGAGCATTCACAGCCCTGGCTGCAGGCGCATTCACAGCCCTGGCTGCAGCCGCTTCCACAGCCCTGGCTGCAGTCGCATTCACAGCCCTGGCTGCAGGCGCATTCACAGCCCTGGTTGCAGCTGCATTCACAGCCCTGGCTGCAGGCGCATTCACAGCCCTGGCTGCAGGCGCATTCACAGCCCTGGCTGCAGGTGCATTCACAGCCCTGGCAACAGGCACAGTCCCAGTCCTGGCTGCAGGCGCATTCACAGCCCTGGCTGCAGATGCATTCACAGCCCTGGCACCAGGTGCATTCACAGCCCTGGCTGCAGCTGCATTCACAGTACAGGCTGCTGGCGCATTCACAGCCCTGGCTGCAGGCACATTCACAGCCCTGGCTGCAGGTGCATTCACAGCCCTGGCTGCAGACACAGTCACAGCCCTGGCTGCATGCGCATTCACAGCCCTGGCTGCAGGTGCAGTCACAGCCCTGACTGCAGGCGCATTCACAGCCCTGGCTGCAGGCGCATTCACAGCCCTGGCTGCAGGCGCATTCACAGCCCTGGCTGCAGGAGCATTCACAGCCCTGGCTGCAGGCGCATTCACAGCCCTGGTTGCAGCTGCATTCACAGCCCTGGCTGCAGGCGCATTCACAGCCCTGGCTGCAGGCGCATTCACAGCCCTGGCTGCAGGTGCATTCACAGCCCTGGCAACAGGCACAGTCCCAGTCCTGGATGCAGCCGCATTTATAGCCCTGGCTGCAGGCGCATTCACAGCCTTGGCTGCAGCCACATTCACAGCCCTGGCTGCAGCCACATTCACAGCCCTAGCTGCAGGAGCATTCACAGCCCTGGCTGCAGGCGCATTCACAGCCCTGGCCGCAGGTGCATTCACAGCCCTGGCCACAGCTGCATTCACAGCCCTGAACACAGGCGCATTCACTGCCCTGGCTGCAGGCGCATTTACAGCTCTGGCTGCAGGCGCATTCACAGCCCTGGCTGCAGGTGCATTCACAGCCCTGGCAGCAGGCACAGAGTCAGCCCTGGCGGCAGGCGCATTCACAGCCCTGGCTGCAGGCACATTCACAGCCCTGGCTGCAGGCACATTCACAGCCCTGGCTGCAGTCACATTCACAGCCCTGGCTGCAGGCGCATTCACAGCCCTGGCTGCAGCCACATTCACAGCCCTGGCTGCAGCCGCTTTCACAGCCCTGGCTGCAGGCGCATTCACAGCCCTGGCTGCAGGTGCTTTCACAGCCCTGGCTGCAGGCACATTCACAGCCCTGGCTGCAGGCACATTCTCAGCCCTGGCTGCAGGCGCATTCACAGCCCTGGCTGCAGCCACATTCACAGCCCTGGCTGCAGCCACATTCACTGCCCTAGCTGCAGGAGCATTCACAGCCCTGGCTGCAGGCGCATTCACAGCCCTGGCTGCAGGTGCATTCACAGCCCTGGCCGCAGCTGCATTCACAGCCCTGAACACAGGCGCATTCACTGCCCTGGCTGCAGGCGCATTTACAGCTCTGGCTGCAGGTGCATTCACAGCCCTGGCTGCAGGTGCATTCACAGCCCTGGCAGCAGGCACAGTCCCAGCCCTGGCGGCAGGCGCATTCACAGCCCTGGCTGCAGGAGCATTCACAGCCCTGGCTGCAGGAGCATTCACAGCCCTGGCTGCAGGCGCATTCACAGCCCTGGTTGCAGCTGCATTCACAGCCCTGGCTGCAGGCGCATTCACAGCCCTGGCTGCAGGCGCATTCACAGCCCTGGCTGCAGGTGCATTCACAGCCCTGGCAACAGGCACAGTCCCAGTCCTGGCTGCAGGCGCATTCACAGCCCTGGCTGCAGGTGCATTCACAGCCCTGGCACCAGGTGCATTCACAGCCCTGGCTGCAGCTGCATTCACAGTACAGGCTGCTGGCGCATTCACAGCCCTGGCTGCAGGCACATTCACAGCCCTGGCTGCAGGTGCATTCACAGCCCTGGCTGCAGACACAGTCACAGCCCTGGCTGCATGCGCATTCACAGCCCTGGCTGCAGGTGCAGTCACAGCCCTGACTGCAGGCGCATTCACAGCCCTGGCTGCAGGCGCATTCACAGCCCTGGCTGCAGGCGCATTCACAGCCCTGGCTGCAGGAGCATTCACAGCCCTGGCTGCAGGCGCATTCACATCCCTGGTTGCAGCTGCATTCACAGCCCTGGCTGCAGGCGCATTCACAGCCCTGGCTGCAGGCGAATTCACAGCCCTGGCTGCAGGTGCATTCACAGCCCCGGCAACAGGCACAGTCCCAGTCCTGGCTGCAGCCGCATTTATAGCCCTGGCTGCAGGCGCATTCATAGCCCTGGCTGCAGCCACATTCACAGCCCTGGCTGCAGCCACATTCACAGCCCTAGCTGCAGGAGCATTCACAGCCCTGGCTGCAGGCGCATTCACAGCCCTGGCTGCAGGAGCATTCACAGCCCTGGCTGCATGCGCATTCACAGCCCTGGCTGCAGCCGCTTTCACAGCCCTGGCTGCAGGCGCATTCACAGCCCTGGCTGCAGGTGCATTCACAGCCCTGGCTGTAGGCACATTCACAGCCCTGGCTGCAGGCACATTCACAGCCCTGGCTGCAGGCACATTCACTGCCCTGGCTGCAGGAGCATTCACAGCCCTGGCTGCAGCTGCATTCACATCCCTTGCTGCAGCTGCATTCACAGCCCTGGCCGCTGGCGTATTCACAGCCCTCACTGCAGCGCATTCACAGCCCAGGCTGCAGCCGCTTTCACAGTCCTGGCTGCAGGCGCATTCACAGCCCTGGCTGCAGGTGCATTCACAGCCCTGGCTGCAGGCGCATTCACAGCCCTGGCTGCAGGCACATTCACTGCCCTGACTTCAGCCGCATTCATAGCCCTGGCTGCAGGCACATTCACAGCCCTGGCTGCAGCCAAATTCACAGCCCTGGCTGCAGCGGCATTCACAGCTATGGCTGCAAGCGCATTCACAGCCCTGGCTGCAGGCGCATTCACAGCCCAGGCTGCAGCCGCTTTCACAGCCCTGGCTGCAGGCGCATTCACAGCCCTGGCTGCAGGTGCATTCACAGCCCTGGCTGCAGGCACATTCACAGCCCTGGCTGCAGGCACATTCACAGCCCTGGCTGCAGGCACATTCACAGCCCTGGCTGCAGGCGCATTCACAGCCCTGGCTGCAGCCACATTCACAGCCCTGGCTGCAGCCGCTTTCACAGCCCTGGCTGCAGGCGCATTCACAGCCCTGGCTGCAGGTGCATTCACAGCCCTGGCAGCAGGCGCAGTCCCAGCCCTGGCGGCAGGCGCATTCACAGCCCTGGCTGCAGAAGCATTCACAGCCCTGGCTGCAGGCACATTCACAGCCCTGGCTGCAGGTGCATTCACAGCCCTGGCAACAGGCACAGTCCCAGTCCTGGCTGCAGCCGCATTCATAGCCCTGGCTGCAGGCGCATTCACAGCCCTGGCTGCAGCCGCATTCACAGCCCTGGCTGCAGCGGCATTCACAGCTATGGCTGCAAGCGCATTCACAGCCCTGGCTGCAGGCGCATTCACAGCCCAGGCTACAGCCGCTTTCACAGCCCTGGCTGCAGGAGCATTCACAGCCCTGGCTGCAGGTGCATTCACAGCCCTGGCTGCAGGAACATTCACAGCCCAGGCTGCAGGCACATTCACAGCCCTGGCTGCAGGCACATTCACAGCCCTGGCTGCAGGCGCATTCACAGCCCTGGCTGCAGCCACATTCACAGCCCTGGCTGCAGTCACATTCACAGCCCTAGCTGCAGGAGCATTCACAGCCCTGGCTGCAGGCGCATTCACAGCCCTGGCTGCAGGTGCATTCACAGCCCTGGCCGCAGCTGCATTCACAGCCCTGAACACAGGCAGATTCACTGCCCTGGCTGCAGGCGCATTTACAGCTCTGGCTGCAGGCGCATTCACAGCCCTGGCTGCAGGTGCATTCACAGCCCTGGCAGCAGGCACAGTCCTAGCCCTGGCGGCAGGCGCATTCACAGCCCTGGCTGCAGGAGCATTCACAGCCCTGGCCGCAGACGCATTCACAGCCCTGGCTGCAGGCGCATTCACAGCCCTGGCTGCAGGAGCATTCACAGCCCTGGCTGCAGGCGCATTCACAGCCCTGGTTGCAGCTGCATTCACAGCCCTGGCTGCAGGCGCATTCACAGCCCTGGCTGCAGGCGCATTCACAGCCCTGGCTGCAGGTGCATTCACAGCCCTGGCAACAGGCACAGGCACAGTCCTGGCTGCAGGCGCATTCACAGCCCTGGCTGCAGATGCATTCACAGCCCTGGCACCAGGTGCATTCACAGCACTGGCTGCAGCTGCATTCACAGTACAGGCTGCTGGCGCATTCACAGCCCTGGCTGCAGGCACATTCACAGCCCTGGCTGCAGGTGCATTCACAGCCCTGGCTACAGACACAGTCACAGCCCTGGCTGCATGCGCATTCACAGCCCTGGCTGCAGGTGCAGTCACAGCCCTGACTGCAGGCGCATTCACAGCCCTGGCTGCAGGCGCATTCACAGCCCTGGCTGCAGGCGCATTCACAGCCCTGGCTGCAGGAGCATTCACAGCCCTGGCTGCAGGCGCATTCACAGCCCTGGTTGCAGCTGCATTCACAGCCCTGGCTGCAGGCGCATTCACAGCCCTGGCTGCAGGCGCATTCACAGCCCTGGCTGCAGGTGCATTCACAGCCCTGGCAACAGGCACAGTCCCAGTCCTGGATGCAGCCGCATTTATAGCCCTGGCTGCAGGCGCATTCACAGCCCTGGCTGCAGCCACATTCACAGCCCTGGCTGCAGCCACATTCACAGCCCTAGCTGCAGGAGCATTCACAGCCCTGGCTGCAGGCGCATTCACAGCCCTGGCTGCAGGTGCATTCACAGCCCTGGCCACAGCTGCATTCACAGCCCTGAACACAGGCGCATTCACTGCCCTGGCTGCAGGCGCATTTACAGCTCTGGCTGCAGGAGCATTCACAGCCCTGGCTGCAGGCGCATTCACAGCCCTGGCTGCAGGCGCATTCACAGCCCTGGCTGCAGGTGCATTCACAGCCCTGGCAACAGGCACAGTTCCAGTCCTGGCTGCAGGCGCATTCACAGCCCTGGCTGCAGGTGCATTCACAGCCCTGGCACCAGGTGCATTCACAGCCCTGGCTGCAGCTGCATTCACAGTACAGGCTGCAGCTGCATTCACAGTACAGGCTGCTGGCGCATTCACAGCCCTGGCTGCAGGCCCATTCACAGCCCTGGCTGCAGGTGCATTCACAGCCCTGGCTGCAGACACAGTCACAGCCCTGGCTGCAGGTGCATTCACAGCCCTGGCCGCAGCTGCATTCACAGCCCTGGCTGCAGGCGCATTCACAGCCCTGGCTGCAGCCGCATTCACAGCCCTGGCTGCAGCGGCATTCACAGCTATGGCTGCAAGCGCATTCACAGCCCTGGCTGCAGGCGCATTCACAGCCCAGGCTACAGCCGCTTTCACAGCCCTGGCTGCAGTAGCATTCACAGCCCTGGCTGCAGGTGCATTCACAGCCCTGGCTGCAGGAACATTCACAGCCCAGGCTTCAGTCACATTAACAGCCCTGGCTGCAGGCGCATTCACAGCCCCGGCTGCAGGCGCATTCACAGCCCTGGCTGCAGCCACATTCACAGCCCTGGCTGCAGCCGCTTTCACAGCCCTGGCTGCAGGTGCATTCACAGCCCTGGCTGCAGGTGCATTCACAGCCCTGGCTGCAGGCACATTCACAGCCCTGGCTGCAGGCACATTCACAGCCCTGGCTGCAGGCACATTCTCAGCCCTGGCTGCAGGCGCATTCACAGCCCTGGCTGCAGCCACATTCACAGCCCTGGCTGCAGCCACATTCACAGCCCTAGCTGCAGGAGCATTCACAGCCCTGGCTGCAGGCGCATTCACAGCCCTGGCTGCAGGTGCATTCACAGCCCTGGCCGCAGCTGCATTCACAGCCCTGAACACAGGCGCATTCACTGCCCTGGCTGCAGGCGCATTTACAGCTCTGGCTGCAGGCGCATTCACAGCCCTGGCTGCAGGTGCATTCACAGCCCTGGCAGCAGGCACAGTCCCAGCCCTGGCGGCAGGCGCATTCACAGCCCTGGCTGCAGGAGCATTCACAGCCCTGGCCGCAGACGCATTCACAGCCCTGGCTGCAGGCGCATTCACAGCCCTGGCTGCAGGAGCATTCACAGCCCTGGCTGCAGGTGCATTCACAGCCCTGGCTGCAGCTGCATTCACAGCCCGGGCCGCAGCTGCATTCACAGCCCTGAACACAGGCGCATTCACAGCCCTGGCTGCAGGTGCATTCACAGCCCTGGCAACAGGCACAGTCCCAGTCCTGGCTGCAGGCGCATTCACAGCCCTGGCTGCAGATGCATTCACAGCCCTGGCACCAGGTGCATTCACAGCCCTGGCTGCAGCTGCATTCACAGTACAGGCTGCTGGCGCATTCACAGCCCTGGCTGCAGGCACATTCACAGCCCTGGCTGCAGGTGCATTCACAGCCCTGGCTGCAGACACAGTCACAGCTCTGGCTGCATGCGCATTCACAGCCCTGGCTGCAGGTGCAGTCACAGCCCTGACTGCAGGCGCATTCACAGCCCTGGCTGCAGGCGCATTCACAGCCCTGGCTGCAGGCGCATTCACAGCCCTGGCTGCAGGAGCATTCACAGCTCTGGCTGCAGGCGCATTCACAGCCCTGGTTGCAGCTGCATTCACAGCCCTGGCTGCAGGCGCATTCACAGCCCTGGCTGCAGGCGCATTCACAGCCCTGGCTGCAGGTGCATTCACAGCCCTGGCAACAGGCACAGTCCCAGTCCTGGATGCAGCCGCATTTATAGCCCTGGCTGCAGGCGCATTCACAGCCCTGGCTGCAGCCACATCCACAGCCCTGGCTGCAGCCACATTCACAGCCCTAGCTGCAGGAGCATTCACAGCCCTGGCTGCAGGCGCATTCACAGCCCTGGCTGCAGGTGCATTCACAGCCCTGGCCACAGCTGCATTCACAGCCCTGAACACAGGCGCATTCACTGCCCTGGCTGCAGGCGCATTTACAGCTCTGGCTGCAGGCGCATTCACAGCCCTGGCTGCAGGTGCATTCACAGCCCTGGCAGCAGGCACAGTCCCAGCCCTGGCGGCAGGCGCATTCACAGCCCTGGCTGCAGGAGCATTCACAGCCCTGGCTGCAGGCGCATTCACAGCCCTGGCTGCAGGCGCTTTCACAGCCCTGGCTGCAGGAGCATTCACAGCCCTGGCTGCAGGCGCATTCACAGCCCTGGCTGCAGGCGCATTCACAGCCCTGGCTGCAGGTGCATTCACAGCCCTGGCAACAGGCACAGTCCCAGTCCTGGCTGCAGGCGCATTCACAGCCCTGGCTGCAGGTGCATTCACAGCCCTGGCACCAGGTGCATTCACAGCCCTGGCTGCAGCTGCATTCACAGTACAGGCTGCAGCTGCATTCACAGTACAGGCTGCTGGCGCATTCACAGCCCTGGCTGCAGGCCCATTCACAGCCCTGGCTGCAGGTGCATTCACAGCCCTGGCTGCAGACACAGTCACAGCCCTGGCTGCATGCGCATTCAAAGCCCTGGCTGCAGGTGCAGTCACAGCCCTGACTGCAGGCGCATTCACAGCCCTGGCTGCAGGCACATTCACAGCCCTGGCTGCAGCTGCATTCACAGCCCTGGCTGCAGCCGCATTCACAGCCCTGGCTGCAGCGGCATTCACAGCTATGGCTGCAGGTACATTCACAGCTCTGGCTGCAGGCACATTCACAGCCCTGGCTGCAGGCACATTCACAGCTCTGGCTGCGAGGGCATTCACAGCCCTGGCTGCAGGCGCAATAACAGCCCTGGCTGCAGGTGCATTCACAGCCCTGGCTGCAGGCGAATTCATAGCCCTGGCTGCAGCCACATTCATAGCCCTGGCTGCAGGCACATTCACAGCTCTGGCTGCAGGCGCATTCACAGCCCTGGCAGCAGGTGCATTCATAGCCCTGGCTGCAGCCGTATTCACAGCCCTGCATGCAGGCACATTCACAGCCCTGGCTGCCGGTGCATTCACAGCCCTGGCTGCAGGAGCATTCACAGCCCCGGCTGCAGGAGCATTCACAGCCCCGGCTGCAGGTGCATTCACAGCCCTGGCTGCAGCCGCTTTCACAGCCCTGGCTGCAGGCGCATTCACAGCCCTGGCTGCAGGCGCATTCACAGCCCTGGCTGCAGCCACATTCACAGCCCTGGCTCCAGCCACATTCACAGCCCTAGCTGCAGGAGCATTCACAGCCCTGGCTGCAGGCGCATTCACAGCCCTGGCTGCAGGTGCATTCACAGCCATGGCAGCAGGCACAGTCCCAGCCCTGGCGGCAGGCGCATTCACAGCCCTGGCTGCAGGAGCATTCACAGCCCTGGCTGCAGACGCATTCACAGCCCTGGCTGCAGGCGCATTCACAGCCCTGGCTGCAGGAGCATTCACAGCCCTGGCTGCAGGCGCATTCACAGCCCTGGTTGCAGCTGCATTCACAGCCCTAGCTGCAGGCGCATTCACAGCCCTGGCTGCAGGCGCATTCACAGCCCTGGCTGCAGGTGCATTCACAGCCCTGGCAGCAGGCGCAGTCCCAGCCCTGGCGGCAGGCGCATTCACAGCCCTGGCTGCAGAAGCATTCACAGCCCTGGCTGCAGGCACATTCACAGCCCTGGCTGCAGGTGCATTCACAGCCCTGGCAACAGGCACAGTCCCAGTCCTGGCTGCAGCCGCATTCATAGCCCTGGCTGCAGGCGCATTCACAGCCCTGGCTGCAGCCGCATTCACAGCCCTGGCTGCAGCGGCATTCACAGCTATGGCTGCAAGCGCATTCACAGCCCTGGCTGCAGGCGCATTCACAGCCCAGGCTACAGCCGCTTTCACAGCCCTGGCTGCAGGAGCATTCACAGCCCTGGCTGCAGGTGCATTCACAGCCCTGGCTGCAGGAACATTCACAGCCCAGGCTGCAGGCACATTCACAGCCCTGGCTGCAGGCACATTCTCAGCCCTGGCTGCAGGCGCATTCACAGCCCTGGCTGCAGCCACATTCACAGCCCTGGCTGCAGTCACATTCACAGCCCTAGCTGCAGGAGCATTCACAGCCCTGGCTGCAGGCGCATTCACAGCCCTGGCTGCAGGTGCATTCACAGCCCTGGCCGCAGCTGCATTCACAGCCCTGAACACAGGCACATTCACTGCCCTGGCTGCAGGCGCATTTACAGCTCTGGCTGCAGGCGCATTCACAGCCCTGGCTGCAGGTGCATTCACAGCCCTGGCAGCAGGCACAGTCCTAGCCCTGGCGGCAGGCGCATTCACAGCCCTGGCTGCAGGAGCATTCACAGCCCTGGCCGCAGACGCATTCACAGCCCTGGCTGCAGGCGCATTCACAGCCCTGGCTGCAGGAGCATTCACAGCCCTGGCTGCAGGCGCATTCACAGCCCTGGTTGCAGCTGCATTCGCAGCCCTGGCTGCAGGCGCATTCACAGCCCTGGCTGCAGGTGCATTCACAGCCCTGGCAAAAGGCACAGTCCCAGTCCTGGCTGCAGGCGCATTCACAGCCCTGGCTGCAGATGCATTCACAGCCCTGGCACCAGGTGCATTCACAGCCCTGGCTGCAGCTGCATTCACAGTACAGGCTGCTGGCGCATTCACAGCCCTGGCTGCAGGCACATTCACAGCCCTGGCTGCAGGTGCATTCACAGCCCTGGCTACAGACACAGTCACAGCCCTGGCTGCATGCGCATTCACAGCCCTGGCTGCAGGTGCAGTCACAGCCCTGACTGCAGGCGCATTCACAGCCCTGGCTGCAGGCGCATTCACAGCCCTGGCTGCAGGCGCATTCACAGCCCTGGCTGCAGGAGCATTCACAGCCCTGGCTGCAGGCGCATTCACAGCCCTGGTTGCAGCTGCATTCACAGCCCTGGCTGCAGGCGCATTCACAGCCCTGGCTGCAGGCGCATTCACAGCCCTGGCTGCAGGTGCATTCACAGCCCTGGCAACAGGCACAGTCCCAGTCCTGGATGCAGCCGCATTTATAGCCCTGGCTGCAGGCGCATTCACAGCCCTGGCTGCAGCCACATTCACAGCCCTGGCTGCAGCCACATTCACAGCCCTAGCTGCAGGAGCATTCACAGCCCTGGCTGCAGGCGCATTCACAGCCCTGGCTGCAGGTGCATTCACAGCCCTGGCCACAGCTGCATTCACAGCCCTGAACACAGGCGCATTCACTTGAGGTTCCGTGACGGTTCCGTGACGACTTGAACCCGTGTTTTCAAGTTTGTCGGAAATACATAATATTGGTATCAGCGAACCGCAAATGATCCATTTAGTATATCCTGGTGTTTTCGCTACGCTACGAGCAAGAACACTCCTTCTATTGACATCTATCTGATCTACCCACGGCATCCATCTTAGATCATGGCCGCCATTTTGTGATTCTTGCCCTCACATATGCAATAGCCTCTGATCACTTCATTTCGATTAAGGACACGTAACCTTAGCCGGAGATTCACCTCTTTCTTGACACGTGCACCTTAAACCAGATCACGCTGTAGCTGCATGACTCGACAAAGGCTACCTCCTCTGCCCGAGGCCAGTCCTGCCAAACTGGTCTTCGTGTCCATTGTACCTGATCATGATTAGGCGGCCGAAGCCGGTAGCCTTGCCCATTTACAACCCACAAACATCCCTTATCCCACTTTTCTATCTCCCACACCTGGCTCTGTTTCTTTCTTTCTGAATCTTTATTAGGGGGAGGTAACGAACTTTACGATGAGGCGGTCCGGGTCCTGAATGCAATATTGACAGGGAATTGTGACAAACTAGTGGAAACCCCTCTCTTCGCAATGTTTGGCCTCAGATATTATCGACGGTTCCTGTGTAACACCAAATATTTATTGTTTTAGACACAAAGGTTTTGGGAATGTATTACATGTAAAGAATTCGCCCCCAGCTTAAAATTTCGTATATAAGGAGCAACCCACTTTGTACAAATCGAACAGGCTCCTGATTACTGCCCGTGTGTAGTATCTGTGACTTCTGTGTCCCTGCAGTAATAAACCTTTGGTCTTTGACGCCACCATCGAGAAGCCCGTGTTTCTGTTCATTTGTGCACCAAGGCAGGTTGGAACTCCGGGGTCTTTGGGTGTTGTACCCTGACACCTCTGGACGGAACCAAAAAGTCCAGAACTCCAATTGGCGCCCAACGTGGGGCGACGTCATTCGGTACCGGTCCAAAAGCCTGAAGAGTTCGAGAAGCTTCGTGTGAAGATTCCTGAGGGAGGCGCCCCACTTCATCGATCCCGGCATATCGCAAAAGTGGCCTGAAGTTCTCTTCCACGAGGGTTTCCCGTTCAGGACGGCTGCAGTGGGCCGTTGCCTTGACCGTCGCCCTGTCTTGGACCCGAGGTGCAGTCCTTAGTACGGCGAAACGTGACGGGTTTCTCCTTGGTGACGTCTTCAGTGACTCAGTTAAGTATTTAGTGATAGCTAGCTGGTTACTTTGTGAGGATTGTTAAAAATCCTTGATCGGTTCTTGGTTTGGTTTGGTTTTGTCAGATTATCACTGGTTGTTCTAGTTACGATAATCTATTTGGTTTAGTTTGGGTATCGATACATCAATTCGTTTTGGTAGGCCTAAGTTCTTTTTCGAGTGCACATATTTGTTCCGTGTTTGTTTGTTTTGTGTTCCGGACTGAAAATGGTAAGTCGGAAAATGTTGTCTTGTTTTAGTTGCAACAGTGACTCACGATTGGAGGACTCTTGTCTGGTTCCTCCGATTGGGACTCCCCTATATGATTTATATTGTAAACACGGTGTGGGTCCTATATCTTATAATGAGGTATGGGTCCGTTATTGTAAGAAGGATGGTGTCCTTAGTTGGCCACTGCATGGTAGTTTTGAACCAGAAATTCTCGACAACTTAGAAGCGAAATTGTTCAGGAAGAAAGCCCGGCCGGCAATGTTTGATTCTTTCCGTTACTGGCGAAAAGAATCCAAACAGAGAGAAATGAAAAGGTTGAAGAAAGAACAGAAAGAACAAGAAGAGTTAACTCTAGAGCAAGCGGCTAAACAGTTGCAGGCTAACGAGTGTGAGAAGGCCATAGATGTAGCTATTCGAGAGCATAACTTAGCGATTGACAAGTGCTATCCTGCCTTGCCATCGAAAATGGCTAAGATACTGGAGGATTCTGAAAACGATCCTCTGCTATCTTATCTGTTAAGGTCACCTCCACCGTATGCACAAGGGGCTACGGCTCCGCCTGTCCCGAATGTTCAATTGCCGGTTGCTGGACAACCTGGTGTTCCTGCTCCTATCCCTCAGAATCAAGTTCCCGTACCTCCTGTGATGAATGTGAATGTTCCTACAGCTCCTTCTCTTCCTGCACTGCCAGCTTCCATACCTACTTCTGTACCTACTGCTCCAGAAACTATTTTCCTCGATACTCCTACTGTTTGGTCATCTATTCCTACCTCTACTGCATTCTCTATGTCTGCGAGTGTGCTAACTCCGCTTTCTGTTCGTCGAAGAATCACTGATTCTGTTACTAATATGCTGTCTCCTTTATATAAAACTTTAATCAAGACTCCTACTCCTGATTCTGTTCAGAGACGGAGTCAGCTTCCAAGTACTGAGGAACGAGGAATTTTAGATTCCACGGCTCTCAGATGGATTTCGAAGGGTAGAAGATATAGTACGAGAGATGTGCTAGACACATTTATGCAGTGGAAGGAACCAACGCAACGGTACGTCTTTGATGAGATGTGCTCGTTGTTACGGGAGGAAATAGAAGAAGATGATGTCGAATCAGATTTGGAAGATTTAATTAGGATTCAAAAAGAGTTCGCTGCTGGAATGATAGTGGGTGAGAATACAAAGGAAGCGATGGAACTTATTTTAAGTTTTAGGAGTGATCCATCTCTTCGTTCGCCGAGAGATTTAGAAAAAGGTAAAGTGAAGCCAAGTCGCCAATATCCTATGAGGGAGGTTCCTCCAATCTGGCGCGAAGCAATACAACGTGATGATAATGCAGGAATTGCAGCTGCTCCAGCACAGTTCCAACGAGTGTGGATACACATTCCATGGAAGCGAGCTGAAGTGTTAGCGGTGAAACAAGCCTTGCCAGATCCACGTAAGAATCCAGCTGGATATTACAAGGAATTAACACAGACAGTTGAAGCTTGTATAATGAACCTAGCCGACATCGATATGTTGTTTGGTAACGTAGTTCCGCAACCAGTGTGGGCTAAAATTCGTAGAGAGGATCATCAAGCTGCCTTAGGTGGTGATTGGGCAGCTATCACTGCAGCAGATGGTCAACAAATAGGTGGTGCAAAACCCGAGCCTCTAATTGCTGATCTTCCAGGTAGAATAATTGATCTAATGAAGACTCTGATGCCCGCATTACGTGTAAATTGGGACAAGTTGTCAGCATGCAAGCAGAAGAAAGACGAAAGCGTCTCTGACTTCTTCACGAGGTTCGAAGAGACTTTTGTAGATCATAGTGGTCAGGACATGAGTACAGAAGGAGGGCAAAGACTGTTTGTAGATAAATTTGTGCATAATTTGTTACCTGAATTATGCAATAAATTAAAGGATTCAGAAAGTGCGTGGGCTGTATCTACGACAGCGCAAATACTTGCGACTGCACAGTACTACGAAAATAGAGATAAAGAGGAAAAGGAGAAATCAGAAAAGAAAACGAAAGATTTAAAAACTAAAGTTCTTTTGCAGCAGGCGTATCCGCCTCGCACGAATCAGACTAATACGCAGCAAGGTTCGTACCAAAGGACAGATTATGGTTCATCAAGACCTCAATATCAGTGGAATCAGTGTGCGTACTGCAAGAAAGAGGGTCACTATAAAAATGAATGTCCAATATTAGCGCAAAATAATGCAGCAGCAGCTCAGAGAGGTCGTGGTGGGTTTGTGCAGAATTCTAGAGGACGAGGACGAGGTGCTATGCCTCCACAAACGAATGATCGTCCCTCCAATCACTTTGATCAACGAAATGGACAATCTGCTCAGCAAAATAGATCTCAACAGTATCTTGTTGAGGACTATAATGAAGTAGATGAGGGTTTTCAGCAAAATGGGTACTAGGACAGCCATGGACAGAGAGAGGGAGTAGTATCAGTTCCAGTGGATCAGAGTGGGCCTTATGTCGCAGTAGCAACATCAGGTGTAGTCGAACCGTTTCTGTTGGATACTGGTGCCGCAAAAAGTTCTATCATTCATGCGAAACTCCCTGGCGCACCTTTGTCTGGCTCAACAAATGTTTCCGTAGGTTTTTCAGGCGCCCCTGTTTACAACCCGATATCTAGTCCTTTGTCTATTTCTGTTGGACCGTGCCAATTGAAAGCACCCCTGATTTTGACGACAGGTTGTAATGAAAATCTGCTTGGTTTAGATTTGTTAAAACGACTATATGCGACATTGTACTGTTCTCCGGAAGGAGTACAACTTACGTTGGGTAAAAATATCATCTCTCCGATGTACTTGTCAATGGATGCACTCCCGCCGGAGCTCCATTCACTCCCTGATTCTCTTTGGGCGACTGGTCCTAATGATGTAGGTCTCCTAGAAATTCCACCGTATGTGGTAACTTTGAAAGCAAATGTGAAATTTCCAAGAATTCCCCAATATAAAATATCGAGTGAAGGTGAGCGTGCACTTTTATTGATTGTGCAAGACTTGATTAAGAAAGGTGTGGTTGAAGAAACTAGAGGTAATGTCTGTAACAGTCCTGTCTTACCGATTCTGAAGCGAACTGATCCTACAAAACCTCCAGTATATAGGTTTGTCATAGACCTTAGAGAAGTTAATAAGATTGTAGTCCCGCAATTTCCTGTAGTGCCAGACATTACTGCCTTGCTAACATTGATTCCTGCTACAGCCACATGGTTCTCAGTTATTGACTTAAAAAATGCCTTTTTCAGCATTCCGATAGCCGAAGAAAGTAGGGATATTTTCGGCTTCTGTCTAGGAGGTCGCAGTTTCAGATTTAAACGCGCACCACAAGGCTATTGTGAAAGTCCATCCATTTATAGTCAAGCATTAAAAAGCCAGTTAGATTCTTTTGTCCTTCCTCCAGGTTCTGCCCTAGTACAGTACGTAGACGATCTTCTAGTGGCTGCAGATGACAAGGAAACTTGCAAAGCAGCTACAGTTTCCCTATTGCATCATTTGTCTAATTTGAATCACAAGGTGTCTCCTTCCAAAATGCAATACTGCTGCCAAGAAGTGACCTACCTAGGTCATCTCTTGTCAAAGGAGGGAAGGAAGTTGACCCCAGAGAGAATAAAAGCAATTACGCAGATGAGTGTTCCACGCACACAGAGAGAAGTACGTGCCTTCCTAGGTATTACCTCTTACTGTAGGCAGTGGATTCCAAATTTTTCTCTTTTAGCGAAACCATTGGTAGCTTTGACTGGGAAAAATGTTCCGAGTCCGGTGCCATGGTCTGATGAATGCCAAGAGAGTTTTACTGAATTACGAAAAGCATTGTGTTCAGCTCCTGTATTGGGTACACCTGATTACAGTAAACCATTCACGCTCTACGTTCACGAAAGAGAAGGTTGCGCGTTGAGTGTTCTGACACAGAAGTTCGGTGATAAACAACGCCCTTGTGCGTATTTTTCATCAACATTAGATCCGGTAGCTAGAGCGTTACCTAGTTGTTTGAGAGCTACAGCGGCAGCTGCAGCTTCCATTCGACAATCTGCTGGTTTGGTGATGAATAACATGCTAGTGGTCATGGTTCCTCATGCGGTGGATACACTCATGAACCGAACGAAGACTCAACACCTTACTAGTGCGAGATTATCTGGTTACGAGCTGACATTACTA
Organism: Lissotriton vulgaris; assembly: GCF_964263255.1. NCBI lineage: Eukaryota > Metazoa > Chordata > Amphibia > Caudata > Salamandridae > Lissotriton > Lissotriton vulgaris. The sequence goes on along the minus strand of NC_141700.1, from coordinate 479,405,670 downwards.
GCGAGTCATATTCAGATCAAGAGATGCAATGTATTGAATCCAGCAACATTGTTGCCGACTGATCAAGAGTCGAGTGATTCCGAGCCACATGATTGCTATTTCAGAACGGAGGAAGAGACAAAAGGACGCATCGATTTGAAAGATACTCCCCTATCAGATCCGGATGGTACACTGTATGTGGACGGGTCATGTTTTAAATTGGAGAATGGTGATGTGACTGCTGCTTACGCAGTAACGACTTTGAAGACGATTGTGGAGACTGCAAGAGTAAGTCAGAATTCTGCCCAAGCTGCAGAATTAATAGCTCTAACGAGAGCGTGTGTTTTAGCTGAGGGAAAGAGAGTGAATGTGTTTACAGATAGTCAGTACGCATTTGGCGTGGCCCATAGTTTTGGCCGGTTGTGGAAAGAAAGAGGGTTCATTACGTCCCATGGGACTAAGATCCAGCATGGTCAGCTAGTTAACGACTTGTTGGAATCTCTAACCTTGCCGACTGAAGTTGCGATTGTGAAGTGCAGTGCTCATAAAGCAATCACGGATGATGTTGGTCGTGGGAATGCCTTTGCTGACGAAATCGCTAAACAGACAGCTAGAGACACGATGAGCAGAATGTATGTTGCTACGTCTGCAAGATGGATTGCTGAGTCTGGAATGTGTGAGGATACTATGGAAAGTGTGAAAGAGATCCAGAAAGAAGCGACTGAGGAAGAGAAACGTGTATGGAGAGAAAGTACGGGCAAGTTGGACTCGAATGGATGTTGGATTGATTTGACAGAACAGCAGCGTTGGATGTTGCCCGATGCGTATGTGCTTGCAGTAGTGACGATGGCGCATGGAGTAGCGCATATAAGTTCTAAAGGGATATGCAAGATGTTAGCTCCGGTCTGGAAGAATGAGGGAATCAGTAAGTGTGCAGAGAGAATGGTGAAAAATTGTATGGTGTGCTTGATGCATAATCCTGGCAAGGGAACTCCAACTCCAGCTGGTCATTTCGCTCCTCCTTCCTGCCCCTTTGAAGTAATTCAGTTAGACTTCATTCACATGGAACGCTGCAACAATTTGAAATATGTCCTGGTGTTAGTTTGTGCTTTTTCCAGGTGGATAGAAGCATACCCACTAAAGGACAACACTGCCCTATCTACTGCCAAAATTCTTCTCAAGGAATTTTTCCCTAGGTATGGAATGCCACGGATTGTATGGTCAGATAACGGAAGTGAGTTTATAGGGAAAGTTATGCAGAGTGTGTGTGCCGGCCTAGGATTGAAACAGAAATTTCACAGTGCAAACCATCCCCAGTCTGCTGGTTTAGTTGAGGGTTACAATGGCACCCTCAAGCTGAAAATAGCCAAAATACAAGCATCCACAGGTTTAGCCTGGCCAGACGCACTTCCCTTGGCCTTGTTATCAACGAGAGCAACAGTACATTCTAGAATAGGGCTTAGTCCGTACGAGATAGTCTTTGGCCGCCCGGCAAATATCTGGGGTGTGCCAAGGCCTAAACAATTTTGCTCCATTGAATACCCTATGTTGATAGACTACCTTTACGACTTGACTGCTAAATTGAGTCTTATTCATCAACAGGTTTTCGATGCTTTGCCAAAACCTCCGGAGAGTCCAGGGCACCAGCTGAAACCGGGTGACTTCATTGTAATCAAGAACTTCGCGAGGACGAAGAACCTTCAGCCAAGATTTGTGGGGCCTTTCCAGATCTTACTGGCAACGAGGACAGCAGTTCGTGTAGCTGGCCGCAAGCACTGGATACACGCCTCTCATGTAAAGCGTGTTCCTTTGCCGCTCCCTTACGACGACTGGGTGAAGAAGGGAATTGGTGCCTCCGAATCTGAAATCACACCGAAGTTCATCTCTTTCAGCGATGCCGAATTGATTACTGACACTTCAAAACCTGACTCTCCTCCTGAAAAGACTCCTTTGAACATTGAACATTTGTCTCCAGCATCAGAAGAAACTTTGTTATCTGCGAACTTAAACTCTGCAACAGCTGCTAGTGATACGCTATTTTCCGATCAGACAGTACCAGCGAAGCAGAGATACAACCTAAGAAGCCATAAAATGGACAAATAAAGCAGGCAACTGCATATTGTGATTTTGATATATTGAACTTTTGCCTTCAGCCAGGAAGTTTGCTATTGTTTATTGTTTTTAAAATTGCCTTGCCGTCTGGGTAGCCGTAGGGTCGTGGCTGTGTGCCTAGTTTGAATTTGCAGGGGTCGGACACAAGGTCGATCTTTCTGTTGGTTCTGGGAACCCCCAGGGCTGATAGAGGCATTTTCATCTACGTACACATCATCAGTGGTCGCGAGCGGATTGTAGAAGATGGAGCTTCCTGCGCTGCAACGAGAAAATGTGATTTATGTTCGCAGAAACAGACTTAATAGAATTCTTCATAGCAAATGTTTTCTGATGCAATGTGCCATTACATTTTTGATTGTTTTAGCAACATTGGTGGGTGGAATCGTCTTTAGTGTAAATTTGATTTTTGTGCCAGTTTCTACAGTACCTCCCCTTGATCCTGCTATTTCTACTGTTTCTTCTATACACTCTTTTCACTCATTTCCGGAACATGAGCAAGCCAGACGCTCAGAGTTCACCAACAACACATTTGTACAGCTCTTGCACCAACACCAACTGGTAGTTAACACTACAGACTGCTGGGTGTGTGGGTTGATACCCCACACTATGGATAAAGGTATTCCATATCTGGTTTTGCCTTACAGCTATAATGGATCATTTCAGGCCTTCCAAACCATCTTTGCTTATGCCCTTGAAACCTATCCTCCACCGCGTTCCACTAAATATAACTCTGCCAACAAAGCCTTAGTCCAGGGAATTATTGACATGGTCAAAGACGTCAATAATACTCCATCTTACCCTAGAGACGAATTGCGAGTATATTTAAGTTGGAATACTTCAGAGTATCGCCTTAGTTTAGGAGAAAGCAAGCGTAAAAGCTCAACTCCAATCTGGGTCGTACCTCACCGAGGTCAGGTCTGTTTGCAAGGTAATGGGAGAAATCCGAGAGCTCAGCTAGGGAGGAGTGAGTGCGTAGAGACTTATGTGTTTCCGGCTAACTCTTCCCCTGCCTTTCTTACTGCTAGGGGTACCTACTTCATTTGTCTAGACAGAGCTTATACATGGTTGCCTGCCGACTTTTCAGGATCATGTTACATTGCTCGATTGTTGCCTCCGACATACACTGCTTCATCTGATTACCACAGAACCAGAATAGCGAGAGGTGTCTTCAGCAAGGAAAATACCGCTGGTCAGGAAGCTGGAGACTTCTTCAAAGGCTTCCTTCCGTTCTGGGGACCTATGGCCAATAGTAGAAACATACGTCAGCTAACACGGGTAGTTGAATCTACTATTACCGAAACTGCTGGTGCCCTTAGCAATCTGACAGCTGAGCTTCAGGCGGATAGGCTCATGACGTTGCAGAACCGTATGGTTCTAGACGTTATACTTGCAGATCGAGGTGGGGTATGTAGAATGATCCAATCGAGCTGCTGTGTCTTTATTCCTAATAATGCTCCAACAGTCTATGAGGCGATCTCTAAGTTGCACAAGATTTCAGATTCCATACATGTAGACAAGGGAAACTGGTCCTTCATGGAGTGGTTTTGGACTCTGATATCAGCGTGGGGATGGAAGGTTCTGATGGTCATTGGTGTCATCTTAGTATTCCTATTCTCATGTTGTCTGATTATCCAGTGTGGTCCTGCTCTGTGTAGTCTTTGTGCTGCAACTTGTCTCAGAAAACCACCTGCGTTTGGAGAAAAGACACGAGAAAGGATGATGATACAACAGCATGTCACTGACCTGATGAGCATAGAACTAGATTCTGACATAGACTGAGTAATTGCCTATGTAAGGGCAAAAGGAGGGTCTGAGGTTCCGTGACGGTTCCGTGACGACTTGAACCCGTGTTTTCAAGTTTGTCGGAAATACATAATATTGGTATCAGCGAACCGCAAATGATCCATTTAGTATATCCTGGTGTTTTCGCTACGCTACGAGCAAGAACACTCCTTCTATTGACATCTATCTGATCTACCCACGGCATCCATCTTAGATCATGGCCGCCATTTTGTGATTCTTGCCCTCACATATGCAATAGCCTCTGATCACTTCATTTCGATTAAGGACACGTAACCTTAGCCGGAGATTCACCTCTTTCTTGACACGTGCACCTTAAACCAGATCACGCTGTAGCTGCATGACTCGACAAAGGCTACCTCCTCTGCCCGAGGCCAGTCCTGCCAAACTGGTCTTCGTGTCCATTGTACCTGATCATGATTAGGCGGCCGAAGCCGGTAGCCTTGCCCATTTACAACCCACAAACATCCCTTATCCCACTTTTCTATCTCCCACACCTGGCTCTGTTTCTTTCTTTCTGAATCTTTATTAGGGGGAGGTAACGAACTTTACGATGAGGCGGTCCGGGTCCTGAATGCAATATTGACAGGGAATTGTGACAAACTAGTGGAAACCCCTCTCTTCGCAATGTTTGGCCTCAGATATTATCGACGGTTCCTGTGTAACACCAAATATTTATTGTTTTAGACACAAAGGTTTTGGGAATGTATTACATGTAAAGAATTCGCCCCCAGCTTAAAATTTCGTATATAAGGAGCAACCCACTTTGTACAAATCGAACAGGCTCCTGATTACTGCCCGTGTGTAGTATCTGTGACTTCTGTGTCCCTGCAGTAATAAACCTTTGGTCTTTGACGCCACCATCGAGAAGCCCGTGTTTCTGTTCATTTGTGCACCAAGGCAGGTTGGAACTCCGGGGTCTTTGGGTGTTGTACCCTGACACCTCTGGACGGAACCAAAAAGTCCAGAACTCCACACTGCCCTGGCTGCAGGCGCATTTACAGCTCTGGCTGCAGGCGCATTCACAGCCCTGGCTGCAGGTGCATTCACAGCCCTGGCAGCAGGCACAGTCCCAGCCCTGGCGGCAGGCGCAATCACAGCCCTGGCTGCAGGAGCATTCACAGCCCTGGCTGCAGGCGCATTCACAGCCCTGGCTGCAGGCGCATTCACAGCCCTGGCTGCAGGAGCATTCACAGCCCTGGCTGCAATCGCATTCACAGCCCTGGCTGCAGGCGCATTCACAGCCCTGGCTGCAGGTGCATTCACAGCCCTGGCAACAGGCACAGTTCCAGTCCTGGCTGCAGGCGCATTCACAGCCCTGGCTGCAGGTGCATTCACAGACCTGGCACCAGGTGCATTCACAGCCCTGGCTGCAGCTGCATTCACAGTACAGGCTGCAGCTGCATTCACAATACAGGCTGCTGGCGCATTCACAGCCCTGGCTGCAGGCCCATTCACAGCCCTGGCTGCAGGTGCATTCACAGCCCTGGCTGCAGACACAGTCACAGCCCTGGCTGCAGGTGCATTCACAGCCCTGGCCGCAGCTGCATTCACAGCCCTGGCTGCAGGCGCATTCACAGCCCTGGCTGCAGCCGCATTCACAGCCCTGGCTGCAGCGGCATTCACAGCTATGGCTGCAAGCGCATTCACAGCCCTGGCTGCAGGCGCATTCACAGCCCAGGCTACAGCCGCTTTCACAGCCCTGGCTGCAGGAGCATTCACAGCCCTGGCTGCAGGTGCATTCACAGCCCTGGCTGCAGGAACATTCACAGCCCAGGCTTCAGTCACATTAACAGCCCTGGCTGCAGGCGCATTCACAGCCCCGGCTGCAGGCGCATTCACAGCCCTGGCTGCAGCCACATTCACAGCCCTGGCTGCAGCCGCTTTCACAGCCCTGGCTGCAGGTGCATTCACAGCCCTGGCTGCAGGTGCATTCACAGCCCTGGCTGCAGGCACATTCACAGCCCTGGCTGCAGGCACATTCACAGCCCTGGCTGCCGGCACATTCTCAGCCCTGGCTGCAGGCGCATTCACACCCCTGGCTGCAGCCACATTCACAGCCCTGGCTGCAGCCACATTCACAGCCCTAGCTGCAGGAGCATTCACAGCCCTGGCTGCAGGCGCATTCACAGCCCTGGCTGCAGGTGCATTCACAGCCCTGGCCGCAGCTGCATTCACAGCCCTGAACACAGGCGCATTCACTGCCCTGGCTGCAGGCGCATTTACAGCTCTGGCTGCAGGCGCATTCACAGCCCTGGCTGCAGGTGCATTCACAGCCCTGGCAGCAGGCACAGTCCCAGCCCTGGCGGCAGGCGCATTCACAGCCCTGGCTGCAGGAGCATTCACAGCCCTGGCCGCAGACGCATTCACAGCCCTGGCTGCAGGCGCATTCACAGCCCTGGCTGCAGGAGCATTCACAGCCCTGGCTGCAGGTGCATTCACAGCCCTGGCTGCAGCTGCATTCACAGCCCGGGCCGCAGCTGCATTCACAGCCCTGAACACAGGCGCATTCACAGCCCTGGCTGCAGGTGCATTCACAGCCCTGGCAACAGGCACAGTCCCAGTCCTGGCTGCAGGCGCATTCACAGCCCTGGCTGCAGATGCATTCACAGCCCTGGCACCAGGTGCATTCACAGCCCTGGCTGCAGCTGCATTCACAGTACAGGCTGCTGGCGCATTCACAGCCCTGGCTGCAGGCACATTCACAGCCCTGGCTGCAGGTGCATTCACAGCCCTGGCTGCAGACACAGTCACAGCCCTGGCTGCATGCGCATTGACAGCCCTGGCTGCAGGTGCAGTCACAGCCCTGACTGCAGGCGCATTCACAGCCCTGGCTGCAGGCGCATTCACAGCCCTGGCTGCAGGCGCATTCACAGCCCTGGCTGCAGGAGCATTCACAGCCCTGGCTGCAGGCGCATTCACAGCCCTGGTTGCAGCTGCATTCACAGCCCTGGCTGCAGGCGCATTCACAGCCCTGGCTGCAGGCGCATTCACAGCCCTGGCTGCAGGTGCATTCACAGCCCTGGCAACAGGCACAGTCCCAGTCCTGGATGCAGCCGCGTTTATAGCCCTGGCTGCAGGCGCATTCACAGCCCTGGCTGCAGCCACATCCACAGCCCTGGCTGCAGCCACATTCACAGCCCTAGCTGCAGGAGCATTCACAGCCCTGGCTGCAGGCGCATTCACAGCCCTGGCTGCAGGTGCATTCACAGCCCTGGCCACAGCTGCATTCACAGCCCTGAACACAGGCGCATTCACTGCCCTGGCTGCAGGCGCATTTACAGCTCTGGCTGCAGACGCATTCACAGCCCTGGCTGCAGGAGCATTCACAGCCCTGGCTGCAGGCGCATTCACAGCCCTGGCTGCAGGCGCATTCACAGCCCTGGCTGCAGGTGCATTCACAGCCCTGGCAACAGGCACAGTCCCAGTCCTGGCTGCAGGCGCATTCACAGCCCTGGCTGCAGGTGCATTCACAGCCCTGGCACCAGGTGCATTCACAGCCCTGGCTGCAGCTGCATTCACAGTACAGGCTGCAGCTGCATTCACAATACAGGCTGCTGGCGCATTCACAGCCCTGGCTGCAGGCCCATTCACAGCCCTGGCTGCAGGTGCATTCACAGCCCTGGCTGCAGACACAGTCACAGCCCTGGCTGCATGCGCATTCAAAGCCCTGGCTGCAGGTGCAGTCACAGCCCTGACTGCAGGCGCATTCACAGCCCTGGCTGCAGGCACATTCACAGCCCTGGCTGCAGCTGCATTCATAGCCCTCGCTGCAGCTGCATTCACAGTCCTGGCTGCAGCTGCATTCACTGCCCTGACTTCAGCCGCATTCATAGCCCTGGCTGCAGGAGCATTCACAGCCCTGGCTGCAGCCGCATTCACAGCCCTGGCTGCAGCGGCATTCACAGCTATGGCTGCAGGTACATTCACAGCTCTGGCTGCAGGCACATTCACAGCCCTGGCTGCAGGCACATTCACAGCTCTGGCTGCGAGGGCATTCACAGCCCTGGCTGCAGGCGCAATAACAGCCCTGGCTGCAGGTGCATTCACAGCCCTGGCTGCAGGCGAATTCATAGCCCTGGCTGCAGCCACATTCATAGCCCTGGCTGCAGGCACATTCACAGCTCTGGCTGCAGGCGCATTCACAGCCCTGGCAGCAGGTGCATTCATAGCCCTGGCTGCAGCCGTATTCACAGCCCTGCATGCAGGCACATTCACAGCCCTGGCTGCAGGTGCATTCACAGCCCTGGCTGCAGGAGCATTCACAGCCCCGGCTGCAGGAGCATTCACAGCCCCGGCTGCAGGTGCATTCACAGCCCTGGCTGCAGCCGCTTTCACAGCCCTGGCTGCAGGCGCATTCACAGCCCTGGCTGCAGGCGCATTCACAGCCCTGGCTGCAGCCACATTCACAGCCCTGGCTCCAGCCACATTCCCAGCCCTAGCTGCAGGAGCATTCACAGCCCTGGCTGCAGGCGCATTCACAGCCCTGGCTGCAGGTGCATTCACAGCCATGGCAGCAGGCACAGTCCCAGCCCTGGCGGCAGGCGCATTCACAGCCCTGGCTGCAGGAGCATTCACAGCCCTGGCTGCAGACGCATTCACAGCCCTGGCTGCAGGCGCATTCACAGCCCTGGCTGCAGGAGCATTCACAGCCCTGACTGCAGGCGCATTCACAGCCCTGGTTGCAGCTGCATTCACAGCCCTAGCTGCAGGCGCATTCACAGCCCTGGCTGCAGGCGCATTCACAGCCCTGGCTGCAGGTGCATTCACAGCCCTGGCAACAGGCACAGTCCCAGTCCTGGCTGCAGGCGCATTCACAGCCCTGGCTGCAGGTGCATTCACAGCCCTGGCACCAGGTGCATTCACAGCCCTGGCTGCAGCTGCATTCACAGTACAGGCTGCTGGCGCATTCACAGCCCTGGCTGCAGGCACATTCACAGCCCTGGCTGCAGACACAGTCACAGCCCTGGCTGCATGCGCATTCACAGCCCTGGCTGCAGGTGCAGTCACAGCCCTGACTGCAGGCGCATTCACAGCCCTGGCTGCAGGCACATTCACAGCCCTGGCTGCAGCTGCATTCATAGCCCTCGCTGCAGCTGCATTCACAGTCCTGGCTGCAGCTGCATTCACTGCCCTGACTTCAGCCGCATTCATAGCCCTGGCTGCAGGCGCATTCACAGCCCTGGCTGCAGCCGCATTCACAGCCCTGGCTGCAGCGGCATTCACAGCTATGGCTGCAGGTACATTCACAGCTCTGGCTGCAGGCACATTCACAGCCCTGGCTGCAGGCACATTCACAGCTCTGGCTGCGAGGGCATTCACAGCCCTGGCTGCAGGCGCAATAACAGCCCTGGCTGCAGGTGCATTCACAGCCCTGGCTGCAGGCGAATTCATAGCCCTGGCTGCAGCCACATTCATAGCCCTGGCTGCAGGCACATTCACAGCTCTGGCTGCAGGCGCATTCACAGCCCTGGCAGCAGGTGCATTCATAGCCCTGGCTGCAGCCGTATTCACAGCCCTGCATGCAGGCACATTCACAGCCCTGGCTGCAGGTGCATTCACAGCCCTGGCTGCAGGAGCATTCACAGCCCCGGCTGCAGGAGCATTCACAGCCCCGGCTGCAGGTGCATTCACAGCCCTGGCTGCAGCCGCTTTCACAGCCCTGGCTGCAGGCGCATTCACAGCCCTGGCTGCAGGCGCATTCACAGCCCTGGCTGCAGCCACATTCACAGCCCTGGCTCCAGCCACATTCACAGCCCTAGCTGCAGGAGCATTCACAGCCCTGGCTGCAGGCGCATTCACAGCCCTGGCTGCAGGTGCATTCACAGCCCTGGCCGCAGCTGCATTCACAGCCCTGAACACAGGCGCATTCACTGCCCTGGCGGCAGGTGCATTTACAGCTCTGGCTGCAGGCGCATTCACAGCCCTGGCTGCAGGTGCATTCACAGCCATGGCAGCAGGCACAGTCCCAGCCCTGGCGGCAGGCGCATTCACAGCCCTGGCTGCAGGAGCATTCACAGCCCTGGCTGCAGACGCATTCACAGCCCTGGCTGCAGGCGCATTCACAGCCCTGGCTGCAGGAGCATTCACAGCCCTGGCTGCAGGCGCATTCACAGCCCTGGTTGCAGCTGCATTCACAGCCCTAGCTGCAGGCGCATTCACAGCCCTGGCTGCAGGCGCACTCACAGCCCTGGCTGCAGGTGCATTCACAGCCCTGGCAACAGGCACAGTCCCAGTCCTGGCTGCAGGCGCATTCACAGCCCTGGCTGCAGGTGCATTCACAGCCCTGGCACCAGGTGCATTCACAGCCCTGGCTGCAGCTGCATTCACAGTACAGGCTGCTGGCGCATTCACAGCCCTGGCTGCAGGCACATTCACAGCCCTGGCTGCAGACACAGTCACAGCCCTGGCTGCATGCGCATTCACAGCCCTGGCTGCAGGTGCAGTCACAGCCCTGACTGCAGGCGCATTCACAGCCCTGGCTGCAGGCACACACACAGCCCTGGCTGCAGCTGCATTCATAGCCCTGGCTGCAGCTGCATTCACAGTCCTGGCTGCAGCCGCATTCACAGCCCAGGCTGCAGCCGCATTCACAGCTATGGCTGCAGGTACATTCACAGCTCTGGCTGCAGGCACATTCACAGCCCTGGCTGCAGCCACATTCACAGCCCTGGCTGCAGCCGCTTTCACAGCCCTGGCTGCAGGCGCATTCACAGCCCTGGCTGCAGGTGCATTCACAGCCCTGGCTGCAGGCACATTCACAGCCCTGGCTGCAGGCACATTCACAGCCCGTGCTGCAGGCACATTCACAGCCCTGGCTGCAGGCACATTCACAGCCCTGGCTGCAGCCACATTCACAGCCCTGGCTGCAGCCACATTCACAGCCCTGGCTGCAGGAGCATTCACAGCCCTGGCTGCAGGCGCATTCACAGCCCTGGCTGCAGCCACATTCACAGCCCCGGCAGCAGGTTCATTCACAGCCCTGGCTGCAGGCGCATTCACAGCCCTGGCAGCAGCTGCATTCACAGCCCGGGCCGCAGCTGCATTCACAGCCCTGAACACAGGCGCATTCACAGCCTTGGCTGCAGGCGCATTTACAGCCCTGGCTGCAGGTGCATTCACAGCCCTGGCTGCAGGTGCATTCACAGCCCTGGCAACAGGCACAGTCCCAGTCCTGGCTGCAGCCGCATTCATAGCCCTGGCTGCAGGCGCATTCACAGCCCTGGCTGCAGCTGCATTCACAGCCCTGGCTGCAGGCACATTCACAGCCCAGGCTGCAGCCGCTTTCACAGCCCTGGCTGCAGGCGCATTCACAGCCCTGGCTGCAGGTGCATTCACAGCCCTGGCTGCAGGCACATTCACAGCCCTGGCTTCAGGCACATTCACAGCCCTGGCTGCAGGCGCATTCACAGCCCTGGCTGCAGGAGCATTCACAGCCCTGGCTGCAGCTGCATTCACATCCCTTGCTGCAGCTGCATTCACAGCCCTGGCCGCTGGCGTATTCACAGCCCTCGCTGCGGCGCATTCACAGCCCAGGCTGCAGCCGCTTTCACAGCCCTGGCTGCAGGAGCATTCACAGCCCTGGCTGCAGGTGCATTCACAGCCCTGGCTGCAGGCACATTCACTGCCCTGACTTCAGCCGCATTCATAGCCCTGGCTGCAGGCACATTCACAGCCCTGGCTGCAGCCGAATTCACAGTCCTGGCTGCAGCGGCATTCACAGCTATGGCTGCAAGCGCATTCACAGCCCTGGCTGCAGGCGCATTCACAGCCCAGGCTGCAGCCGCTTTCACAGCCCTGGCTGCAGGCGCATTCACAGCCCTGGCTGCAGGTGCATTCACAGCCCTGGCTGCAGGCATATTCACAGCCCTGGCTGCAGGCACATTCACAGCCCTGGCTGCAGGCACATTCACAGCCCTGGCTGCAGCCACATTCACAGCCCTGGCTGCAGCCGCTTTCACAGCCCTGGCTGCAGGCACATTCACAGCCCTGGCTGCAGGTGCATTCACAGCCCTGGCAGCAGGCACAGTCCCAGCCCTGGCGGCAGGCGCATTCACAGCCCTGGCTGCAGAAGCATTCACAGCCCTGGCTGCAGGCACATTCACAGCCCTGGCTGCAGGTGCATTCACAGCCCTGGCAACAGGCACAGTCCCAGTCCTGGCTGCAGCCGCATTCATAGCCCTGGCTGCAGGCGCATTCACAGCCCTGGCTGCAGCCGCATTCACAGCCCTGGCTGCAGCGGCATTCACAGCTATGGCTGCAAGTGCATTCACAGCCCTGGCTGCAGGCGCATTCACAGCCCAGGCTACAGCAGCTTTCACAGCCCTGGCTGCAGGAGCATTCACAGCCCTGGCTGCAGGTGCATTCACAGCCCTGGCTGCAGGAACATTCACAGCCCAGGCTTCAGTCACATTAACAACCCTGGCTGCAGGCGCATTCACAGCCCCGGCTGCAGGCGCATTCACAGCCCTGGCTGCAGCCACATTCACAGCCCTGGCTGCAGCCGCTTTCACAGCCCTGGCTGCAGGTGCATTCACAGCCCTGGCTGCAGGTGCATTCACAGCCCTGGCTGCAGGCACATTCTCAGCCCTGGCTGCAGGCGCATTCACAGCCCTGGCTGCAGCCACATTCACAGCCCTGGCTGCAGCCACATTCACAGCCCTAGCTGCAGGAGCATTCACAGCCCTGGCTGCAGGCGCATTCACAGCCCTGGCTGCAGGTGCATTCACAGCCCTGGCCGCAGCTGCATTCACAGCCCTGAACACAGGCGCATTCACTGCCCTGGCTGCAGGCGCATTTACAGCTCTGGCTGCAGGCGCATTCACAGCCCTGGCTGCAGGTGCATTCACAGCCCTGGCAGCAGGCACAGTCCCAGCCCTGGCGGCATGCGCATTCACAGCCCTGGCTGCAGGAGCATTCACAGCCCTGGCCGCAGACGCATTCACAGCCCTGGCTGCAGGCGCATTCACAGCCCTGGCTGCAGGAGCATTCACAGCCCTGGCTGCAGGCGCATTCACAGCCCTGGTTGCAGCTGCATTCACAGCCCTGGCTGCAGGCGCATTCACAGCCCTGGCTGCAGGCGCATTCACAGCCCTGGCTGCAGGTGCATTCACAGCCCTGGCAACAGGCACAGTCCCAGTCCTGGCTGCAGGCGCATTCACAGCCCTGGCTGCAGGTGCATTCACAGCCCTGGCACCAGGTGCATTCACAGCCCTGGCTGCAGCTGCATTCACAGTACAGGCTGCAGCTGCATTCACAGTACAGGCTGCTGGCGCATTCACAGCCCTGGCTGCAGGCCCATTCACAGCCCTGGCTGCAGATGCATTCACAGCCCTGGCTGCAGACACAGTCACAGCCCTGGCTGCATGCGCATTCAAAGCCCTGGCTGCAGGTGCAGTCACAGCCCTGACTGCAGGCGCATTCACAGCCCTGGCTGCAGGCACATTCACAGCCCTGGCTGCAGCTGCATTCATAGCCCTCGCTGCAGCTGCATTCACAGTCCTGGCTGCAGCTGCATTCACTGCCCTGACTTCAGCCGCATTCATAGCCCTGGCTGCAGGCGCATTCACAGCCCTGGCTGCAGCCGCATTCACAGCCCTGGCTGCAGCGGCATTCACAGCTATGGCTGCAGGTACATTCACAGCTCTGGCTGCAGGCACATTCACAGCCCTGGCTGCAGGCACATTCACAGCTCTGGCTGCGAGGGCATTCACAGCCCTGGCTGCAGGCGCAATAACAGCCCTGGCTGCAGGTGCATTCACAGCCCTGGCGGCAGGCGAATTCATAGCCCTGGCTGCAGCCACATTCATAGCCCTGGCTGCAGGCACATTCACAGCTCTGGCTGCAGGCGCATTCACAGCCCTGGCAGCAGGTGCATTCATAGCCCTGGCTGCAGCCGTATTCACAGCCCTGCATGCAGGCACATTCACAGCCCTGGCTGCAGGTGCATTCACAGCCCTGGCTGCAGGAGCATTCACAGCCCCGGCTGCAGGAGCATTCACAGCCCCGGCTGCAGGTGCATTCACAGCCCTGGCTGCAAACGCTTTCACAGCCCTGGCTGCAGGCGCATTCACAGCCCTGGCTGCAGGCGCATTCACAGCCCTGGCTGCAGCCACATTCACATCCCTGGCTCCAGCCACATTCACAGCCCTAGCTGCAGGAGCATTCACAGCCCTGGCTGCAGGCGCATTCACAGCCCTGGCTGCAGGTGCATTCACAGCCCTGGCCGCAGCTGCATTCACAGCCCTGAACACAGGCGCATTCACTGCCCTGGCGGCAGGCGCATTTACAGCTCTGGCTGCAGGCGCATTCACAGCCCTGGCTGCAGGTGCATTCACAGCCCTGGCAACAGGCACAGTCCCAGTCCTGGCTGCAGGCGCATTCACAGCCCTGGCTGCAGGTGCATTCACAGCCCTGGCACCAGGTGCATTCACAGCCCTGGCTGCAGCTGCATTCACAGTACAGGCTGCTGGCGCATTCACAGCCCTGGCTGCAGGCACATTCACAGCCCTGGCTGCAGGTGCATTCACAGCCCTGGCTGCAGACACAGTCACAGCCCTGGTTGCATGCGCATTCACAGCCCTGGCTGCAGGTGCAGTCACAGCCCTGACTGCAGGCGCATTCACAGCCCTGGCTGCAGGCGCATTCACAGCCCTGGCTGCAGGTGCATTCACAGCCCTGGCAACAGGCACAGTCCCAGTCCTGGCTGCAGGCGCATTCACAGCCCTGGCTGCAGGTGCATTCACAGCCATGGCACCAGGTGCATTCACAGCCCTGGCTGCAGCTGCATTCACAGTACAGGCTGCTGGCGCATTCACAGCCCTGGCTGCAGGCACATTCACAGCCCTGGCTGCAGGTACATTCACAGCCCTGGCTGCAGACACAGTCACAGCCCTGGCTGCATGCGCATTCACAGCCCTGGCTGCAGGTGCAGTCACAGCCCTGACTGCAGGCGCATTCACAGCCCTGGCTGCAGGCACATACACAGCCCTGGCTGCAGCTGCATTCATAGCCCTGGCTGCAGCTGCATTCACAGTCCTGGCTGCAGCTGCATTCACTGCCCTGACTTCAGCCGCATTCATAGCCCTGGCTGCAGGAGCATTCACAGCCCTGGCTGCAGCCGCATTCACAGCCCTGGCTGCAGCGGCATTCACAGCTATGGCTGCAGGTACATTCACAGCTCTGGCTGCAGGCACATTCACAGCCCTGGCTGCAGCCACATTCACAGCCCTGGCTGCAGCCACATTCACAGCCCTGGCTGCAGGAGCATTCACAGCCCTGGCTGCAGGCGCATTCACAGCCCTGGCTGCAGCCACATTCACAGCCCTGGCAGCAGGTTCATTCACAGCCCTGGCTGCAGGCGCATTCACAGCCCTGGCAGCAGCTGCATTCACAGCCCGGGCCGCAGCTGCATTCACAGCCCTGAACACAGGCGCATTCACAGCCCTGGCTGCAGGCGCATTTACAGCCCTGGCTGCAGGTGCATTCACAGCCCTGGCTGCAGGTGCATTCACAGCCCTGGCAACAGGCACAGTCCCAGTCCTGGCTGCAGCCGCATTCATAGCCCTGGCTGCAGGCGCATTTACAGCCCTGGCTGCAGCTGCATTCACAGCCCTGGCTGCAGGCGCATTCACAGCCCAGGCTGCAGCCGCTTTCACAGCCCTGGCTGCAGGCGTATTCACAGCCCTGGCTGCAGGTGCATTCACAGCCCTGGCTGCAGGCACATTCACAGCCCTGGCTTCAGGCACATTCACAGCCCTGGCTGCAGGCGCATTCACAGCCCTGGCTGCAGGAGCATTCACAGCCCTGGCTGCAGCTGCATTCACATCCCTTGCTGCAGCTGCATTCACAGCCCTGGCCGCTGGCGTATTCACAGCCCTCGCTGCGGCGCATTCACAGCCCAGGCTGCAGCCGCTTTCACAGCCCTGGCTGCAGGTGCATTCACAGACCTGGCTGCAGGTGCATTCACAGCCCTGGCTGCAGGCACATTCACTGCCCTGACTTCAGCCGCATTCATAGCCCTGGCTGCAGGCACATTCACAGCCCTGGCTGCAGCCGAATTCACAGCCCTGGCTGCAGCGGCATTCACAGCTATGGCTGCAAGCACATTCACAGCCCTGGCTGCAGGCGCATTCACAGCCCAGGCTGCAGCCGCTTTCACAGCCCTGGCTGCAGGCGCATTCACAGCCCTGGCTGCAGGTGCATTCACAGCCCTGGCTGCAGGCACATTCACAGCACTGGCTGCAGGCACATTCACAGCCCTGGCTGCAGGCACATTCACAGCCCTGGCTGCAGGCGCATTCACAGCCCTGGCTGCAGCCACATTCACAGCCCTGGCTGCAGCCGCTTTCACAGCCCTGGCTGCAGGCGCATTCACAGCCCTGGCTGCAGGTGCATTCACAGCCCTGGCAGCAGGCACAGTCCCAGCCCTGGCGGCAGGCGCATTCACAGCCCTGGCTGCAGAAGCATTCACAGCCCTGGCTGCAGGCACATTCACAGCCCTGGCTGCAGGTGCATTCACAGCCCTGGCAACAGGCACAGTCCCAGTCCTGGCTGCAGCCGCATTCATAGCCCTGGCTGCAGGCGCATTCACAGCCCTGGCTGCAGCCGCATTCACAGCCCTGGCTGCAGCGGCATTCACAGCTATGGCTGCAAGCGAATTCACAGCCCTGGCTGCAGGCGCATTCACAGCCCAGGCTACAGCAGCTTTCACAGCCCTGGCTGCAGGAGCATTCACAGCCCTGGCTGCAGGTGCATTCACAGCCCTGGCTGCAGGAACATTCACAGCCCAGGCTTCAGTCACATTAACAACCCTGGCTGCAGGCGCATTCACAGCCCCGGCTGCAGGCGCATTCACAGCCCTGGCTGCAGCCACATTCACAGCCCTGGCTGCAGCCGCTTTCACAGCCCTGGCTGCAGGTGCATTCACAGCCCTGGCTGCAGGTGCATTCACAGCCCTGGCTGCAGGCACATTCTCAGCCCTGGCTGCAGGCGCATTCACAGCCCTGGCTGCAGCCACATTCACAGCCCTGGCTGCAGCCACATTCACAGCCCTAGCTGCAGGAGCATTCACAGCCCTGGCTGCAGGCGCATTCACAGCCCTGGCTGCAGGTGCATTCACAGCCCTGGCCGCAGCTGCATTCACAGCCCTGAACACAGGCGCATTCACTGCCCTGGCTGCAGGCGCATTTACAGCTCTGGCTGCAGGCGCATTCACAGCCCTGGCTGCAGGTGCATTCACAGCCCTGGCAGCAGGCACAGTCCCAGCCCTGGCGGCAGGCGCATTCACAGCCCTGGCTGCAGGAGCATTCACAGCCCTGGCCGCAGACGCATTCACAGCCCTGGCTGCAGGCGCATTCACAGCCCTGGCTGCAGGAGCATTCACAGCCCTGGCTGCAGGCGCATTCACAGCCCTGGTTGCAGCTGCATTCACAGCCCTGGCTGCAGGCGCATTCACAGCCCTGGCTGCAGGCGCATTCACAGCCCTGGCTGCAGGTGCATTCACAGCCCTGGCAACAGGCACAGTCCCAGTCCTGGCTGCAGGCGCATTCACAGCCCTGGCTGCAGGTGCATTCACAGCCCTGGCACCAGGTGCATTCACAGCCCTGGCTGCAGCTGCATTCACAGTACAGGCTGCTGGCGCATTCACAGCCCTGGCTGCAGGCACATTCACAGCCCTGGCTGCAGGTGCATTCACAGCCCTGGCTGCAGACACAGTCACAGCCCTGGTTGCATGCGCATTCACAGCCCTGGCTGCAGGTGCAGTCACAGCCCTGACTGCAGGCGCATTCACAGCCCTGGCTGCAGGCGCATTCACAGCCCTGGCTGCAGGCGCATTCACAGCCCTGGCTGCAGGCGCATTCACAGCCCTGGCTGCAGGAGCATTCACAGCCCTGGCTGCAGGCGCATTCACAGCCCTGGTTGCAGCTGCATTCACAGCCCTGGCTGCAGGCGCATTCACAGCCCTGGCTGCAGGCGCATTCACAGCCCTGGCTGCAGGTGCATTCACAGCCCTGGCAACAGGCACAGTCCCAGTCCTGGCTGCAGCCGCATTTATAGCCCTGGCTGCAGGCGCATTCACAGCCCTGGCTGCAGCCACATTCACAGCCCTAGCTGCAGGAGCATTCACAGCCCTGGCTGCAGGCGCATTCACAGCCCTGGCTGCAGGTGCATTCACAGCCCTGGCCACAGCTGCATTCACAGCCCTGAACACAGGCGCATTCACTGCCCTGGCTGCAGGCGCATTCACAGCCCTGGCTGCAGGAGCATTCACAGCCCTGGCTGCAGGCGCATTCACAGCCCTGGCTGCAGCCGCTTTCACAGCCCTGGCTGCAGTCGCATTCACAGCCCTGGCTGCAGGTGCATTCACAGCCCTGGCTGCAGGCACATTCACAGCCCTGGCTGCAGGCACATTCACAGCCCTGGCTGCAGGCACATTCACAGCCCTGGCTGCAGGCCCATTCACAGCCCTGGCTGCAGGCACATTCACAGCCCTGGCTGCAGGCGCATTCACAGCCCTGGCTGCAGCCACATTCACAGCCCTGGCTGCAGCCGCTTTCACAGCCCTGGCTGCAGGCGCATTCACAGCCCTGGCTGCAGGCACATTCACAGCCCTGGCTGCAGGCACATTCACAGCCCTGGCTGCAGGCACATTCACAGCCCTGGCTGCAGCCACATTCACAGCCCTGGCTGCAGCCACATTCACAGCCCCGGCTGCAGGAGCATTCACAGCCCTGGCTGCAGGCGCATTCACAGCCCTGGCTGCAGCCACATTCACA
This sequence comes from Lissotriton vulgaris, assembly GCF_964263255.1. NCBI lineage: Eukaryota > Metazoa > Chordata > Amphibia > Caudata > Salamandridae > Lissotriton > Lissotriton vulgaris. Next base: position 479,387,002 of record NC_141700.1, on the reverse strand, counting down.
GCCCTGGCTGCAGGCGCATTCACAGCCCTGGCTGCAGGAGCATTCACAGCCCTGGCTGCAGGCGCATTCACAGCCCTGGTTGCAGCTGCATTCACAGCCCTGGCTGCAGGCGCATTCACAGCCCTGGCTGCAGGTGCATTCACAGCCCTGGCTGCAGGTGCATTCACAGCCCTGGCAACAGGCACAGTCCCAGTCCTGGCTGCAGCCGCATTTATAGCCCTGGCTGCAGGCGCATTCACAGCCCTGGCTGCAGCCACATTCACAGCCCTAGCTGCAGGAGCATTCACAGCCCTGGCTGCAGGCGCATTCACAGCCCTGGCTGCAGGTGCATTCACAGCCCTGGCCACAGCTGCATTCACAGCCCTGAACACAGGCGCATTCACTGCCCTGGCTGCAGGCGCATTCACAGCCCTGGCTGCAGGAGCATTCACAGCCCTGGCTGCAGGCGCATTCACAGCCCTGGCTGCAGCCGCTTTCACAGTACTGGCTGCAGTCGCATTCACAGCCCTGGCTGCAGGTGCATTCACAGCCCTGGCTGCAGGCACATTCACAGCCCTGGCTGCAGGCACATTCACAGCCCTGGCTGCAGGCACATTCACAGCCCTGGCTGCAGGCCCATTCACAGCCCTGGCTGCAGGCACATTCACAGCCCTGGCTGCAGGCACATTCACAGCCCTGGCTGCAGCCGCATTCACAGCCCTGGCTGCAGCCGCTTTCACAGCCCTGGCTGCAGGCGCATTCACAGCCCTGGCTGCAGGTGCTTTCACAGCCCTGGCTGCAGGCACATTCACAGCCCTGGCTGCAGGCACATTCACAGCCCTGGCTGCAGGCACATTCACAGCCCTGGCTGCAGGCACATTCACAGCCCTGGCTGCAGCCACATTCACAGCCCTGGCTGCAGCCACATTCACAGCCCTGGCTGCAGGAGCATTCACAGCCCTGGCTGCAGGCGCATTCACAGCCCTGGCTGCAGCCACATTCACAGCCCTGGCAGCAGGTTCATTCACAGCCCTGGCTGCAGGCGCATTCACAGCCCTGGCAGCAGCTGCATTCACAGCCCGGGCCGCAGCTGCATTCACAGCCCTGAACACAGGCGCATTCACAGCCCTGGCTGCAGGCGCATTTACAGCCCTGGCTGCAGGTGCATTCACAGCCCTGGCAACAGGCACAGTCCCAGTCCTGGCTGCAGCCGCATTCATAGCCCTGGCTGCAGGCGCATTCACAGCCCTGGCTGCAGCTGCATTCACAGCCCTGGCTGCAGGCGCATTCACAGCCCAGGCTGCAGCCGCTTTCACAGCCCTGGCTGCAGGCGCATTCACAGCCCTGGCTGCAGGTGCATTCACAGCCCTGGCTGCAGGCACATTCACAGCCCTGGCTTCAGGCACATTCACAGCCCTGGCTGCAGGCGCATTCACAGCCCTGGCAGCAGGTGCATTCATAGCCCTGGCTGCAGCCGTATTCACAGCCCTGCATGCAGGCACATTCACAGCCCTGGCTGCAGGTGCATTCACAGCCCTGGCTGCAGGAGCATTCACAGCCCCGGCTGCAGGAGCATTCACAGCCCCGGCTGCAGGTGCATTCACAGCCCTGGCTGCAGCCGCTTTCACAGCCCTGGCTGCAGGCGCATTCACAGCCCTGGCTGCAGGTGCATTCACAGCCCTGGCTGCAGGCACATTCACAGCCCTGGCTTCAGGCACATCCACAGCTCTGGCTGCAGGCGCATTCACAGCCCTGGCAGCAGGTGCATTCATAGCCCTGGCTGCAGCCGTATTCACAGCCCTGCATGCAGGCACATTCACAGCCCTGGCTGCAGGTGCATTCACAGCCCTGGCTGCAGGAGCATTCACAGCCCCGGCTGCAGGAGCATTCACAGCCCCGGCTGCAGGTGCATTCACAGCCCTGGCTGCAGCCGCTTTCACAGCCCTGGCTGCAGGCGCATTCACAGCCCTGGCTGCAGGTGCATTCACAGCCCTGGCCGCAGCTGCATTCACAGCCCTGAACACAGGCGCATTCACAGCCCCGGCTGCAGCCACATTCACAGCCCTGGCTGCAGCCGCTTTCACAGCCCTGGCTGCAGGTGCATTCACAGCCCTGGCTGCAGGTGCATTCACAGCCCTGGCTGCAGGCACATTCACAGCCCTGGCTGCAGGCACATTCACAGCCCTGGCTGCAGGCACATTCGCAGCCCTGGCTTCAGGCGCATTCACAGCCCTGGCTGCAGCCACATTCACAGCCCTGGCTGCAGCCACATTCACAGCCCTAGCTGCAGGAGCATTCACAGCCCTGGCTGCAGGCGCATTCACAGCCCTGGCTGCAGGTGCATTCACAGCCCTGGCCGCAGCTGCATTCACAGCCCTGAACACAGGCGCATTCACTGCCCTGGCTGCAGGCGCATTTACAGCTCTGGCTGCAGGCGCATTCACAGCCCTGGCTGCAGGTGCATTCACAGCCCTGGCAACAGGCACAGTCCCAGCCCTGGCGGCAGGCGCATTCACAGCCCTGGCTGCAGGAGCATTCACAGCCCTGGCTGCAGACGCATTCACAGCCCTGGCTGCAGGCACATTCACAGCCCTGGCTGCAGGAGCATTCACAGCCCTGGCTGCAGGCGCATTCACAGCCCTGGTTGCAGCTGCATTCACAGCCCTAGCTGCAGGCGCATTCACAGCCCTGGCTGCAGGCGCATTCACAGCGCTGGCTGCAGGTGCATTCACAGCCCTGGCAACAGGCACAGTCCCAGTCCTGGCTGCAGGCGCATTCACAGCCCTGGCTGCAGGTGCATTCACAGTCCTGGCACCAGGTGCATTCACAGCCCTGGCTGCAGCTGCATTCACAGTACAGGCTGCTGGCGCATTCACAGCCCTGGCTGCAGGCACATTCACAGCCCTGGCTGCAGGTGCATTCACAGCCCTGGCTGCAGACACAGTCACAGCCCTGGCTGCATGCGCATTCACAGCCCTGGCTGCAGGTGCAGTCACAGCCCTGACTGCAGGCGCATTCACAGCCCTGGCTGCAGGCACAGTCACAGCCCTGGCTGCATGCGCATTCACAGCCCTGGCTGCAGGTGCAGTCACAGCCCTGACTGCAGGCGCATTCACAGCCCTGGCTGCAGGCACATTCACAGCCCTGGCTGCAGCTGCATTCATAGCCCTGGCTGCAGCTGCATTCACAGTCCTGGCTGCAGCTGCATTCACTGCCCTGACTTCAGCCGCATTCATAGCCCTGGCTGCAGGCGCATTCACAGCCCTGGCTGCAGCCGCATTCACAGCCCTGGCTGCAGCGGCATTCACAGCTATGGCTGCAGGTACATTCACAGCTCTGGCTGCAGGCACATTCACAGCCCTGGCTGCAGGCACATTCACAGCTCTGGCTGCGGGGGCATTCACAGCCCTGGCTGCAGGCGCAATAACAGCCCTGGCTGCAGGTGCATTCACAGCCCTGGCTGCAGGCGCATTCATAGCCCTGGCTGCAGCCGCATTCATAGCCCTGGCTGCAGGCACATTCACAGCTCTGGCTGCAGGCGCATTCACAGCCCTGGCTGCAGGTGCATTCATAGCCCTGGCTGCAGCCGTATTCACAGCCCTGCTTGCAGGCACATTCACAGCCCTGGCTGCAGGTGCATTCACAGCCCTGGCTGCAGGAGCATTCACAGCCCCAGCTGCAGGAGCATTCACAGCCCCGGCTGCAGGTGCATTCACAGCTCTGGCTGCAGGAGCTTTCACAGCCCTGGCTGCAGGCGCATTCACAGCCTTGGCTGCAGGCGCATTCACAGCCCTGGCCGCAGCTGCATTCACAGCCCTGGTCGCAGGCGATTCACAGCCCTGGCTGCAGGCGCATTCACAGCCATGGCTGCAGGTGCATTCACAGCCCTGGCTGCAGGCACAGTCCCAGCCCTGGCTGCAGGCGCTTTCACAGCCGTGGCTGCAGGTGCATTTACAGCCCTCGCAGCAGGTGCATTCACAGCCCTGGCTGCAGGTGCATTCTAAGCCCTGGCTGCAGGTGCATTCACAGCCCTGGCTGCAGGCGCATTCACAGCCCTGGCTGCAGGCACATTCACAGCCTTGGCTGCATGAGCATTCACAGCCCTGGGCGCAGGTGCATTCACAGCCCTGACCGCAGCTGCATTCACATCCCTTGCTGCAGCTGAATTCACAGTCCTGGCCGCTGGCGTATTCACAGCCCTGGCTGCGGCGCATTCACAGCCCTGGCTGCAGCCGCTTTCACAGCCCTGGCTGCAGGCGCATTCACAGCCCTGGCTGCAGGTGCATTCACAGCCCTGGCCGCAGCTGCATTCAAAGCCCTGAACACAGGCGCATTCACAGCCCCGGCTGCAGGCGCATTCACAGCCCTGGCTGCAGCCACATTCACAGCCCTGGCTGCAGCCGCTTTCACAGCCCTGGCTGCAGGTGCATTCACAGCCCTGGCTGCAGGTGCATTCACAGCCCTGGCTGCAGGCACATTCACAGCCCTGGCTGCAGGCACATTCACAGCCCTGGCTGCAGGCACATTCGCAGCCCTGACTTCAGGCGCATTCACAGCCCTGGCTGCAGCCCCATTCACAGCCCTGGCTGCAGCCACATTCACAGCCCTAGCTGCAGGAGCATTCACAGCCCTGGCTGCAGGCGCATTCACAGCCCTGGCTGCAGGTGCATTCACAGCCCTGGCCGCAGCTGCATTCACAGCCCTGAACACAGGCGCATTCACTGCCCTGGCTGCAACCGCATTTACAGCTCTGGCTGCAGGCGCATTCACAGCCCTGGCTGCAGGTGCATTCACAGCCCTGGCAACAGGCACAGTCCCAGCCCTGGCGGCAGGCGCATTCACAGCCCTGGCTGCAGGAGCATTCACAGCCCTGGCTGCAGACGCATTCACAGCCCTGGCTGCAGACACATTCACAGCCCTGGCTGCAGGAGCATTCACAGCCCTGGCTGCAGGCGCATTCACAGCCCTGGTTGCAGCTGCATTCACAGCCCTAGCTGCAGGCGCATTCACAGCCCTGGCTGCAGGCGCATTCACAGCGCTGGCTGCAGGTGCATTCACAGCCCTGGCAACAGGCACAGTCCCAGTCCTGGCTGCAGGCGCATTCACAGCCCTGGCTGCAGGTGCATTCACAGCCCTGGCACCAGGTGCATTCACAGCCCTGGCTGCAGCTGCATTCACAGTACAGGCTGCTGGCGCATTCACAGCCCTGGCTGCAGGCACATTCACAGCCCTGGCTGCAGGTGCATTCACAGCCCTGGCTGCAGACACAGTCACAGCCCTGGCTGCATGCGCATTCACAGCCCTGGCTGCAGGTGCAGTCACAGCCCTGACTGCAGGCGCATTCACAGCCCTGGCTGCAGGCACAGTCACAGCCCTGGCTGCATGCGCATTCACAGCCCTGGCTGCAGGTGCAGTCACAGCCCTGACTGCAGGCGCATTCACAGCCCTGGCTGCAGGCACATTCACAGCCCTGGCTGCAGCTGCATTCATAGCCCTGGCTGCAGCTGCATTCACAGTCCTGGCTGCAGCTGCATTCACTGCCCTGACTTCAGCCGCATTCATAGCCCTGGCTGCAGGCGCATTTACAGCCCTGGCTGCAGCCGCATTCACAGCCCTGGCTGCAGCGGCATTCACAGCTATGGCTGCAGGTACATTCACAGCTCTGGCTGCAGGCACATTCACAGCCCTGGCTGCAGGCACATTCACAGCTCTGGCTGCGGAAGCATTCACAGCCCTGGCTGCAGGCGCAATAACAGCCCTGGCTGCAGGTGCATTCACAGCCCTGGCTGCAGGCGCATTCATAGCCCTGGCTGCAGCCGCATTCATAGCCCTGGCTGCAGGCACATTCACAGCTCTGGCTGCAGGCGCATTCACAGCCCTGGCTGCAGGTGCATTCATAGCCCTGGCTGCAGCCGTATTCACAGCCCTGCTTGCAGGCACATTCACAGCCCTGGCTGCAGGTGCATTCACAGCCCTGGCTGCAGGAGCATTCACAGCCCCAGCTGCAGGAGCATTCACAGCCCCGGCTGCAGGTGCATTCACAGCTCTGGCTGCAGGAGCTTTCACAGCCCTGGCTGCAGGCGCATTCACAGCCTTGGCTGCAGGCGCATTCACAGCCCTGGCCGCAGCTGCATTCACAGCCCTGGTCGCAGGCGATTCACAGCCCTGGCTGCAGGCGCATTCACAGCCATGGCTGCAGGCGCATTCACAGCCCTGGCTGCAGGCGCATTCACAGCCCTGGCTGCAGGTGCATTCACAGCCCTGGCAACAGGCACAGTCCCAGTCCTGGCTGCAGCCGCATTTATAGCCCTGGCTACAGGCGCATTCACAGCCCTGGCTGCAGCCACATTCACAGCCCTAGCTGCAGGAGCATTCACAGCCCTGGCTGCAGGCGCATTCACAGCCCTGGCTGCAGGTGCATTCACAGCCCTGGCCACAGCTGTATTCACAGCCCTGAACACAGGCGCATTCACTGCCCTGGCTGCAGGCGCATTCACAGCCCTGGCTGCAGGAGCATTCACAGCCCTGGCTGCAGGCGCATTCACAGCCCTGGCTGCAGCCGCTTTCACAGCCCTGGCTGCAGTCGCATTCACAGCCCTGGCTGCAGGTGCATTCACAGCCCTGGCTGCAGGCACATTCACAGCCCTGGCTGCAGGCACATTCACAGCCCTGGCTGCAGGCACATTCACAGCCCTGGCTGCAGGCCCATTCACAGCCCTGGCTGCAGGCACATTCACAGCCCTGGCTGCAGGCGCATTCACAGCCCTGGCTGCAGCCACATTCACAGCCCTGGCTGCAGCCACATTCACAGCCCTGGCTGCAGGAGCATTCACAGCCCTGGCTGCAGGCGCATTCACAGCCCTGGCTGCAGGTGCATTCACAGCCCTGGCAACAGGCACAGTCCCAGTCCTGGCTGCAGCCGCATTTATAGCCCTGGCTGCAGGCGCATTCACAGCCCTGGCTGCAGCCACATTCACAGCCCTAGCTGCAGCCACATTCACAGCCCTAGCTGCAGGCGCATTCACAGCCCTGGCTGCAGGTGCATTCACAGCCCTGGCCACAGCTGCATTCACAGCCCTGAACACAGGCGCATTCACTGCCCTGGCTGCAGGCGCATTCACAGCCCTGGCTGCAGGAGCATTCACAGCCCTGGCTGCAGGCGCATTCACAGCCCTGGCTGCAGCCGCTTTCACAGCCCTGGCTGCAGTCGCATTCACAGCCCTGGCTGCAGGTGCATTCACAGCCCTGGCTGCAGGCACATTCACAGCCCTGGCTGCAGGCGCATTCACAGCCCTGGCTGCAGCCGCATTCACAGCCCTGGCTGCAGCCGCTTTCACAGCCCTGGCTGCAGGCCCATTCACAGCCCTGGCTGCAGGCACATTCACAGCCCTGGCTGCAGGCGCATTCACAGCCCTGGCTGCAGCCGCATTCACAGCCCTGGCTGCAGCCGCTTTCACAGCCCTGGCTGCAGGCGCATTCACAGCCCTGGCTGCAGGTGCTTTCACAGCCCTGGCTGCAGGCACATTCACAGCCCTGGCTGCAGGCACATTCACAGCCCTGGCTGCAGGCACATTCACAGCCCTGGCTGCAGGCACATTCACAGCCCTGGCTGCAGCCACATTCACAGCCCTGGCTGCAGCCACATTCACAGCCCTGGCTGCAGGAGCATTCACAGCCCTGGCTGCAGGCGCATTCACAGCCCTGGCTGCAGCCGCATTCACAGCCCTGGCAGCAGGTTCATTCACAGCCCTGGCTGCAGGCGCATTCACAGCCCTGGCAGCAGCTGCATTCACAGCCCGGGCCGCAGCTGCATTCACAGCCCTGAACACAGGCGCATTCACAGCCCTGGCTGCAGGCGCATTTACAGCCCTGGCTGCAGGTGCATTCTCAGCCCTGGCAACAGGCACAGTCCCAGTCCTGGCTGCAGCCGCATTCATAGCCCTGGCTGCAGGCGCATTCACAGCCCTGGCTGCAGCTGCATTCACAGCCCTGGCTGCAGGCGCATTCACAGCCCAGGCTGCAGCCGCTTTCACAGCCCTGGCTGCAGGCGCATTCACAGCCCTGGCTGCAGGTGCATTCACAGCCCTGGCTGCAGGCACATTCACAGCCCTGGCTTCAGGCACATTCACAGCCCTGATTGCAGGCGCATTCACAGCCCTGGCAGCAGGTGCATTCATAGCCCTGGCTGCAGCCGTATTCACAGCCCTGCATGCAGGCACATTCACAGCCCTGGCTGCAGGTGCATTCACAGCCCTGGCTGCAGGAGCATTCACAGCCCCGGCTGCAGGAGCATTCACAGCCCCGGCTGCAGGTGCATTCACAGCCCTGGCTGCAGCCGCTTTCACAGCCCTGGCTGCAGGCGCATTCACAGCCCTGGCTGCAGGTGCATTCACAGCCCTGGCTGCAGGCACATTCACAGCCCTGGCTTCAGGCACATCCACAGCTCTGGCTGCAGGCGCATTCACAGCCCTGGCAGCAGGTGCATTCATAGCCCTGGCTGCAGCCGTATTCACAGCCCTGCATGCAGGCACATTCACAGCCCTGGCTGCAGGTGCATTCACAGCCCTGGCTGCAGGAGCATTCACAGCCCCGGCTGCAGGAGCATTCACAGCCCCGGCTGCAGATGCATTCACAGCCCTGGCTGCAGCCGCTTTCACAGCCCTGGCTGCAGGCGCATTCACAGCCCTGGCTGCAGGTGCATTCACAGCCCTGGCCGCAGCTGCATTCACAGCCCTGAACACAGGCGCATTCACAGCCCCGGCTGCAGGCGCATTCACAGCCCTGGCTGCAGCCACATTCACAGCCCTGGCTGCAGCCGCTTTCACAGCCCTGGCTGCAGGTGCATTCACAGCCCTGGCTGCAGGTGCATTCACAGCCCTGGCTGCAGGCACATTCACAGCCCTGGCTGCAGGCACATTCACAGCCCTGGCTGCAGGCACATTCGCAGCCCTGGCTTCAGGCGCATTCACAGCCCTGGCTGCAGCCACATTCACAGCCCTGGCTGCAGCCACATTCACAGCCCTAGCTGCAGGAGCATTCACAGCCCTGGCTGCAGGCGCATTCACAGCCCTGGCTGCAGGTGCATTCACAGCCCTGGCCGCAGCTGCATTCACAGCCCTGAACACAGGCACATTCACTGCCCTGGCTGCAGGCGCATTTACAGCTCTGGCTGCAGGCGCATTCACAGCCCTGGCTGCAGGTGCATTCACAGCCCTGGCAACAGGCACAGTCCCAGCCCTGGCGGCAGGCGCATTCACAGCCCTGGCTGCAGGAGCATTCACAGCCCTGGCTGCAGACGCATTCACAGCCCTGGCTGCAGGCACATTCACAGCCCTGGCTGCAGGAGCATTCACAGCCCTGGCTGCAGGCGCATTCACAGCCCTGGTTGCAGCCACATTCACAGCCCTAGCTGCAGGAGCATTCACAGCCCTGGCTGCAGGCGCATTCACAGCCCTGGCTGCAGGTGCATTCACAGCCCTGGCCGCAGCTGCATTCACAGCCCTGAACACAGGCGCATTCACTGCCCTGGCTGCAGGCGCATTTACAGCTCTGGCTGCAGGCGCATTCACAGCCCTGGCTGCAGGTGCATTCACAGCCCTGGCAACAGGCACAGTCCCAGCCCTGGCGGCAGGCGCATTCACAGCCCTGGCTGCAGGAGCATTCACAGCCCTGGCTGCAGACGCATTCACAGCCCTGGCTGCAGGCACATTCACAGCCCTGGCTGCAGGAGCATTCACAGCCCTGGCTGCAGGCGCATTCACAGCCCTGGTTGCAGCTGCATTCACAGCCCTGGCTGCAGGTGCATTCACAGCCCTGGCTGCAGGCGAATTCATAGCCCTGGCTGCAGCCACATTCATAGCCCTGGCTGCAGGCACATTCACAGCTCTGGCTGCAGGCGCATTCACAGCCCTGGCAGCAGGTGCATTCATAGCCCTGGCTGCAGCCGTATTCACAGCCCTGCATGCAGGCACATTCACAGCCCTGGCTGCAGGTGCATTCACAGCCCTGGCTGCAGGAGCATTCACAGCCCCGGCTGCAGGAGCATTCACAGCCCCGGCTGCAGGTGCATTCACAGCCCTGGCTGCAGCCGCTTTCACAGCCCTGGCTGCAGGCGCATTCACAGCCCTGGCTGCAGGCGCATTCACAGCCCTGGCTGCAGCCACATTCACAGCCCTGGCTCCAGCCACATTCACAGCCCTAGCTGCAGGAGCATTCACAGCCCTGGCTGCAGGCGCATTCACAGCCCTGGCTGCAGGTGCATTCACAGCCATGGCAGCAGGCACAGTCCCAGCCCTGGCGGCAGGCGCATTCACAGCCCTGGCTGCAGGAGCATTCACAGCCCTGGCTGCAGACGCATTCACAGCCCTGGCTGCAGGCGCATTCACAGCCCTGGCTGCAGGAGCATTCACAGCCCTGGCTGCAGGCGCATTCACAGCCCTGGTTGCAGCTGCATTCACAGCCCTAGCTGCAGGCGCATTCACAGCCCTGGCTGCAGGCGCATTCACAGCCCTGGCTGCAGGTGCATTCACAGCCCTGGCAACAGGCACAGTCCCAGTCCTGGCTGCAGGCGCATTCACAGCCCTGGCTGCAGGTGCATTCACAGCCCTGGCACCAGGTGCATTCACAGCCCTGGCTGCAGCTGCATTCACAGTACAGGCTGCTGGCGCATTCACAGCCCTGGCTGCAGGCACATTCACAGCCCTGGCTGCAGACACAGTCACAGCCCTGGCTGCATGCGCATTCACAGCCCTGGCTGCAGGTGCAGTCACAGCCCTGACTGCAGGCGCATTCACAGCCCTGGCTGCAGGCACATTCACAGCCCTGGCTGCAGCTGCATTCATAGCCCTCGCTGCAGCTGCATTCACAGTCCTGGCTGCAGCTGCATTCACTGCCCTGACTTCAGCCGCATTCATAGCCCTGGCTGCAGGCGCATTCACAGCCCTGGCTGCAGCCGCATTCACAGCCCTGGCTGCAGCGGCATTCACAGCTATGGCTGCAGGTACATTCACAGCTCTGGCTGCAGGCACATTCACAGCCCTGGCTGCAGGCACATTCACAGCTCTGGCTGTGAGGGCATTCACAGCCCTGGCTGCAGGCGCAATAACAGCCCTGGCTGCAGGTGCATTCACAGCCCTGGCTGCAGGCGAATTCATAGCCCTGGCTGCAGCCACATTCATAGCCCTGGCTGCAGGCACATTCACAGCTCTGGCTGGAGGCGCATTCACAGCCCTGGCTGCAGGTGCATTCACAGCCCTGGCCGCAGCTGCATTCACAGCCCTGAACACAGGCGCATTCACTGCCCTGGCGGCAGGCGCATTTACAGCTCTGGCTGCAGGCGCATTCACAGCCCTGGCTGCAGGTGCATTCACAGCCATGGCAGCAGGCACAGTCCCAGCCCTGGCGGCAGGCGCATTCACAGCCCTGGCTGCAGGAGCATTCACAGCCCTGGCTGCAGACGCATTCACAGCCCTGGCTGCAGGCGCATTCACAGCCCTGGCTGCAGGAGCATTCACAGCCCTGGCTGCAGGCGCATTCACAGCCCTGGTTGCAGCTGCATTCACAGCCCTAGCTGCAGGCGCATTCACAGCCCTGGCTGCAGGCGCACTCACAGCCCTGGCTGCAGGTGCATTCACAGCCCTGGCAACAGGCACAGTCCCAGTCCTGGCTGCAGGCGCATTCACAGCCCTGGCTGCAGGTGCATTCACAGCCCTGGCACCAGGTGCATTCACAGCCCTGGCTGCAGCTGCATTCACAGTACAGGCTGCTGGCGCATTCACAGCCCTGGCTGCAGGCACATTCACAGCCCTGGCTGCAGACACAGTCACAGCCCTGGCTGCATGCGCATTCACAGCCCTGGCTGCAGGTGCAGTCACAGCCCTGACTGCAGGCGCATTCACAGCCCTGGCTGCAGGCACATACACAGCCCTGGCTGCAGCTGCATTCATAGCCCTGGCTGCAGCTGCATTCACAGTCCTGGCTGCAGCTGCATTCACTGCCCTGACTTCAGCCGCATTCATAGCCCTGGCTGCAGGAGCATTCACAACCCTGGCTGCAGCCGCATTCACAGCCCTGGCTGCAGCGGCATTCACAGCTATGGCTGCAGATACATTCACAGCTCTGGCTGCAGGCACATTCACAGCCCTGGCTGCAGCCACATTCACAGCCCTGGCTGCAGCCGCTTTCACAGCCCTGGCTGCAGGCGCATTCACAGCCCTGGCTGCAGGTGCATTCACAGCCCTGGCTGCAGGCACATTCACAGCCCTGGCTGCAGGCACATTCACAGCCCGTGCTGCAGGCACATTCACAGCCCTGGCTGCAGGCACATTCACAGCCCTGGCTGCAGCCACATTCACAGCCCTGGCTGCAGCCACATTCACAGCCCTGGCTGCAGGAGCATTCACAGCCCTGGCTGCAGGCGCATTCACAGCCCTGGCTGCAGCCACATTCACAGCCCCGGCAGCAGGTTCATTCACAGCCCTGGCTGCAGGCGCATTCACAGCCCTGGCAGCAGCTGCATTCACAGCCCGGGCCGCAGCTGCATTCACAGCCCTGAACACAGGCGCATTCACAGCCTTGGCTGCAGGCGCATTTACAGCCCTGGCTGCAGGTGCATTCACAGCCCTGGCTGCAGGTGCATTCACAGCCCTGGCAACAGGCACAGTCCCAGTCCTGGCTGCAGCCGCATTCATAGCCCTGGCTGCAGGCGCATTCACAGCCCTGGCTGCAGCTGCATTCACAGCCCTGGCTGCAGGCACATTCACAGCCCAGGCTGCAGCTGCTTTCACAGCCCTGGCTGCAGGCGCATTCACAGCCCTGGCTGCAGGTGCATTCACAGCCCTGGCTGCAGGCACATTCACAGCCCTGGCTTCAGGCACATTCACAGCCCTGGCTGCAGGCGCATTCACAGCCCTGGCTGCAGGAGCATTCACAGCCCTGGCTGCAGCTGCATTCACATCCCTTGCTGCAGCTGCATTCACAGCCCTGGCCGCTGGCGTATTCACAGCCCTCGCTGCGGCGCATTCACAGCCCAGGCTGCAGCCGCTTTCACAGCCCTGGCTGCAGGAGCATTCACAGCCCTGGCTGCAGGTGCATTCACAGCCCTGGCTGCAGGCACATTCACTGCCCTGACTTCAGCCGCATTCATAGCCCTGGCTGCAGGCACATTCACAGCCCTGGCTGCAGCCGAATTCACAGTCCTGGCTGCAGCGGCATTCACAGCTATGGCTGCAAGCGCATTCACAGCCCTGGCTGCAGGCGCATTCACAGCCCAGGCTGCAGCCGCTTTCACAGCCCTGGCTGCAGGCGCATTCACAGCCCTGGCTGCAGGTGCATTCACAGCCCTGGCTGCAGGCATATTCACAGCCCTGGCTGCAGGCACATTCACAGCCCTGGCTGCAGGCACATTCACAGCCCTGGCTGCAGCCACATTCACAGCCCTGGCTGCAGCCGCTTTCACAGCCCTGGCTGCAGGCGCATTCACAGCCCTGGCTGCAGGTGCATTCACAGCCCTGGCAGCAGGCACAGTCCCAGCCCTGGCGGCAGGCGCATTCACAGCCCTGGCTGCAGAAGCATTCACAGCCCTGGCTGCAGGCACATTCACAGCCCTGGCTGCAGGTGCATTCACAGCCCTGGCAACAGGCCCAGTCCCAGTTCTGGCTGCAGCCGCATTCATAGCCCTGGCTGCAGGCGCATTCACAGCCCTGGCTGCAGCCGCATTCACAGCCCTGGCTGCAGCGGCATTCACAGCTATGGCTGCAAGTGCATTCACAGCCCTGGCTGCAGGCGCATTCACAGCCCAGGCTACAGCAGCTTTCACAGCCCTGGCTGCAGGAGCATTCACAGCCCTGGCTGCAGGTGCATTCACAGCCCTGGCTGCAGGAACATTCACAGCCCAGGCTTCAGTCACATTAACAACCCTGGCTGCAGGCGCATTCACAGCCCCGGCTGCAGGCGCATTCACAGCCCTGGCTGCAGCCACATTCACAGCCCTGGCTGCAGCCGCTTTCACAGCCCTGGCTGCAGGTGCATTCACAGCCCTGGCTGCAGGTGCATTCACAGCCCTGGCTGCAGGCACATTCTCAGCCCTGGCTGCAGGCGCATTCACAGCCCTGGCTGCAGCCACATTCACAGCCCTGGCTGCAGCCACATTCACAGCCCTAGCTGCAGGAGCATTCACAGCCCTGGCTGCAGGCGCATTCACAGCCCTGGCTGCAGGTGCATTCACAGCCCTGGCCGCAGCTGCATTCACAGCCCTGAACACAGGCGCATTCACTGCCCTGGCTGCAGGCGCATTTACAGCTCTGGCTGCAGGCGCATTCACAGCCCTGGCTGCAGGTGCATTCACAGCCCTGGCAGCAGGCACAGTCCCAGCCCTGGCGGCATGCGCATTCACAGCCCTGGCTGCAGGAGCATTCACAGCCCTGGCCGCAGACGCATTCACAGCCCTGGCTGCAGGCGCATTCACAGCCCTGGCTGCAGGAGCATTCACAGCCCTGGCTGCAGGCGCATTCACAGCCCTGGTTGCAGCTGCATTCACAGCCCTGGCTGCAGGCGCATTCACAGCCCTGTCTGCAGGCGCATTCACAGCCCTGGCTGCAGGTGCATTCACAGCCCTGGCAACAGGCACAGTCCCAGTCCTGGCTGCAGGCGCATTCACAGCCCTGGCTGCAGGTGCATTCACAGCCCTGGCACCAGGTGCATTCACAGCCCTGGCTGCAGCTGCATTCACAGTACAGGCTGCAGCTGCATTCACAGTACAGGCTGCTGGCGCATTCACAGCCCTGGCTGCAGGCCCATTCACAGCCCTGGCTGCAGATGCATTCACAGCCCTGGCTGCAGACACAGTCACAGCCCTGGCTGCATGCGCATTCAAAGCCCTGGCTGCAGGTGCAGTCACAGCCCTGACTGCAGGCGCATTCACAGCCCTGGCTGCAGGCACATTCACAGCCCTGGCTGCAGCTGCATTCATAGCCCTCGCTGCAGCTGCATTCACAGTCCTGGCTGCAGCTGCATTCACTGCCCTGACTTCAGCCGCATTCATAGCCCTGGCTGCAGGCGCATTCACAGCCCTGGCTGCAGCCGCATTCACAGCCCTGGCTGCAGCGGCATTCACAGCTATGGCTGCAGGTACATTCACAGCTCTGGCTGCAGGCACATTCACAGCCCTGGCTGCAGGCACATTCACAGCTCTGGCTGCGAGGGCATTCACAGCCCTGGCTGCAGGCGCAATAACAGCCCTGGCTGCAGGTGCATTCACAGCCCTGGCGGCAGGCGAATTCATAGCCCTGGCTGCAGCCACATTCATAGCCCTGGCTGCAGGCACATTCACAGCTCTGGCTGCAGGCGCATTCACAGCCCTGGCAGCAGGTGCATTCATAGCCCTGGCTGCAGCCGTATTCACAGCCCTGCATGCAGGCACATTCACAGCCCTGGCTGCAGGTGCATTCACAGCCCTGGCTGCAGGAGCATTCACAGCCCCGGCTGCAGGAGCATTCACAGCCCCGGCTGCAGGTGCATTCACAGCCCTGGCTGCAGACGCTTTCACAGCCCTGGCTGCAGGCGCATTCACAGCCCTGGCTGCAGGCGCATTCACAGCCCTGGCTGCAGCCACATTCACATCCCTGGCTCCAGCCACATTCACAGCCCTAGCTGCAGGAGCATTCACAGCCCTGGCTGCAGGCGCATTCACAGCCCTGGCTGCAGGTGCATTCACAGCCCTGGCCGCAGCTGCATTCACAGCCCTGAACACAGGCGCATTCACTGCCCTGGCGGCAGGCGCATTTACAGCTCTGGCTGCAGGCGCATTCACAGCCCTGGCTGCATGCGCATTCAAAGCCCTGGCTGCAGGTGCAGTCACAGCCCTGACTGCAGGCGCATTCACAGCCCTGGCTGCAGGTGCATTCACAGCCCTGGCACCAGGTGCATTCACAGCCCTGGCTGCAGCTGCATTCACAGTACAGGCTGCTGGCGCATTCACAGCCCTGGCTGCAGGCACATTCACAGCCCTGGCTGCAGGTACATTCACAGCCCTGGCTGCAGACACAGTCACAGCCCTGGCTGCATGCGCATTCACAGCCCTGGCTGCAGGTGCAGTCACAGCCCTGACTGCAGGCGCATTCACAGCCCTGGCTGCAGGCACATACACAGCCCTGGCTGCAGCTGCATTCATAGCCCTGGCTGCAGCTGCATTCACAGTCCTGGCTGCAGCTGCATTCACTGCCCTGACTTCAGCCGCATTCATAGCCCTGGCTGCAGGAGCATTCACAGCCCTGGCTGCAGCCGCATTCACAGCCCTGGCTGCAGCGGCATTCACAGCTATGGATGCAGGTACATTCACAGCTCTGGCTGCAGGCACATTCACAGCCCTGGCTGCAGCCACATTCACAGCCCTGGCTGCAGCCACATTCACAGCCCTGGCTGCAGGAGCATTCACAGCCCTGGCTGCAGGCGCATTCACAGCCCTGGCTGCAGCCACATTCACAGCTCTGGCAGCAGGTTCATTCACAGCCCTGGCTGCAGGCGCATTCACAGCCCTGGCAGCAGCTGCATTCACAGCCCGGGCCGCAGCTGCATTCACAGCCCTGAACACAGGCGCATTCACAGCCCTGGCTGCAGGCGCATTTACAGCCCTGGCTGCAGGTGCATTCACAGCCCTGGCTGCAGGTGCATTCACAGCCCTGGCAACAGGCACAGTCCCAGTCCTGGCTGCAGCCGCATTCATAGCCCTGGCTGCAGGCGCATTCACAGCCCTGGCTGCAGCTGCATTCACAGCCCTGGCTGCAGGCGCATTCACAGCCCAGGCTGCAGCCGCTTTCACAGCCCTGGCTGCAGGCGTATTCACAGCCCTGGCTGCAGGTGCATTCACAGCCCTGGCTGCAGGCACATTCACAGCCCTGGCTTCAGGCACATTCACAGCCCTGGCTGCAGGCGCATTCACAGCCCTGGCTGCAGGAGCATTCACAGCCCTGGCTGCAGCTGCATTCACATCCCTTGCTGCAGCTGCATTCACAGCCCTGGCCGCTGGCGTATTCACAGCCCTCGCTGCGGCGCATTCACAGCCCAGGCTGCAGCCGCTTTCACAGCCCTGGCTGCAGGTGCATTCACAGACCTGGCTGCAGGTGCATTCACAGCCCTGGCTGCAGGCACATTCACTGCCCTGACTTCAGCCGCATTCATAGCCCTGGCTGCAGGCACATTCACAGCCCTGGCTGCAGCCGAATTCACAGCCCTGGCTGCAGCGGCATTCACAGCTATGGCTGCAAGCGCATTCACAGCCCTGGCTGCAGGCGCATTCACAGCCCAGGCTGCAGCCGCTTTCACAGCCCTGGCTGCAGGCGCATTCACAGCCCTGGCTGCAGGTGCATTCACAGCCCTGGCTGCAGGCACATTCACAGCCCTGGCAACAGGCACAGTCCCAGTCCTGGCTGCAGCCGCATTCATAGCCCTGGCTGCAGGCGCATTCACAGCCCTGGCTGCAGCCGCATTCACAGCCCTGGCTGCAGCGGCATTCACAGCTATGGCTGCAAGCGCATTCACAGCCCTGGCTGCAGGCGCATTCACAGCCCAGGCTACAGCAGCTTTCACAGCCCTGGCTGCAGGAGCCTTCACAGCCCTGGCTGCAGGTGCATTCACAGCCCTGGCTGCAGGAACATTCACAGCCCAGGCTTCAGTCACATTAACAACCCTGGCTGCAGGCGCATTCACAGCCCCGGCTGCAGGCGCATTCACAGCCCTGGCTGCAGCCACATTCACAGACCTGGCTGCAGCCGCTTTCACAGCCCTGGCTGCAGGTGCATTCACAGCCCTGGCTGCAGGTGCATTCACAGCCCTGGCTGCAGGCACATTCTCAGCCCTGGCTGCAGGCGCATTCACAGCCCTGGCTGCAGCCACATTCACAGCCCTGGCTGCAGCCACATTCACAGCCCTAGCTGCAGGAGCATTCACAGCCCTGTCTGCAGGCGCATTCACTGCCCTGGCTGCAGGCGCATTTACAGCTCTGGCTGCAGGCGCATTCACAGCCCTGGCTGCAGGTGCATTCACAGCCCTGGCAGCAGGCACAGTCCCAGCCCTGGCGGCAGGCGCATTCACAGCCCTGGCTGCAGGAGCATTCACAGCCCTGGCCGCAGACGCATTCACAGCCCTGGCTGCAGGCGCATTCACAGCCCTGGCTGCAGGAGCATTCACAGCCCTGGCTGCAGGCGCATTCACAGCCCTGGTTGCAGCTGCATTCACAGCCCTGGCTGCAGGCGCATTCACAGCCCTGGCTGCAGGCGCATTCACAGCCCTGGCTGCAGGTGCATTCACAGCCCTGGCAACAGGCACAGTCCCAGTCCTGGCTGCAGGCGCATTCACAGCCCTGGCTGCAGGTGCATTCACAGCCCTGGCACCAGGTGCATTCACAGCCCTGGCTGCAGCTGCATTCACAGCCCTGGCTGCAGGTGCAGTCACAGCCCTGGCTGCAGGCGCATTCACAGCCCTGGCTGCAGGCGCATTCACAGCCCTGGCTGCAGGCGCATTCACAGCCCTGGCTGCAGGCGCATTCACAGCCCTGGCTGCAGGAGCATTCACAGCCCTGGCTGCAGGCGCATTCACAGCCCTGGTTGCAGCTGCATTCACAGCCCTGGCTGCAGGCGCATTCACAGCCCTGGCTGCAGGCGCATTCACAGCCCTGGCTGCAGGTGCATTCACAGCCCTGGCAACAGGCACAGTCCCAGTCCTGGCTGCAGCCGCATTTATAGCCCTGGCTGCAGGCGCATTCACAGCCCTGGCTGCAGCCACATTCACAGCCCTAGCTGCAGGAGCATTCACAGCCCTGGCTGCAGGCGCATTCACAGCCCTGGCTGCAGGTGCATTCACAGCCCTGGCCACAGCTGCA
This sequence comes from Lissotriton vulgaris, assembly GCF_964263255.1. NCBI lineage: Eukaryota > Metazoa > Chordata > Amphibia > Caudata > Salamandridae > Lissotriton > Lissotriton vulgaris. The sequence goes on along the minus strand of NC_141700.1, from coordinate 479,368,149 downwards.
TTCACAGCCCTGAACACAGGCGCATTCACTGCCCTGGCTGCAGGCGCATTCACAGCCCTGGCTGCAGGAGCATTCACAGCCCTGGCTGCAGGCGCATTCACAGCCCTGGCTGCAGCCGCTTTCACAGCCCTGGCTGCAGTCGCATTCACAGCCCTGGCTGCAGGTGCATTCACAGCCCTGGCTGCAGGCACATTCACAGCCCTGGCTGCAGGCACATTCACAGCCCTGGCTGCAGGCACATTCACAGCCCTGGCTGCAGGCCCATTCACAGCCCTGGCTGCAGGCACATTCACAGCCCTGGCTGCAGGCGCATTCACAGCCCTGGCTGCAGCCACATTCACAGCCCTGGCTGCAGCCGCTTTCACAGCCCTGGCTGCAGGCGCATTCACAGCCCTGGCTGCAGGCACATTCACAGCCCTGGCTGCAGGCACATTCACAGCCCTGGCTGCAGGCACATTCACAGCCCTGGCTGCAGCCACATTCACAGCCCTGGCTGCAGCCACATTCACAGCCCCGGCTGCAGGAGCATTCACAGCCCTGGCTGCAGGCGCATTCACAGCCCTGGCTGCAGCCACATTCACAGCCCTGGCTGCAGGCGCATTCACAGCCCTGGCTGCAGGAGCATTCACAGCCCTGGCTGCAGGCGCATTCACAGCCCTGGTTGCAGCTGCATTCACAGCCCTGGCTGCAGGCGTATTCACAGCCCTGGCTGCAGGTGCATTCACAGCCCTGGCTGCAGGTGCATTCACAGCCCTGGCAACAGGCACAGTCCCAGTCCTGGCTGCAGCCGCATTTATAGCCCTGGCTGCAGGCGCATTCACAGCCCTGGCTGCAGCCACATTCACAGCCCTAGCTGCAGGAGCATTCACAGCCCTGGCTGCAGGCGCATTCACAGCCCTGGCTGCAGGTGCATTCACAGCCCTGGCCACAGCTGCATTCACAGCCCTGAACACAGGCGCATTCACTGCCCTGGCTGCAGGCGCATTCACAGCCCTGGCTGCAGGAGCATTCACAGCCCTGGCTGCAGGCGCATTCACAGCCCTGGCTGCAGCCGCTTTCACAGTACTGGCTGCAGACGCATTCACAGCCCTGGCTGCAGGTGCATTCACAGCCCTGGCTGCAGGCACATTCACAGCCCTGGCTGCAGGCACATTCACAGCCCTGGCTGCAGGCACATTCACAGCCCTGGCTGCAGGCCCATTCACAGCCCTGGCTGCAGGCACATTCACAGCCCTGGCTGCAGGCACATTCACAGCCCTGGCTGCAGCCGCATTCACAGCCCTGGCTGCAGCCGCTTTCACAGCCCTGGCTGCAGGCGCATTCACAGCCCTGGCTGCAGGTGCTTTCACAGCCCTGGCTGCAGGCACATTCACAGCCCTGGCTGCAGGCACATTCACAGCCCTGGCTGCAGGCACATTCACAGCCCTGGCTGCAGGCACATTCACAGCCCTGGCTGCAGCCACATTCACAGCCCTGGCTGCAGCCACATTCACAGCCCTGGCTGCAGGAGCATTCACAGCCCTGGCTGCAGGCGCATTCACAGCCCAGGCTGCAGCCGCTTTCACAGCCCTGGCTGCAGGCGCATTCACAGCCCTGGCTGCAGGTGCATTCACAGCCCTGGCTGCAGGCACATTCACAGCCCTGGCTTCAGGCACATTCACAGCCCTGGCTGCAGGCGCATTCACAGCCCTGGCAGCAGGTGCATTCATAGCCCTGGCTGCAGCCGTATTCACAGCCCTGCATGCAGGCACATTCACAGCCCTGGCTGCAGGTGCATTCACAGCCCTGGCTGCAGGAGCATTCACAGCCCCGGCTGCAGGAGCATTCACAGCCCCGGCTGCAGGTGCATTCACAGCCCTGGCTGCAGCCGCTTTCACAGCCCTGGCTGCAGGCGCATTCACAGCCCTGGCTGCAGGTGCATTCACAGCCCTGGCTGCAGGCACATTCACAGCCCTGGCTTCAGGCACATCCACAGCTCTGGCTGCAGGCGCATTCACAGCCCTGGCAGCAGGTGCATTCATAGCCCTGGCTGCAGCCGTATTCACAGCCCTGCATGCAGGCACATTCACAGCCCTGGCTGCAGGTGCATTCACAGCCCTGGCTGCAGGAGCATTCACAGCCCCGGCTGCAGGAGCATTCACAGCCCCGGCTGCAGGTGCATTCACAGCCCTGGCTGCAGCCGCTTTCACAGCCCTGGCTGCAGGCGCATTCACAGCCCTGGCTGCAGGTGCATTCACAGCCCTGGCGCAGCTGCATTCACAGCCCTGAACACAGGCGCATTCACAGCCCCGGCTGCAGCCACATTCACAGCCCTGGCTGCAGCCGCTTTCACAGCCCTGGCTGCAGGTGCATTCACAGCCCTGGCTGCAGGTGCATTCACAGCCCTGGCTGCAGGCACATTCACAGCCCTGGCTGCAGGCACATTCACAGCCCTGGCTGCAGGCACATTCGCAGCCCTGGCTTCAGGCGCATTCACAGCCCTGGCTGCAGCCACATTCACAGCCCTGGCTGCAGCCACATTCACAGCCCTAGCTGCAGGAGCATTCACAGCCCTGGCTGCAGGCGCATTCACAGCCCTGGCTGCAGGTGCATTCACAGCCCTGGCCGCAGCTGCATTCACAGCCCTGAACACAGGCGCATTCACTGCCCTGGCTGCAGGCGCATTTACAGCTCTGGCTGCAGGCGCATTCACAGCCCTGGCTGCAGGTGCATTCACAGCCCTGGCAACAGGCACAGTCCCAGCCCTGGCAGCAGGTGCATTCACAGCCCTGGCTGCAGGAGCATTCACAGCCCTGGCTGCAGACGCATTCACAGCCCTGGCTGCAGGCACATTCACAGCCCTGGCTGCAGGTGCATTCACAGCCCTGGCAACAGGCACAGTCCCAGTCCTGGCTGCAGGCGCATTCACAGCCCTGGCTGCAGGTGCATTCACAGTCCTGGCACCAGGTGCATTCACAGCCCTGGCTGCAGCTGCATTCACAGTACAGGCTGCTGGCGCATTCACAGCCCTGGCTGCAGGCACATTCACAGCCCTGGCTGCAGGTGCATTCACAGCCCTGGCTGCAGGCGCATTCACAGCCCTGGCTGCAGCCACATTCACAGCCCTGGCTGCAGCGGCATTCACAGCTATGGCTGCAGGTACATTCACAGCTCTGGCTGCAGGCACATTCACAGCCCTGGCTGCAGGCACATTCACAGCTCTGGCTGCGGGGGCATTCACAGCCCTGGCTGCAGGCGCAATAACAGCCCTGGCTGCAGGTGCATTCACAGCCCTGGCTGCAGGCGCATTCATAGCCCTGGCTGCAGCCGCATTCATAGCCCTGGCTGCAGGCACATTCACAGCTCTGGCTGCAGGCGCATTCACAGCCCTGGCTGCAGGTGCATTCATAGCCCTGGCTGCAGCCGTATTCACAGCCCTGCTTGCAGGCACATTCACAGCCCTGGCTGCAGGTGCATTCACAGCCCTGGCTGCAGGAGCATTCACAGCTCTGGCTGCAGGCGCATTCACAGCCCTGGCTGCAGGTGCATTCATAGCCCTGGCTGCAGCCGTATTCACAGCCCTGCTTGCAGGCACATTCACAGCCCTGGCTGCAGGTGCATTCACAGCCCTGGCTGCAGGAGCATTCACAGCCCCAGCTGCAGGAGCATTCACAGCCCCAGCTGCAGGTGCATTCACAGCTCTGGCTGCAGGAGCTTTCACAGCCCTGGCTGCAGGCGCATTCACAGCCTTGGCTGCAGGCGCATTCACAGCCCTGGCCGCAGCTGCATTCACAGCCCTGGTCGCAGGCGATTCACAGCCCTGGCTGCAGGCGCATTCACAGCCATGGCTGCAGGTGCATTCACAGCCCTGGCTGCAGGCACAGTCCCAGCCCTGGCTGCAGGCGCTTTCACAGCCGTGGCTGCAGGTGCATTTACAGCCCTCGCAGCAGGTGCATTCACAGCCCTGGCTGCAGGTGCATTCACAGCCCTGGCTGCAGGTGCATTCACAGCCCTGGCTGCAGGCGCATTCACAGCCCTGGCTGCAGGCACATTCACAGCCTTGGCTGCATGAGCATTCACAGCCCTGGGTGCAGGTGCATTCACAGCCCTGACCGCAGCTGCATTCACATCCCTTGCTGCAGCTGAATTCACAGTCCTGGCCGCTGGCGTATTCACAGCCCTGGCTGCGGCGCATTCACAGCCCTGGCTGCAGCCGCTTTCACAGCCCTGGCTGCAGGCGCATTCACAGCCCTGGCTGCAGGTGCATTCACAGCCCTGGCCGCAGCTGCATTCACAGCCCTGAACACAGGCGCATTCACAGCCCCGGCTGCAGGCGCATTCACAGCCCTGGCTGCAGCCACATTCACAGCCCTGGCTGCAGACACATTCACAGCCCTGGCTGCAGGAGCATTCACAGCCCTGGCAACAGGCACAGTCCCAGCCCTGGCGGCAGGTGCATTCACAGCCCTGGCTGCAGGAGCATTCACAGCCCTGGCTGCAGACGCATTCACAGCCCTGGCTGCAGGCACATTCACAGCCCTGGCTGCAGGAGCATTCACAGCCCTGGCTGCAGGCGCATTCACAGCCCTGGTTGCAGCTGCATTCACAGCCCTAGCTGCAGGCGCATTCACAGCCCTGGCTGCAGGCGCATTCACAGCGCTGGCTGCAGGTGCATTCACAGCCCTGGCAACAGGCACAGTCCCAGTCCTGGCTGCAGGCGCATTCACAGCCCTGGCTGCAGGTGCATTCACAGCCCTGGCACCAGGTGCATTCACAGCCCTGGCTGCAGCTGCATTCACAGTACAGGCTGCTGGCGCATTCACAGCCCTGGCTGCAGGCACATTCACAGCCCTGGCTGCAGGTGCATTCACAGCCCTGGCTGCAGACACAGTCACAGCCCTGGCTGCATGCGCATTCACAGCCCTGGCTGCAGGTGCAGTCACAGCCCTGACTGCAGGCGCATTCACAGCCCTGGCTGCAGGCACAGTCACAGCCCTGGCTGCATGCGCATTCACAGCCCTGGCTGCAGGTGCAGTCACAGCCCTGACTGCAGGCGCATTCACAGCCCTGGCTGCAGGCACATTCACAGCCCTGGCTGCAGCTGCATTCATAGCCCTGGCTGCAGCTGCATTCACAGTCCTGGCTGCAGCTGCATTCACTGCCCTGACTTCAGCCGCATTCATAGCCCTGGCTGCAGGCGCATTCACAGCCCTGGCTGCAGCCGCATTCACAGCCCTGGCTGCAGCCGCATTCACAGCTATGGCTGCAGGTACATTCACAGCTCTGGCTGCAGGCACATTCACAGCCCTGGCTGCAGGCACATTCACAGCTCTGTCTGCGGAAGCATTCACAGCCCTGGCTGCAGGCGCAATAACAGCCCTGGCTGCAGGTGCATTCACAGCCCTGGCTGCAGGCGCATTCATAGCCCTGGCTGCAGCCGCATTCATAGCCCTGGCTGCAGGCACATTCACAGCTCTGGCTGCAGGCGCATTCACAGCCCTGGCTGCAGGTGCATTCATAGCCCTGGCTGCAGCCGTATTCACAGCCCTGCTTGCAGGCACATTCACAGCCCTGGCTGCAGGTGCATTCACAGCCCTGGCTGCAGGAGCATTCACAGCCCCAGCTGCAGGAGCATTCACAGCCCCGGCTGCAGGTGCATTCACAGCTCTGGCTGCAGGAGCTTTCACAGCCCTGGCTGCAGGCGCATTCACAGCCTTGGCTGCAGGCGCATTCACAGCCCTGGCCGCAGCTGCATTCACAGCCCTGGTCGCAGGCGATTCACAGCCCTGGCTGCAGGCGCATTCACAGCCATGGCTGCAGGCGCATTCACAGCCCTGGCTGCAGGCGCATTCACAGCCCTGGCTGCAGGTGCATTCACAGCCCTGGCAACAGGCACAGTCCCAGTCCTGGCTGCAGCCGCATTTATAGCCCTGGCTACAGGCGCATTCACAGCCCTGGCTGCAGCCACATTCACAGCCCTAGCTGCAGGAGCATTCACAGCCCTGGCTGCAGGCGCATTCACAGCCCTGGCTGCAGGTGCATTCACAGCCCTGGCCACAGCTGCATTCACAGCCCTGAACACAGGCGCATTCACTGCCGTGGCTGCAGGCGCATTCACAGCCCTGGCTGCAGGAGCATTCACAGCCCTGGCTGCAGGCGCATTCACAGCCCTGGCTGCAGCCGCTTTCACAGCCCTGGCTGCAGTCGCATTCACAGCCCTGGCTGCAGCCGCTTTCACAGCCCTGGCTGCAGTCGCATTCACAGCCCTGGCTGCAGGTGCATTCACAGCCCTGGCTGCAGGCACATTCACATCCCTGGCTGCAGCCGAATTCACAGCCCTGGCTGCAGCGGCATTCACAGCTATGTCTGCAGGTGCATTCACAGCCCTGGCTGCAGGCACATTCACAGCCCTGGCTGCAGGCACATTCACAGCCCTGGCTGCAGGCACATTCACAGCCCTGGCTGCAGGCGCATTCACAGCACTGGCTGCAGCCACATTCACAGCCCTGGCTGCAGCCGCTTTCACAGCCCTGGCTGCAGGTGCATTCACAGCCCTGGCTGCAGGTGCATTCACAGCCCTGGCTGCAGGCGCATTCACAGCCCTGGCTGCAGGCACATTCACAGCCTTGGCTGCATGAGCATTCACAGCCCTGGGCGCAGGTGCATTCACAGCCCTGACCGCAGCTGCATTCACATCCCTTGCTGCAGCTGAATTCACAGTCCTGGCCGCTGGCGTATTCACAGCCCTGGCTGCGGCGCATTCACAGCCCTGGCTGCAGCCGCTTTCACAGCCCTGGCTGCAGGCGCATTCACAGCCCTGGCTGCAGGTGCATTCACAGCCCTGGCCGCAGCTGCATTCACAGCCCTGAACACAGGCGCATTCACAGCCCCGGCTGCAGGCGCATTCACAGCCCTGGCTGCAGCCACATTCACAGCCCTGGCTGCAGCCGCTTTCACAGCCCTGGCTGCAGGTGCATTCACAGCCCTGGCTGCAGGTGCATTCACAGCCCTGGCTGCAGGCACATTCACAGCCCTGGCTGCAGGCACATTCACAGCCCTGGCTGCAGGCACATTCGCAGCCCTGGCTTCAGGCGCATTCACAGCCCTGGCTGCAGCCACATTCACAGCCCTGGCTGCAGCCACATTCACAGCCCTAGCTGCAGGAGCATTCACAGCCCTGGCTGCAGGCGCATTCACAGCCCTGGCTGCAGGTGCATTCACAGCCCTGGCCGCAGCTGCATTCACAGCCCTGAACACAGGCGCATTCACTGCCCTGGCTGCAGGCGCATTTACAGCTCTGGCTGCAGGCGCATTCACAGCCCTGGCTGCAGGTGCATTCACAGCCCTGGCAACAGGCACAGTCCCAGCCCTGGCGGCAGGCGCATTCACAGCCCTGGCTGCAGGAGCATTCACAGCCCTGGCTGCAGACGCATTCACAGCCCTGGCTGCAGACACATTCACAGCCCTGGCTGCAGGAGCATTCACAGCCCTGGCTGCAGGCGCATTCACAGCCCTGGTTGCAGCTGCATTCACAGCCCTAGCTGCAGGCGCATTCACAGCCCTGGCTGCAGGCGCATTCACAGCGCTGGCTGCAGGTGCATTCACAGCCCTGGCAACAGGCACAGTCCCAGTCCTGGCTGCAGGCGCATTCACAGCCCTGGCTGCAGGTGCATTCACAGCCCTGGCACCAGGTGCATTCACAGCCCTGGCTGCAGCTGCATTCACAGTACAGGCTGCTGGCGCATTCACAGCCCTGGCTGCAGGCACATTCACAGCCCTGGCTGCAGGTGCATTCACAGCCCTGGCTGCAGACACAGTCACAGCCCTGGCTGCATGCGCATTCACAGCCCTGGCTGCAGGTGCAGTCACAGCCCTGACTGCAGGCGCATTCACAGCCCTGGCTGCAGGCACAGTCACAGCCCTGGCTGCATGCGCATTCACAGCCCTGGCTGCAGGTGCAGTCACAGCCCTGACTGCAGGCGCATTCACAGCCCTGGCTGCAGGCACATTCACAGCCCTGGCTGCAGCTGCATTCATAGCCCTGGCTGCAGCTGCATTCACAGTCCTGGCTGCAGCTGCATTCACTGCCCTGACTTCAGCCGCATTCATAGCCCTGGCTGCAGGCGCATTCACAGCCCTGGCTGCAGCCGCATTCACAGCCCTGGCTGCAGCGGCATTCACAGCTATGGCTGCAGGTACATTCACAGCTCTGGCTGCAGGCACATTCACAGCCCTGGCTGCAGGCACATTCACAGCTCTGGCTGCGGAAGCATTCACAGCCCTGGCTGCAGGCGCAATAACAGCCCTGGCTGCAGGTGCATTCACAGCCCTGGCTGCAGGCGCATTCATAGCCCTGGCTGCAGCCGCATTCATAGCCCTGGCTGCAGGCACATTCACAGCTCTGGCTGCAGGCGCATTCACAGCCCTGGCTGCAGGTGCATTCATAGCCCTGGCTGCAGCCGTATTCACAGCCCTGCTTGCAGGCACATTCACAGCCCTGGCTGCAGGTGCATTCACAGCCCTGGCTGCAGGAGCATTCACAGCCCCAGCTGCAGGAGCATTCACAGCCCCGGCTGCAGGTGCATTCACAGCTCTGGCTGCAGGAGCTTTCACAGCCCTGGCTGCAGGCGCATTCACAGCCTTGGCTGCAGGCGCATTCACAGCCCTGGCCGCAGCTGCATTCACAGCCCTGGTCGCAGGCGATTCACAGCCCTGGCTGCAGGCGCATTCACAGCCATGGCTGCAGGCGCATTCACAGCCCTGGCTGCAGGCGCATTCACAGCCCTGGCTGCAGGTGCATTCACAGCCCTGGCAACAGGCACAGTCCCAGTCCTGGCTGCAGCCGCATTTATAGCCCTGGCTACAGGCGCATTCACAGCCCTGGCTGCAGCCACATTCACAGCCCTAGCTGCAGGAGCATTCACAGCCCTGGCTGCAGGCGCATTCACAGCCCTGGCTGCAGGTGCATTCACAGCCCTGGCTGCAGGTGCATTCACAGCCCTGGCCACAGCTGCATTCACAGCCCTGAACACAGGCGCATTCACTGCCCTGGCTGCAGGCGCATTCACAGCCCTGGCTGCAGGAGCATTCACAGCCCTGGCTGCAGGCGCATTCACAGCCCTGGCTGCAGCCGCTTTCACAGCCCTGGCTGCAGTCGCATTCACAGCCCTGGCTGCAGGTGCATTCACAGCCCTGGCTGCAGGCACATTCACAGCCCTGGCTGCAGGCACATTCACAGCCCTGGCTGCAGGCACATTCACAGCCCTGGCTGCAGGCCCATTCACAGCCCTGGCTGCAGGCACATTCACAGCCCTGGCTGCAGGCGCATTCACAGCCCTGGCTGCAGCCACATTCACAGCCCTGGCTGCAGCCACATTCACAGCCCTGGCTGCAGGAGCATTCACAGCCCTGGCTGCAGGCGCATTCACAGCCCTGGCTGCAGGTGCATTCACAGCCCTGGCAACAGGCACAGTCCCAGTCCTGGCTGCAGCCGCATTTATAGCCCTGGCTGCAGGCGCATTCACAGCCCTGGCTGCAGCCACATTCACAGCCCTAGCTGAAGCCACATTCACAGCCCTAGCTGCAGGCGCATTCACAGCCCTGGCTGCAGGTGCATTCACAGCCCTGGCCACAGCTGCATTCACAGCCCTGAACACAGGCGCATTCACTGCCCTGGCTGCAGGCGCATTCACAGCCCTGGCTGCAGGAGCATTCACAGCCCTGGCTGCAGGCGCATTCACAGCCCTGGCTGCAGCCGCTTTCACAGCCCTGGCTGCAGTCGCATTCACAGCCCTGGCTGCAGGTGCATTCACAGCCCTGGCTGCAGGCACATTCACAGCCCTGGCTGCAGGCACATTCACAGCCCTGGCTGCAGGCACATTCACAGCCCTGGCTGCAGGCCCATTCACAGCCCTGGCTGCAGGCACATTCACAGCCCTGGCTGCAGGCACATTCACAGCCCTGGCTGCAGCCACATTCACAGCCCTGGCTGCAGCCACATTCACAGCCCTGGCTGCAGGAGCATTCACAGCCCTGGCTGCAGGCGCATTCACAGCCCTGGCTGCAGCCACATTCACAGCCCTGGCAGCAGGTTCATTCACAGCCCTGGCTGCAGGCGCATTCACAGCCCTGGCAGCAGCTGCATTCACAGCCCGGGCCGCAGCTGCATTCACAGCCCTGAACACAGGCGCATTCACAGCCCTGGCTGCAGGCGCATTTACAGCCCTGGCTGCAGGTGCATTCACAGCCCTGGCAACAGGCACAGTCCCAGTCCTGGCTGCAGCCGCATTCATAGCCCTGGCTGCAGGCGCATTCACAGCCCTGGCTGCAGCTGCATTCACAGCCCTGGCTGCAGGCGCATTCACAGCCCAGGCTGCAGCCGCTTTCACAGCCCTGGCTGCAGGAGCATTCACAGCCCCGGCCGCAGGTGCATTCACAGCCCTGGCTGCAGCCGCTTTCACAGCCCTGGCTGCAGGCGCATTCACAGCCCTGGCTGCAGGTGCATTCACAGGCCTGGCCGCAGCTGCATTCACAGCCCTGAACACAGGCGCATTCACAGCCCCGGCTGCAGGCGCATTCACAGCCCTGGCTGCAGCCACATTCACAGCCCTGGCTGCAGCCGCTTTCACAGCCCTGGCTGCAGGTGCATTCACAGCCCTGGCTGCAGGTGCATTCACAGCCCTGGCTGCAGGCACATTCACAGCCCTGGCTGCAGGCACATTCACAGCCCTGGCTGCAGGCACATTCGCAGCCCTGGCTTCAGGCGCATTCACAGCCCTGGCTGCAGCCACATTCACAGCCCTGGCTGCAGCCACATTCACAGCCCTAGCTGCAGGAGCATTCACAGCCCTGGCTGCAGGCGCATTCACAGCCCTGGCTGCAGGTGCATTCACAGCCCTGGCCGCAGCTGCATTCACAGCCCTGAACACAGGCGCATTCACTGCCCTGGCTGCAGGCGCATTTACAGCTCTGGCTGCAGGTGCATTCACAGCCCTGGCAACAGGCACAGTCCCAGTCCTGGCTGCAGCCGCATTCATAGCCCTGGCTGCAGGCGCATTCACAGCCCTGGCTGCAGCTGCATTCACAGCCCTGGCTGCAGGCGCATTCACAGCCCAGGCTGCAGCCGCTTTCACAGCCCTGGCTGCAGGAGCATTCACAGCCCCGGCCGCAGGTGCATTCACAGCCCTGGCTGCAGCCGCTTTCACAGCCCTGGCTGCAGGCGCATTCACAGCCCTGGCTGCAGGTGCATTCACAGGCCTGGCCGCAGCTGCATTCACAGCCCTGAACACAGGCGCATTCACAGCCCCGGCTGCAGGCGCATTCACAGCCCTGGCTGCAGCCACATTCACAGCCCTGGCTGCAGCCGCTTTCACAGCCCTGGCTGCAGGTGCATTCACAGCCCTGGCTGCAGGTGCATTCACAGCCCTGGCTGCAGGCACATTCACAGCCCTGGCTGCAGGCACATTCACAGCCCTGGCTGCAGGCACATTCGCAGCCCTGGCTTCAGGCGCATTCACAGCCCTGGCTGCAGCCACATTCACAGCCCTGGCTGCAGCCACATTCACAGCCCTAGCTGCAGGAGCATTCACAGCCCTGGCTGCAGGCGCATTCACAGCCCTGGCTGCAGGTGCATTCACAGCCCTGGCCGCAGCTGCATTCACAGCCCTGAACACAGGCGCATTCACTGCCCTGGCTGCAGGCGCATTTACAGCTCTGGCTGCAGGCGCATTCACAGCCCTGGCTGCAGGTGCATTCACAGCCCTGGCAACAGGCACAGTCCCAGCCCTGGCGGCAGGCGCATTCACAGCCCTGGCTGCAGGAGCATTCACAGCCCTGGCTGCAGACGCATTCACAGCCCTGGCTGCAGGCACATTCACAGCCCTGGCTGCAGGAGCATTCACAGCCCTGGCTGCAGGCGCATTCACAGCCCTGGTTGCAGCTGCATTCACAGCCCTAGCTGCAGGCGCATTCACAGCCCTGGCTGCAGGCGCATTCACAGCGCTGGCTGCAGGTGCATTCACGGCCCTGGCAACAGGCACAGTCCCAGTCCTGGCTGCAGGCGCATTCACAGCCCTGGCTGCAGGTGCATTCACAGCCCTGGCACCAGGTGCATTCACAGCCCTGGCTGCAGCTGCATTCACAGTACAGGCTGCTGGCGCATTCACAGCCCTGGCTGCAGGCACATTCACAGCCCTGGCTGCAGGTGCATTCACAGCCCTGGCTGCAGACACAGTCACAGCCCTGGCTGCATGCGCATTCACAGCCCTGGCTGCAGGTGCACTCACAGCCCTGACTGCAGGCGCATTCACAGCCCTGGCTGCAGGCACAGTCACAGCCCTGGCTGCATGCGCATTCACAGCCCTGGCTGCAGGTGAAGTCACAGCCCTGACTGCAGGCGCATTCACAGCCCTGGCTGCAGGCACATTCACAGCCCTGGCTGCAGCTGCATTCATAGCCCTGGCTGCAGCTGCATTCACAGTCCTGGCTGCAGCTGCATTCACTGCCCTGACTTCAGCCGCATTCATAGCCCTGGTTGCAGGCGCATTCACAGCCCTGGCTGCAGCCGCATTCACAGCCCTGGCTGCAGCGGCATTCACAGCTATGGCTGCAGGTACATTCACAGCTCTGGCTGCAGGCACATTCACAGCCCTGGCTGCAGGCACATTCACAGCTCTGGCTGCGGGGGCATTCACAGCCCTGGCTGCAGGCGCAATAACAGCCCTGGCTGCAGGTGCATTCACAGCCCTGGCTGCAGGCGCATTCATAGCCCTGGCTGCAGCCGCATTCATAGCCCTGGCTGCAGGCACATTCACAGCTCTGGCTGCAGGCACATTCACAGCCCTGGCTGCAGGTGCATTCATAGCCCTGGCTGCAGCCGTATTCACAGCCCTGCTTGCAGGCACATTCACAGCCCTGGCTGCAGGTGCATTCACAGCCCTGGCTGCAGGAGCATTCACAGCCCCAGCTGCAGGAGCATTCACAGCCCCGGCTGCAGGTGCATTCACAGCTCTGGCTGCAGGAGCTTTCACAGCCCTGGCTGCAGGCGCATTCACAGCCTTGGCTGCAGGCGCATTCACAGCCCTGGCCGCAGCTGCATTCACAGCCCTGGTCGCAGGCGATTCACAGCCCTGGCTGCAGGCGCATTCACAGCCATGGCTGCAGGTGCATTCACAGCCCTGGCTGCAGGCACAGTCCCAGCCCTGGCTGCAGGCGCTTTCACAGCCGTGGCTGCAGGTGCATTTACAGCCCTCACAGCAGGTGCATTCACAGCCCTGGCTGCAGGCGCATTCACAGCCCTGGCTGCAGGTGCATTCACAGCCCTGGCTGCAGGCGCATTCACAGCCCTGGCTGCAGGCACATTCACAGCCTTGGCTGCATGAGCATTCACAGCCCTGGGCGCAGGTGCATTCACAGCCCTGACCGCAGCTGCATTCACATCCCTTGCTGCAGCTGAATTCACAGTCCTGGCCGCTGGCGTATTCACAGCCCTGGCTGCGGCGCATTCACAGCCCAGGCTGCAGCCGCTTTCACAGCCCTGGCTGCAGGCGCATTCACAGCCCTGGCTGCAGGTGCATTCACAGCCCTGGCCGCAGCTGCATTCACAGCCCTGAACACAGGCGCATTCACAGCCCCGGCTGCAGGCGCATTCACAGCCCTGGCTGCAGCCACATTCACAGCCCTGGCTGCAGGAGCATTCACAGCCCTGGCTGCAGGCGCATTCACAGCCCTGGCTGCAGCCGCTTTCACAGCCCTGGCTGCAGTCGCATTCACAGCCCTGGCTGCAGGTGCATTCACAGCCCTGGCTGCAGGCACATTCACAGCCCTGGCTGCAGGCACATTCACAGCCCTGGCTGCAGGCACATTCACAGCCCTGGCTGCAGGCCCATTCACAGCCCTGGCTGCAGGCACATTCACAGCCCTGGCTGCAGGCGCATTCACAGCCCTGGCTGCAGCCACATTCACAGCCCTGGCTGCAGCCACATTCACAGCCCTGGCTGCAGGAGCATTCACAGCCCTGGCTGCAGGCGCATTCACAGCCCTGGCTGCAGGTGCATTCACAGCCCTGGCAACAGGCACAGTCCCAGTCCTGGCTGCAGCCGCATTTATAGCCCTGGCTGCAGGCGCATTCACAGCCCTGGCTGCAGCCACATTCACAGCCCTAGCTGCAGCCACATTCACAGCCCTAGCTGCAGGCGCATTCACAGCCCTGGCTGCAGGTGCATTCACAGCCCTGGCCACAGCTGCATTCACAGCCCTGAACACAGGCGCATTCACTGCCCTGGCTGCAGGCGCATTCACAGCCCTGGCTGCAGGAGCATTCACAGCCCTGGCTGCAGGCGCATTCACAGCCCTGGCTGCAGCCGCTTTCACAGCCCTGGCTGCAGTCGCATTCACAGCCCTGGCTGCAGGTGCATTCACAGCCCTGGCTGCAGGCACATTCACAGCCCTGGCTGCAGGCACATTCACAGCCCTGGCTGCAGGCACATTCACAGCCCTGGCTGCAGGCCCATTCACAGCCCTGGCTGCAGGCACATTCACAGCCCTGGCTGCAGGCGCATTCACAGCCCTGGCTGCAGCCGCATTCACAGCCCTGGCTGCAGCCGCTTTCACAGCCCTGGCTGCAGGCGCATTCACAGCCCTGGCTGCAGGTGCTTTCACAGCCCTGGCTGCAGGCACATTCACAGCCCTGGCTGCAGGCACATTCACAGCCCTGGCTGCAGGCACATTCACAGCCCTGGCTGCAGGCACATTCACAGCCCTGGCTGCAGCCACATTCACAGCCCTGGCTGCAGCCACATTCACAGCCCTGGCTGCAGGAGCATTCACAGCCCTGGCTGCAGGCGCATTCACAGCCCTGGCTGCAGCCACATTCACAGCCCTGGCAGCAGGTTCATTCACAGCCCTGGCTGCAGGCGCATTCACAGCCCTGGCAGCAGCTGCATTCACAGCCCGGGCCGCAGCTGCATTCACAGCCCTGAACACAGGCGCATTCACAGCCCTGGCTGCAGGCGCATTTACAGCCCTGGCTGCAGGTGCATTCACAGCCCTGGCAACAGGCACAGTCCCAGTCCTGGCTGCAGCCGCATTCATAGCCCTGGCTGCAGGCGCATTCACAGCCCTGGCTGCAGCTGCATTCACAGCCCTGGCTGCAGGCGCATTCACAGCCCAGGCTGCAGCCGCTTTCACAGCCCTGGCTGCAGGAGCATTCACAGCCCCGGCCGCAGGTGCATTCACAGCCCTGGCTGCAGCCGCTTTCACAGCCCTGGCTGCAGGCGCATTCACAGCCCTGGCTGCAGGTGCATTCACAGGCCTGGCCGCAGCTGCATTCACAGCCCTGAACACAGGCGCATTCACAGCCCCGGCTGCAGGCACATTCACAGCCCTGGCTGCAGCCACATTCACAGCCCTGGCTGCAGCCGCTTTCACAGCCCTGGCTGCAGGTGCATTCACAGCCCTGGCTGCAGGTGCATTCACAGCCCTGGCTGCAGGCACATTCACAGCCCTGGCTGCAGGCACATTCACAGCCCTGGCTGCAGGCACATTCGCAGCCCTGGCTTCAGGCGCATTCACAGCCCTGGCTGCAGCCACATTCACAGCCCTGGCTGCAGCCACATTCACAGCCCTAGCTGCAGGAGCATTCACAGCCCTGGCTGCAGGCGCATTCACAGCCCTGGCTGCAGGTGCATTCACAGCCCTGGCCGCAGCTGCATTCACAGCCCTGAACACAGGCGCATTCACTGCCCTGGCTGCAGGCGCATTTACAGCTCTGGCTGCAGGCGCATTCACAGCCCTGGCTGCAGGTGCATTCACAGCCCTGGCAACAGGCACAGTCCCAGCCCTGGCGGCAGGCGCATTCACAGCCCTGGCTGCAGGAGCATTCACAGCCCTGGCTGCAGACGCATTCACAGCCCTGGCTGCAGGCACATTCACAGCCCTGGCTGCAGGAGCATTCACAGCCCTGGCTGCAGGCGCATTCACAGCCCTGGTTGCAGCTGCATTCACAGCCCTAGCTGCAGGCGCATTCACAGCCCTGGCTGCAGGCGCATTCACAGCGCTGGCTGCAGGTGCATTCACGGCCCTGGCAACAGGCACAGTCCCAGTCCTGGCTGCAGGCGCATTCACAGCCCTGGCTGCAGGTGCATTCACAGCCCTGGCACCAGGTGCATTCACAGCCCTGGCTGCAGCTGCATTCACAGTACAGGCTGCTGGCGCATTCACAGCCCTGGCTGCAGGCACATTCACAGCCCTGGCTGCAGGTGCATTCACAGCCCTGGCTGCAGACACAGTCACAGCCCTGGCTGCATGCGCATTCACAGCCCTGGCTGCAGGTGCACTCACAGCCCTGACTGCAGGCGCATTCACAGCCCTGGCTGCAGGCACAGTCACAGCCCTGGCTGCATGCGCATTCACAGCCCTGGCTGCAGGTGAAGTCACAGCCCTGACTGCAGGCGCATTCACAGCCCTGGCTGCAGGCACATTCACAGCCCTGGCTGCAGCTGCATTCATAGCCCTGGCTGCAGCTGCATTCACAGTCCTGGCTGCAGCTGCATTCACTGCCCTGACTTCAGCCGCATTCATAGCCCTGGTTGCAGGCGCATTCACAGCCCTGGCTGCAGCCGCATTCACAGCCCTGGCTGCAGCGGCATTCACAGCTATGGCTGCAGGTACATTCACAGCTCTGGCTGCAGGCACATTCACAGCCCTGGCTGCAGGCACATTCACAGCTCTGGCTGCGGGGGCATTCACAGCCCTGGCTGCAGGCGCAATAACAGCCCTGGCTGCAGGTGCATTCACAGCCCTGGCTGCAGGCGCATTCATAGCCCTGGCTGCAGCCGCATTCATAGCCCTGGCTGCAGGCACATTCACAGCTCTGGCTGCAGGCACATTCACAGCCCTGGCTGCAGGTGCATTCATAGCCCTGGCTGCAGCCGTATTCACAGCCCTGCTTGCAGGCACATTCACAGCCCTGGCTGCAGGTGCATTCACAGCCCTGGCTGCAGGAGCATTCACAGCCCCAGCTGCAGGAGCATTCACAGCCCCGGCTGCAGGTGCATTCACAGCTCTGGCTGCAGGAGCTTTCACAGCCCTGGCTGCAGGCGCATTCACAGCCTTGGCTGCAGGCGCATTCACAGCCCTGGCCGCAGCTGCATTCACAGCCCTGGTCGCAGGCGATTCACAGCCCTGGCTGCAGGCGCATTCACAGCCATGGCTGCAGGTGCATTCACAGCCCTGGCTGCAGGCACAGTCCCAGCCCTGGCTGCAGGCGCTTTCACAGCCGTGGCTGCAGGTGCATTTACAGCCCTCACAGCAGGTGCATTCACAGCCCTGGCTGCAGGCGCATTCACAGCCCTGGCTGCAGGTGCATTCACAGCCCTGGCTGCAGGCGCATTCACAGCCCTGGCTGCAGGCACATTCACAGCCTTGGCTGCATGAGCATTCACAGCCCTGGGCGCAGGTGCATTCACAGCCCTGACCGCAGCTGCATTCACATCCCTTGCTGCAGCTGAATTCACAGTCCTGGCCGCTGGCGTATTCACAGCCCTGGCTGCGGCGCATTCACAGCCCAGGCTGCAGCCGCTTTCACAGCCCTGGCTGCAGGCGCATTCACAGCCCTGGCTGCAGGTGCATTCACAGCCCTGGCCGCAGCTGCATTCACAGCCCTGAACACAGGCGCATTCACAGCCCCGGCTGCAGGCGCATTCACAGCCCTGGCTGCAGCCACATTCACAGCCCTGGCTGCAGCCGCTTTCACAGCCCTGGCTGCAGGTGCATTCACAGCCCTGGCTGCAGGTGCATTCACAGCCCTGGCTGCAGGCACATTCACAGCCCTGGCTGCAGGCACATTCACAGCCCTGGCTGCAGGCACATTCGCAGCCCTGGCTTCAGGCGCATTCACAGCCCTGGCTGCAGCCACATTCACAGCCCTGGCTGCAGCCACATTCACAGCCCTAGCTGCAGGAGCATTCACAGCCCTGGCTGCAGGCGCATTCACAGCCCTGGCTGCAGGTGCATTCACAGCCCTGGCTGCAGGCACATTCGCAGCCCTGGCTTCAGGCGCATTCACAGCCCTGGCTGCAGCCACATTCACAGCCCTGGCTGCAGCCACATTCACAGCCCTAGCTGCAGGAGCATTCACAGCCCTGGCTGCAGGCGCATTCACAGCCCTGGCTGCAGGTGCATTCACAGCCCTGGCCGCAGCTGCATTCACAGCCCTGAACACAGGCGCATTCACTGCACTGGCTGCAGGCGCATTTACAGCTCTGGCTGCAGGCGCATTCACAGCCCTGGCTGCAGGTGCATTCACAGCCCTGGCAACAGGCACAGTCCCAGCCCTGGCGGCAGGCGCATTCACAGCCCTGGCTGCAGGAGCATTCACAGCCCTGGCTGCAGACGCATTCACAGCCCTGGCTGCAGGCACATTCACAGCCCTGGCTGCAGGAGCATTCACAGCCCTGGCTGCAGGCGCATTCACAGCCCTGGTTGCAGCTGCATTCACAGCCCTAGCTGCAGGCGCATTCACAGCCCTGGCTGCAGGCGCATTCACAGCGCTGGCTGCAGGTGCATTCACAGCCCTGGCAACAGGCACAGTCCCAGTCCTGGCTGCAGGCGCATTCACAGCCCTGGCTGCAGGTGCATTCACAGCCCTGGCACCAGGTGCATTCACAGCCCTGGCTGCAGCTGCATTCACAGTACAGGCTGCTGGCGCATTCACAGCCCTGGCTGCAGGCACATTCACAGCCCTGGCTGCAGGTGCATTCACAGCCCTGGCTGCAGACACAGTCACAGCCCTGGCTGCATGCGCATTCACAGCCCTGGCTGCAGGTGCAGTCACAGCCCTGACTGCAGGCGCATTCACAGCCCTGGCTGCAGGCACAGTCACAGCCCTGGCTGCATGCGCATTCACAGCCCTGGCTGCAGGTGCAGTCACAGCCCTGACTGCAGGCGCATTCACAGCCCTGGCTGCAGGCACATTCACAGCCCTGGCTGCAGCTGCATTCATAGCCCTGGCTGCAGCTGCATTCACAGTCCTGGCTGCAGCTGCATTCACTGCCCTGACTTCAGCCGCATTCATAGCCCTGGCTGCAGGCGCATTCACAGCCCTGGCTGCAGCCGCATTCACAGCCCTGGCTGCAGCGGCATTCACAGCTATGGCTGCAGGTACATTCACAGCTCTGGCTGCAGGCACATTCACAGCCCTGGCTGCAGGCACATTCACAGCTCTGGCTGCGGGGGCATTCACAGCCCTGGCTGCAGGCGCAATAACAGCCCTGGCTGCAGGTGCATTCACAGCCCTGGCTGCAGGCGCATTCATAGCCCTGGCTGCAGCCGCATTCATAGCCCTGGCTGCAGGCACATTCACAGCTCTGGCTGCAGGCGCATTCACAGCCCTGGCTGCAGGTGCATTCATAGCCCTGGCTGCAGCCGTATTCACAGCCCTGCTTGCAGGCACATTCACAGCCCTGGCTGCAGGTGCATTCACAGCCCTGGCTGCAGGAGCATTCACAGCCCCAGCTGCAGGAGCATTCACAGCCCCGGCTGCAGGTGCATTCACAGCTCTGGCTGCAGGAGCTTTCACAGCCCTGGCTGCAGGCACATTCACAGCCTTGGCCGCAGGCGCATTCACAGCCCTGGCCGCAGCTGCATTCACAGCCCTGGTCGCAGGCGATTCACAGCCCTGGCTGCAGGCGCATTCACAGCCATGGCTGCAGGCGCATTCACAGCCCTGGCTGCAGGCGCATTCACAGCCCTGGCTGCAGGTGCATTCACAGCCCTGGCAACAGGCACAGTCCCAGTCCTGGCTGCAGCCGCATTTATAGCCCTGGCTGCAGGCGCATTCACAGCCCTGGCTGTAGCCACATTCACAGCCCTAGCTGCAGGAGCATTCACAGCCCTGGCTGCAGGCGCATTCACAGCCCTGGCTGCAGGTGCATTCACAGCCCTGGCCACAGCTGCATTCACAGCCCTGAACACAGGCGCATTCACTGCCCTGGCTGCAGGCGCATTCACAGCCCTGGCTGCAGGAGCATTCACAGCCCTGGCTGCAGGCGCATTCACAGCCCTGGCTGCAGCCGCTTTCACAGCCCTGGCTGCAGTCGCATTCACAGCCCTGGCTGCAGGTGCATTCACAGCCCTGGCTGCAGGCACATTCACAGCCCTGGCTGCAGGCACATTCACAGCCCAGGCTGCAGGCACATTCACAGCCCTGGCTGCAGGCCCATTCACAGCCCTGGCTGCAGGCACATTCACAGCCCTGGCTGCAGGCGCATTCACAGCCCTGGCTGCAGCCACATTCACAGCCCTGGCTGCAGCCGCTTTCACAGCCCTGGCTGCAGGCGCATTCACAGCCCTGGCTGCAGGTGCTTTCACAGCCCTGGCTGCAGGCACATTCACAGCCCTGGCTGCAGGCACATTCACAGCCCTGGCTGCAGGCACATTCACAGCCCTGGCTGCAGGCACATTCACAGCCCTGGCTGCAGCCACATTCACAGCCCTGGCTGCAGCCACATTCACAGCCCTGGCTGCAGGAGCATTCACAGCCCTGGCTGCAGGCGCATTCACAGCCCTGGCTGCAGCCACATTCACAGCCCTGGCAGCAGGTTCATTCACAGCCCTGGCTGCAGGCGCATTCACAGCCCTGGCAGCAGCTGCATTCACAGCCCGGGCCGCAGCTGCATTCACAGCCCTGAACACAGGCGCATTCACAGCCCTGGCTGCAGGCGCATTTACAGCCCTGGCTGCAGGTGCATTCACAGCCCTGGCAACAGGCACAGTCCCAGTCCTGGCTGCAGCCGCATTCATAGCCCTGGCTGCAGGCGCATTCAGAGCCCTGGCTGCAGCTGCATTCACAGCCCTGGCTGCAGGCGCATTCACAGCCCAGGCTGCAGCCGCTTTCACAGCCCTGGCTGCAGGTGCATTCACAGCCCTGGCTGCAGGTGCATTCACAGCCCTGGCTGCAGGCACATTCACAGCCCTGGCTTCAGGCACATTCACAGCCCTGGCTGCAGGCGCATTCACAGCCCTGGCAGCAGGTGCATTCATAGCCCTGGCTGCAGCCGTATTCACAGCCCTGCATGCAGGCACATTCACAGCCCTGGCTGCAGGTGCATTCACAGCCCTGGCTGCAGGAGCATTCACAGCCCCGGCTGCAGGAGCATTCACAGCCCCGGCTGCAGGTGCATTCACAGCCCTGGCTGCAGCCGCTTTCACAGCCCTGGCTGCAGGCGCATTCACAGCCCTGGCTGCAGGTGCATTCACAGCCCTGGCTGCAGGCACATTCACAGCCCTGGCTTCAGGCACATCCACAGCTCTGGCTGCAGGCGCATTCACAGCCCTGGCAGCAGGTGCATTCATAGCCCTGGCTGCAGCCGTATTCACAGCCCTGCATGCAGGCACATTCACAGCCCTGGCTGCAGGTGCATTCACAGCCCTGGCTGCAGGAGCATTCACAGCCCCGGCTGCAGGAGCATTCACAGCCCCGGCTGCAGGTGCATTCACAGCCCTGGCTGCAGCCGCTTTCACAGCCCTGGCTGCAGGCGCATTCACAGCCCTGGCTGCAGGTGCATTCACAGCCCTGGCCGCAGCTGCATTCACAGCCCTGAACACAGGCGCATTCACAGCCCGGCTGCAGGCGCATTCACAGCTCTGGCTGCAGCCACATTCACAGCCCTGGCTGCAGCCGCTTTCACAGCCCTGGCTGCAGGTGCATTCACAGCCCTGGCTGCAGGTGCATTCACAGCCCTGGCTGCAGGCACATTCACAGCCCTGGCTGCAGGCACATTCACAGCCCTGGCTGCAGGCACATTTGCAGCCCTGGCTTCAGGCGCATTCACAGCCCTGGCTGCAGCCACATTCACAGCCCTGGCTGCAGCCACATTCACAGCCCTAGCTGCAGGAGCATTCACAGCCCTGGCTGCAGGCGCATTCACAGCCCTGGCTGCAGGTGCATTCACAGCCCTGGCCGCAGCTGCATTCACAGCCCTGAACACAGGCGCATTCACTGCCCTGGCTGCAGGCGCATTTACAGCTCTGGCTGCAGGCGCATTCACAGCCCTGGCTGCAGGTGCATTCACAGCCCTGGCAACAGGCACAGTCCCAGCCCTGGCGGCAGGCGCATTCACAGCCCTGGCTGCAGGAGCATTCACAGCCCTGGCTGCAGACGCATTCACAGCCCTGGCTGCAGGCACATTCACAGCCCTGGCTGCAGGAGCATTCACAGCCCTGGCTGCAGGCGCATTCACAGCCCTGGTTGCAGCTGCATTCACAGCCCTAGCTGCAGGCGCATTCACAGCCCTGGCTGCAGGCGCATTCACAGCGCTGGCTGCAGGTGCATTCACAGCCCTGGCAACAGGCACAGTCCCAGTCCTGGCTGCAGGCGCATTCACAGCCCTGGCTGCAGGTGCATTCACAGCCCTGGCACCAGGTGCATTCACAGCCCTGGCTGCAGCTGCATTCACAGTACAGGCTGCTGGCGCATTCACAGCCCTGGCTGCAGGCACATTCACAGCCCTGGCTGCAGGTGCATTCACAGCCCTGGCTGCAGACACAGTCACAGCCCTGGCTGCATGCGCATTCACAGCCCTGGCTGCAGGTGCAGTCACAGCCCTGACTGCAGGCGCATTCACAGCCCTGGCTGCAGGCACAGTCACAGCCCTGGCTGCATGCGCATTCACAGCCCTGGCTGCAGGTGCAGTCACAGCCCTGACTGCAGGCGCATTCACAGCCCTGGCTGCAGGCACATTCACAGCCCTGGCTGCAGCTGCATTCATAGCCCTGGCTGCAGCTGCATTCACAGTCCTGGCTGCAGCTGCATTCACTGCCCTGACTTCAGCCGCATTCATAGCCCTGGCTGCAGGCGCATTCACAGCCCTGGCTGCAGGTGCAGTCACAGCCCTGACTGCAGCGGCATTCACAGCTATGGCTGCAGGTACATTCACAGCTCTGGCTGCAGGCACATTCACAGCCCTGGCTGCAGGCACATTCACAGCTCTGGCTGCGGGGGCATTCACAGCCCTGGCTGCAGGCGCAATAACAGCCCTGGCTGCAGGTGCATTCACAGCCCTGGCTGCAGGCGCATTCATAGCCCTGGCTGCAGCCGCATTCATAGCCCTGGCTGCAGGCACATTCACAGCTCTGGCTGCAGGCGCATTCACAGCCCTGGTTGCAGCTGCATTCACAGCCCTGGCTGCAGGCGCATTCACAGCCCTGGCTGCAGGCGCATTCACAGCCCTGGCTGCAGGTGCATTCACAGCCCTGGCAACAGGCACAGTCCCAGTCCTGGCTGCAGGCGCATTCACAGCCCTGGCTGCAGGTGCATTCACAGCCCTGGCACCAGGTGCATTCACAGCCCTGGCTGCAGCTGCATTCACAGTACAGGCTGCAGCTGCATTCACAGTACAGGCTGCTGGCGCATTCACAGCCCTGGCTGCAGGCCCATTCACAGCCCTGGCTGCAGATGCATTCACAGCCCTGGCTGCAGACACAGTCACAGCCCTGGCTGCATGCGCATTCAAAGCCCTGGCTGCAGGTGCAGTCACAGCCCTGACTGCAGGCGCATTCACAGCCCTGACTGCAGGCACATTCACAGCCCTGGCTGCAGCTGCATTCATAGCCCTCGCTGCAGCTGCATTCACAGTCCTGGCTGCAGCTGCATTCACTGCCCTGACTTCAGCCGCATTCATAGCCCTGGCTGCAGGCGCATTCACAGCCCTGGCTGCAGCCGCATTCACAGCCCTGGCTGCAGCGGCATTCACAGCTATGGCTGCAGGTACATTCACAGCTCTGGCTGCAGGCACATTCACAGCCCTGGCTGCAGGCATATTCACAGCTCTGGCTGTGAGGGCATTCACAGCCCTGGCTGCAGGCGCAATAACAGCCCTGGCTGCAGGTGCATTCACAGCCCTGGCTGCAGGCGAATTCATAGCCCTGGCTGCAGCCACATTCATAGCCCTGGCTGCAGGCACATTCACAGCTCTGGCTGCAGGCGCATTCACAGCCCTGGCAGCAGGTGCATTCATAGCCCTGGCTGCAGCCGTATTCACAGCCCTGCATGCAGGCACATTCACAGCCCTGGCTGCAGGTGCATTCACAGCCCTGGCTGCAGGAGCATTCACAGCCCCGGCTGCAGGAGCATTCACAGCCCCGGCTGCAGGTGCATTCACAGCCCTGGCTGCAGCCGCTTTCACAGCCCTGGCTGCAGGCGCATTCACAGCCCTGGCTGCAGGCGCATTCACAGCCCTGGCTGCAGCCACATTCACATCCCTGGCTCCAGCCACATTCACAGCCCTAGCTGCAGGAGCATTCACAGCCCTGGCTGCAGGCGCATTCACAGCCCTGGCTGCAGGTGCATTCACAGCCCTGGCCGCAGCTGCATTC
The DNA here is from genome assembly GCF_964263255.1 of Lissotriton vulgaris. Taxonomy (NCBI): domain Eukaryota; kingdom Metazoa; phylum Chordata; class Amphibia; order Caudata; family Salamandridae; genus Lissotriton; species Lissotriton vulgaris. Next base: position 479,343,798 of record NC_141700.1, on the reverse strand, counting down.
ACAGCCCTGAACACAGGCGCATTCACTGCCCTGGCGGCAGGCGCATTTACAGCTCTGGCTGCAGGCGCATTCACAGCCCTGGCTGCAGGTGCATTCACAGCCATGGCAGCAGGCACAGTCCCAGCCCTGGCGGCAGGCGCATTCACAGCCCTGGCTGCAGGAGCATTCACAGCCCTGGCTGCAGACACATTCACAGCCCTGGCTGCAGGCGCATTCACAGCCCTGGCTGCAGGAGCATTCACATCCCTGGCTGCAGGCGCATTCACAGCCCTGGTTGCAGCTGCATTCACAGCCCTAGCTGCAGGCGCATTCACAGCCCTGGCTGCAGGCGCATTCACAGCCCTGGCTGCAGGTGCATTCACAGCCCTGGCAACAGGCACAGTCCCAGTCCTGGCTGCAGGCGCATTCACAGCCCTGGCTGCAGGTGCATTCACAGCCCTGGCACCAGGTGCATTCACATCCCTGGCTGCAGCTGCATTCACAGTACAGGCTGCTGGCGCATTCACAGCCCTGGCTGCAGGCACATTCACAGCCCTGGCTGCAGGTGCATTCACAGCCCTGGCTGCAGACACAGTCACAGCCCTGGCTGCATGCGCATTCACAGCCCTGGCTGCAGGTGCAGTCACAGCCCTGACTGCAGGCGCATTCACAGCCCTGGCTGCAGGCACATACACAGCCCTGGCTGCAGCTGCATTCATAGCCCTGGCTGCAGCTGCATTCACAGTCCTGGCTGCAGCTGCATTCACTGCCCTGACTTCAGCCGCATTCATAGCCCTGGCTGCAGGAGCATTCACAGCCCTGGCTGCAGCCGCATTCACAGCGCTGGCTGCAGCGGCATTCACAGCTATGGCTGCAGGTACATTCACAGCTCTGGCTGCAGGCATATTCACAGCCCTGGCTGCAGCCACATTCACAGCCCTGGCTGCAGCCACATTCACAGCCCTGGCTGCAGGAGCATTCACAGCCCTGGCTGCAGGCGCATTCACAGCCCTGGCTGCAGCCACATTCACAGCCCTGGCAGCAGGTTCATTCACAGCCCTGGCTGCAGGCGCATTCACAGCCCTGGCAGCAGCTGCATTCACAGCCCGGGCCGCAGCTGCATTCACAGCCCTGAACACAGGCGCATTCACAGCCCTGGCTGCAGGCGCATTTACAGCCCTGGCTGCAGGTGCATTCACAGCCCTGGCTGCAGGTGCATTCACAGCCCTGGCAACAGGCACAGTCCCAGTCCTGGCTGCAGCCGCATTCATAGCCCTGGCTGCAGGCGCATTCACAGCCCTGGCTGCAGCTGCATTCACAGCCCTGGCTGCAGGCGCATTCACAGCCCAGGCTGCAGCCGCTTTCACAGCCCTGGCTGCAGGCTTATTCAAAGCCCTGGCTGCAGGTGCATTCACAGCCCTGGCTGCAGGCACATTCACAGCCCTGGCTTCAGGCACATTCACAGCCCTGGCTGCAGGCGCATTCACAGCCCTGGCTGCAGGAGCATTCACAGCCCTGGCTGCAGCTGCATTCACATCCCTTGCTGCAGCTGCATTCACAGCCCTGGCCGCTGGCGTATTCACAGCCCTCGCTGCGGCGCATTCACAGCCCAGGCTGCAGCCGCTTTCACAGCCCTGGCTGCAGGCGCATTCACAGCCCTGGCTGCAGGTGCATTCACAGCCCTGGCTGCAGGCACATTCACTGCCCTGACTTCAGCCGCATTCATAGCCCTGGCTGCAGGCACATTCACAGCCCTGGCTGCAGCCGAATTCACAGCCCTGGCTGCAGCGGCATTCACAGCTATGGCTGCAAGCGCATTCACAGCCCTGGCTGCAGGCGCATTCACAGCCCAGGCCGCAGCCGCTTTCACAGCCCTGGCTGCAGGCGCATTCACAGCCCTGGCTGCAGGTGCATTCACAGCCCTGGCTGCAGGCACATTCACAGCACTGGCTGCAGGCACATTCACAGCCCTGGCTGCAGGCACATTCACAGCCCTGGCTGCAGGCGCATTCACAGCCCTGGCTGCAGCCACATTCACAGCCCTGGCTGCAGCCGCTTTCACAGCCCTGGCTGCAGGCGCATTCACAGCCCTGGCTGCAGGTGCATTCACAGCCCTGGCAGCAGGCACAGTCCCAGCCCTGGCGGCAGGCGCATTCACAGCCCTGGCTGCAGAAGCATTCACAGCCCTGGCTGCAAGCACATTCACAGCCCTGGCTGCAGGTGCATTCACAGCCCTGGCAACAGGCACAGTCCCAGTCCTGGCTGCAGCCGCATTCATAGCCCTGGCTGCAGGCGCATTCACAGCCCTAGCTGCAGCCGCATTCACAGCCCTGGCTGCAGCGGCATTCACAGCTATGGCTGCAAGCGCATTCACAGCCCTGGCTGCAGGCGCATTCACAGCCCAGGCTACAGCAGCTTTCACAGCCCTGGCTGCAGGAGCATTCACAGCCCTGGCTGCAGGCGCATTCACAGCCCTGGCTGCAGCCACATTCACAGCCCTGGCAGCAGGTTCATTCACAGCCCTGGCTGCAGGCGCATTCACAGCCCTGGCAGCAGCTGCATTCACAGCCCGGGCCGCAGCTGCATTCACAGCCCTGAACACAGGCGCATTCACAGCCCTGGCTGCAGGCGCATTTACAGCCCTGGCTGCAGGTGCATTCACAGCCCTGGCTGCAGGTGCATTCACAGCCCTGGCAACAGGCACAGTCCCAGTCCTGGCTGCAGCCGCATTCATAGCCCTGGCTGCAGGCGCATTCACAGCCCTGGCTGCAGCTGCATTCACAGCCCTGGCTGCAGGCGCATTCACAGCCCAGGCTGCAGCCGCTTTCACAGCCCTGGCTGCAGGCGTATTCACAGCCCTGGCTGCAGGTGCATTCACAGCCCTGGCTGCAGGCACATTCACAGCCCTGGCTTCAGGCACATTCACAGCCCTGGCTGCAGGCGCATTCACAGCCCTGCCTGCAGGAGCATTCACAGCCCTGGCTGCAGCTGCATTCACATCCCTTGCTGCAGCTGCATTCACAGCCCTGGCCGCTGGCGTATTCACAGCCCTCGCTGCGGCGCATTCACAGCCCAGGCTGCAGCCGCTTTCACAGCCCTGGCTGCAGGCGCATTCACAGCCCTGGCTGCAGGTGCATTCACAGCCCTGGCTGCAGGCACATTCACTGCCCTGACTTCAGCCGCATTCATAGCCCTGGCTGCAGGCACATTCACAGCCCTGGCTGCAGCCGAATTCACAGCCCTGGCTGCAGCGGCATTCACAGCTATGGCTGCAAGCGCATTCACAGCCCTGGCTGCAGGCGCATTCACAGCCCAGGCTGCAGCCGCTTTCACAGCCCTGGCTGCAGGAGCATTCACAGCCCTGGCTGCAGGTGCATTCACAGCCCTGGCTGCAGGCACATTCACAGCACTGGCTGCAGGCACATTCACAGCCCTGGCTGCAGGCACATTCACAGCCCTGGCTGCAGGCGCATTCACAGCCCTGGCTGCAGCCACATTCACAGCCCTGGCTGCAGCCGCTTTCACAGCCCTGGCTGCAGGCGCATTCACAGCCCTGGCTGCAGGTGCATTCACAGCCCTGGCAGCAGGCACAGTCCCAGCCCTGGCGGCAGGCGCATTCACAGCCCTGGCTGCAGAAGCATTCACAGCCCTGGCTGCAAGCACATTCACAGCCCTGGCTGCAGGTGCATTCACAGCCCTGGCAACAGGCACAGTCCCAGTCCTGGCTGCAGCCGCATTCATAGCCCTGGCTGCAGGCGCATTCACAGCCCTGGCTGCAGCCGCATTCACAGCCCTGGCTGCAGCGGCATTCACAGCTATGGCTGCAAGCGCATTCACAGCCCTGGCTGCAGGCGCATTCACAGCCCAGGCTACAGCAGCTTTCACAGCCCTGGCTGCAGGAGCATTCACAGCCCTGGCTGCAGGTGCATTCACAGCCCTGGCTGCAGGAACATTCACAGCCCAGGCTTCAGTCACATTAACAACCCTGGCTGCAGGCGCATTCACAGCCCCGGCTGCAGGCGCATTCACAGCCCTGGCTGCAGCCACATTCACAGCCCTGGCTGCAGCCGCTTTCACAGCCCTGGCTGCAGGTGCATTCACAGCCCTGGCTGCAGGTGCATTCACAGCCCTGGCTGCAGGCACATTCTCAGCCCTGGCTGCAGGCGCATTCACAGCCCTGGCTGCAGCCACATTCACAGCCCTGGCTGCAGCCACATTCACAGTGGAGTTCTGGACTTTTTGGTTCCGTCCAGAGGTGTCAGGGTACAACACCCAAAGACCCCGGAGTCCCACCTGCCTTGGTGCACAAATGAACAGAAACACGGGCTTCTCGATGGTGGCGTCAAAGACCAAAGGTTTATTACTGCAGGGACACAGAAGTCACAGAATCTACACACGGGCAGAATCTAGGAGACTGTTCGATTTGTACAAAGTGGGTTGCTCCTTATATACTAAAAATTATGCTCTAGGCAAATATTTCACATGTCGGTACATTCCCAAACCTTTGTGTCTCTAAACAATAAATATTTGGCGTTACACAGGAACTGTCGATAATATCTGATACCAAACATCACGAAGAGGGGTTCCCACCAGTCCATCACAATCCCTTGTCAATATTGCATTCAAGACCCGGACCGCCTCATCGTAAAGTTCGTTACCTCCCCCTAATAAAGGCCCAGAAGGAAAAGGAGCAGAGCCAGGTGCAGAAGATAGAAAACGGGATAAGAGATGTTTGTGGGTTGTAAATGGGCAAGGCTACCGGCTTCGGCCGCCTAATCATGATCAGGTACAATGGACACGAAGACCAGTTTGGCAGGACTGGCCTTGGGCAGAGGAGGCAGCCTTTGTCGAGTCATGCAGCTACAGCGTGATCTGGTTTAAGGTGCACGTGTCATGTAAGAGGTGAATCTCCGGCTAAGGCTACGTGTCCTTAATCAAAGTGAAGTGAATGAAATGATCAGAGGCTATTGCATATGTGAGGGCAAGGAACCACAAAATGGCGGCCACGATCTAAGATGGATGCCGTGTGTATATCAGAAATGTGTCAGTGGAAGGAGTGCTCTTGCTCGTAGCGTAGCGAAAACACTAGGATATACTAAATGGATCATTTGCGGTTCGCTGATACTAATTTTATGTATTTCCGACAAACTTGAAAACACGGGTTCAAGTCGTCACGGAACCGTCACGGAACCTCAGACCCTCCTTTTGCCCTTACATAGGCAATTACTCAATCTATGTCTGAGTCTAGTTCTATGCTCATCAGGTCAGTGACATGTTGTTGTATCATCATCCTTTCTCGTGTCTTTTCTCCAAACGCAGGTGGTTTTCTGAGACAAGTCGCAGCACAAAGACTACACAGAGCAGGACCACACTGGATAATCAGACAACATGAGAATAGGAATACTAAGATGACACCAATGACCATTAGAACTTTCCATCCCCACGCTGAGATCAGAGTCCAAAACCACTCCATGAAGGACCAGTTTCCCTTGTCTACATGTATTGAGTCCGAAATCTTGTGCAACTTAGAGATCGCCTCGTAGACTGTTGGAGCATTATTAGGAATAAAGACACAGCAGCTCGATTGGATCATTCTGCATACCCTACCTCGATCTGCAAGTATAACATCTAGAACCATACGGTTCTGCAATGTCATGAGCCTATCCGCCTGAAGCTCAGCTGTCAGATTGCTAAGGGCACCAGCAGTTTCAGTAATAGTAGATTCAACTACCCGTGTTAGCTGACGTATGTTTCTACTATTGGCCATAGGCCCCCAGAACGGAAGGAAGCCTTTGAAGAAGTCTCCAGCTTCCTGACCAGCTGTATCTTCCTTGCTGAAGACACCTCTCGCTACTCTTGTTCTGTGGTAATCCGGTGAAGCAGTGTATGTCGGAGGCAACAATCGAGCAATATAACATGATCCTGAGAAGTCAGCAGGCAACCATGTATAAGCTCTGTCTCGACAAATGAAGTAGGTACCCCTAGCAGTAAGAAAGGCAGGGGAAGAGTTAGCCGGAAACACATAAGTCTCTACGCACTCACTCCTCCCTAGCTGAGCTCTCGGATTTCTCCCATTACCTTGCAAACAGACCTGACCTCGGTGAGGTACGACCCAGATTGGAGTTGAGCTTTTACGCTTGCTTTCTCCTAAACTAAGGCGATACTCTGAAGTATTCCAACTTAAATATACTCGCAATTCGTCTCTAGGGTATGATGGAGTATTATTGACGTCTTTGACCATGTCAATAATTCCCTGGACTAAGGCTTTGTTGGCAGAGTTATATTTAGTGGAACGTGGTGGGCGTGGAGGATAGGTTTCGAGAGCATAAGCAAAGATGGTTTGGAAAGCCTGAAATGATCCATTATAGCTGTAAGGCAAAACCAGATATGGAATACCTTTATCCATAGTGTGAGGTATCAAGCCACATACCCAGCAGTCTGTAGTGTTAACTACCAGTTGGTGTTGGTGCAAGAGCTGTACAAAAGTATTATTGGTGAATTCTGAGCGTCGAGCTTGCTCATGTTCTGGAAATGAGTGAAAAGAGTGTATAGAGGAAACAGTAGAAATAGCAGGATCAAGGGGAGGTACTGTAGAAACTGGCACAAAAATCAAATTTATGCTAAAGACAATTCCACCCACCAATGTTGCTAAAACAATCAAAAATGTAACGGCACATTGCATCAAGAAACATTTGCTGTGAAGAATTCTATTTAGTCTGTTTCTGCGAACGTAAATCACATTCTTTCGTTGCAGCGCAGGAAGCTCCATCTTCTACAATCCGCTCGCGACCACTGATGATGTGTACGTAGATGAAAATGCCTCTATCAGCCCTGGGAGTTCCCAGAACCAACAGAAAGATCGACCTTGTGTCAGACCCCTGCAAATTCAAACTAGGCACACAGCCACGACCCTACGGCTACCCAGACGGCAAGGCAATTTTAAAAACAATAAACAATAGCAAACTTCCTGGCTGAAGGCAAAAGTTCAAAATATATATAAATATATCAAAATCACAGTATGCAGTTGCCTGCTTTATTAGTCCTTTTTATGGCTTCTAAGGTTGTATCTTTTCTTCGCTGGTACTGTCTGATCGGAAAATAGTGTATCACTAGCAGCTGTTGCAGAGTTTAAGTTCGTAGATAGCAAAGTTTCTTCTGATGCTGGAGACAAATGTTCAATGTTCAAAGCAGTCTTTTCAAGAGGAGAGTCACGTTTCAAAGTGTCGGAAATCAAATCGGCATCGCTGAAAGGGACAAATTTCGGAGTTGTTTCAGCTTCGGAGGCACCAATTCCCTTCTTCACCCAGTCGTCGTAGGGCAGCGGCAGTGGAACACGCTTTACGTGAGAAGCGTGGATCCAGTGCTTGCGACCAGCAACACGTACAGCTGTCCTCGTCGCCAGCAGGATCTGGAAGGGGCCGATGTAGCGAGGCTGAAGATTCTTTGTCCTCGCAAAATTTCTGACCACCACGTGGTCGCCGGGTTTCAGCTGATGCCCTGGACTCTCCGGAGGTTTTGGCAAAGCATCAAAGACCTGTTGATGAATAAGACTTAATTTAGCAGTCAAGTCGTAAAGGTAGTCTATCAACATAGGATATTCAATGGAGCAGAATTGTTTAGGCCTTGGCACACCCCAGACATTTGCCGGGCGGCCAAATACAATCTCATATGGAGAAAGCCCTATTCTAGAATGCACTGTTGCTCTCGTTGATAACAAGGCCAAAGGAAGTGCGTCTGGCCAAGCCAAACCTGTGGATGCTTGAATTTTGGCTATTTTAAGCTTGAGGGTGCCATTGTAACCCTCGACTAAACCAGCAGACTGGGGATGGTTCGCACTATGAAATTTTTGTTTCAATCCTAGACCAGCACACACACTCTGCATAACTTTCCCTATAAACTCACTTCCGTTATCTGACCATACAATCCGTGGCATTCCAAACCTAGGGAAAAATTCTTTGAGAAGAATTTTGGCAGTTGATAAAGCAGTGTTGTCCTTTAATGGGTATGCTTCTATCCACCTGGAAAAAGCACAAACTACCACCAGGACGTATTTTAAATTGTTGCAGCGTTCCATGTGAATGAAGTCTAACTGTATTACTTCAAAGGGACAGGAAGGAGGAGCAAAATGACCAGCTGGAGTTGGAGTTCCCTTGCCAGGATTATGCATCAAGCACACCATACAATTTTTCACCACTCTCTCTGCACACTTACTGATTCCCTCATTCTTCCAAACCGGAGCTAACATCTTACATATCCCTTTAGAACTTATGTGCGCCACTCCATGCGCCATCGTTACTACTGCAAGCACATACGCATCAGGCAACATCCAACGCTGCTGTTCTGTCAAATCGATCCAACATCCATTCGAGTCCAATTTGCCCGTACTTTCTCTCCATACGCGTTTCTCTTCCTCAGTCGCTTCTTTCTGAATCTCTTTCACACTCTCCATAGTATCCTCACACATTCCAGACTCAGCAATCCATCTTGCAGACGTAGCAACATACATTCTACTCATCATATCTCTAGCTGTCTGTTTAGCGGTTTCATCAGCAAAGGCATTTCCCCGACCAACATCATCCGTGATTGCTTTATGAGCACTGCACTTCACAATCGCAACTTCAGTCGGTAAGGTTAGAGATTCCAACAAGTCGTTAACTAGCTGACCATGTTGAATCTTAGTCCCATGGGACGTAATGAAACCCCTTTCTCTCCACAACCGGCCAAAACTATGGGCCACGCCAAATGCGTACTGACTATCTGTAAACACATTCACTCTCTTTCCCTCAGCTAAAACACACGCTCTCGTAAGAGCTATTAACTCTGCTGCTTGGGCAGAATTCTGACTCACTCTTGCAGTCTCCACAATCGTCTTCAAAGTCGTTACCGCGTAGGCAGCAGTCACATCACCATTCTCCAATTTAAAACATGACCCGTCCACATATAGCGTACCATCCGGGTCGGATAGGGGAGTATCCCTCAAGTCGATGCGACCTTTTGTCTCTTCCTCCGTTTTGAAATAACAGTCATGTGGCTCAGAATCACTCGACTCTTGATCAGTCGGCAACAATGTTGCTGGATTCAATACATTGCATCTTTTGATCTGAATATGACTCGCTAATAATGTCAGCTCGTAACCAGATAATCTCGCACTAGTAAGGTGTTGTGTCTTCGTTCGGTTCATGAGTGTATCCACTGCATGAGGAACCATGACCACTAGCATATTGTTCATCACCAAACCAGCAGATTGTCGAATGGAAGCTGCAGCTGCCGCTGTAGCCCTCAAACAACTAGGTAACGCTCTGGCTACCGGATCTAATGTTGATGAGAAATACGCACAAGGGCGTTGTTTATCACCAAACTTCTGTGTCAGAACACTCAACGCGCAACCTTCTCTTTCGTGAACGTAGAGCGTGAATGGCTTACTGTAATCAGGTGTACCCAATACAGGAGCTGAACACAGTGCTTTTCGTAATTCAGTAAAACTCTCTTGACATTCATCAGACCATGGCACCGGACTTGGAACATTTTTCCCAGTCAAGGCTACCAACGGTTTCGCTAAAAGTGAAAAATTTGGGATCCACTGCCTACAGTAAGAGGTAATACCTAGAAAGGCACGTACTTCCCTCTGTGTGCGTGGAACACTCATCTGCGTAATTGCTTTTATTCTCTCTGGGGTCAACTTCCTTCCCTCCTTTGATAAGAGGTGACCTAGGTAGGTTACTTCTTGGCAGCAGTATTGCATTTTGGAAGGAGACACCTTATGATTCAAATTAGACAAATGATGCAATAACGAAATTGTAGCTGCTTTGCAAGTTTCCTTGTCATCGGCAGCCACTAAAAGATCGTCTACGTATTGTACTAGGGCAGAACCTGGAGGAAGGACAAAAGAATCTAACTGGCTTTTTAAAGCTTGACTATAAATGGATGGACTTTCACAATAGCCTTGTGGAGCGCGTTTAAATCTGAAACTTCGACCTCCTAAACAGAAGCCGAAAATATCCCTACTTTCTTCAGCTATTGGAATGCTGAAGAAAGCATTCTTAAGGTCTATAACTGAGAACCATGTAGCTGTAGCAGGTATCAATGTTAACAAGGCAGTAATGTCTGGCACTACAGGAAACTGCGGAATTACAATCTTATTAACTTCTCTAAGGTCTATGACAAACCTATAGACTGGAGGCTTTGTAGGATCTGTTCGTTTCAAGATCGGCAATACAGGACTATTACAAACATTTCCTCGCGTTTCTTCAACCACACCTTTTTTAATCAAATCTTGCACAATCAATAAGAGTGCACGCTCACCTTCATTCGATATTTTATATTGAGGAATTCTTGGAAATTTCACATTCGCTTTCAAAGTTACTACATACGGTGGAATCTCTAGTAGACCTACATCATTGGGACCAGTCGCCCAAAGAGAATCAGGGAGTGAACGTAGCTCCGGCGGGAGTGCGTCCATTGACAAGTACATCGGAGAGGTGAGTCTTTTACCCAAAGTAAGCTGTACTCCTTCCGGAGAACAGTACAATGTCGCATATAGTCGTTTTAACAAATCTAAACCAAGCAGATTTTCATTACAACCTGTCGTCAAAATTAAGGGTGCTTTCAATTGACACGGTCCAACAGAAATAGACAAAGGACCAGATATCGGGTTGTACACAGGGGCGCCTGAAAAACCTACGGAAACATTTGTTGAGCCAGACAAAGGTGCGCCAGGGAGTTTCGCATGCATGATAGAACTTTTTGCGGCACCAGTATCCAACAGAAACGGTTCGACTACACCTGATGTTGCTACTGCGACATAAGGCCCACTCTGATCCACTGGAACTGATACTACTCCCTCTCTCTGTCCATGGCTGTCCTAGTACCCATTTTGTTGAAATCCCTCTTCAACTTCACAATAATCCTCAACAAGATATTGCTGAGATCTATTCTGTTGAGCTGACTGTACATTTCGCTGATCAAAGTGATTAGAAGGACGATCATTAGTTTGTGGAGGCATAGCACCTCGTCCCCGACCTCTAGAATTCTGTGCAAAATTACCACGACCTCTCTGAGCTGCTGCCGCATTATTTTGCGCTAAAATCTGACAATCATTTTTATAGTGACCCTCTTTCTTACAGTACGCACACTGATTCCACTGGTATTGAGGCCTGGTCGAATTATAATCTGTCTTTTGATACGAATTCTGTTGCATATTAGTCTGATTCGTGCGAGGCGGATACGCCTGCTGTAAAAGAACTTTAGTCTTTAAATCTTTCGTTTTCTTCTCTGATTTCTCCTTTTCCTCTTTATCCCTATTTTCATAGTACTGTGCAGTCGCAAGTATTTGCGCTGTCGTAGATACAGCCCACGCACTTTCTGAGTCTTTCAATTTATTGCATAATTCGGGTAACAAATTATGCACAAATTTATCGACAAACAATCTCTGTCCTCCTTCAGTGCTCATATCCTGACCACTATGGTCTACAAAAGTCTCTTCGAACCTCGTGAAGAAGTCCGAGACGCTTTCGTCTTTCTTCTGTTTGCATGCGGATAATTTATCCCAATTAACACGCAATGCTGGCATCAGAGTCTTCATTAAATCTATTATTCTACCAGGAAGATTAGCAATTAGGGGTTCGGGTTTCGCACCACCTGTTTGTTGAGCATCTGCTGCAGTGATAGCTGCCCAATCACCACCTAAAGCAGCCTGATGATCCTCTCTACGAATTTTAGCCCACACTGGTTGCGGAACTACATTACCAAACAACATATCAATGTCGGCTAAGTTCATTATACAAGCCTCAACTGTCTGTGTCAATTCCTTGTAATACCCGGCTGGATTCTTACGTGGATCTGGCAAGGCCTGTTTCACTGCTAACACTTCTGCTCGCTTCCACGGAATATGTATCCATACTCTTTGGAACTGCGCTGGAGCAGCTGCAATTCCTGCATTATCATCACGTTGTACTGCTTCGCGCCAAATTGGAGGAACCTCCCTCATAGGATATTGGCGACTTAGCTTCATTTTACCTTTCTCTAAATCTCTCGGAGAACGAAGAGATGGATCATTCCTAAAACTCAAAATGAGTTCCATCGCTTCCTTTATATTATCGCCCACTATCATTCCAGCAGCAAACTCTTTTTGAACCCTAATTAAATCTTCCAAATCTGATTCGACATCGTCTTCTTCTATCTCTTCACGTAACAACGAGCACATCTCATCAAAGACGTATCGTTGCGTTGGCTCTCCCCATTGCATAAATGTCTCTAACACATCTCTCGTACTATATCTTCTACCCTTCGAAATCCATCTGAGAGCCGTGGAGTCTAAAACTCCCCGTTCCTCAGTACTAGGAAGCTGACTCCGTCTCTGAACAGAGTCAGGAGTAGGAGTCTTAATCAGGGTTTTATATATAGGAGACAGCATATTAGTAACTGAATCAGTGATTCTTCGACGAACAGAAAGTGGAGTTAGTACACTCGCAGACATAGAGAATGCAGTAGAGGTAGGAATAGATGACGAAACAGTAGGAGTATCGAGGAAAATAGCTTCTGGAGCAGTAGGTACAGTGGTAGGTATAGGAGCTGGCAGTGCGGGAAGAGGAGGAGCTGTAGGAACATTTACATTCACCACAGGAGGTAAAGGAACTTGGTTCTGAGGAACAAGAACAGGAGCACCAGGTTGTCCAGCAACCGGCAATTGAACATTCGGGATGAGCGGAGCCGTAGCACCTTGTGCATACGGTGGAGGTGACCGTAACAGATAAGATAGCAGAGGATCGTTTTCGGAGTCCTCCAGTATCTTAGCCATTTTCGATGGCAAGGCAGGATAGCACTTGTCAATCGCTAGGTTATGCTCTCTAATGGCTACATCTATGACCTTCTCACACTCGTTAGCCTGCAACTGTTTAGTCGCTTGCTCTAGAGTTAACTCTTCTTGTTCTTTCTGCTCTTTTTTCAACCTTTTCATTTCTCTCTGTTTGGATTCTTTCCGCCAATAACGAAAAGAATCAAACATTGCCGGCCGGGCTTTCTTCCTAAACAATTTCGCTTCTAAGTTGTCGAGAATCTCTTGCTCAAAACTACCATGCAGTGGCCAGCTAAGGACACCATCCTTCTTACAATAACGGACCCATATCTCATTATAAGTTATAGGACCCACACCATACTTACAATATAAATCATATAGGGGAGTCCCAATCGGAGGAACCAGACAAGAGTCCTCCAATCGTGAGTCACTGTTGCAACTAAAACAAGACAACATTTTCCGACTTACCATTTTCAGTCCGGAACACAAAACAAACAAACACGGAACAAATTGTGCACTTGAACCAAGAACTTAGGCCTACCAAAAACGAACTGATGTATCGATACCCAAAACTGAACCAAATAGATTATCGTAACCAGAACAACTAGTGATAATCTTACAAAACCAAACCAAACCAAGAACCGATCAAGGATTTTCAACAATCCGCACAAAAGTAACCAGCTAGCTATCACTAAATACTTAACTGAGGCACTGAAGACGTCACCAAGGAGAAACCCGTCACGTTTCGCCGTACTAAGGACTGCACCACTTCGGGTCCAAGACAGGGCGACGGTCAAGGCAACGGCCCACTGCAGCCGTCCTGAACGGGAACCCTCGTGGAAGAGAACTTCAGGGCCACTTTTGCGATATGCCGGGATCGATGAAGTGGGGCGCCTCCCTCAGGAATCTTCACACGAAGCTTCTCGAACTCTTCAGGCTTTTGGACCGGTACCGAATGACGTCGCCCCACGTTGGGCGCCAATTGGAGTTCTGGACTTTTTGGTTCCGTCCAGAGGTGTCAGGGTACAACACCCAAAGACCCCGGAGTCCCACCTGCCTTGGTGCACAAATGAACAGAAACACGGGCTTCTCGATGGTGGCGTCAAAGACCAAAGGTTTATTACTGCAGGGACACAGAAGTCACAGAATCTACACACGGGCAGAATCTAGGAGACTGTTCGATTTGTACAAAGTGGGTTGCTCCTTATATACTAAAAATTATGCTCTAGGCAAATATTTCACATGTCGGTACATTCCCAAACCTTTGTGTCTCTAAACAATAAATATTTGGCGTTACACAGGAACTGTCGATAATATCTGATACCAAACATCACGAAGAGGGGTTCCCACCAGTCCATCACAATCCCTTGTCAATATTGCATTCAAGACCCGGACCGCCTCATCGTAAAGTTCGTTACCTCCCCCTAATAAAGGCCCAGAAGGAAAAGGAGCAGAGCCAGGTGCAGAAGATAGAAAACGGGATAAGAGATGTTTGTGGGTTGTAAATGGGCAAGGCTACCGGCTTCGGCCGCCTAATCATGATCAGGTACAATGGACACGAAGACCAGTTTGGCAGGACTGGCCTTGGGCAGAGGAGGCAGCCTTTGTCGAGTCATGCAGCTACAGCGTGATCTGGTTTAAGGTGCACGTGTCATGTAAGAGGTGAATCTCCGGCTAAGGCTACGTGTCCTTAATCAAAGTGAAGTGAATGAAATGATCAGAGGCTATTGCATATGTGAGGGCAAGGAACCACAAAATGGCGGCCACGATCTAAGATGGATGCCGTGTGTATATCAGAAATGTGTCAGTGGAAGGAGTGCTCTTGCTCGTAGCGTAGCGAAAACACTAGGATATACTAAATGGATCATTTGCGGTTCGCTGATACTAATTTTATGTATTTCCGACAAACTTGAAAACACGGGTTCAAGTCGTCACGGAACCGTCACGGAACCTCAACAGCCCTAGCTGCAGGAGCATTCACAGCCCTGGCTGCAGGCGCATTCACAGCCCTGGCTGCAGGTGCATTCACAGCCCTGGCCGCAGCTGCATTCACAGCCCTGAACACAGGCGCATTCACTGCCCTGGCTGCAGGCGCATTTACAGCTCTGGCTGCAGGCGCATTCACAGCCCTGGCTGCAGGTGCATTCACAGCCCTGGCAGCAGGCACAGTCCCAGCCCTGGCGGCAGGCGCATTCACAGCCCTGGCTGCAGGAGCATTCACAGCCCTGGCCGCAGACGCATTCACAGCCCTGGCTGCAGGCGCATTCACAGCCCTGGCTGCAGGAGCATTCACAGCCCTGGCTGCAGGCGCATTCACAGCCCTGGTTGCAGCTGCATTCACAGCCCTGGCTGCAGGCGCATTCACAGCCCTGGCTGCAGGCGCATTCACAGCCCTGGCTGCAGGTGCATTCACAGCCCTGGCAACAGGCACAGTCCCAGTCCTGGCTGCAGGCGCATTCACAGCCCTGGCTGCAGGTGCATTCACAGCCATGGCACCAGGTGCATTCACAGCCCTGGCTGCAGCTGCATTCACAGTACAGGCTGCAGGTGCATTCACAGCCCTGGCAACAGGCACAGTCCCAGTCCTGGCTGCAGGCGCATTCACAGCCCTGGCTGCAGGTGCATTCACAGCCCTGGCACCAGGTGCATTCACAGCCCTGGCTGCAGCTGCATTCACAGTACAGGCTGCTGGCGCATTCACAGCCCTGGCTGCAGGCACATTCACAGCCCTGGCTGCAGGTGCATTCACAGCCCTGGCTGCAGACACAGTCACAGCCCTGGCTGCATGCGCATTCACAGCCCTGGCTGCAGGTGCAGTCACAGCCCTGACTGCAGGCGCATTCACAGCCCTGGCTGCAGGCACATACACAGCCCTGGCTGCAGCTGCATTCATAGCCCTGGCTGCAGCTGCATTCACAGTCCTGGCTGCAGCTGCATTCACTGCCCTGACTTCAGCCGCATTCATAGCCCTGGCTGCAGGAGCATTCACAGCCCTGGCTGCAGCCGCATTCACAGCTATGGCTGCAAGCGGCATTCACAGCTATGGCTGCAGGTACATTCACAGCTCTGGCTGCAGGCATATTCACAGCCCTGGCTGCAGCCACATTCACAGCCCTGGCTGCAGCCACATTCACAGCCCTGGCTGCAGGAGCATTCACAGCCCTGGCTGCAGGCGCATTCACAGCCCTGGCTGCAGCCACATTCACAGCCCTGGCAGCAGGTTCATTCACAGCCCTGGCTGCAGGCGCATTCACAGCCCTGGCAGCAGCTGCATTCACAGCCCGGGCCGCAGCTGCATTCACAGCCCTGAACACAGGCGCATTCACAGCCCTGGCTGCAGGCGCATTTACAGCCCTGGCTGCAGGTGCATTCACAGCCCTGGCTGCAGGTGCATTCACAGCCCTGGCAACAGGCACAGTCCCAGTCCTGGCTGCAGCCGCATTCATAGCCCTGGCTGCAGGCGCATTCACAGCCCTGGCTGCAGCTGCATTCACAGCCCTGGCTGCAGGCGCATTCACAGCCCAGGCTGCAGCCGCTTTCACAGCCCTAGCTGCAGGCGTATTCACAGCCCTGGCTGCAGGTGCATTCACAGCCCTGGCTGCAGGCACATTCACAGCCCTGGCTGCAGCCACATTCACAGCCCTGGCTGCAGCGGCATTCACAGCTATGGCTGCAAGCGCATTCACAGCCCTGGCTGCAGGCGCATTCACAGCCCAGGCTGCAGCCGCTTTCACAGCCCTGGCTACAGGCGCATTCACAGCCCTGGCTGCAGGTGCATTCACAGCCCTGGCTGCAGGCACATTCACAGCCCTGGCTGCAGGCGCATTCACAGCCCTGGCTGCAGCCACATTCACAGCCCTGGCTGCAGCCGCTTTCACAGCCCTGGCTGCAGGCGCATTCACAGCCCTGGCTGCAGGTGCATTCACAGCCCTGGCTGCAGGCGCATTCACAGCCCTGGCTGCAGGCACATTCACAGCCCTGGCTGCAGGCACATTCACAGCCCTGGCTTCAGGCACATTCACAGCCCTGGCTGCAGGCGCATTCACAGCCCTGGCAGCAGGTGCATTCATAGCCCTGGCTGCAGCCGTATTCACAGCCCTGCATGCAGGCACATTCACAGCCCTGGCTGCAGGTGCATTCACAGCCCTGGCTGCAGGAGCATTCACAGCCCCGGCTGCAGGTGCATTCACAGCCCTGGCTGCAGCCGCTTTCACAGCCCTGGCTGCAGGCGCATTCACAGCCCTGGCTGCAGGTGCATTCACAGCCCTGGCTGCAGGCACATTCACAGCCCTGGCTTCAGGCACATCCACATCTCTGGCTGCAGGCGCATTCACAGCCCTGGCAGCAGGTGCATTCATAGCCCTGGCTGCAGCCGTATTCACAGCCCTGCATGCAGGCACATTCACAGCCCTGGCTGCAGGTGCATTCACAGCCCTGGCTGCAGGAGCATTCACAGCCCCGGCTGCAGGAGCATTCACAGCCCCGGCTGCAGGTGCATTCACAGCCCTGGCTGCAGCCGCTTTCACAGCCCTGGCTGCAGGCGCATTCACAGCCCTGGCTGCAGGTGCATTCACAGCCCTGGCCGCAGCTGCATTCACAGCCCTGAACACAGGCGCATTCACAGCCCGGCTGCAGGCGCATTCACAGCCCTGGCTGCAGCCACATTCACAGCCCTGGCTGCAGCCGCTTTCACAGCCCTGGCTGCAGGTGCATTCACAGCCCTGGCTGCAGGTGCATTCACAGCCCTGGCTGCAGGCACATTCACAGCCCTGGCTGCAGGCACATTCACAGCCCTGGCTGCAGGCACATTTGCAGCCCTGGCTTCAGGCGCATTCACAGCCCTGGCTGCAGCCACATTCACAGCCCTGGCTGCAGCCACATTCACAGCCCTAGCTGCAGGAGCATTCACAGCCCTGGCTGCAGGCGCATTCACAGCCCTGGCTGCAGGTGCATTCACAGCCCTGGCCGCAGGAGCATTCACAGCCCTGGCTGCAGGCGCATTCACAGCCCTGGTTGCAGCTGCATTCACAGCCCTAGCTGCAGGCGCATTCACAGCCCTGGCTGCAGGCGCATTCACAGCGCTGGCTGCAGGTGCATTCACAGCCCTGGCAACAGGCACAGTCCCAGTCCTGGCTGCAGGCGCATTCACAGCCCTGGCTGCAGGTGCATTCACAGCCCTGGCACCAGGTGCATTCACAGCCCTGGCTGCAGCTGCATTCACAGTACAGGCTGCTGGCGCATTCACAGCCCTGGCTGCAGGCACATTCACAGCCCTGGCTGCAGGTGCATTCACAGCCCTGGCTGCAGACACAGTCACAGCCCTGGCTGCATGCGCATTCACAGCCCTGGCTGCAGGTGCAGTCACAGCCCTGACTGCAGGCGCATTCACAGCCCTGGCTGCAGGCACAGTCACAGCCCTGGCTGCATGCGCATTCACAGCCCTGGCTGCAGGTGCAGTCACAGCCCTGACTGCAGGCGCATTCACAGCCCTGGCTGCAGGCACATTCACAGCCCTGGCTGCAGCTGCATTCATAGCCCTGGCTGCAGCTGCATTCACAGTCCTGGCTGCAGCTGCATTCACTGCCCTGACTTCAGCCGCATTCATAGCCCTGGCTGCAGGCGCATTCACAGCCCTGGCTGCAGGTGCAGTCACAGCCCTGACTGCAGCGGCATTCACAGCTATGGCTGCAGGTACATTCACAGCTCTGGCTGCAGGCACATTCACAGCCCTGGCTGCAGGCACATTCACAGCTCTGGCTGCGGGGGCATTCACAGCCCTGGCTGCAGGCGCAATAACAGCCCTGGCTGCAGGTGCATTCACAGCCCTGGCTGCAGGCGCATTCATAGCCCTGGCTGCAGCCGCATTCATAGCCCTGGCTGCAGGCACATTCACAGCTCTGGCTGCAGGCGCATTCACAG
Organism: Lissotriton vulgaris; assembly: GCF_964263255.1. NCBI lineage: Eukaryota > Metazoa > Chordata > Amphibia > Caudata > Salamandridae > Lissotriton > Lissotriton vulgaris. The sequence goes on along the minus strand of NC_141700.1, from coordinate 479,325,107 downwards.
CCCTGGTTGCAGCTGCATTCACAGCCCTGGCTGCAGGCGCATTCACAGCCCTGGCTGCAGGCGCATTCACAGCCCTGGCTGCAGGTGCATTCACAGCCCTGGCAACAGGCACAGTCCCAGTCCTGGCTGCAGGCGCATTCACAGCCCTGGCACCAGGTGCATTCACAGCCCTGGCTGCAGCTGCATTCACAGTACAGGCTGCAGCTGCCTTCACAGTACAGGCTGCTGGCGCATTCACAGCCCTGGCTGCAGGCCCATTCACAGCCCTGGCTGCAGATGCATTCACAGCCCTGGCTGCAGACACAGTCACAGCCCTGGCTGCATGCGCATTCAAAGCCCTGGCTGCAGGTGCAGTCACAGCCCTGACTGCAGGCGCATTCACAGCCCTGACTGCAGGCACATTCACAGCCCTGGCTGCAGCTGCATTCATAGCCCTCGCTGCAGCTGCATTCACAGTCCTGGCTGCAGCTGCATTCACTGCCCTGACTTCAGCCGCATTCATAGCCCTGGCTGCAGGCGCATTCACAGCCCTGGCTGCAGCCGCATTCACAGCCCTGGCTGCAGCGGCATTCACAGCTATGGCTGCAGGTACATTCACAGCTCTGGCTGCAGGCACATTCACAGCCCTGGCTGCAGGCATATTCACAGCTCTGGCTGCGAGGGCATTCACAGCCCTGGCTGCAGGCGCAATAACAGCCCTGGCTGCAGGTGCATTCACAGCCCTGGCTGCAGGCGAATTCATAGCCCTGGCTGCAGCCACATTCATAGCCCTGGCTGCAGGCACATTCACAGCTCTGGCTGCAGGCGCATTCACAGCCCTGGCAGCAGGTGCATTCATAGCCCTGGCTGCAGCCGTATTCACAGCCCTGCATGCAGGCACATTCACAGCCCTGGCTGCAGGTGCATTCACAGCCCTGGCTGCAGGAGCATTCACAGCCCCGGCTGCAGGAGCATTCACAGCCCCGGCTGCAGGTGCATTCACAGCCCTGGCTGCAGCCGCTTTCACAGCCCTGGCTGCAGGCGCATTCACAGCCCTGGCTGCAGGCGCATTCACAGCCCTGGCTGCAGCCACATTCACATCCCTGGCTCCAGCCACATTCACAGCCCTAGCTGCAGGAGCATTCACAGCCCTGGCTGCAGGCGCATTCACAGCCCTGGCTGCAGGTGCATTCACAGCCCTGGCCGCAGCTGCATTCACAGCCCTGAACACAGGCGCATTCACTGCCCTGGCCGCAGGCGCATTTACAGCTCTGGCTGCAGGCGCATTCACAGCCCTGGCTGCAGGTGCATTCACAGCCATGGCAGCAGGCACAGTCCCAGCCCTGGCGGCAGGCGCATTCACAGCCCTGGCTGCAGGAGCATTCACAGCCCTGGCTGCAGACGCATTCACAGCCCTGGCTGCAGGCGCATTCACAGCCCTGGCTGCAGGAGCATTCACAGCCCTGGCTGCAGGCGCATTCACAGCCCTGGTTGCAGCTGCATTCACAGCCCTAGCTGCAGGCGCATTCACAGCCCTGGCTGCAGGCGCATTCACAGCCCTGGCTGCAGGTGCATTCACAGCCCTGGCAACAGGCACAGTCCCAGTCCTGGCTGCAGGCACATTCACAGCCCTGGCTGCAGGTGCATTCACAGCCCTGGCACCAGGTGCATTCACAGCCCTGGCTGCAGCTGCATTCACAGTACAGGCTGCTGGCGCATTCACAGCCCTGGCTGCAGGCACATTCACAGCCCTGGCTGCAGGTGCATTCACAGCCCTGGCTGCAGACACAGTCACAGCCCTGGCTGCATGCGCATTCACAGCCCTGGCTGCAGGTGCAGTCACAGCCCTGACTGCAGGCGCATTCACAGCCCTGGCTGCAGGCACATACACAGCCCTGGCTGCAGCTGCATTCATAGCCCTGGCTGCAGCTGCATTCACAGTCCTGGCTGCAGCTGCATTCACTGCCCTGACTTCAGCCGCATTCATAGCCCTGGCTGCAGGAGCATTCACAGCCCTGGCTGCAGCCGCATTCACAGCCCTGGCTGCAGCGGCATTCACAGCTATGGCTGCAGGTACATTCACAGCTCTGGCTGCAGGCATATTCACAGCCCTGGCTGCAGCCACATTCACAGCCCTGGCTGCAGCCACATTCACAGCCCTGGCTGCAGGAGCATTCACAGCCCTGGCTGCAGGCGCATTCACAGCCCTGGCTGCAGCCACATTCACAGCCCTGGAAGCAGGTTCATTCACAGCCCTGGCTGCAGGCGCATTCACAGCCCTGGCAGCAGCTGCATTCACAGCCCGGGCCGCAGCTGCATTCACAGCCCTGAACACAGGCGCATTCACAGCCCTGGCTGCAGGCGCATTTACAGCCCTGGCTGCAGGTGCATTCACAGCCCTGGCTGCAGGTGCATTCACAGCCCTGGCAACAGGCACAGTCCCAGTCCTGGCTGCAGCCGTATTCATAGCCCTGGCTGCAGGCGCATTCACAGCCCTGGCTGCAGCTGCATTCACAGCCCTGGCTGCAGGCGCATTCACAGCCCAGGCTGCAGCCGCTTTCACAGCCCTGGCTGCAGGCGTATTCACAGCCCTGGCTGCAGGTGCATTCACAGCCCTGGCTGCAGGCACATTCACAGCCCTGGCTTCAGGCACATTCACAGCCCTGGCTGCAGGCGCATTCACAGCCCTGGCTGCAGGAGCATTCACAGCCCTGGCTGCAGCTGCATTCACATCCCTTGCTGCAGCTGCATTCACAGCCCTGGCCGCTGGCGTATTCACAGCCCTCGCTGCGGCGCATTCACAGCCCAGGCTGCAGCCGCTTTCACAGCCCTGGCTGCAGGCGCATTCACAGCCCTGGCTGCAGGTGCATTCACAGCCCTGGATGCAGGCACATTCACTGCCCTGACTTCAGCCGCATTCATAGCCCTGGCTGCAGGCACATTCACAGCCCTGGCTGCAGCCGAATTCACAGCCCTGGCTGCAGCGGCATTCACAGTACAGGCTGCTGGCGCATTCACAGCCCTGGCTGCAGGCACATTCACAGCCCTGGCTGCAGGTGCATTCACAGCCCTGGCTGCAGACACAGTCACAGCCCTGGCTGCATGCGCATTCACAGCCCTGGCTGCAGGTGCAGTCACAGCCCTGACTGCAGGCGCATTCACAGCCCTGGCTGCAGGCACAGTCACAGCCCTGGCTGCATGCGCATTCACAGCCCTGGCTGCAGGTGCAGTCACAGCCCTGACTGCAGGCGCATTCACAGCCCTGGCTGCAGGCACATTCACAGCCCTGGCTGCAGCTGCATTCATAGCCCTGGCTGCAGCTGCATTCACAGTCCTGGCTGCAGCTGCATTCACTGCCCTGACTTCAGCCGCATTCATAGCCCTGGCTGCAGGCGCATTCACAGCCCTGGCTGCAGGTGCAGTCACAGCCCTGACTGCAGCGGCATTCACAGCTATGGCTGCAGGTACATTCACAGCTCTGGCTGCAGGCACATTCACAGCCCTGGCTGCAGGCACATTCACAGCTCTGGCTGCGGGGGCATTCACAGCCCTGGCTGCAGGCGCAATAACAGCCCTGGCTGCAGGTGCATTCACAGCCCTGGCTGCAGGCGCATTCATACCCCTGGCTGCAGCCGCATTCACAGCCCTGGCTGCAGGAGCATTCACAGCCCTGGCTGCAGCTGCATTCACATCCCTTGCTGCAGCTGCATTCACAGCCCTGGCCGCTGGCGTATTCACAGCCCTCGCTGCGGCGCATTCACAGCCCAGGCTGCAGCCGCTTTCACAGCCCTGGCTGCAGGCGCATTCACAGCCCTGGCTGCAGGTGCATTCACAGCCCTGGCTGCAGGCACATTCACTGCCCTGACTTCAGCCGCATTCATAGCCCTGGCTGCAGGCACATTCACAGCCCTGGCTGCAGCCGAATTCACAGCCCTGGCTGCAGCGGCATTCACAGTACAGGCTGCTGGCGCATTCACAGCCCTGGCTGCAGGCACATTCACAGCCCTGGCTGCAGGTGCATTCACAGCCCTGGCTGCAGACACAGTCACAGCCCTGGCTGCATGCGCATTCACAGCCCTGGCTGCAGGTGCAGTCACAGCCCTGACTGCAGGCGCATTCACAGCCCTGGCTGCAGGCACAGTCACAGCCCTGGCTGCATGCGCATTCACAGCCCTGGCTGCAGGTGCAGTCACAGCCCTGACTGCAGGCGCATTCACAGCCCTGGCTGCAGGCACATTCACAGCCCTGGCTGCAGCTGCATTCATAGCCCTGGCTGCAGCTGCATTCACAGTCCTGGCTGCAGCTGCATTCACTGCCCTGACTTCAGCCGCATTCATAGCCCTGGCTGCAGGCGCATTCACAGCCCTGGCTGCAGGTGCAGTCACAGCCCTGACTGCAGCGGCATTCACAGCTATGGCTGCAGGTACATTCACAGCTCTGGCTGCAGGCACATTCACAGCCCTGGCTGCAGGCACATTCACAGCTCTGGCTGCGGGGGCATTCACAGCCCTGGCTGCAGGCGCAATAACAGCCCTGGCTGCAGGTGCATTCACAGCCCTGGCTGCAGGCGCATTCATACCCCTGGCTGCAGCCGCATTCATAGCCCTGGCTGCAGGCACATTCACAGCTCTGGCTGCAGGCGCATTCACAGCCCTGGTTGCAGCTGCATTCACAGCCCTGGCTGCAGGCGCATTCACAGCCCTGGCTGCAGGCGCATTCACAGCCCTGGCTGCAGGTGCATTCACAGCCCTGGCAACAGGCACAGTCCCAGTCCTGGCTGCAGGCGCATTCACAGCCCTGGCTGCAGGTGCATTCACAGCCCTGGCACCAGGTGCATTCACAGCCCTGGCTGCAGCTGCATTCACAGTACAGGCTGCAGCTGCATTCACAGTACAGGCTGCTGGCGCATTCACAGCCCTGGCTGCAGGCCCATTCACAGCCCTGGCTGCAGATGCATTCACAGCCCTGGCTGCAGACACAGTCACAGCCCTGGCTGCATGCGCATTCAAAGCCCTGGCTGCAGGTGCAGTCACAGCCCTGACTGCAGGCGCATTCACAGCCCTGACTGCAGCCACATTCACAGCCCTGGAAGCAGGTTCATTCACAGCCCTGGCTGCAGGCGCATTCACAGCCCTGGCAGCAGCTGCATTCACAGCCCGGGCCGCAGCTGCATTCACAGCCCTGAACACAGGCGCATTCACAGCCCTGGCTGCAGGCGCATTTACAGCCCTGGCTGCAGGTGCATTCACAGCCCTGGCTGCAGGTGCATTCACAGCCCTGGCAACAGGCACAGTCCCAGTCCTGGCTGCAGCCGTATTCATAGCCCTGGCTGCAGGCGCATTCACAGCCCTGGCTGCAGCTGCATTCACAGCCCTGGCTGCAGGCGCATTCACAGCCCAGGCTGCAGCCGCTTTCACAGCCCTGGCTGCAGGCGTATTCACAGCCCTGGCTGCAGGTGCATTCACAGCCCTGGCTGCAGGCACATTCACAGCCCTGGCTTCAGGCACATTCACAGCCCTGGCTGCAGGCGCATTCACAGCCCTGGCTGCAGGAGCATTCACAGCCCTGGCTGCAGCTGCATTCACATCCCTTGCTGCAGCTGCATTCACAGCCCTGGCCGCTGGCGTATTCACAGCCCTCGCTGCGGCGCATTCACAGCCCAGGCTGCAGCCGCTTTCACAGCCCTGGCTGCAGGCGCATTCACAGCCCTGGCTGCAGGTGCATTCACAGCCCTGGATGCAGGCACATTCACTGCCCTGACTTCAGCCGCATTCATAGCCCTGGCTGCAGGCACATTCACAGCCCTGGCTGCAGCCGAATTCACAGCCCTGGCTGCAGCGGCATTCACAGTACAGGCTGCTGGCGCATTCACAGCCCTGGCTGCAGGCACATTCACAGCCCTGGCTGCAGGTGCATTCACAGCCCTGGCTGCAGACACAGTCACAGCCCTGGCTGCATGCGCATTCACAGCCCTGGCTGCAGGTGCAGTCACAGCCCTGACTGCAGGCGCATTCACAGCCCTGGCTGCAGGCACAGTCACAGCCCTGGCTGCATGCGCATTCACAGCCCTGGCTGCAGGTGCAGTCACAGCCCTGACTGCAGGCGCATTCACAGCCCTGGCTGCAGGCACATTCACAGCCCTGGCTGCAGCTGCATTCATAGCCCTGGCTGCAGCTGCATTCACAGTCCTGGCTGCAGCTGCATTCACTGCCCTGACTTCAGCCGCATTCATAGCCCTGGCTGCAGGCGCATTCACAGCCCTGGCTGCAGGTGCAGTCACAGCCCTGACTGCAGCGGCATTCACAGCTATGGCTGCAGGTACATTCACAGCTCTGGCTGCAGGCACATTCACAGCCCTGGCTGCAGGCACATTCACAGCTCTGGCTGCGGGGGCATTCACAGCCCTGGCTGCAGGCGCAATAACAGCCCTGGCTGCAGGTGCATTCACAGCCCTGGCTGCAGGCGCATTCATACCCCTGGCTGCAGCCGCATTCACAGCCCTGGCTGCAGGAGCATTCACAGCCCTGGCTGCAGCTGCATTCACATCCCTTGCTGCAGCTGCATTCACAGCCCTGGCCGCTGGCGTATTCACAGCCCTCGCTGCGGCGCATTCACAGCCCAGGCTGCAGCCGCTTTCACAGCCCTGGCTGCAGGCGCATTCACAGCCCTGGCTGCAGGTGCATTCACAGCCCTGGCTGCAGGCACATTCACTGCCCTGACTTCAGCCGCATTCATAGCCCTGGCTGCAGGCACATTCACAGCCCTGGCTGCAGCCGAATTCACAGCCCTGGCTGCAGCGGCATTCACAGTACAGGCTGCTGGCGCATTCACAGCCCTGGCTGCAGGCACATTCACAGCCCTGGCTGCAGGTGCATTCACAGCCCTGGCTGCAGACACAGTCACAGCCCTGGCTGCATGCGCATTCACAGCCCTGGCTGCAGGTGCAGTCACAGCCCTGACTGCAGGCGCATTCACAGCCCTGGCTGCAGGCACAGTCACAGCCCTGGCTGCATGCGCATTCACAGCCCTGGCTGCAGGTGCAGTCACAGCCCTGACTGCAGGCGCATTCACAGCCCTGGCTGCAGGCACATTCACAGCCCTGGCTGCAGCTGCATTCATAGCCCTGGCTGCAGCTGCATTCACAGTCCTGGCTGCAGCTGCATTCACTGCCCTGACTTCAGCCGCATTCATAGCCCTGGCTGCAGGCGCATTCACAGCCCTGGCTGCAGGTGCAGTCACAGCCCTGACTGCAGCGGCATTCACAGCTATGGCTGCAGGTACATTCACAGCTCTGGCTGCAGGCACATTCACAGCCCTGGCTGCAGGCACATTCACAGCTCTGGCTGCGGGGGCATTCACAGCCCTGGCTGCAGGCGCAATAACAGCCCTGGCTGCAGGTGCATTCACAGCCCTGGCTGCAGGCGCATTCATACCCCTGGCTGCAGCCGCATTCATAGCCCTGGCTGCAGGCACATTCACAGCTCTGGCTGCAGGCGCATTCACAGCCCTGGTTGCAGCTGCATTCACAGCCCTGGCTGCAGGCGCATTCACAGCCCTGGCTGCAGGCGCATTCACAGCCCTGGCTGCAGGTGCATTCACAGCCCTGGCAACAGGCACAGTCCCAGTCCTGGCTGCAGGCGCATTCACAGCCCTGGCTGCAGGTGCATTCACAGCCCTGGCACCAGGTGCATTCACAGCCCTGGCTGCAGCTGCATTCACAGTACAGGCTGCAGCTGCATTCACAGTACAGGCTGCTGGCGCATTCACAGCCCTGGCTGCAGGCCCATTCACAGCCCTGGCTGCAGATGCATTCACAGCCCTGGCTGCAGACACAGTCACAGCCCTGGCTGCATGCGCATTCAAAGCCCTGGCTGCAGGTGCAGTCACAGCCCTGACTGCAGGCGCATTCACAGCCCTGACTGCAGGCACATTCACAGCCCTGGCTGCAGCTGCATTCATAGCCCTCGCTGCAGCTGCATTCACAGTCCTGGCTGCAGCTGCATTCACTGCCCTGACTTCAGCCGCATTCATAGCCCTGGCTGCAGGCGCATTCACAGCCCTGGCTGCAGCCGCATTCACAGCCCTGGCTGCAGCGGCATTCACAGCTATGGCTGCAGGTACATTCACAGCTCTGGCTGCAGGCACATTCACAGCCCTGGCTGCAGGCATATTCACAGCTCTGGCTGCGAGTGCATTCACAGCCCTGGCTGCAGGCGCAATAACAGCCCTGGCTGCAGGTGCATTCACAGCCCTGGCTGCAGGCGAATTCATAGCCCTGGCTGCAGCCACATTCATAGCCCTGGCTGCAGGCACATTCACAGCTCTGGCTGCAGGCGCATTCACAGCCCTGGCAGCAGGTGCATTCATAGCCCTGGCTGCAGCCGTATTCACAGCCCTGCATGCAGGCACATTCACAGCCCTGGCTGCAGGTGCATTCACAGCCCTGGCTGCAGGAGCATTCACAGCCCCGGCTGCAGGAGCATTCACAGCCCCGGCTGCAGGTGCATTCACAGCCCTGGCTGCAGCCGCTTTCACAGCCCTGGCTGCAGGCGCATTCACAGCCCTGGCTGCAGGCGCATTCACAGCCCTGGCTGCAGCCACATTCACATCCCTGGCTCCAGCCACATTCACAGCCCTAGCTGCAGGAGCATTCACAGCCCTGGCTGCAGGCGCATTCACAGCCCTGGCTGCAGGTGCATTCACAGCCCTGGCCGCAGCTGCATTCACAGCCCTGAACACAGGCGCATTCACTGCCCTGGCCGCAGGCGCATTTACAGCTCTGGCTGCAGGCGCATTCACAGCCCTGGCTGCAGGTGCATTCACAGCCATGGCAGCAGGCACAGTCCCAGCCCTGGCGGCAGGCGCATTCACAGCCCTGGCTGCAGGAGCATTCACAGCCCTGGCTGCAGACGCATTCACATCCCTGGCTGCAGGCGCATTCACAGCCCTGGCTGCAGGAGCATTCACAGCCCTGGCTGCAGGCGCATTCACAGCCCTGGTTGCAGCTGCATTCACAGCCCTAGCTGCAGGCGCATTCACAGCCCTGGCTGCAGGCGCATTCACAGCCCTGGCTGCAGGTGCATTCACAGCCCTGGCAACAGGCACAGTCCCAGTCCTGGCTGCAGGCGCATTCACAGCCCTGGCTGCAGGTGCATTCACAGCCCTGGCACCAGGTGCATTCACAGCCCTGGCTGCAGCTGCATTCACAGTACAGGCTGCTGGCGCATTCACAGCCCTGGCTGCAGGCACATTCACAGCCCTGGCTGCAGGTGCATTCACAGCCCTGGCTGCAGACACAGTCACAGCCCTGGCTGCATGCGCATTCACAGCCCTGGCTGCAGGTGCAGTCACAGCCCTGACTGCAGGCGCATTCACAGCCCTGGCTGCAGGCACATACACAGCCCTGGCTGCAGCTGCATTCATAGCCCTGGCTGCAGCTGCATTCACAGTCCTGGCTGCAGCTGCATTCACTGCCCTGACTTCAGCCGCATTCATAGCCCTGGCTGCAGGAGCATTCACAGCCCTGGCTGCAGCCGCATTCACAGCCCTGGCTGCAGCGGCATTCACAGCTATGGCTGCAGGTACATTCACAGCTCTGGCTGCAGGCATATTCACAGCCCTGGCTGCAGCCACATTCACAGCCCTGGCTGCAGCCACATTCACAGCCCTGGCTGCAGGAGCATTCACAGCCCTGGCTGCAGGCGCATTCACAGCCCTGGCTGCAGCCACATTCACAGCCCTGGCAGCAGGTTCATTCACAGCCCTGGCTGCAGGCGCATTCACAGCCCTGGCAGCAGCTGCATTCACAGCCCGGGCCGCAGCTGCATTCACAGCCCTGAACACAGGCGCATTCACAGCCCTGGCTGCAGGCGCATTTACAGCCCTGGCTGCAGGTGCATTCACAGCCCTGGCTGCAGGTGCATTCACAGCCCTGGCAACAGGCACAGTCCCAGTCCTGGCTGCAGCCGCATTCATAGCCCTGGCTGCAGGCGCATTCACAGCCCTGGCTGCAGCTGCATTCACAGCCCTGGCTGCAGGCGCATTCACAGCCCAGGCTGCAGCCGCTTTCACAGCCCTGGCTGCAGGCGTATTCACAGCCCTGGCTGCAGGTGCATTCACAGCCCTGGCTGCAGGCACATTCACAGCCCTGGCTTCAGGCACATTCACAGCCCTGGCTGCAGGCGCATTCACAGCCCTGGCTGCAGGAGCATTCACAGCCCTGGCTGCAGCTGCATTCACATCCCTTGCTGCAGCTGCATTCACAGCCCTGGCCGCTGGCGTATTCACAGCCCTCGCTGCGGCGCATTCACAGCCCAGGCTGCAGCCGCTTTCACAGCCCTGGCTGCAGGCGCATTCACAGCCCTGGCTGCAGGTGCATTCACAGCCCTGGCTGCAGGCACATTCACTGCCCTGACTTCAGCCGCATTCATAGCCCTGGCTGCAGGCACATTCACAGCCCTGGCTGCAGCCGAATTCACAGCCCTGGCTGCAGCGGCATTCACAGCTATGGCTGCAAGCGCATTCACAGCCCTGGCTGCAGGCGCATTCACAGCCCAGGCTGCAGCCGCTTTCACAGCCCTGGCTGCAGGCGCATTCACAGCCCTGGCTGCAGGTGCATTCACAGCCCTGGCTGCAGGCACATTCACAGCACTGGCTGCAGGCACATTCACAGCCCTGGCTGCAGGCACATTCACAGCCCTGGCTGCAGGCGCATTCACAGCCCTGGCTGCAGCCACATTCACAGCCCTGGCTGCAGCCGCTTTCACAGCCCTGGCTGCAGGCGCATTCACAGCCCTGGCTGCAGGTGCATTCACAGCCCTGGCAGCAGGCACAGTCCCAGCCCTGGCGGCAGGCGCATTCACAGCCCTGGCTGCAGAAGCATTCACAGCCCTGGCTGCAAGCACATTCACAGCCCTGGCTGCAGGTGCATTCACAGCCCTGGCAACAGGCACAGTCCCAGTCCTGGCTGCAGCCGCATTCATAGCCCTGGCTGCAGGCGCATTCACAGCCCTAGCTGCAGCCGCATTCACAGCCCTGGCTGCAGCGGCATTCACAGCTATGGCTGCAAGTGCATTCACAGCCCTGGCTGCAGGCGCATTCACAGCCCAGGCTACAGCAGCTTTCACAGCCCTGGCTGCAGGAGCATTCACAGCCCTGGCTGCAGGCGCATTCACAGCTCTGGCTGCAGCCACATTCACAGCCCTGGCAGCAGGTTCATTCACAGCCCTGGCTGCAGGCGCATTCACAGCCCTGGCAGCAGCTGCATTCACAGCCCGGGCCGCAGCTGCATTCACAGCCCTGAACACAGGCGCATTCACAGCCCTGGCTGCAGGCGCATTTACAGCCCTGGCTGCAGGTGCATTCACAGCCCTGGCTGCAGGTGCATTCACAGCCCTGGCAACAGGCACAGTCCCAGTCCTGGCTGCAGCCGCATTCATAGCCCTGGCTGCAGGCGCATTCAAAGCCCTGGCTGCAGCTGCATTCACAGCCCTGGCTGCAGGCGCATTCACAGCCCAGGCTGCAGCCGCTTTCACAGCCCTGGCTGCAGGCGTATTCACAGCCCTGGCTGCAGGTGCATTCACAGCCCTGGCTGCAGGCACATTCACAGCCCTGGCTTCAGGCACATTCACAGCCCTGGCTGCAGGCGCATTCACAGCCCTGGCTGCAGGAGCATTCACAGCCCTGGCTGCAGCTGCATTCACATCCCTTGCTGCAGCTGCATTCACAGCCCTGGCCGCTGGCGTATTCACAGCCCTCGCTGCGGCGCATTCACAGCCCAGGCTGCAGCCGCTTTCACAGCCCTGGCTGCAGGCGCATTCACAGCCCTGGCTGCAGGTGCATTCACAGCCCTGGCTGCAGGCACATTCACTGCCCTGACTTCAGCCGCATTCATAGCCCTGGCTGCAGGCACATTCACAGCCCTGGCTGCAGCCGAATTCACAGCCCTGGCTGCAGCGGCATTCACAGCTATGGCTGCAAGCGCATTCACAGCCCTGGCTGCAGGCGCATTCACAGCCCAGGCTGCAGCCGCTTTCACAGCCCTGGCTGCAGGCGCATTCACAGCCCTGGCTGCAGGTGCATTCACAGCCCTGGCTGCAGGCACATTCACAGCACTGGCTGCAGGCACATTCACAGCCCTGGCTGCAGGCACATTCACAGCCCTGGCTGCAGGCGCATTCACAGCCCTGGCTGCAGCCACATTCACAGCCCTGGCTGCAGCCGCTTTCACAGCCCTGGCTGCAGGCGCATTCACAGCCCTGGCTGCAGGTGCATTCACAGCCCTGGCAGCAGGCACAGTCCCAGCCCTGGCGGCAGGCGCATTCACAGCCCTGGCTGCAGAAGCATTCACAGCCCTGGCTGCAAGCACATTCACAGCCCTGGCTGCAGGTGCATTCACAGCCCTGGCAACAGGCACAGTCCCAGTCCTGGCTGCAGCCGCATTCATAGCCCTGGCTGCAGGCGCATTCACAGCCCTGGCTGCAGCCGCATTCACAGCCCTGGCTGCAGCGGCATTCACAGCTATGGCTGCAAGCGCATTCACAGCCCTGGCTGCAGGCGCATTCACAGCCCAGGCTACAGCAGCTTTCACAGCCCTGGCTGCAGGAGCATTCACAGCCCTGGCTGCAGGTGCATTCACAGCCCTGGCTGCAGGAACATTCACAGCCCAGGCTTCAGTCACATTAACAACCCTGGCTGCAGGCGCATTCACAGCCCCGGCTGCAGGCGCATTCACAGCCCTGGCTGCAGCCACATTCACAGCCCTGGCTGCAGCCGCTTTCACAGCCCTGGCTGCAGGTGCATTCACAGCCCTGGCTGCAGGTGCATTCACAGCCCTGGCTGCAGGCACATTCTCAGCCCTGGCTGCAGGCGCATTCACAGCCCTGGCTGCAGCCACATTCACAGCCCTGGCTGCAGCCACATTCACAGCCCTAGCTGCAGGAGCATTCACAGCCCTGGCTGCAGGCGCATTCACAGCCCTGGCTGCAGGTGCATTCACAGCCCTGGCCGCAGCTGCATTCACAGCCCTGAACACAGGCGCATTCACTGCCCTGGCTGCAGGCGCATTTACAGCTCTGGCTGCAGGCGCATTCACAGCCCTGGCTGCAGGTGCATTCACAGCCCTGGCAGCAGGCACAGTCCCAGCCCTGGCGGCAGGCGCATTCACAGCCCTGGCTGCAGGAGCATTCACAGCCCTGGCCGCAGACGCATTCACAGCCCTGGCTGCAGGCGCATTCACAGCCCTGGCTGCAGGAGCATTCACAGCCCTGGCTGCAGGTGCATTCACAGCCCTGGTTGCAGCTGCATTCACAGCCCTGGCTGCAGGCGCATTCACAGCCCTGGCTGCAGGCGCATTCACAGCCCTGGCTGCAGGTGCATTCACAGCCCTGGCAACAGGCACAGTCCCAGTCCTGGCTGCAGGCGCATTCACAGCCCTGGCTGCAGGTGCATTCACAGCCCTGGCACCAGGTGCATTCACAGCCCTGGCTGCAGCTGCATTCACAGTACAGGCTGCAGGTGCATTCTCAGCCCTGGCAACAGGCACAGTCCCAGTCCTGGCTGCAGGCGCATTCACAGCCCTGGCTGCAGGTGCATTCACAGCCCTGGCACCAGGTGCATTCACAGCCCTGGCTGCAGCTGCATTCACAGTACAGGCTGCTGGCGCATTCACAGCCCTGGCTGCAGGCACATTCACAGCCCTGGCTGCAGGTGCATTCACAGCCCTGGCTGCAGACACAGTCACAGCCCTGGCTGCATGCGCATTCACAGCCCTGGCTGCAGGTGCAGTCACAGCCCTGACTGCAGGCGCATTCACAGCCCTGGCTGCAGGCACATACACAGCCCTGGCTGCAGCTGCATTCATAGCCCTGGCTGCAGCTGCATTCACAGTCCTGGCTGCAGCTGCATTCACTGCCCTGACTTCAGCCGCATTCATAGCCCTGGCTGCAGGAGCATTCACAGCCCTGGCTGCAGCCGCATTCACAGCCCTGGCTGCAGCGGCATTCACAGCTATGGCTGCAGGTACATTCACAGCTCTGGCTGCAGGCATATTCACAGCCCTGGCTGCAGCCACATTCACAGCCCTGGCTGCAGCCACATTCACAGCCCTGGCTGCAGGAGCATTCACAGCCCTGGCTGCAGGCGCATTCACAGCCCTGGCTGCAGCCACATTCACAGCCCTGGCAGCAGGTTCATTCACAGCCCTGGCTGCAGGCGCATTCACAGCCCTGGCAGCAGCTGCATTCACAGCCCGGGCCGCAGCTGCATTCACAGCCCTGAACACAGGCGCATTCACAGCCCTGGCTGCAGGCGCATTTACAGCCCTGGCTGCAGGTGCATTCACAGCCCTGGCTGCAGGTGCATTCACAGCCCTGGCAACAGGCACAGTCCCAGTCCTGGCTGCAGCCGCATTCATAGCCCTGGCTGCAGGCGCATTCACAGCCCTGGCTGCAGCTGCATTCACAGCCCTGGCTGCAGGCACATTCACAGCCCAGGCTGCAGCCGCTTTCACAGCCCTGGCTGCAGGCGTATTCACAGCCCTGGCTGCAGGTGCATTCACAGCCCTGGCTGCAGGCACATTCACAGCCCTGGCTTCAGGCACATTCACAGCCCTGGCTGCAGGCGCATTCACAGCCCTGGCTGCAGGAGCATTCACAGCCCTGGCTGCAGCTGCATTCACATCCCTTGCTGCAGCTGCATTCACAGCCCTGGCCGCTGGCGTATTCACAGCCCTCGCTGCGGCGCATTCACAGCCCAGGCTGCAGCCGCTTTCACAGCCCTGGCTGCAGGCGCATTCACAGCCCTGGCTGCAGGTGCATTCACAGCCCTGGCTGCAGGCACATTTACTGCCCTGACTTCAGCCGCATTCATAGCCCTGGCTGCAGGCACATTCACAGCCCTGGCTGCAGCCGAATTCACAGCCCTGGCTGCAGCGGCATTCACAGCTATGGCTGCAAGCGCATTCACAGCCCTGGCTGCAGGCGCATTCACAGCCCAGGCTGCAGCCGCTTTCACAGCCCTGGCTGCAGGCGCATTCACGGCCCTGGCTGCAGGTGCATTCACAGCCCTGGCTGCAGGCACATTCACAGCACTGGCTGCAGGCACATTCACAGCCCTGGCTGCAGGCACATTCACAGCCCTGGCTGCAGGCGCATTCACAGCCCTGGCTGCAGCCACATTCACAGCCCTGGCTGCAGCCGCTTTCACAGCCCTGGCTGCAGGCGCATTCACAGCCCTGGCTGCAGGTGCATTCACAGCCCTGGCAGCAGGCACAGTCCCAGCCCTGGCGGCAGGCGCATTCACAGCCCTGGCTGCAGAAGCATTCACAGCCCTGGCTGCAAGCACATTCACAGCCCTGGCTGCAGGTGCATTCACAGCCCTGGCAACAGGCACAGTCCCAGTCCTGGCTGCAGCCGCATTCATAGCCCTGGCTGCAGGCACATTCACAGCCCTAGCTGCAGCCGCATTCACAGCCCTGGCTGCAGCGGCATTCACAGCTATGGCTGCAAGCGCATTCACAGCCCTGGCTGCAGGCGCATTCACAGCCCAGGCTACAGCAGCTTTCACAGCCCTGGCTGCAGGAGCATTCACAGCCCTGGCTGCAGGCGCATTCACAGCCCTGGCTACAGCCACATTCACAGCCCTGGCAGCAGGTTCATTCACAGCCCTGGCTGCAGGCGCATTCACAGCCCTGGCAGCAGCTGCATTCACAGCCCGGGCCGCAGCTGCATTCACAGCCCTGAACACAGGCGCATTCACAGCCCTGGCTGCAGGCGCATTTACAGCCCTGGCTGCAGGTGCATTCACAGCCCTGGCTGCAGGTGCATTCACAGCCCTGGCAACAGGCACAGTCCCAGTCCTGGCTGCAGCCGCATTCATAGCCCTGGCTGCAGGCGCATTCACAGCCCTGGCTGCAGCTGCATTCACAGCCCTGGCTGCAGGCGCATTCACAGCCCAGGCTGCAGCCGCTTTCACAGCCCTGGCTGCAGGCGTATTCACAGCCCTGGCTGCAGGTGCATTCACAGCCCTGGCTGCAGGCACATTCACAGCCCTGGCTTCAGGCACATTCACAGCCCTGGCTGCAGGCGCATTCACAGCCCTGGCTGCAGGAGCATTCACAGCCCTGGCTGCAGCTGCATTCACATCCCTTGCTGCAGCTGCATTCACAGCCCTGGCCGCTGGCGTATTCACAGCCCTCGCTGCGGCGCATTCACAGCCCAGGCTGCAGCCGCTTTCACAGCCCTGGCTGCAGGCGCATTCACAGCCCTGGCTGCAGGTGCATTCACAGCCCTGGCTGCAGGCACATTCACTGCCCTGACTTCAGCCGCATTCATAGCCCTGGCTGCAGGCACATTCACAGCCCTGGCTGCAGGCACATTCACAGCACTGGCTGCAGGCACATTCACAGCCCTGGCTGCAGGCACATTCACAGCCCTGGCTGCAGGCGCATTCACAGCCCTGGCTGCAGCCACATTCACAGCCCTGGCTGCAGCCGCTTTCACAGCCCTGGCTGCAGGCGCATTCACAGCCCAGGCTGCAGCCACATTCACAGCCCTGGCAGCAGGTTCATTCACAGCCCTGGCTGCAGGCGCATTCACAGCCCTGGCAGCAGCTGCATTCACAGCCCGGGCCGCAGCTGCATTCACAGCCCTGAACACAGGCGCATTCACAGCCCTGGCTGCAGGCGCATTTACAGCCCTGGCTGCAGGTGCATTCACAGCCCTGGCTGCAGGTGCATTCACAGCCCTGGCAACAGGCACAGTCCCAGTCCTGGCTGCAGCCGCATTCATAGCCCTGGCTGCAGGCGCATTCACAGCCCTGGCTGCAGCTGCATTCACAGCCCTGGCTGCAGGCGCATTCACAGCCCAGGCTGCAGCCGCTTTCACAGCCCTGGCTGCAGGCGTATTCACAGCCCTGGCTGCAGGTGCATTCACAGCCCTGGCTGCAGGCACATTCACAGCCCTGGCTTCAGGCACATTCACAGCCCTGGCTGCAGGCGCATTCACAGCCCTGGCTGCAGGAGCATTCACAGCCCTGGCTGCAGCTGCATTCACATCCCTTGCTGCAGCTGCATTCACAGCCCTGGCCGCTGGCGTATTCACAGCCCTCGCTGTGGCGCATTCACAGCCCAGGCTGCAGCCGCTTTCACAGCCCTGGCTGCAGGCGCATTCACAGCCCTGGCTGCAGGTGCATTCACAGCCCTGGCTGCAGGCACATTCACTGCCCTGACTTCAGCCGCATTCATAGCCCTGGCTGCAGGCACATTCACAGCCCTGGCTGCAGCCGAATTCACAGCCCTGGCTGCAGCGGCATTCACAGCTATGGCTGCAAGCGCATTCACAGCCCTGGCTGCAGGCGCATTCACAGCCCAGGCTGCAGCCGCTTTCACAGCCCTGGCTGCAGGCGCATTCACAGCCCTGGCTGCAGGTGCATTCACAGCCCTGGCTGCAGGCACATTCACAGCACTGGCTGCAGGCACATTCACAGCCCTGGCTGCAGGCACATTCACAGCCCTGGCTGCAGGCGCATTCACAGCCCTGGCTGCAGCCACATTCACAGCCCTGGCTGCAGCCGCTTTCACAGCCCTGGCTGCAGGCGCATTCACAGCCCTGGCTGCAGGTGCATTCACAGCCCTGGCAGCAGGCACAGTCCCAGCCCTGGCGGCAGGCGCATTCACAGCCCTGGCTACAGAAGCATTCACAGCCCTGGCTGCAGGCACATTCACAGCCCTGGCTGCAGGTGCATTCACAGCCCTGGCAACAGGCACAGTCCCAGTCCTGGCTGCAGCCGCATTCATAGCCCTGGCTGCAGGCGCATTCACAGCCCTGGCTGCAGCCGCATTCACAGCCCTGGCTGCAGCGGCATTCACAGCTATGGCTGCAAGCGCATTCACAGCCCTGGCTGCAGGCGCATTCACAGCCCAGGCTACAGCAGCTTTCACAGCCCTGGCTGCAGGAGCATTCACAGCCCTGGCTGCAGGTGCATTCACAGCCCTGGCTGCAGGAACATTCACAGCCCAGGCTTCAGTCACATTAACAACCCTGGCTGCAGGCGCATTCACAGCCCCGGCTGCAGGCGCATTCACAGCCCTGGCTGCAGCCACATTCACAGCCCTGGCTGCAGCCGCTTTCACAGCCCTGGCTGCAGGTGCATTCACAGCCCTGGCTGCAGGTGCATTCACAGCCCTGGCTGCAGGCACATTCTCAGCCCTGGCTGCAGGCGCATTCACAGCCCTGGCTGCAGCCACATTCACAGCCCTGGCTGCAGCCACATTCACAGCCCTAGCTGCA
Source organism: Lissotriton vulgaris (assembly GCF_964263255.1). NCBI lineage: Eukaryota > Metazoa > Chordata > Amphibia > Caudata > Salamandridae > Lissotriton > Lissotriton vulgaris. Next base: position 479,306,841 of record NC_141700.1, on the reverse strand, counting down.
GGAGCATTCACAGCCCTGGCTGCAGGCGCATTCACAGCCCTGGCTGCAGGTGCATTCACAGCCCTGGCCGCAGCTGCATTCACAGCCCTGAACACAGGCGCATTCACTGCCCTGGCTGCAGGCGCATTTACAGCTCTGGCTGCAGGCGCATTCACAGCCCTGGCTGCAGGTGCATTCACAGCCCTGGCAGCAGGCACAGTCCCAGCCCTGGCGGCAGGCGCATTCACAGCCCTGGCTGCAGGAGCATTCACAGCCCTGGCCGCAGACGCATTCACAGCCCTGGCTGCAGGCGCATTCACAGCCCTGGCTGCAGGAGCATTCACAGCCCTGGCTGCAGGCGCATTCACAGCCCTGGTTGCAGCTGCATTCACAGCCCTGGCTGCAGGCGCATTCACAGCCCTGGCTGCAGGCGCATTCACAGCCCTGGCTGCAGGTGCATTCACAGCCCTGGCAACAGGCACAGTCCCAGTCCTGGCTGCAGGCGCATTCACAGCCCTGGCTGCAGGTGCATTCACAGCCCTGGCACCAGGTGCATTCACAGCCCTGGCTGCAGCTGCATTCACAGTACAGGCTGCTGGCGCATTCACAGCCCTGGCTGCAGGCACATTCACAGCCCTGGCTGCAGGTGCATTCACAGCCCTGGCTGCAGACACAGTCACAGCCCTGGTTGCATGCGCATTCACAGCCCTGGCTGCAGGTGCAGTCACAGCCCTGACTGCAGGCGCATTCACAGCCCTGGCTGCAGGCGCATTCACAGCCCTGGCTGCAGGCGCATTCACAGCCCTGGCTGCAGGAGCATTCACAGCCCTGGCTGCAGGCGCATTCACAGCCCTGGTTGCAGCTGCATTCACAGCCCTGGCTGCAGGCGCATTCACAGCCCTGGCTGCAGGCGCATTCACAGCCCTGGCTGCAGGTGCATTCACAGCCCTGGCAACAGGCACAGTCCCAGTCCTGGCTGCAGCCGCATTTATAGCCCTGGCTGCAGGCGCATTCACAGCCCTGGCTGCAGCCACATTCACAGCCCTAGCTGCAGGAGCATTCACAGCCCTGGCTGCAGGCGCATTCACAGCCCTGGCTGCAGGTGCATTCACAGTCCTGGCCACAGCTGCATTCACAGCCCTGAACACAGGCGCATTCACTGCCCTGGCTGCAGGCGCATTCACAGCCCTGGCTGCAGGAGCATTCACAGCCCTGGCTGCAGGCGCATTCACAGCCCTGGCTGCAGCCGCTTTCACAGCCCTGGCTGCAGTCGCATTCACAGCCCTGGCTGCAGGTGCATTCACAGCCCTGGCTGCAGGCACATTCACAGCCCTGGCTGCAGGCACATTCACAGCCCTGGCTGCAGGCACATTCACAGCCCTGGCTGCAGGCCCATTCACAGCCCTGGCTGCAGGCACATTCACAGCCCTGGCTGCAGGCGCATTCACAGCCCTGGCTGCAGCCACATTCACAGCCCTGGCTGCAGCCGCTTTCACAGCCCTGGCTGCAGGCGCATTCACAGCCCTGGCTGCAGGTGCTTTCACAGCCCTGGCTGCAGGCACATTCACAGCCCTGGCTGCAGGCACATTCACAGCCCTGGCTGCAGGCACATTCACAGCCCTGGCTGCAGCCACATTCACAGCCCTGGCTGCAGCCACATTCACAGCCCTGGCTGCAGGAGCATTCACAGCCCTGGCTGCAGGCGCATTCACAGCCCTGGCTGCAGCCTCATTCACAGCCCTGGCAGCAGGTTCATTCACAGCCCTGGCTGCAGGCGCATTCACAGCCCTGGCAGCAGCTGCATTCACAGCCCGGGCCGCAGCTGCATTCACAGCCCTGAACACAGGCGCATTCACAGCCCTGGCTGCAGGCACAATTACAGCCCTGGCTGCAGCCACATTCACAGCCCTGGCTGCAGCCACATTCACAGCCCTAGCTGCAGGAGCATTCACAGCCCTGGCTGCAGGCGCATTCACAGCCCTGGCTGCAGGTGCAATCACAGCCCTGGCCGCAGCTGCATTCACAGCCCTGAACACAGGCGCATTCACTGCCCTGGCTGCAGGCGCATTTACAGCTCTGGCTGCAGGCGCATTCACAGCCCTGGCTGCAGGTGCATTCACAGCCCTGGAAGCAGGCACAGGCCCTGGCGGCAGGCGCATTCACAGCCCTGGCTGCAGGAGCATTCACAGCCCTGGCCGCAGACGCATTCACAGCCCTGGCTGCAGGAGCATTCACAGCCCTGGCTGCAGGCGCATTCACAGCCCTGGTTGCAGCTGCATTCACAGCCCTGGCTGCAGGCGCATTCACAGCCCTGGCTGCAGGCGCATTCACAGCCCTGGCTGCAGGTGCATTCACAGCCCTGGCAACAGGCACAGTCCCAGTCCTGGCTGCAGGCGCATTCACAGCCCTGGCTGCAGGTGCATTCACAGCCCTGGCACCAGGTGCATTCACAGCCCTGGCTGCAGCTGCATTCACAGTACAGGCTGCTGGCGCATTCACAGCCCAGGCTGCAGGCACATTCACAGCCCTGGCTGCAGGTGCATTCACAGCCCTGGCTGCAGACACAGTCACATCCCTGGCTGCATGCGCATTCACAGCCCTGGCTGCAGGTGCAGTCACAGCCCTGACTGCAGGCGCATTCACAGTCCTGGCTGCAGGCGCATTCACAGCCCTGGCTGCAGGTGCATTCACAGCCCTGGCTGCAGGAGCATTCACAGCCCTGGCTGCAGGCGCATTCACAGCCCTGCTTGCAGCTGCATTCACAGCCCTGGCTGCAGGCGCATTCACAGCCCTGGCTGCAGGCACATTCACAGCCCTGGCTGCAGGTGCATTCACAGCCCTGGCAACAGGCACAGTCCCAGTCCTGGCTGCAGCCGCATTTATAGCCCTGGCTGCAGGCGCATTCACAGCCCTGGCTGCAGCCACATTCACAGCCCTGGCTGCAGCCACATTCACAGCCCTAGCTGCAGGAGCATTCACAGCCCTGGCTGCAGGCTCATTCACAGCCCTGGCTGCAGGTGCATTCACAGCCCTGGCCACAGCTGCATTCACAGCCCTGAACACAGGCGCATTCACTGCCCTGGCTGCAGGCGCATTTACAGCTCTGGCTGCAGGCGCATTCACAGCCCTGGCTGCAGGTGCATTCACAGCCCTGGCAGCAGGCACAGTCCCAGCCCTGGCGGCAGGCGCATTCACAGCCCTGGCTGCAGGAGCATTCACAGCCCTGGCTGCAGGCGCATTCACAGCCCTGGCTGCAGGCGCATTCACAGCCGTGGCTGCAGGAGCATTCACAGCCCTGGCTGCAGGCGCATTCACAGCCCTGGCTGCAGGCGCATTCACAGCCCTGGCTGCAGGTGCATTCACAGCCCTGGCAACAGGCACAGTCCCAGTCCTGGCTGCAGGCGCATTCACAGCCCTGGATGCAGCTGCATTCACAGTACAGGCTGCAGCTGCATTCACAGTACAGGCTGCTGGCGCATTCACAGCCCTGGCTGCAGGCCCATTCACAGCCCTGGCTGCAGATGCATTCACAGCCCTGGCTGCAGACACAGTCACAGCCCTGGCTGCATGCGCATTCAAAGCCCTGGCTGCAGGTGCAGTCACAGCCCTGACTGCAGGCGCATTCACAGCCCTGGCTGCAGGCACATTCACAGCCCTGGCTGCAGCTGCATTCATAGCCCTCGCTGCAGCTGCATTCACAGTCCTGGCTGCAGCTGCATTCACTGCCCTGACTTCAGCCGCATTCATAGCCCTGGCTGCAGGCGCATTCACAGCCCTGGCTGCAGCCGCATTCACAGCCCTGGCTGCAGCGGCATTCACAGCTATGGCTGCAGGTACATTCACAGCTCTGGCTGCAGGCACATTCACAGCCCTGGCTGCAGGCACATTCACAGCTCTGGCTGCGGGGGCATTCACAGCCCTGGCTGCAGGCGCAATAACAGCCCTGGCTGCAGGTGCATTCACAGCCCTGGCTGCAGTGAGGTTCCGTGACGGTTCCGTGACGACTTGAACCCGTGTTTTCAAGTTTGTCGGAAATACATAAAATTAGTATCAGCGAACCGCAAATGATCCATTTAGTATATCCTAGTGTTTTCGCTACGCTACGAGCAAGAGCACTCCTTCCACTGACACATTTCTGATACACACACGGCATCCATCTTAGATCGTGGCCGCCATTTTTGTGGTTCCTTGCCCTCACATATGCAATAGCCTCTGATCATTTCATTCACTTCACTTTGATTAAAGACACGTAGCCTTAGCCGGAGATTCACCTCTTACATGACACGTGCACCTTAAACCAGATCACGCTGAAGCTGCATGACTCGACAAAGGCTGCCTCCTCTGCCCAAGGCCAGCCCACCTGAACTGGTTTTCCTGTCCATTGTACCTGATCATGATTAGGCGGCCGAAGCCGGTAGCCTTGCCCATTTACAACCCACAAACATCTCTTATCCCGTTTTCTATCTTCTGCACCTGGCTCTGCTCCTTTTCCTTCTGGGCCTTTATTAGGGGGAGGTAACAAACTTTACGATGAGGCGGTCCGGGTCTTGAATGCAATATTGACAAGGGATTGTGATGGACTGGTGGGAACCCCTCTTCGTGATGTTTGGTATCAGATATTATCGACAGTTCCTGTGTAACGCCAAATATTTATTGTTTAGAGACACAAAGGTTTGGGAATGTACCGACATGTGAAATATTTGCCTAGAGCACAATTTTTAGTATATAAGGAGCAACCCACTTTGTACAAATCGAACAGTCTCCTAGATTCTGCCCGTGTGTAGATTCTGTGACTTCTGTGTCCCTGCAGTAATAAACCTTTGGTCTTTGACGCCACCATCGAGAAGCCCGTGTTTCTGTTCATTTGTGCACCAAGGCAGGTGGGACTCCGGGGTCTTTGGGTGTTGTACCCTGACACCTCTGGACGGAACCAAAAAGTCCAGAACTCCAATTGGCGCCCAACGTGGGGCGACGTCATTCGGTACCGGTCCAAAAGCCTGAAGAGTTCGAGAAGCTTCGTGTGAAGATTCCTGAGGGAGGCGCCCCACTTCATCGATCCCGGCATATCGCAAAAGTGGCCCTGAAGTTCTCTTCCACGAGGGTTCCCGTTCAGGACGGCTGCAGTGGGCCGTTGCCTTGACCGTCGCCCTGTCTTGGACCCGAAGTGGTGCAGTCCTTAGTACAGCGAAACGTGACGGGTTTCTCCTTGGTGACGTCTTCAGTGACTCAGTTAAGTATTTAGTGATAGCTAGCTGGTTACTTTTGTGAGGATTGTTAAAAATCCTTGATCGGTTCTTGGTTTGGTTTGGTTTCGTAAGATTATCACTAGTTGTTCTGGTTACGATAATCTATTTGGTTCAGTTTTGGGTATCGATACATCAGTTCGTTTTTGGTAGGCCTAAGTTCTTGGTTTAAGTGCACAATTTGTTCCGTGTTTGTTTGTTTTGTGTTCCGGACTGAGAATGGTAAGTCGGAAAATGTTGTCTTGTTTTAGTTGCAACAGTGACTCACAATTAGAGGATTCCTGTCTGGTTCCTCCGATTGGGACTCCCCTATATGACCTATATTGTAAGTATGGTGTGGGTCCTATAACTTATAATGAGATATGGGTCCGTTATTGTAAGAAGGATGGTGTCCTTAGTTGGCCACTGCATGGTAGTTTTGAACAAGAGATTCTCGACAATTTAGAAGCGAAATTGTTTAGGAAGAAAGCCCGGCCGGCAATGTTTGACTCTTTTCGTTATTGGCGGAAAGAATCCAAACAGAGAGAAATGAAAAGGTTGAAAAAAGAGCAAAAAGAACTAGAAGAGTTAACTCTAGAGCAAGCGACTAAGCAGTTGCAGGCTGACGAGTGTGAGAAAGCCATAGATGTAGCCATTAGAGAGCGTAACTTAGCGATTGACAAGTGCTATCCTGCCTTGCCATCGAAAATGGCTAAGATACTGGAGGATTCCGAAAACGATCCTCTGCTATCTTATCTGTTACGGTCGCCTCCACCGTACGCACAAGGTGCTGCGGCTCCACTTATACCGGATGTTCAATTACCGGTTGCTGGACAACCTGGTGTTCTTGTTCCTCAGAATCAAGTTCCTATACCTCCTGTGGTGAATGTAAATGTTCCTACAGCTCCTCCTCTTCCCGCACTACCCGCTCCTATACCTACCACTGTACCTATTGGTCCTCAAACTATTTTCCTCGATACTCCTACTGTTTCGTCATCTATTCCTACCTCTACTGCGTTCTCTATGTCTGCGAGTGTACTAACTCCACTTTCTGTTCGTCGAAGAATTACTGATTCTGTTACTAATATGCTGTCGCCTATATATAAAACCTTGATTAAGACTCCTACTCCTGACTCTGTTCAGAGACGGAGTCAGCTTCCAAGTACTGAGGAACGGGGAGTTTTAGACTCCACAGCTCTCAGATGGATTACAAAAGTTAGAAGATATAGTACGAAAGATGTGTTAGAGACATTTATGCAATGGGGAGAGCCAACGCAGCGATACGTCTTCGACGAGATGTGCTCGTTGTTGCGTGAGGAAATAGAAGAAGACGATGTCGAATCAGATTTGGAAGATTTAATTAAAATTCAAAAAGAGTTTGCTGCTGGAATGATAGTGGGCGATAATATAAAGATAGCGATGGAACTCATTTTGAGTTTTAGGATTGATCCATCTCTTCGTTCCCCGAGAGATTTAGAGAAAGGTAGAATGAAGCCAAGTCGCCAATATCCTATGAGGGAAGTTCCTCCAATTTGGCGCGAGGCAGTACAACGTGATGATAATGCGGGTATTGCAGCTGCTCCAGCACAGTTCCAAAGAGTATGGATACATATTCCGTGGAAGCGAGCAGAAGTGTTAGCAGTGAAACAGGCCTTGCCAGATCCACGTAAGAATCCAGCCGGATATTACAAGGAATTGACACAGACAGTTGAGGCTTGTATAATGAACTTAGCCGACATTGATATGTTGTTTGGTAATGTAGTTCCACAACCAGTGTGGGCTAAAATTCGTAGAGAGGATCATCAGGCTGCTTTAGGTGGTGATTGGGCAGCTATCACTGCAGCAGATGCTCAACAAACAGGTGGTGCGAAACCCGAACCCCTAATTGCTAATCTTCCTGGCAGAATAATAGATTTAATGAAGACTCTGATGCCAGCATTGCGTGTTAATTGGGATAAATTATCCGCATGCAAGCAGAAGAAAGACGAAAGTGTCTCCGACTTCTTCACGAGGTTCGAAGAGACTTTTGTAGACCATAGTGGTCAGGATATGAGCACTGAAGGAGGACAGAGATTGTTTGTCGATAAATTTGTGCATAATTTGTTACCCGAATTATGCAATAAATTGAAAGACTCAGAAAGTGCGTGGGCTGTATCTACGACAGCGCAAATACTTGCGACTGCACAGTACTATGAAAATAGGGATAAAGAGGAAAAGGAGAAATCAGAGAAGAAAACGAAAGATTTAAAGACTAAAGTTCTTTTACAGCAGGCGTATCCGCCTCGCACGAATCAGACTAATATGCAACAGAATTCGTATCAAAAGACAGATTATAATTCGACCAGGCCTCAATACCAGTGGAATCAGTGTGCGTACTGTAAGAAAGAGGGTCACTATAAAAATGATTGTCAGATTTTAGCGCAAAATAATGCGGCAGCAGCTCAGAGAGGTCGTGGTGGTTTTGCACAGAATTCTAGAGGTCGGGGACGAGGTGCTATGCCTCCACAAACTAATGATCGTCCTTCTAATCACTTTGATCAGCGAAATGTACAGTCAGCTCAACAGAATAGATCTCAGCAATATCTTGTTGAGGATTATTGTGAAGTTGAAGAGGGATTTCAACAAAATGGGTACTAGGACAGCCATGGACAGAGAGAGGGAGTAGTATCAGTTCCAGTGGATCAGAGTGGGCCTTATGTCGCAGTAGCAACATCAGGTGTAGTCGAACCGTTTCTGTTGGATACTGGTGCCGCAAAAAGTTCTATCATGCATGCGAAACTCCCTGGCGCACCTTTGTCTGGCTCAACAAATGTTTCCGTAGGTTTTTCAGGCGCCCCTGTGTACAACCCGATATCTGGTCCTTTGTCTATTTCTGTTGGACCGTGTCAATTGAAAGCACCCTTAATTTTGACGACAGGTTGTAATGAAAATCTGCTTGGTTTAGATTTGTTAAAACGACTATATGCGACATTGTACTGTTCTCCGGAAGGAGTACAGCTTACTTTGGGTAAAAGACTCACCTCTCCGATGTACTTGTCAATGGACAAACTCCCGCCGGAGCTACGTTCACTCCCTGATTCTCTTTGGGCGACTGGTCCCAATGATGTAGGTCTACTAGAGATTCCACCGTATGTAGTAACTTTGAAAGCGAATGTGAAATTTCCAAGAATTCCTCAATATAAAATATCGAATGAAGGTGAGCGTGCACTCTTATTGATTGTGCAAGATTTGATTAAAAAAGGTGTGGTTGAAGAAACGCGAGGAAATGTTTGTAATAGTCCTGTATTGCCGATTTTGAAACGAACAGATCCTACAAAGCCTCCAGTCTATAGGTTTGTCATAGACCTTAGAGAAGTTAATAAGATTGTAATTCCGCAGTTTCCTGTAGTGCCAGACATTACTGCCTTGCTAACATTGATTCCCGCTACAGCCAATTGGTTCTCAGTCATCGACTTGAAGAATGCCTTTTTCAGCATTCCGATAGCCGAGGAAAGCAGAGATATTTTTGGCTTCTGTTTAGGAGGTCGCAGTTTCAGATTTAAACGCGCTCCACAAGGCTACTGTGAAAGTCCATCTATTTACAGTCAAGCTTTAAAAAGCCAGTTAGATTCTTTTGTCCTTCCTCCAGGTTCTGCCCTAGTACAGTACGTAGACGATCTTTTGGTGGCTGCCGATGACAAGGAAACTTGCAAGGCAGCTACAATTTCACTATTGCATCATTTGTCTAATTTGAATCATAAGGTGTCACCTTCCAAAATGCAATATTGCTGCCAAGAAGTAACCTACTTAGGTCATCTCTTGTCAAAGGAGGGAAGGAAGTTGACCCCAGAAAGAATAAAAGCAATTACGCAGATGAGTGTTCCACGCACACAGAGGGAAGTACGTGCCTTTCTAGGTATTACCTCTTACTGTAGGCAATGGATCCCAAATTTTTCACTTTTAGCAAAGCCATTGGTAGCTTTGACTGGGAAAAATGTTCCGAGTCCGGTGCCATGGTCTGATGAATGTCAAGAGAGTTTTGCTGAATTACGAAAAGCTTTGTGTTCAGCTCCTGTATTGGGCACACCTGATTACAGTAAGCCATTCACGCTCTACGTTCACGAAAGAGAAGGTTGCGCGTTGAGTGTCTTGACACAGAAGTTTGGTGATAAACAACGCCCTTGTGCGTATTTCTCATCAACATTAGATCCGGTAGCTAGAGCATTGCCTAGTTGTTTGAGGGCTACAGCGGCAGCTGCAGCTTCCATTCGACAATCTGCTGGTTTGGTGATGAACAATATGCTAGTGGTCATGGTTCCTCATGCAGTGGACACACTCATGAACCGAACGAAGACACAACACCTTACTAGTGCGAGATTATCTGGTTACGAGCTGACGTTATTAGCGAGTCATATTCAGATCAAAAGATGCAATGTATTGAACCCAGCAACATTGTTGCCGACTGATCAAGAGTCGAGTGATTCTGAGCCACATGACTGTTATTTCAAAACGGAGGAAGAGACAAAAGGTCGTATCGACTTGAGAGATACTCCTCTATCCGACCCAGATGGTACGCTGTATGTGGACGGGTCATGTTTTAAATTGGAGAATGGTGATGTGACTGCTGCCTACGCGGTAACGACTTTGAAGACGATTGTGGAGACTGCAAGAGTGAGTCAGAATTCTGCCCAAGCTGCAGAGTTAATAGCTCTTACGAGAGCGTGTGTTTTAGCTGAGGGAAAGAGAGTGAATGTGTTTACAGATAGTCAGTACGCATTTGGCGTGGCCCATAGTTTTGGCCGGTTGTGGAGAGAAAGGGGTTTCATTACGTCCCATGGGACTAAGATTCAACATGGTCAGCTAGTTAACGACTTGTTAGAATCTCTAACCTTACCGACTGAAGTTGCGATTGTGAAGTGCAGTGCTCATAAAGCAATCACGGATGATGTTGGTCGGGGGAATGCCTTTGCTGATGAAACCGCTAAACAGACAGCTAGAGACATGATGAGTAGAATGTATGTTGCTACGTCTGCAAGATGGATTGCTGAGTCTGGAATGTGTGAGGACACAATGGAAAGTGTGAAAGAGATTCAGAAAGAAGCGACTGAGGAAGAGAAACGCGTATGGAGAGAAAGTACGGGCAAATTGGACTCGAATGGATGTTGGATCGATTTGACAGAACAGCAGCGTTGGATGTTGCCTGATGCGTATGTGCTTGCAGTAGTGACGATGGCGCATGGAGTGGCGCACATAAGTTCTAAAGGGATATGTAAGATGTTAGCTCCGGTTTGGAAGAATGAGGGAATCAGTAAGTGTGCAGAGAGAGTGGTGAAAAATTGTATGGTGTGCTTGATGCATAATCCTGGCAAGGGAACTCCAACTCCAGCTGGTCATTTTGCTCCTCCTTCCTGTCCCTTTGAAGTAATACAGTTAGACTTCATTCACATGGAACGCTGCAACAATTTAAAATACGTCCTGGTGGTAGTTTGTGCTTTTTCCAGGTGGATAGAAGCATACCCACTAAAGGACAACACTGCTTTATCAACTGCCAAAATTCTTCTCAAAGAATTTTTCCCTAGGTATGGAATGCCACGGATTGTATGGTCAGATAACGGAAGTGAGTTTATAGGGAAAGTTATGCAGAGTGTGTGTGCTGGTCTAGGATTGAAACAAAAATTTCATAGTGCGAACCATCCCCAGTCTGCTGGTTTAGTCGAGGGTTACAATGGCACCCTCAAGCTTAAAATAGCCAAAATTCAAGCATCCACAGGTTTGGCTTGGCCAGACGCACTTCCTTTGGCCTTGTTATCAACGAGAGCAACAGTGCATTCTAGAATAGGGCTTTCTCCATATGAGATTGTATTTGGCCGCCCGGCAAATGTCTGGGGTGTGCCAAGGCCTAAACAATTCTGCTCCATTGAATATCCTATGTTGATAGACTATCTTTACGACTTGACTGCTAAATTAAGTCTTATTCATCAACAGGTCTTTGATGCTTTGCCAAAACCTCCGGAGAGTCCAGGGCATCAGCTGAAACCCGGCGACCACGTGGTGGTCAGAAATTTTGCGAGGACAAAGAATCTTCAGCCTCGCTACATCGGCCCCTTCCAAATCCTGCTGGCGACGAGGACAGCTGTACGTGTTGCTGGTCGCAAGCACTGGATCCACGCTTCTCACGTAAAGCGTGTTCCACTGCCGCTGCCCTACGACGACTGGGTGAAGAAGGGAATTGGTGCCTCCGAATCTGAAATAACTCCAAAATTTGTCCCTTTCAGCGATGCCGATTTGATTTCTGACACTTTGAAACGTGACTCTCCTCTTGAAAAGACTACTTTGAACATTGAACATTTGTCTCCAGCATCAGAAGAAACTTTGCCATCTGCGAACGTAAACTCTGCAACAGCTGCTAGTGATACACTATTTTCCGATCAAACAGTACCAGCAAGGAAAAGATACAACCTTAGAAGCCATAAAACGAACTAATAAAGCAGGCAACTGCATATTGTGATTTTGATATTTATATACATTGGACTTTTTTGCTTTTCAGCCAGGAAGTTTGCTATTGTTTATTGTTTTTAATAAATTGCCTTGCCGTCTGGGTAGCCGTAGGGTCGTGGCTGTGTGCCTAGTTTGAATTTGCAGGGGTCTGACACAAGGTCGATCTTTCTGTTAGTACTGGGAACTCCCAGGGCTGACAGAGGCATTTTCATCTACGTACACATCATCAGTGGTCGCGAGCGGATTGTAGAAGATGGAACTTCCTGCGCTGCAACGAGAAAATGTGATTTACGTTCGCAGAAACAGACTAAATAGAATTCTTCATAGCAAATGTTTCTTGATGCAATGTGCCATTACATTTTTGATTGTTTTAGCAACACTGGTGGGTGGAATTGTCTTTAGCATAAATTTGATTTTTGTGCCAGTATCTACAGTACCTCCCCTTGATCCTGCTATTTCTACTGTTTCTTCTATACACTCTTTTCACTCGTTTCCGGAACATGAGCAAGCTCGACGCTCAGAATTCATTAATAATACTTTTGTACAGCTCTTGCACCAACACCAACTGGTAGTTAACACGACAGACTGTTGGGTGTGTGGCTTGATACCCCACACTATGGATAAAGGTATTCCCTATCTGGTTTTGCCTTTCAGCTACAATGGATCATTTCAGGCCCTTCAAACCATCTTTGCTTATGCTCTTGAGACCTATCCTCCACGTCCACCACGCTCCACTAAATATAACTCTGCCAACAAAGCTTTAGTCCAGGGAATTATTGACATGATCAAAGACGTCAATAATACTCCATCTTACCCTAGAGACGAATTGCGAGTATATTTAAGTTGGAATACTTCAGAGTATCGCCTTAGTTTAGGAGAAAGCAAGCGTAAAAGCTCAACTCCAATCTGGGTCGTACCTCACCGAGGTCAGGTCTGTTTGCAAGGTAATGGGAGAAATCCGAGAGCTCAGCTAGGAAGGAGTGAGTGCGTAGAGACTTATGTGTTTCCGGCTAACTCTTCCCCTGCCTTTCTTACTGCTAGGGGTACCTATTTCATTTGTCGAGACAGAGCTTATACATGGTTGCCTGCCGACTTCTCAGGATCATGTTATATTGCTCGATTATTGCCTCCGACATACACTGCTTCACCGGATTACCACAGAATAAGAGTAGCTAGAGGTGTTTTCAGTAAGGAAGATACAGCTGGTCAGGAAGCTGGAGACTTCTTCAAAGGCTTCCTTCCGTTCTGGGGGCCTATGGCCAATAGTAGAAACATACGTCAGCTAACACGGGTAGTTGAATCTACTATTACCGAAACTGCTGGTGCCCTTAGCAATCTGACAGCTGAGCTTCAGGCGGATAGGCTCATGACATTGCAGAACCGTATGGTTCTAGATGTTATACTTGCAGATCGAGGTGGGGTATGCAGAATGATCCAATCGAGCTGCTGTGTCTTTATTCCTAATAATGCTCCAACAGTTTACGAGGCGATCTCTAAGTTGCACAAGATTTCGGACTCCATACATGTAGATGAGGGAAACTGGTCCTTTATGGAGTGGGTTTGGACTCTGATCTCAGCGTGGGGATGGAAGGTTCTAATGGTCATTGGTGTCATCTTAATATTACTATTCTCATGTTGTCTGATTATCCAGTGTGGTCCTGCTCTGTGTAGTCTTTGTGCTACAACCTGTTTTAGGAAACCACCTGCATTTGGAGAAAAGACACGAGAAAGGATGATGATACAACAACATGTCACTGACCTGATGAGCATAGAACTAGATTCAGACATAGATTGAGTAATTGCCTATGTAAGGGCAAAAGGAGGGTCTGAGGTTCCGTGACGGTTCCGTGACGACTTGAACCCGTGTTTTCAAGTTTGTCGGAAATACATAAAATTAGTATCAGCGAACCGCAAATGATCCATTTAGTATATCCTAGTGTTTTCGCTACGCTACGAGCAAGAGCACTCCTTCCACTGACACATTTCTGATACACACACGGCATCCATCTTAGATCGTGGCCGCCATTTTTGTGGTTCCTTGCCCTCACATATGCAATAGCCTCTGATCATTTCATTCACTTCACTTTGATTAAAGACACGTAGCCTTAGCCGGAGATTCACCTCTTACATGACACGTGCACCTTAAACCAGATCACGCTGAAGCTGCATGACTCGACAAAGGCTGCCTCCTCTGCCCAAGGCCAGCCCACCTGAACTGGTTTTCCTGTCCATTGTACCTGATCATGATTAGGCGGCCGAAGCCGGTAGCCTTGCCCATTTACAACCCACAAACATCTCTTATCCCGTTTTCTATCTTCTGCACCTGGCTCTGCTCCTTTTCCTTCTGGGCCTTTATTAGGGGGAGGTAACAAACTTTACGATGAGGCGGTCCGGGTCTTGAATGCAATATTGACAAGGGATTGTGATGGACTGGTGGGAACCCCTCTTCGTGATGTTTGGTATCAGATATTATCGACAGTTCCTGTGTAACGCCAAATATTTATTGTTTAGAGACACAAAGGTTTGGGAATGTACCGACATGTGAAATATTTGCCTAGAGCACAATTTTTAGTATATAAGGAGCAACCCACTTTGTACAAATCGAACAGTCTCCTAGATTCTGCCCGTGTGTAGATTCTGTGACTTCTGTGTCCCTGCAGTAATAAACCTTTGGTCTTTGACGCCACCATCGAGAAGCCCGTGTTTCTGTTCATTTGTGCACCAAGGCAGGTGGGACTCCGGGGTCTTTGGGTGTTGTACCCTGACACCTCTGGACGGAACCAAAAAGTCCAGAACTCCAGCAGGCGCATTCATAGCCCTGGCTGCAGCCACATTCATAGTCCTGGCTGCAGGCGCATTCACAGCCCTGGCTGCAGCTGCATTCACAGTACAGGCTGCAGCTGCATTCACAGTACAGGCTGCTGGCGCATTCACAGCCCTGGCTGCAGGCCCATTCACAGCCCTGGCTGCAGGTGCATTCACAGCCCTGGCTGCAGACACAGTCACAGCCCTGGCTGCATGCGCATTCAAAGCCCTGGCTGCAGGTGCAGTCACAGCCCTGACTGCAGGCGCATTCACAGCCCTGGCTGCAGGCACATTCACAGCCCTGGCTGCAGCTGCATTCATAGCCCTCGCTGCAGCTGCATTCACAGTCCTGGCTGCAGCTGCATTCACTGCCCTGACTTCAGCCGCATTCATAGCCCTGGCTGCAGGCGCATTCACAGCCCTGGCTGCAGCCGCATTCACAGCCCTGGCTGCAGCGGCATTCACAGCTATGGCTGCAGGTACATTCACAGCTCTGGCTGCAGGCACATTCACAGCCCTGGCTGCAGGCACATTCACAGCTCTGGCTGCGGGGGCATTCACAGCCCTGGCTGCAGGCGCAATAACAGCCCTGGCTGCAGGTGCATTCACAGCCCTGGCTGCAGGCGCATTCATAGCCCTGGCTGCAGCCACATTCATAGCCCTGGCTGCAGGCACATTCACAGCTCTGGCTGCAGGCGCATTCACAGCCCTGGCAGCAGGTGCATTCATAGCCCTGGCTGCAGCCGTATTCACAGCCCTGCATGCAGGCACATTCACAGCCCTGGCTGCAGGTGCATTCACAGCCCTGGCTGCAGGAGCATTCACAGCCCCGGCTGCAGGAGCATTCACAGCCTCGGCTGCAGGTGCATTCACAGCCCTGGCTGCAGCCGCTTTCACAGCCCTGGCTGCAGGCGCATTCACAGCCCTGGCTGCAGGCGCATTCACAGCCCTGGCTGCAGCCACATTCACAGCCCTGGCTCCAGCCACATTCACAGCCCTAGCTGCAGGAGCATTCACAGCCCTGGCTGCAGGCGCATTCACAGCCCTGGCTGCAGGTGCATTCACAGCCCTGGCCACAGCTGCATTCACAGCCCTGAACACAGGCGCAATCACTGCCCTGGCGGCAGGCGCATTTACAGCTCTGGCTGCAGGCGCATTCACAGCCCTGGCTGCAGGTGCATTCACAGCCCTGGCACCAGGTGCATTCACAGCCCTGGCTGCAGCTGCATTCACAGTACAGGCTGCTGGCGCATTCACAGCCCTGGCTGCAGGCACATTCACAGCCCTGGCTGCAGGTACATTCACAGCCCTGGCTGCAGACACAGTCACAGCCCTGGCTGCATGTGCATTCACAGCCCTGGCTGCAGGTGCAGTCACAGCCCTGACTGCAGGCGCATTCACAGCCCTGGCTGCAGGCACATACACAGCCCTGGCTGCAGCTGCATTCATAGCCCTGGCTGCAGCTGCATTCACAGTCCTGGCTGCAGCTGCATTCACTGCCCTGACTTCAGCCGCATTCATAGCCCTGGCTGCAGGCTCATTCACAGCCCTGGCTGCAGCCGCATTCACAGCCCTGGCTGCAGCGGCATTCACAGCTATGGCTGCAGGTACATTCACAGCTCTGGCTGCAGGCACATTCACAGCCCTGGCTGCAGGCACATTCACAGCTCTGGCTGCAGGGGCATTCACAGCCCTGGCTGCAGGCGCAATTACAGCCCTGGCTGCAGGTGCATTCACAGCCCTGGCTGCAGGCGCATTCATAGCCCTGGCTGCAGCCGCATTCATAGCCCTGGCTGCAGGCACATTCACAGCTCTGGCTGCAGGCGCATTCACAGCCCTGGCTGCAGGTGCATTCATAGCCCTGGCTGCAGCCGTATTCACAGCCCTGCATGCAGGCACATTCACAGCCCTGGCTGCAGGTGCATTCACGGCCCTGGCTGCAGGAGCATTCACAGCCCCGGCTGCAGGAGCATTCACAGCCCCGGCTGCAGGTGCATTCACAGCCCTGGCTGCAGGAGCTTTCACAGCCCTGGCTGCAGGCGCATTCACAGCCTTGGCTGCAGGCGCATTCACAGCCCTTGCCACAGCTGCATTCACAGCCCTGGTTGCAGGCGATTCACAGCCCTGGCTGCAGGCACATTCACAGCCATGGCTGCAGGTGCATTCACAGCCCTGGCTGCAGGCACAGTCCCAGCCCTGGCTGCAGGCGCTTTCACAGCTGTGGCTGCAGGTGCATTTACAGCCCTCGCAGCAGGTGCATTCACAGCCCTGGCTGCAGGCACATTCACAGCCCTGGCTGCAGGCGCATTCACAGCCCTGGCTGCAGGCACATTCACAGCCTTGGCTGCATGAGCATTCACAGCCCTAGGCGCAGGTGCATTCACAGCCCTGACCGCAGCTGCATTCACATCCCTTGCTGCAGCTGCATTCACAGCCCTGGCCGCTGGCGTATTCACAGCCCTGGCTGCGGCGCATTCACAGCCCAGGCTGCAGCCGCTTTCACAGCCCTGGCTGCAGGCGCATTCACAGCCCTGGCTGCAGGTGCATTCACAGCCCTGGCTGCAGGCACATTCCCAGCCCTGGCTTCAGGCACATTCACAGCCCTGGCTGCAGGGGCCGGCTGCAGGAGCATTCACAGCCCTGGCTGCAGGCGCATTCACAGCCCTGGTTGCAGCTGCATTCACAGCCCTGGCTGCAGGCGCATTCACAGCCCTGGCTGCAGGCGTATTCACAGCCCTGGCTGCAGGTGCATTCACAGCCCTGGCAACAGGCACAGTCCCAGTCCTGGCTGCAGGCGCATTCACAGCCCTGGCTGCAGGTGCATTCACAGCCTTGGCACCAGGTGCATTCACAGCCCTGGCTGCAGGTGCAGTCACAGCCCTGACTGCAGGCGCATTCACAGCCCTGGCTGCAGGCACATTCACTGCCCTGACTTCAGCCGCATTCATAGCCCTGGCTGCAGGCACATTCACATCCCTGGCTGCAGCCGAATTCACAGCCCTGGCTGCAGCGGCATTCACAGCTATGTCTGCAGGTGCATTCACAGCCCTGGCTGCAGGCACATTCACAGCCCTGGCTCGAGGCACATTCACAGCCCTGGCTGCAGGCACATTCACAGCCCTGGCTGCAGGCGCATTCACAGCACTGGCTGCAGCCACATTCACAGCCCTGGCTGCAGCCGCTTTCACAGCCCTGGCTGCAGGTGCATTCACAGCCCTGGCTGCAGGTGCATTCACAGCCCTGGCTGCAGGCACATTCACAGCCCTGGCTGCAGGCACATTCACAGCCCTGGCTGCAGGCACATTCACAGCCCTGGCTGCAGGCACATTCACAGCCCTGGCTGCAGCCACATTCACAGCCCTGGCTGCAGCCACATTCACAGCCCTGGCTGCAGGAGCATTCACAGCCCTGGCTGCAGGCGCATTCACAGCCCTGGTTGCAGCTGCATTCACAGCCCTGGCTGCAGGCGCATTCACAGCCCTAGCTGCAGTCGCATTCACAGCCCTGGCTGCAGGTGCATTCACAGCCCTGGCAACAGGCACAGTCCCAGTCCTGGCTGCAGGCGCATTCACATCCCTGGCTGCAGGTGCATTCACAGCCCTGGCACCAGGTGCATTCACAGCCCTGGCTGCAGGTGCAGTCACAGCCCTGACTGCAGGCGCATTCACAGCCCTAGCTGCAGGCACATTCAATGCCCTGACTTCAGCCGCATTCATAGCCCTGGCTGCAGGCACATTCACAGCCCTGGCTGCAGCCGAATTCACAGCCCTGGCTGCAGCGGCATTCACAGCTATGGCTGCAAGCGCATTCACAGCCCTGGCTGCAGGCGCATTCACAGCCCAGGCTGCAGCCGCTTTCACAGCCCTGGCTGCAGGCGCATTCACAGCCCTGGCTGCAGGTGCATTCACAGCCCTGGCTGCAGGCACATTCACAGCCCTGGCTGCAGGCGCATTCACAGCCCTGGCTGCAGCCACATTCACAGCCCTGGCTGCAGCCGCTTTCACAGCCCTGGCTGCAGGCGCATTCACAGCCCTGGCTGCAGGTGCATTCACAGCCCTGGCTGCAGGCACATTCACAGCCCTGGCTGCAGGCACATTCACAGCCCTGGCTGCAGGCACATTCACATCCCTGGCTGCAGCCACATTCACAGCCCTGGCTGCAGCCACATTCACAGCCCTGGCTGCAGGAGCATTCACAGCCCTGGCTGCAGGCGCATTCACAGCCCTGGCTGCAGCCACATTCACAGCCCTGGCAGCAGGTTCATTCACAGCCCTGGCTGCAGGCGCATTCACAGCCCTGGCAGCAGCTGCATTCACAGCCCGGGCAGCAGCTGCATTCACAGCCCTGAACACAGGCGCATTCACAGCCCTGGCTGCAGGCGCATTTATAGCCCTGGCTGCAGGCGCATTCACAGCCCTGGCTGCAGGCGCATTCATTGCCCTGGCTGCAGGTGCATTCACAGCCCTGGCAACAGGCACAGTCCCAGTCCTGGCTGCAGCCGCATTCATAGCCCTGGCTGCAGGCGCATTCACAGCCCTGGCTGCAGGCGCATTCACAGCCCTGGCTGCAGCGGCATTCACAGCTATGGCTGCAAGCTCATTCACAGCCCTGGCTGCAGGCGCATTCACAGCCCAGGCTACAGCCGCTTTCACAGCCCTGGCTGCAGGAGCATTCACAGCCCTGGCTGCAGGTGCATTCACAGCCCTGGCTGCAGGAACATTCACAGCCCAAGCTTCAGGCACATTAACAGCCCTGGCTGCAGGCGCATTCACAGCCCCGGCTGCAGGCGCATTCACAGCCCTGGCTGCAGCCACATTCACAGCCCTGGCTGTAGCCGCTTTCACAGCCCTGGCTGCAGGTGCATTCACAGCCCTGGCTGCAGGTGCATTCACAGCCCTGGCTGCAGGCACATTCACAGCCCTGGCTGCAGGCACATTCACAGCCCTGGCTGTAGGCACATTCACAGCCCTGGCTGCAGGCGCAATCACAGCCCTGGCTGCAGCCACATTCACAGCCCTGGCTGCAGCCACATTCACAGCCCTAGCTGCAGGAGCATTCACAGCCCTGGCTGCAGGCGCATTCTCAGCCCTGGCTGCAGGTGCATTCACAGCCCTGGCCGCAGCTGCATTCACAGCCCTGAACACAGGCGCATTCACTGCCCTTACTGCAGGCGCATTTACAGCTCTGGCTGCAGGCGCATTCACAGCCCTGGCTGCAGGTGCATTCACAGCCCTGGCAGCAGGCACAGTCCCAGCCCTGGCGGCAGGCGCATTCACAGCCCTGGCTGCAGGAGCATTCACAGTCCTGGCTGCAGATGCATTCACAGCCCTGGCTGCAGGCGCATTCACAGCCCTGGCTGCAGGAGCATTCACAGCCCTGGCTACAGGCGCATTCACAGCCCTGGTTGCAGCTGCATTCACAGCCCTGGCTGCAGGCGCATTCACAGCCCTGGCTGCAGGCGCATTCACAGCCCTGGCTGCAGGTGCATTCACAGCCCTGGCAACAGGCACAGTCCCAGTCCTGGCTGCAGGCACATTCACAGCCCTGGCTGCAGGTGCATTCACAGCCCTGGCACCAGGTGCATTCACAGCCCTGGCTGCAGCTGCATTCACAGTACAGGCTGCTGGCGCATTCACAGCCCTGGCTGCAGGCACATTCACAGCCCTGGCTGCAGGTGCATTCACAGCCCTGTCTGCAGACACAGTCACAGCCCTGGCTGCATGCGCATTCACAGCCCTGGCTGCAGGTGCAGTCACAGCCCTGACTGCAGGCGCATTCACAGCCCTGGCTGCAGGCACATTCACAGCCCTGGCTGCAGCTGCATTCATAGCCCTGGCTGCAGCTGCATTCACAGTCCTGGCTGCAGCTACATTCACTGCCCTGACTTCAGCCGCATTCATAGCCCTGGCTGCAGGCGCATTCACAGCCCTGGCTGCAGGCGCATTCACAGCCCTGGTTGCAGGCACATTCACAGCCCTGGCTGCATGAGCATTCACAGCCCTGGGCGCAGGTGCATTCACAGCCCTGACCGCAGCTGCATTCACATCCCTTGCTGCAGCTGCATTCACAGCCCTGGCCGCTGGCGTATTCACAGCCCTGGCTCCAGCGCATTCACAGCCCAGGCTGCAGCCGCTTTCACAGCCCTTGCTGCAGGCGCATTCACAGCCCTGGCTGCAGGTGCATTCACAGCCCTGGCTGCAGGCACATTCACAGCCCTGGCTTCAGGCACATTCACAGCCCTGGCTGCAGGCGCATTCACAGCCCTGGCTGCAGGAGCATTCACAGCCCTGGCTGCAGGCGCATTCACAGCCCTGGCTGCAGGAGCATTCACAGCCCTGGCTGCAGGCGCATTCACAGCCCTGGTTGCAGCTGCATTCACAGCCCTGGCTGCAGGCGCATTCACAGCCCTGGCTGCAGGCGCATTCACAGCCCTGGCTGCAGGTGCATTCACAGCCCTGGCAACAGGCACAGTCCCAGTCCTGGCTGCAGGCGCATTCACAGCCCTGGCTGCAGGTGCATTCACAGCCCTGGCACCAGGTGCATTCACAGCCCTGGCTGCAGGTGTAGTCACAGCCCTGACTGCAGGCGCATTCACAGCCCTGGCTGCAGGCACATTCACTGCCCTGACTTTAGCCGCATTCATAGCCCTGGCTGCAGGCACATTCACAGCCCTGGCTGCTGCCGCATTCACAGCCCTGGCTGCAGCGGCATTCACAGCTATGGCTGCAAGCGCATTCACAGCCCTGGCTGCAGGCGCATTCACAGCCCTGGCTGCAGCCGCTTTCACAGCCCTGGCTGCAGGTGCATTCACAGCCCTGGCTGCAGGTGCATTCACAGCCCTGGCTTCAGGCACATTCACAGCCCTGGCTGCAGGCACATTCACAGCCCTGGCTGCAGGCGCATTCACAGCCCTGGCTGCAGCCACATTCACAGCCCTGGCTGCAGCCGCTTTCACAGCCCTGGCTGCAGGCGAATTCACAGCCCTGGCTGCAGGTGCATTCACAGCCCTGGCTGCAGGCACATTCACAGCCCTGGCTGCAGGCACATTCACAGCCCTGGTGGAGTTCTGGACTTTTTGGTTCCGTCCAGAGGTGTCAGGGTACAACACCCAAAGACCCCGGAGTTCCACCTGCCTTGGTGCACAAATGAACAGAAACACGGGCTTCTCGATGGTGGCGTCAAAGACCAAAGGTTTATTACTGCAGGGACACAGAAGTCATAGATACTACACACGGGCAGTAACCAGGAGCCTGTTCGATTTGTACAAAGAGGGCTGCTCCTTATATACGGTTTTTTATGCTAGGGGCAAATTCTTTACATGTAATACATTCCCAAAACCTTTGTGTCTGAAACAATAAATATTTGACGTTACACAGGAACCGTCGATAATATCTGAGGCCAAACATTGCGAAAAGAGGGGTTCCCACTAGTTTGTCACAATTCCCTGTCAATATTGCATTCAGGACCCGGACCGCCTCATCGTAAAGTTCGTTACCTCCCCCTAATAAAGATTCAGAAAGAAAGAAACAGTGCCAGGTGTGGAAGATAGGAAAGCGGGATAAGGGATGCTTGTGGGTTGTAAATGGGCAAGGCTACCGGCTTCGGCCGCCTAATCATGATCAGGTACAATGGACACGAAGACCAGTTTGGCAGGACTGGCCTCGGGCAGAGGAGGCAGCCTTTGTCGAGTCATGCAGCTACAGCGTGATCTGGTTTAAGGTGCACGTGTCATGTAAGAGGTGAATCTCCGGCTAAGGCTACGTGTCCTTAATCAAAGTGGAGTGATCAGAGGCTATTGCATATGTGAGGGCAAGGAAACACAAAATGGCGGCCATGATCTAAGATGGATGCCGTGGGTAGATCAGAAATATGTCAAAGGAAGGAGTGCTCTTACTCGTAGTATAGCGAAAACACCAGGATATACTAAATGGATCATTTGCGGTTCGCTGATACCAATATTATGTATTTCCGACAAACTTGAAAACACGGGTTCAAATTGTCACGGAACCGTCACGGAACCTCAGACCCTCCTTTTGCCCTTACATAGGCAATTACTCAGTCTATGTCAGAATCTAGTTCTATGCTCATCAGGTCAGTGACATGCTGTTGTATCATCATTCTTTCTCGTGTCTTTTCTCCAAACGCAGGTGGTTTTCTGAGACAAGTCGCAGCACAAAGACTACACAGAGCGGGACCACACTGGATAATCAGACAACATGAGAATAGGAATACTAGGATGACACCAATGACCATTAGAACCTTCCATCCCCACGCTGAGATCAGAGTCCAAAACCACTCCATGAAGGACCAGTTTCCCTTGTCTACATGTATGGAGTCTGAAATCTTGTGCAACTTAGAGATCGCCTCATAGACTGTTGGAGCATTATTAGGAATAAAGACACAGCAGCTCGATTGGATCATTCTGCATACCCCACCTCGATCTGCAAGTATAACGTCTAGAACCATACGGTTCTGCAACGTCATGAGCCTATCCGCCTGAAGCTCAGCTGTTAGATTGCTAAGGGCACCAGCAGTTTCGGTAATAGTGGATTCAACTACCCGTGTTAGCTGACGTATGTTTCTACTATTGGCCATAGGCCCCCAGAACGGAAGGAAGCCCTTGAAGAAGTCTCCAGCTTCCTGACCAGCGGTATCTTCCTTGCTGAAGACACCTCTCGCTACTCTTGTTCTGTGGTAATCAGGTGAAGCAGTGTATGTCGGAGGCAATAGTCGAGCAATATAACATGATCCTGAGAAGTCGGCAGGCAACCATGTATAAGCTCTGTCTCGACAAATGAAATAGGTACCCCTAGCAGTGAGAAAGGCAGGGGAAGAGTTAGCCGGAAACACATAAGTCTCTACGCACTCACTCCTCCCTAGCTGAGCTCTCGGATTTCTCCCATTACCTTGCAAACAGACCTGACCTCGGTGAGGTACGACCCAGATTGGAGTTGAGCTTTTACGCTTGCTTTCTCCTAAACTAAGGCGATACTCTGAAGTATTCCAACTTAAATATACTCGCAATTCGTCTCTAGGGTAAGATGGAGTATTATTGACGTCCTTGACCATGTCAATAATTCCCTGGACTAAAGCTTTGTTGGCAGAGTTATATTTAGTGGAACGCGGTGGACGTGGAGGGTAGGTCTCAAGGGCATAAGCAAAGATGGTTTGGAAGGCCTGAAATGATCCATTATAGCTGTAAGGCAAAACCAGATATGGAATACCTTTATCCATGGTGTGAGGTATCAAGCCACACACCCAACAGTCTGTTGTGTTAACTACCAGTTGGTGTTGGTGTAAGAGCTGTACAAAAGTGTTGTTGGTAAATTCTGAGCGTCGGGCTTGCTCATGTTCTGGAAACGAGTGAAAAGAGTGTATAGAGGAAACAGTAGAAATAGCAGGATCAAGGGGAGGTACTGTAGAAACTGGCACAAAAATCAAATTTATGCTAAAGACGATTCCACCCACCAATGTTGCTAAAACAATCAAAAATGTAACGGCACATTGCATCAGAAAACATTTGCTATGAAGAATTCTCTTAAGTCTGTTTCTGCGAACATAAATCACATTTTCTCGTTGCAGCGCAGGAAGCTCCATCTTCTACAATCCGCTCGCGACCACTGATGATGTGTACGTAGATGAAAATGCCTCTATCAGCCCTGGGAGTTCCCAGAACCAACAGAAAGATCGACCTTGTGTCAGACCCCTGCAAATTCAAACTAGGCACACAGCCACGACCCTACGGCTACCCAGACGGCAAGGCAATTTTAAAAACAATAAACAATAGCAAACTTCCTGGCTGAAGGCAAAAGTTCAATATATAAAAATCACAATATGCAGTTGCCTGCTTTATTTGTCCATTTTATGGCTTCTTAGGTTGTATCTCTTCTTCGCTGGTACTGTCTGATCGGAAAATAGTGTTTCACTAGCAGCTGTTGCAGAGTTTAAGTTCGCAGATAGCAAAGTTTCTTCTGATGCTGGAGACAAATGTTCAATGTTCAAAGGAGTTTTTTCAGGAGGAGAGTCAGGTTTCAAAGTGTCAGTAATCAATTCGGCATCGCTGAAAGAGATGAACTTCGGTGTGATTTCAGATTCGGAGGCACCAATTCCCTTCTTCACCCAGTCGTCGTAAGGGAGCGGCAACGGAACACGCTTTACGTGAGAAGCGTGAATCCAGTGTTTACGGCCAGCGACACGTACGGCTGTCCTCGTTGCCAGCAGGACCTGGAAGGGGCCGATGTAGCGAGGCTGAAGATTCTTTGTCCTCGCGAAGTTTCTGACCACCACGTGGTCGCCGGGTTTCAGCTGATGCCCTGGACTCTCCGGAGGTTTTGGCAAAGCATCGAAGACCTGTTGATGAATAAGACTCAATTTAGCAGTCAAGTCGTAAAGGTAGTCTATCAACATAGGATATTCAATGGAGCAAAATTGTTTAGGCCTCGGCACACCCCAGATATTTGCCGGGCGGCCAAACACAATCTCGTATGGAGAAAGCCCTATTCTAGAATGCACTGTTGCTCTCGTTGATAACAAGGCCAAAGGAAGTGCGTCTGGCCAAGCTAAACCTGTGGATGCTTGTATTTTGGCTATCTTAAGCTTGAGAGTGCCATTGTAACCCTCGACTAAACCAGCAGATTGGGGATGGTTTGCACTATGGAATTTTTGTTTCAATCCTAGGCCGGCACACACACTCTGCATAACTTTCCCTATAAACTCACTTCCGTTATCTGACCATACAATCCGTGGCATTCCATACCTAGGGAAAAATTCCTTGAGAAGAATTTTGGCAGTAGATAGAGCAGTGTTGTCCTTTAGTGGGTATGCTTCTATCCACCTGGAAAAAGCACAAACTACCACCAGGACGTATTTTAAATTGTTGCAGCGTTCCATGTGAATGAAGTCTAACTGAATCACTTCAAAGGGGCAGGAAGGAGGAGCGAAATGACCAGCTGGAGTTGGAGTTCCCTTGCCAGGATTATGCATCAAGCACACCATACAATTTTTCACCACTCTCTCTGCACACTTACTGATTCCCTCATTCTTCCAGACCGGAGCCAACATCTTACATATCCCTTTAGAACTTATATGCGCCATTCCATGCGCCATCGTCACTACTGCAAGCACATATGCATCAGGCAACATCCAACGCTGCTGTTCTGTCAAATCAATCCAACATCCATTCGAGTCCAACTTGCCCGTACTTTCTCTCCATACACGTTTCTCTTCCTCAGTCGCTTCTTTCTGAATCTCTTTCACACTTTTTCATAGTGTCCTCACACATTCCAGACTCAGCAATCCATCTTGCAGACGTAGCAACATACATTCTACTCATCGTGTCTCTAGCTGTCTGTTTAGCAGTTTCATCAGCAAAGGCATTCCCACGACCAACATCATCCGTGATTGCTTTATGAGCACTGCACTTCACAATCGCAACTTCAGTCGGCAAGGTTAGAGATTCCAACAAGTCGTTAACTAGCTGACCATGTTGGATCTTAGTCCCATGGGACGTAATGAAACCTCTTTCTCTCCACAACCGGCCAAAACTATGGGCCACGCCAAATGCGTACTGACTATCTGTAAACACATTCACTCTCTTTCCCTCAGCTAAAACACACGCTCTCGTTAGAGCTATTAATTCTGCAGCTTGGGCAGAATTCTGACTTACTCTTGCAGTCTCCACAATCGTCTTCAAAGTCGTTACCGCGTAGGCAGCAGTCACATCACCATTCTCCAATTTAAAACATGACCCGTCCACATACAGCGTACCATCTGGGTCGGATAGGGGAGTATCTTTCAAATCGATACGTCCTTTTGTCTCTTCCTCCGTTTTAAAATAACAGTCATGTGGCTCAGAATCACTCGACTCTTGATCAGTCGGCAACAATGTTGCTGGATTCAATACATTGCATCTTTTGATCTGAATATGACTCGCTAGTAATGTCAGCTCGTAACCAGATAATCTCGCACTAGTAAGGTGTTGTGTCTTCGTTCGGTTCATGAGTGTATCCACTGCATGAGGAACCATGACCACTAGCATATTGTTCATCAGTAAACCAGCAGATTGTCGAATGGAAGCCGCAGCTGCCGCTGTAGCCCTCAAACAACTAGGCAACGCTCTAGCTACCGGATCTAATGTTGATGAAAAATACGCACAAGGGCGTTGTTTATCACCAAATTTCTGCGTCAGAACACTCAACGCACAACCTTCTCTTTCGTGAACGTAGAGCGTGAATGGCTTGCTGTAATCAGGTGTACCCAATACAGGAGCTGAACACAATGCTTTTCGTAATTCAGTAAAACTCTCTTGACATTCATCAGACCATGGCACCGGACTCGGAACATTTTTCCCAGTCAAAGCTACCAATGGTTTCGCTAAAAGAGAAAAATTTGGAATCCACTGCCTACAATAAGAGGTAATACCTAGGAAGGCACGTACTTCTCTCTGTGTGCGTGGAACACTCATATGCGTAATGGCTTTTATTCTTTCTGGGGTCAACTTCCTTCCCTCCTTTGACAAGAGATGACCTAGGTAGGTCACTTCTTGGCAGCAGTATTGCATCTTGGAAGGAGACACCTTATGATTCAAATTAGACAAATGATGCAATAGGGAAATTGTAGCTGCTTTGCAAGTTTCCTTGTCATCGGCAGCCACTAAAAGATCGTCTACGTACTGTACTAGGGCAGAACCTGGAGGAAGGACAAAAGAATCTAGCTGACTTTTTAAAGCTTGACTGTAAATGGATGGACTTTCACAATAGCCTTGTGGAGCGCGTTTAAATCTGAAACTGCGACCTCCTAAACAGAAGCCGAAAATATCCCTACTTTCTTCGGCTATCGGAATGCTGAAAAAGGCATTCTTTAGGTCAATAACTGAGAACCATGTAGCTGTAGCAGGAATCAATGTTAACAAGGCAGTAATGTCTGGCACTACAGGAAACTGCGGAATTACAATCTTATTAACTTATCTAAGGTCTATGACAAACCTATAAACTGGAGGTTTTGTAGGATCAGTTCGTTTCAGAATCGGTAATACAGGACTGTTACAGACATTTCCTCTAGTTTCCTCAACCACACCCTTCGTGATCAAGTCTTGCACAATCAATAAAAGTGCACGCTCACCTTCACTCGAGATTTTGTATTGAGGAATTCTTGGAAATTTTACATTCGTTTTCAAAGTTACTACATACGGTGGAATTTCTAGGAGACCTACATCGTTGGGACCAGTCGCCCAAAGAGAATCAGGGAGTGAACGTAGCTCCGGCGGGAGTGCGTCCATTGACAAGTACATCGGAGAGGTGATATTTTTACCCAGTGTAAGCTGTACTCCTTCCGGAGAACAGTACAATGTCGCATATAGTCGTTTTAACAAATCTAAACCAAGCAGATTTTCATTACAACCTGTCGTCAAAATCAGGGGTGCTTTCAATTGGCACGGTCCAACAGAAATAGACAAAGGACCAGATATCGGGTTGTACACAGGGGCGCCTGAAAAACCTACGGAAACATTTGTTGAGCCAGACAAAGGTGCGCCAGGGAGTTTCGCATGAATGATAGAACTTTTTGCGGCACCAGTATCCAACAGAAACGGTTCGACTACACCTGATGTTGCTACTGCGACATAAGGCCCACTCTGATCCACTGGAACTGATACTACTCCCTCTCTCTGTCCATGGCTGTCCTAGTACCCATTTTGCTGAAAACCCTCATCTACTTCACAATAATCTTCAACAAGATATTGTTGAGATCTATTTTGCTGAACAGATTGTCCATTTCGCTGATCAAAGTGATTGGAGGGACGATCATTCGTTTGTGGAGGCATAGCACCTCGTCCTCGACCTCTAGAATTCTGCACAAAACCACCACGACCTCTCTGTGCTGCTGCTGCATTATTTTGCGCTAAGATCGGACATTCATTTTTATAGTGACCCTCTTTCTTACAGTACGCACACTGATTCCATTGATATTGAGGTCTTGATGAACCATAATCTGTCCTTTGGTATGAGTTTTGCTGCGTATTAGTTTGATTCGTGCGAGGCGGATACGCCTGCTGCAAAAGAACTTTAGTTTTTAAATCTTTCGTTTTCTTCTCTGATTTTTCCTTTTCTTCTTTATCTCTATTTTCGTAGTACTGCGCAGTTGCAAGTATTTGCGCTGTCGTAGATACAGCCCACGCACTTTCTGAGTCTTTTAATTTATTGCATAATTCAGGTAATAAATTATGCACGAATTTATCGACAAACAATCTCTGTCCTCCTTCTGTACTCATGTCCTGACCACTATGATCCACAAAAGTCTCTTCGAACCTCGTGAAGAAGTCGGAGACACTTTCGTCTTTCTTCTGTCTGCATGCTGACAACTTGTCCCAATTTACACGTAGTGCTGGCATCAGAGTCTTCATTAGATCAATTATTCTACCTGGCAGATTAGCAATTAAAGGTTCGGGTTTCGCACCACCTATTTGTTGACCATCTGCTGCAGTGATAGCTGCCCAATCACCACCTAAAGCAGCTTGATGATCCTCTCTACGAATTTTAGCCCACACTGGTTGCGGGACTACGTTACCAAACAACATATCGATGTCGGCTAGGTTCATTATACAAGCCTCAACTGTCTGTGTTAATTCCTTGTAATATCCGGCTGGATTCTTACGTGGATCTGGCAAGGCCTGTTTCACCGCTAACACTTCTGCTCGCTTCCATGGAATGTGTATCCACAC
This sequence comes from Lissotriton vulgaris, assembly GCF_964263255.1. Taxonomy (NCBI): domain Eukaryota; kingdom Metazoa; phylum Chordata; class Amphibia; order Caudata; family Salamandridae; genus Lissotriton; species Lissotriton vulgaris. The sequence goes on along the minus strand of NC_141700.1, from coordinate 479,277,642 downwards.
TCGTTGGAACTGTGCTGGAGCAGCTGCAATTCCTGCATTATCATCACGTTGTATTGCTTCGCGCCAAATTGGAGGAACCTCCCTCATAGGATATTGGCGACTTAGCTTCATTTTACCTTTTTCTAAATCTCTCGGTGAACGAAGAGATGGATCATTCCTAAAACTTAAAATGAGTTCCATCGCTTCCTTTATTTTCTCGCCCACTATCATTCCAGCAGCAAACTCCTTTTGAACCCTAATTAAATCTTCCAAATCTGATTCAACATCGTCTTCTTCTATCTCTTCACGTAACAACGAGCACATCTCATCAAAGACGTACCGTTGCGTTGGTTCCCCCCACTGCATAAATGTGTCTAGCACATCTCTCGTACTATATCTTCTACCCTTCGAAATCCATCTGAGAGCCGTGGAATCTAAAACTCCCCGTTCCTCAGTACTCGGAAGCTGACTCCGTCTCTGTACAGAGTCAGGAGTAGGAGTCTTAATCAAAGTTTTATATATAGGAGACAGCATATTAGTAACAGAATCAGTGATTCTTCGACGAACAGAAAGTGGAGTTAGTACACTCGCAGACGTAGAGAACGCAGTAGAGGTAGGAATAGATAACGGAATAGTAGGAGTATCGAGAAAAATAGTTTGAGGAACAGTGGGTACAGAAGTAGGTATAGAGGCTGGCAGTGTAGGAAGAGGAGGAGCTGTAGGAACATTTACATTCATCACAGGAGGTACAGGAACTTGATTTTGGGGGACAGGAGCAGGAGCACCAGGTTGTCCAGCAACCGGCAATTGAACATTCGGGACGAGTGGAGCCGCAGCACCTTGTGCATACGGTGGAGGTGACCGTAACAGATAAGATAACAGAGGATCGTTTTCGGAATCCTCCAATATCTTAGCCATTTTCGATGGCAAGGCAGGATAGCATTTGTCAATCGCTAGATTATGCTCTCTAATGGCTACATCTATAGCCTTCTCACACTCGTTAGCCTGCAACTGTTTAGTCGCTTGCTCTAGAGTTAACTCTTCTTGTTCTTTCTGTTCTTTCTTCAACCTTCTCATTTCTCTCTGTTTGGATTCTTTTCGCCAATAACGGAAAGAATCAAACATTGCCGGCCGGGCTTTCTTCTTAAACAATTTCGCTTCTAAGTTGTCGAGAATCTCTGGTTCAAAACTACCATGCAGTGGCCAACTAAGGACACCATCCTTCTTACAATAACGGACCCATATCTCATTATAAGATATAGGACCCACGCCATACTTGCAATATAAATCATATAGGGGAGTCCCAATCGGAGGAACCAGACAAGAGTCCTCCAATCGTGAGTCACTGTTGCAACTAAAACAAGACAACATTTTCCGACTTACCATTTTCAGTCCGGAACACAAAACAAACAAACACGGAACAAATATGTGCACTAGAACCAAGAACTTAGGCCTACCAAAACGAACTGATGTATCGATACCCAAACTAAACCAAATAGATTATCGTAACTAGAACAACCAGTGATAATCTGACAAAACCAAACCAAACCAAGAACCGATCAAGGATTTTTAACAATCCTCACAAAAGTAACCAGCTAGCTATCACTAAATACTTAACTGAGTCACTGAAGACGTCACCAAGGAGAAACCCGTCACGTTTCGCCGTACTAAGGACTGCACCTCTTCGGGTCCAAGACAGGGCGACGGTCAAGGCAACGGCCCACTGCAGCCGTCCTGAACGGGAAACCCTCGTGGAAGAGAACTTCGGGCCACTTTTGCGATATGCCGGGATCGATGAAGTGGGGCGCCTCCCTCAGGAATCTTCACACGAAGCTTCTCGAACTCTTCAGGCTTTTGGACCGGTACCGAATGACGTCGCCCCACGTTGGGCGCCAATTGGAGTTCTGGACTTTTTGGTTCCGTCCAGAGGTGTCAGGGTACAACACCCAAAGACCCCGGAGTTCCACCTGCCTTGGTGCACAAATGAACAGAAACACGGGCTTCTCGATGGTGGCGTCAAAGACCAAAGGTTTATTACTGCAGGGACACAGAAGTCATAGATACTACACACGGGCAGTAACCAGGAGCCTGTTCGATTTGTACAAAGAGGGCTGCTCCTTATATACGGTTTTTTATGCTAGGGGCAAATTCTTTACATGTAATACATTCCCAAAACCTTTGTGTCTGAAACAATAAATATTTGACGTTACACAGGAACCGTCGATAATATCTGAGGCCAAACATTGCGAAAAGAGGGGTTCCCACTAGTTTGTCACAATTCCCTGTCAATATTGCATTCAGGACCCGGACCGCCTCATCGTAAAGTTCGTTACCTCCCCCTAATAAAGATTCAGAAAGAAAGAAACAGTGCCAGGTGTGGAAGATAGGAAAGCGGGATAAGGGATGCTTGTGGGTTGTAAATGGGCAAGGCTACCGGCTTCGGCCGCCTAATCATGATCAGGTACAATGGACACGAAGACCAGTTTGGCAGGACTGGCCTCGGGCAGAGGAGGCAGCCTTTGTCGAGTCATGCAGCTACAGCGTGATCTGGTTTAAGGTGCACGTGTCATGTAAGAGGTGAATCTCCGGCTAAGGCTACGTGTCCTTAATCAAAGTGGAGTGATCAGAGGCTATTGCATATGTGAGGGCAAGGAAACACAAAATGGCGGCCATGATCTAAGATGGATGCCGTGGGTAGATCAGAAATATGTCAAAGGAAGGAGTGCTCTTACTCGTAGTATAGCGAAAACACCAGGATATACTAAATGGATCATTTGCGGTTCGCTGATACCAATATTATGTATTTCCGACAAACTTGAAAACACGGGTTCAAATTGTCACGGAACCGTCACGGAACCTCACTGGCTGTAGGCACATTCACAGCCCTGGCTGCAGGCACATTCACAGCCCTCGCTGCAGGCACATTCACAGCCCTGGCTGCAGAAACATTCACAGCCCTGGCTGCAGCCACATTCACAGCCCTGGCTGCAGGAGCATTCACAGCCCTGGCTGCAGGCGCATTCACAGCCCTGGCTGCAGCCACATTCACAGCCCTGGCAGCAGGTTCATTCACAGCCCTGGCTGTAGCCGCTTTCACAGCCCTGGCTGCAGGTGCATTCACAGCCCTGGCTGCAGGTGCATTCACAGCCCTGGCTGCAGGCACATTCACAGCCCTGGCTGCAGGCACATTCACAGCCCTGGCTATAGGCACATTCACAGCCCTGGCTGCAGGCGCAATCACAGCCCTGGCTGCAGCCACATTCACAGCCCTGGCTGCAGCCACATTCACAGCCCTAGCTGCAGGAGCATTCACAGCCCTGGCTGCAGGCGCATTCTCAGCCCTGGCTGCAGGTGCATTCACAGCCCTGGCCGCAGCTGCATTCACAGCCCTGAACACAGGCGCATTCACTGCCCTTACTGCAGGCGCATTTACAGCTCTGGCTGCAGGCGCATTCACAGCCCTGGCTGCAGGTGCATTCACAGCCCTGGCAGCAGGCACAGTCCCAGCCCTGGCGGCAGGCGCATTCACAGCCCTGGCTGCAGGAGCATTCACAGTCCTGGCTGCAGATGCATTCACAGCCCTGGCTGCAGGCGTATTCACAGCCCTGGCTGCAGGAGCATTCACAGCCCTGGCTGCAGGCGCATTCACAGCCCTGGTTGCAGCTGCATTCACAGCCCTGGCTGCAGGCGCATTCACAGCCCTGGCTGCAGGCGCATTCACAGCCCTGGCTGCAGGTGCATTCACAGCCCTGGCAACAGGCACAGTCCCAGTCCTGGCTGCAGGCACATTCACAGCCCTGGCTGCAGGTGCATTCACAGCCCTGGCACCAGGTGCATTCACAGCCCTGGCTGCAGCTGCATTCACAGTACAGGCTGCTGGCGCATTCACAGCCCTGGCTGCAGGCACATTCACAGCCCTGGCTGCAGGTGCATTCACAGCCCTGTCTGCAGACACAGTCACAGCCCTGGCTGCATGCGCATTCACAGCCCTGGCTGCAGGTGCAGTCACAGCCCTGACTGCAGGCGCATTCACAGCCCTGGCTGCAGGCACATTTACAGCCCTGGCTGCAGCTGCATTCATAGCCCTGGCTGCAGCTGCATTCACAGTCCTGGCTGCAGCTACATTCACTGCCCTGACTTCAGCCGCATTCATAGCCCTGGCTGCAGGCGCATTCACAGCCCTGGCTGCAGCCGCATTCACAGCCCTGGCTGCAGCAGCATTCACAGCTATGGCTGCAGGTACATTCACAGCTCTGGCTGCAGGCACATTCACAGCCCTGGCTGCAGGCACATTCACAGCTCTGGCTGCGGGGGCATTCACAGCCCTGGCTGCAGGCGCGATAACAGCCCTGGCTGCAGGTGCATTCACAGCCCTGGCTGCAGGTGCATTCATAGCCCTGTCTGCAGCCGCATTCATAGCCCTGGCTGCAGGCACATTCACAGCTCTGGCTGCAGGCGCATTCACAGCCCTGGCTGCAGGTGCATTCATAGCCCTGGCTGCAGCCGTATTCACAGCCCTGCATGCAGGCACATTCACAGCCCTGGCTGCAGGAGCATTCACAGCCCCGGCTGCAGGTGCATTCACAGCCCTGGCTGCAGGAGCATTCACAGCCCTGGCTGCATGAGCATTCACAGCCCTGGGCGCAGGTGCATTCACAGCCCTGACCGCAGCTGCATTCACATCCCTTGCTGCAGCTGCATTCACAGCCCTGACCGCAGCTGCATTCACATCCCTTGCTGCAGCTGCATTCACAGCCCTGGCCGCTGGCGTATTCACAGCCCTGGCTCCAGCGCATTCACAGCCCAGGCTGCAGCCGCTTTCACAGCCCTTGCTGCAGGCGCATTCACAGCCCTGGCTGCAGGTGTATTCACAGCCCTGGCTGCAGGCACATTCACAGCCCTGGCTTCAGGCACATTCACAGCCCTGGCTGCAGGCGCATTCACAGCCCTGGCTGCAGGAGCATTCACAGCCCTGGCTGCAGGCGCATTCACAGCCCTGGCTGCAGGCGCATTCACAGCCCTGGCTGCAGGAGCATTCACAGCCCTGGCTGCAGGCGTATTCACAGCCCTGGTTGCAGCTGCATTCACAGCCCTGGCTGCAGGCGCATTCACAGCCCTGGCTGCAGGCGCATTCACAGCCCTGGCTGCAGGTGCATTCACAGCCCTGGCAACAGGCACAGTCCCAGTCCTGGCTGCAGGCACATTCACAGCCCTGGCTGCAGGTGCATTCACAGCCCTGGCACCAGGTGCATTCACAGCCCTGGCTGCAGCTGCATTCACAGTACAGGCTGTTGGCGCATTCACAGCCCTGGCTGCAGGCACATTCACAGCCCTGGCTGCAGGTGCATTCACAGCCCTGTCTGCAGACACAGTCATAGCCCTGGCTGCAGCTGCATTCACAGTCCTGGCTGCAGCTACATTCACTGCCCTGACTTCAGCCGCATTCATAGCCCTGGCTGCAGGCGCATTCACAGCCCTGGCTGCAGCCGCATTCACAGCCCTGGCTGCAGCGGCATTCACAGCTATGGCTGCAGGTACATTCACAGCTCTGGCTGCAGGCACATTCACAGCCCTGGCTGCAGGCACATTCACAGCTCTGGCTGCGGGGGCATTCACAGCCCTGGCTGCAGGCGCGATAACAGCCCTGGCTGCAGGTGCATTCACAGCCCTGGCTGCAGGTGCATTCATAGCCCTGTCTGCAGCCGTATTCACAGCCCTGCATGCAGGCACATTCACAGCCCCGGCTGCAGGAGCATTCACAGCCCCGGCTGCAGGTGCATTCACAGCCCTGGGCGCAGGTGCATTCACAGCCCTGACCGCAGCTGCATTCACATCCCTTGCTGCAGCTGCATTCACAGCCCTGACCGCAGCTGCATTCACATCCCTTGCTGCAGCTGCATTCACAGCCCTGGCCGCTGGCGTATTCACAGCCCTGGCTCCAGCGCATTCACAGCCCAGGCTGCAGCCGCTTTCACAGCCCTTGCTGCAGGCGCATTCACAGCCCTGGCTGCAGGTGCATTCACAGCCCTGGCTGCAGGCACATTCACAGCCCTGGCTTCAGGCACATTCACAGCCCTGGCTGCAGCCACATTCACAGCCCTGGCAGCAGGTTCATTCACAGCCCTGGCTGCAGGCGCATTCACAGCCCTGGCTGCAGCTGCATTCACAGCCCGGGCCGCAGCTGCATTCACAGCCCTGAACACAGGCGCATTCACAGCCCTGGCTGCAGGCGCATTAACAGCCCTGGCTGCAGGTGCATTCACAGCCCTGGCTGCAGGTGCATTCACAGCCCTGGCAGCAGGCACAGTCCAAGCCCTGGCGGCAGGCACATGCACAGCCCTGGCTGCAGAAGCATTCACAGCCCTGGCTGCAGACGCATTCACAGCCCTGGCTGCAGGCGCATTCACAGCCCTGGCTGCAGGAGCATTCACAGCCCTGGCTGCAAGCGCATTCACAGCCCTGGTTGCAGCTGCATTCACAGCCCTGGCTGCAGGCGCATTCACAGCCCTGGCTGCAGGCGCATTCACAGCCCTGGCTGCAGGTGCATTCACAGCCCTGGCAACAGGCACAGTCCCAGTCCTGGCTGCAGGCGCATTCACAGCCCTGGCTGCAGGTGCATTCACAGCCCTGGCACCAGGTGCATTCACAGCCCTGGCTGCAGGTGCAGTCACAGCCCTGACTGCAGGCGCATTCACAGCCCTGGCTGCAGGCACATTCACTGCCCTGACTTTAGCCGCATTCATAGCCCTGGCTGCAGGCACATTTACAGCCCTGGCTGCAGCCGCATTCACAGCCCTGGCTGCAGCGGCATTCACAGCTATGGCTGCAAGCGCATTCACAGCCCTGGCTGCAGGCGCATTCACAGCCCTGGCTGCAGCCGCTTTCACAGCCCTGGCTGCAGGTGCATTCACAGCCCTGGCTGCAGGTGCATTCACAGCCCTGGCTGCAGGCACATTCACAGCCCTGGCTTCAGGCACATTCACAGCCCTGGCTGCAGGCACATTCACAGCCCTGGCTGCAGGCGCATTCACAGCCCTGGCTGCAGCCACATTCACAGCCCTGGCTGCAGCCGCTTTCACAGCCCTGGCTGCAAGCGCATTCACAGCCCTGGCTGCAGGTGCATTCACAGCCCTGGCTGCAGGCGCATTCACAGCCCTGGCTGCAGGCGCATTCACAGCCCTGGCTGCAGGAGCATTCACAGCCCTGGCTGCAGGCGTATTCACAGCCCTGGTTGCAGCTGCATTCACAGCCCTGGCTGCAGGCGCATTCACAGCCCTGGCTGCAGGCGCATTCACAGCCCTGGCTGCAGGTGCATTCACAGCCCTGGCAACAGGCACAGTCCCAGTCCTGGCTGCAGGCACATTCACAGCCCTGGCTGCAGGTGCATTCACAGCCCTGGCACCAGGTGCATTCACAGCCCTGGCTGCAGCTGCATTCACAGTACAGGCTGTTGGCGCATTCACAGCCCTGGCTGCAGGCACATTCACAGCCCTGGCTGCAGGTGCATTCACAGCCCTGTCTGCAGACACAGTCATAGCCCTGGCTGCAGCTGCATTCACAGTCCTGGCTGCAGCTACATTCACTGCCCTGACTTCAGCCGCATTCATAGCCCTGGCTGCAGGCGCATTCACAGCCCTGGCTGCAGCCGCATTCACAGCCCTGGCTGCAGCGGCATTCACAGCTATGGCTGCAGGTACATTCACAGCTCTGGCTGCAGGCACATTCACAGCCCTGGCTGCAGGCACATTCACAGCTCTGGCTGCGGGGGCATTCACAGCCCTGGCTGCAGGCGCGATAACAGCCCTGGCTGCAGGTGCATTCACAGCCCTGGCTGCAGGTGCATTCATAGCCCTGTCTGCAGCCGTATTCACAGCCCTGCATGCAGGCACATTCACAGCCCCGGCTGCAGGAGCATTCACAGCCCCGGCTGCAGGTGCATTCACAGCCCTGGGCGCAGGTGCATTCACAGCCCTGACCGCAGCTGCATTCACATCCCTTGCTGCAGCTGCATTCACAGCCCTGACCGCAGCTGCATTCACATCCCTTGCTGCAGCTGCATTCACAGCCCTGGCCGCTGGCGTATTCACAGCCCTGGCTCCAGCGCATTCACAGCCCAGGCTGCAGCCGCTTTCACAGCCCTTGCTGCAGGCGCATTCACAGCCCTGGCTGCAGGTGCATTCACAGCCCTGGCTGCAGGCACATTCACAGCCCTGGCTTCAGGCACATTCACAGCCCTGGCTGCAGCCACATTTACAGCCCTGGCAGCAGGTTCATTCACAGCCCTGGCTGCAGGCGCATTCACAGCCCTGGCTGCAGCTGCATTCACAGCCCGGGCCGCAGCTGCATTCACAGCCCTGAACACAGGCGCATTCACAGCCCTGGCTGCAGGCGCATTAACAGCCCTGGCTGCAGGTGCATTCACAGCCCTGGCTGCAGGTGCATTCACAGCCCTGGCAGCAGGCACAGTCCAAGCCCTGGCGGCAGGCACATGCACAGCCCTGGCTGCAGAAGCATTCACAGCCCTGGCTGCAGACGCATTCACAGCCCTGGCTGCAGGCGCATTCACAGCCCTGGCTGCAGGAGCATTCACAGCCCTGGCTGCAAGCGCATTCACAGCCCTGGTTGCAGCTGCATTCACAGCCCTGGCTGCAGGCGCATTCACAGCCCTGGCTGCAGGCGCATTCACAGCCCTGGCTGCAGGTGCATTCACAGCCCTGGCAACAGGCACAGTCCCAGTCCTGGCTGCAGGCGCATTCACAGCCCTGGCTGCAGGTGCATTCACAGCCCTGGCACCAGGTGCATTCACAGCCCTGGCTGCAGGTGCAGTCACAGCCCTGACTGCAGGCGCATTCACAGCCCTGGCTGCAGGCACATTCACTGCCCTGACTTTAGCCGCATTCATAGCCCTGGCTGCAGGCACATTTACAGCCCTGGCTGCAGCCGCATTCACAGCCCTGGCTGCAGCGGCATTCACAGCTATGGCTGCAAGCGCATTCACAGCCCTGGCTGCAGGCGCATTCACAGCCCTGGCTGCAGCCGCTTTCACAGCCCTGGCTGCAGGTGCATTCACAGCCCTGGCTGCAGGTGCATTCACAGCCCTGGCTGCAGGCACATTCACAGCCCTGGCTTCAGGCACATTCACAGCCCTGGCTGCAGGCACATTCACAGCCCTGGCTGCAGGCGCATTCACAGCCCTGGCTGCAGCCACATTCACAGCCCTGGCTGCAGCCGCTTTCACAGCCCTGGCTGCAAGCGCATTCACAGCCCTGGCTGCAGGTGCATTCACAGCCCTGGCTGCAGGCACATTCACAGCCCTGCCTGCAGGCACATTCACAGCCCTGGCTGTAGGCACATTCACAGCCCTGGCTGCAGGCACATTCACAGCCCTGGCTGCAGGCACATTCACAGCCCTGGCTGCAGAAACATTCACAGCCCTGGCTGCAGCCACATTCACAGCCCTGGCTGCAGCCACATTCACAGCCCTGGCTGCAGGAGCATTCACAGCCCTGGCTGCAGGCGCATTCACAGCCCTGGCTGCAGCCACATTCACAGCCCTGGCTGCAGGCGCATTCACAGCCCTGGCTGCAGCTGCATTCACAGCCCGGGGCACAGCTACATTCACAGCCCTGAACACAGGCGCATTCACAGCCCTGGCTGCGGGCGCATTTACAGCCCTGGCTGCAGGTGCATTCACAGCCCTGGCTGCAGGTGCATTCACAGCCCTGGCAGCAGGCACAGTCCAAGCCCTGGCGGCAGGCGCACACACAGCCCTGGCTGCAGAAGCATTCCCAGCCCTGGCTGCAGATGCATTCACAGCCCTGGCTGCAGGCGCATTCACAGCCCTGGCTGCAGGAGCATTCACAGCCCTGGCTGCAGGCGCATTCACAGCCCTGGTTGCAGCTGCATTTACAGCCCTGGCTGCAGGCGCATTCACAGCCCTAGCTGCAGGCGCATTCACAGCCCTGGCTGCAGGTGCATTCACAGCCCTGGCAACAGGCACAGTCCCAGTCCTGGCTGCAGGCGCATTCACATCCCTGGCTGCAGGTGCATTCACAGCCCTGGCACCAGGTGCATTCACAGCCCTGGCTGCAGGTGCAGTCACAGCCCTGACTGCAGGCGCATTCACAGCCCTAGCTGCAGGCACATTCAATGCCCTGACTTCAGCCGCATTCATAGCCCTGGCTGCAGGCACATTCACAGCCCTGGCTGCAGCCGAATTCACAGCCCTGGCTGCAGCGGCATTCACAGCTATGGCTGCAAGCGCATTCACAGCCCTGGCTGCAGGCGCATTCACAGCCCAGGCTGCAGCCGCTTTCACAGCCCTGGCTGCAGGCGCATTCACAGCCCTGGCTGCAGGTGCATTCACAGCCCTGGCTGCAGGCACATTCACAGCCCTGGCTGCAGGCGCATTCACAGCCCTGGCTGCAGCCACATTCACAGCCCTGGCTGCAGCCGCTTTCACAGCCCTGGCTGCAGGCGCATTCACAGCCCTGGCTGCAGGTGCATTCACAGCCCTGGCTGCAGGCGCATTCACAGCCCTGGCTGCAGGCACATTCACAGCCCTGGCTGCAGGCACATTCACATCCCTGGCTGCAGCCACATTCACAGCCCTGGCTGCAGCCACATTCACAGCCCTGGCTGCAGGAGCATTCACAGCCCTGGCTGCAGGCACATTCACAGCCCTGGCTGCAGCCACATTCACAGCCCTGGCAGCAGGTTCATTCACAGCCCTGGCTGCAGGCGCATTCACAGCCCTGGCAGCAGCTGCATTCACAGCCCGGGCAGCAGCTGCATTCACAGCCCTGAACACAGGCGCATTCACAGCCCTGGCTGCAGGCGCATTTACAGCCCTGGCTGCAGGCGCATTCACAGCCCTGGCTGCAGGCGCATTCATTGCCCTGGCTGCAGGTGCATTCACAGCCCTGGCAACAGGCACAGTCCCAGTCCTGGCTGCAGCCGCATTCATAGCCCTGGCTGCAGGCGCATTCACAGCCCTGGCTGCAGGCGCATTCACAGCCCTGGCTGCAGCGGCATTCACAGCTATGGCTGCAAGCTCATTCACAGCCCTGGCTGCAGGCGCATTCACAGCCCAGGCTACAGCCGCTTTCACAGCCCTGGCTGCAGGAGCATTCACAGCCCTGGCTGCAGGTGCATTCACAGCCCTGGCTGCAGGAACATTCACAGCCCAGGCTTCAGGCACATTAACAGCCCTGGCTGCAGGCGCATTCACAGCCCCGGCTGCAGGCGCATTCACAGCCCTGGCTGCAGCCACATTCACAGCCCTGGCTGTAGCCGCTTTCACAGCCCTGGCTGCAGGTGCATTCACAGCCCTGGCTGCAGGTGCATTCACAGCCCTGGCTGCAGGCACATTCACAGCCCTGGCTGCAGGCACATTCACAGCCCTGGCTGTAGGCACATTCACAGCCCTGGCTGCAGGCGCAATCACAGCCCTGGCTGCAGCCACATTCACAGCCCTGGCTGCAGCCACATTCACAGCCCTAGCTGCAGGAGCATTCACAGCCCTGGCTGCAGGCGCATTCTCAGCCCTGGCTGCAGGTGCATTCACAGCCCTGGCCGCAGCTGCATTCACAGCCCTGAACACAGGCGCATTCACTGCCCTTACTGCAGGCGCATTTACAGCTCTGGCTGCAGGCGCATTCACAGCCCTGGCTGCAGGTGCATTCACAGCCCTGGCAGCAGGCACAGTCCCAGCCCTGGCGGCAGGCGCATTCACAGCCCTGGCTGCAGGAGCATTCACAGTCCTGGCTGCAGATGCATTCACAGCCCTGGCTGCAGGCGCATTCACAGCCCTGGCTGCAGGAGCATTCACAGCCCTGGCTGCAGGCGCATTCACAGCCCTGGTTGCAGCTGCATTCACAGCCCTGGCTGCAGGCGCATTCACAGCCCTGGCTGCAGGCGCATTCACAGCCCTGGCTGCAGGTGCATTCACAGCCCTGGCAACAGGCACAGTCCCAGTCCTGGCTGCAGGCACATTCACAGCCCTGGCTGCAGGTGCATTCACAGCCCTGGCACCAGGTGCATTCACAGCCCTGGCTGCAGCTGCATTCACAGTACAGGCTGCTGGCGCATTCACAGCCCTGGCTGCAGGCACATTCACAGCCCTGGCTGCAGGTGCATTCACAGCCCTGTATGCAGACACAGTCACAGCCCTGGCTGCATGCGCATTCACAGCCCTGGCTGCAGGTGCAGTCACAGCCCTGACTGCAGGCGCATTCACAGCCCTGGCTGCAGGCACATTCACAGCCCTGGCTGCAGCTGCATTCATAGCCCTGGCTGCAGCTGCATTCACAGTCCTGGCTGCAGCTACATTCACTGCCCTGACTTCAGCCGCATTCATAGCCCTGGCTGCAGGCGCATTCACAGCCCTGGCTGCAGCCGCATTCACAGCCCTGGCTGCAGCGGCATTCACAGCTATGGCTGCAGGTACATTCACAGCTCTGGCTGCAGGCACATTCACAGCCCTGGCTGCAGGCACATTCACAGCTCTGGCTGCGGGGGCATTCACAGCCCTGGCTGCAGGCGCGATAACAGCCCTGGCTGCAGGTGCATTCACAGCCCTGGCTGCAGGTGCATTCATAGCCCTGTCTGCAGCCGCATTCATAGCCCTGGCTGCAGGCACATTCACAGCTCTGGCTGCAGGCGCATTCACAGCCCTGGCTGCAGGTGCATTCATAGCCCTGGCTGCAGCCGTATTCACAGCCCTGCATGCAGGCACATTCACAGCCCCGGCTGCAGGAGCATTCACAGCCCCGGCTGCAGGCGCATTCTCAGCCCTGGCTGCAGGTGCATTCACAGCCCTGGCCGCAGCTGCATTCACAGCCCTGAACACAGGCGCATTCACTGCCCTTACTGCAGGCGCATTTACAGCTCTGGCTGCAGGCGCATTCACAGCACTGGCTGCAGGTGCATTCACAGCCCTGGCAGCAGGCACAGTCCCAGCCCTGGCGGCAGGCGCATTCACAGCCCTGGCTGCAGGAGCATTCACAGTCCTGGCTGCAGATGCATTCACAGCCCTGGCTGCAGGCGCATTCACAGCCCTGGCTGCAGGAGCATTCACAGCCCTGGCTGCAGGCGCATTCACAGCCCTGGTTGCAGCTGCATTCACAGCCCTGGCTGCAGGCGCATTCACAGCCCTGGCTGCAGGCGCATTCACAGCCCTGGCTGCAGGTGCATTCACAGCCCTGGCAACAGGCACAGTCCCAGTCCTGGCTGCAGGCACATTCACAGCCCTGGCTGCAGGTGCATTCACAGCCCTGGCACCAGGTGCATTCACAGCCCTGGCTGCAGCTGCATTCACAGTACAGGCTGCTGGCGCATTCACAGCCCTGGCTGCAGGCACATTCACAGCCCTGGCTGCAGGTGCATTCACAGCCCTGTCTGCAGACACAGTCACAGCCCTGGCTGCATGCGCATTCACAGCCCTGGCTGCAGGTGCAGTCACAGCCCTGACTGCAGGCGCATTCACAGCCCTGGCTGCAGGCACATTCACAGCCCTGGCTGCAGCTGCATTCATAGCCCTGGCTGCAGCTGCATTCACAGTCCTGGCTGCAGCTACATTCACTGCCCTGACTTCAGCCGCATTCATAGCCCTGGCTGCAGGCGCATTCACAGCCCTGGCTGCAGCCGCATTCACAGCCCTGGCTGCAGCGGCATTCACAGCTATGGCTGCAGGTACATTCACAGCTCTGGCTGCAGGCACATTCACAGCCCTGGCTGCAGGCACATTCACAGCTCTGGCTGCGGGGGCATTCACAGCCCTGGCTGCAGGCGCGATAACAGCCCTGGCTGCAGGTGCATTCACAGCCCTGGCTGCAGGTGCATTCATAGCCCTGTCTGCAGCCGCATTCATAGCCCTGGCTGCAGGCACATTCACAGCTCTGGCTGCAGGCGCATTCACAGCCCTGGCTGCAGGTGCATTCATAGCCCTGGCTGCAGCCGTATTCACAGCCCTGCATGCAGGCACATTCACAGCCCCGGCTGCAGGAGCATTCACAGCCCCGGCTGCAGGTGCATTCACAGCCCTGGCTGCAGGCGCATTCACAGCCCTGGTTGCAGGCACATTCACAGCCCGGGCTGCATGAGCATTCACAGCCCTGGGCGCAGGTGCATTCACAGCCCTGACCGCAGCTGCATTCACATCCCTTGCTGCAGCTGCATTCACAGCCCTGGCCGCTGGCGTATTCACAGCCCTGGCTCCAGCGCATTCACAGCCCAGGCTGCAGCCGCTTTCACAGCCCTTGCTGCAGGCGCATTCACAGCCCTGGCTGCAGGTGCATTCACAGCCCTGGCTGCAGGCACATTCACAGCCCTGGCTTCAGGCACATTCACAGCCCTGGCTGCAGGCGCATTCACAGCCCTGGCTGCAGGAGCATTCACAGCCCTGGCTGCAGGCGCATTCACAGCCCTGGCTGCAGGCGCATTCACAGCCCTGGCTGCAGGAGCATTCACAGCCCTGGCTGCAGGCGCATTCACAGCCCTGGTTGCAGCTGCATTCACAGCCCTGGCTGCAGGCGCATTCACAGCCCTGGCTGCAGGCGCATTCACAGCCCTGGCTGCAGGTGCATTCACAGCCCTGGCACCAGGTGCATTCACAGCCCTGGCTGCAGGTGCAGTCACAGCCCTGACTGCAGGCGCATTCACAGCCCTAGCTGCAGGCACATTCAATGCCCTGACTTCAGCCGCATTCATAGCCCTGGCTGCAGGCACATTCACAGCCCTGGCTGCAGCCGAATTCACAGCCCTGGCTGCAGCGGCATTCACAGCTATGGCTGCAAGCGCATTCACAGCCCTGGCTGCAGGCGCATTCACAGCCCAGGCTGCAGCCGCTTTCACAGCCCTGGCTGCAGGCGCATTCACAGCCCTGGCTGCAGGTGCATTCACAGCCCTGGCTGCAGGCACATTCACAGCCCTGGCTGCAGGCGCATTCACAGCCCTGGCTGCAGCCACATTCACAGCCCTGGCTGCAGCCGCTTTCACAGCCCTGGCTGCAGGCGCATTCACAGCCCTGGCTGCAGGTGCATTCACAGCCCTGGCTGCAGGCACATTCACAGCCCTGGCTGCAGGCACATTCACAGCCCTGGCTGCAGGCACATTCACAGCCCTGGCTGCAGGCACATTCACATCCCTGGCTGCAGCCACATTCACAGCCCTGGCTGCAGCCACATTCACAGCCCTGGCTGCAGGAGCATTCACAGCCCTGGCTGCAGGCGCATTCACAGCCCTGGCTGCAGCCACATTCACAGCCCTGGCAGCAGGTTCATTCACAGCCCTGGCTGCAGGCGCATTCACAGCCCTGGCAGCAGCTGCATTCACAGCCCGGGCAGCAGCTGCATTCACAGCCCTGAACACAGGCGCATTCACAGCCCTGGCTGCAGGCGCATTTACAGCCCTGGCTGCAGGCGCATTCACAGCCCTGGCTGCAGGTGCATTCATTGCCCTGGCTGCAGGTGCATTCACAGCCCTGGCAACAGGCACAGTCCCAGTCCTGGCTGCAGCCGCATTCATAGCCCTGGCTGCAGGCGCATTCACAGCCCTGGCTGCAGGCGCATTCACAGCCCTGGCTGCAGCGGCATTCACAGCTATGGCTGCAAGCTCATTCACAGCCCTGGCTGCAGGCGCATTCACAGCCCAGGCTACAGCCGCTTTCACAGCCCTGGCTGCAGGAGCATTCACAGCCCTGGCTGCAGGTGCATTCACAGGCCTGGCTGCAGGAACATTCACAGCCCAGGCTTCAGGCACATTAACAGCCCTGGCTGCAGGCGCATTCACAGCCCCGGCTGCAGGCGCATTCACAGCCCTGGCTGCAGCCACATTCACAGCCCTGGCTGTAGCCGCTTTCACAGCCCTGGCTGCAGGTGCATTCACAGCCCTGGCTGCAGGTGCATTTACAGCCCTGGCTGCAGGCACATTCACAGCCCTGGCTGCAGGCACATTCACAGCCCTGGCTGTAGGCACATTCACAGCCCTGGCTGCAGGCGCAATCACAGCCCTGGCTGCAGCCACATTCACAGCCCTGGCTGCAGCCACATTCACAGCCCTAGCTGCAGGAGCATTCACAGCCCTGGCTGCAGGCGCATTCTCAGCCCTGGCTGCAGGTGCATTCACAGCCCTGGCCGCAGCTGCATTCACAGCCCTGAACACAGGCGCATTCACTGCCCTTACTGCAGGCGCATTTACAGCTCTGGCTGCAGGCGCATTCACAGCCCTGGCTGCAGGTGCATTCACAGCCCTGGCAGCAGGCACAGTCCCAGGCCTGGCGGCAGGCGCATTCACAGCCCTGGCTGCAGGAGCATTCACAGTCCTGGCTGCAGATGCATTCACAGCCCTGGCTGCAGGCGCATTCACAGCCCTGGCTGCAGGAGCATTCACAGCCCTGGCTGCAGGCGCATTCACAGCCCTGGTTGCAGCTGCATTCACAGCCCTGGCTGCAGGCGCATTCACAGCCCTGGCTGCAGGCGCATTCACAGCCCTGGCTGCAGGTGCATTCACAGCCCTGGCAACAGGCACAGTCCCAGTCCTGGCTGCAGGCACATTCACAGCCCTGGCTGCAGGTGCATTCACAGCCCTGGCACCAGGTGCATTCACAGCCCTGGCTGCAGCTGCATTCACAGTACAGGCTGCTGGCGCATTCACAGCCCTGGCTGCAGGCACATTCACAGCCCTGGCTGCAGGTGCATTCACAGCCCTGTCTGCAGACACAGTCACAGCCCTGGCTGCATGCGCATTCACAGCCCTGGCTGCAGGTGCAGTCACAGCCCTGACTGCAGGCGCATTCACAGCCCTGGCTGCAGGCACATTCACAGCCCTGGCTGCAGCTGCATTCATAGCCCTGGCTGCAGCTGCATTCACAGTCCTGGCTGCAGCTACATTCACTGCCCTGACTTCAGCCGCATTCATAGCCCTGGCTGCAGGCGCATTCACAGCCCTGGCTGCAGCCGCATTCACAGCCCTGGCTGCAGCGGCATTCACAGCTATGGCTGCAGGTACATTCACAGCTCTGGCTGCAGGCACATTCACAGCCCTGGCTGCAGGCACATTCACAGCTCTGGCTGCGGGGGCATTCACAGCCCTGGCTGCAGGCGCGATAACAGCCCTGGCTGCAGGTGCATTCACAGCCCTGGCTGCAGGTGCATTCATAGCCCTGTCTGCAGCCGCATTCATAGCCCTGGCTGCAGGCACATTCACAGCTCTGGCTGCAGGCGCATTCACAGCCCTGGCTGCAGGTGCATTCATAGCCCTGGCTGCAGCCGTATTCACAGCCCTGCATGCAGGCACATTCACAGCCCCGGCTGCAGGAGCATTCACAGCCCCGGCTGCAGGTGCATTCACAGCCCTGGCTGCAGGCGCATTCACAGCCCTGGTTGCAGGCACATTCACAGCCCTGGCTGCATGAGCATTCACAGCCCTGGGCGCAGGTGCATTCACAGCCCTGACCGCAGCTGCATTCACATCCCTTGCTGCAGCTGCATTCACAGCCCTGGCCGCTGGCGTATTCACAGCCCTGGCTCCAGCGCATTCACAGCCCAGGCTGCAGCCGCTTTCACAGCCCTTGCTGCAGGCGCATTCACAGCCCTGGCTGCAGGTGCATTCACAGCCCTGGCTGCAGGCACATTCACAGCCCTGGCTTCAGGCACATTCACAGCCCTGGCTGCAGGCGCATTCACAGCCCTGGCTGCAGGAGCATTCACAGCCCTGGCTGCAGGCGCATTCACAGCCCTGGCTGCAGGCGCATTCACAGCCCTGGCTGCAGGAGCATTCACAGCCCTGGCTGCAGGCGCATTCACAGCCCTGGTTGCAGCTGCATTCACAGCCCTGGCTGCAGGCGCATTCACAGCCCTGGCTGCAGGCGCATTCACAGCCCTGGCTGCAGGTGCATTCACAGCCCTGGCAACAGGCACAGTCCCAGTCCTGGCTGCAGGCGCATTCACAGCCCTGGCTGCAGGTGCATTCACAGCCCTGGCACCAGGTGCATTCACAGCCCTGGCTGCAGGTGCAGTCACAGCCCTGACTGCAGGCGCATTCACAGCCCTGGCTGCAGGCACATTCACTGCCCTGACTTTAGCCGCATTCATAGCCCTGGCTGCAGGCACATTCACTGCCCTGACTTTAGCCGCATTCACAGCCCTGGCTGCAGCGGCATTCACAGCTATGGCTGCAAGCGCATTCACAGCCCTGGCTGCAGGCGCATTCACAGCCCTGGCTGCAGCCGCTTTCACAGCCCTGGCTGCAGGTGCATTCACAGCCCTGGCTGCAGGTGCATTCACAGCCCTGGCCGCAGGCACATTCACAGCCCTGGCTTCAGGCACATTCACAGCCCTGGCTGCAGGCACATTCACAGCCCTGGCTGCAGGCGCATTCACAGCCCTGGCTGCAGCCACATTCACAGCCCTGGCTGCAGCTGCTTTCACAGCCCTGGCTGCAGGCGAATTCACAGCCCTGGCTGCAGGTGCATTCACAGCCCTGGCTGCAGGCACATTCACAGCCCTGGCTGCAGGCACATTCACAGCCCTGGCTGTAGGCACATTCACAGCCCTGGCTGCAGGCACATTCACAGCCCTGGCTGCAGGCACATTCACAGCCCTGGCTGCAGGTACATTCACAGCTCTGGCTGCAGGCACATTCACAGCCCTGGCTGCAGGCACATTCACAGCTCTGGCTGCGGGGGCATTCACAGCCCTGGCTGCAGGCGCGATAACAGCCCTGGCTGCAGGTGCATTCACAGCCCTGGCTGCAGGTGCATTCATAGCCCTGTCTGCAGCCGCATTCATAGCCCTGGCTGCAGGCACATTCACAGCTCTGGCTGCAGGCGCATTCACAGCCCTGGCTGCAGGTGCATTCATAGCCCTGGCTGCAGCCGTATTCACAGCCCTGCATGCAGGCACATTCACAGCCCCGGCTGCAGGAGCATTCACAGCCCCGGCTGCAGGTGCATTCACAGCCCTGGCTGCAGGCGCATTCACAGCCCTGGCTGCAGGCACATTCACAGCCCTGGCTGCATGAGCATTCACAGCCCTGGGCGCAGGTGCATTCACAGCCCTGACCGCAGCTGCATTCACATCCCTTGCTGCAGCTGCATTCACAGCCCTGACCGCAGCTGCATTCACATCCCTTGCTGCAGCTGCATTCACAGCCCTGGCCGCTGGCGTATTCACAGCCCTGGCTCCAGCGCATTCACAGCCCAGGCTGCAGCCGCTTTCACAGCCCTTGCTGCAGGCGCATTCACAGCCCTGGCTGCAGGTGCATTCACAGCCCTGGCTGCAGGCACATTCACAGCCCTGGCTTCAGGCACATTCACAGCCCTGGCTGCAGGCGCATTCACAGCCCTGGCTGCAGGAGCATTCACAGCCCTGGCTGCAGGCGCATTCACAGCCCTGGCTGCAGGCGCATTCACAGCCCTGGCTGCAGGAGCATTCACAGCCCTGGCTGCAGGCGCATTCACAGCCCTGGTTGCAGCTGCATTCACAGCCCTGGCTGCAGGCGCATTCACAGCCCTGGCTGCAGGCGCATTCACAGCCCTGGCTGCAGGTGCATTCACAGCCCTGGCAACAGGCACAGTCCCAGTCCTGGCTGCAGGCGCATTCACAGCCCTGGCTGCAGGTGCATTCACAGCCCTGGCACCAGGTGCATTCACAGCCCTGGCTGCAGGTGCAGTCACAGCCCTGACTGCAGGCGCATTCACAGCCCTGGCTGCAGGTACATTCACTGCCCTGACTTTAGCCGCATTCATAGCCCTGGCTGCAGGCACATTTACAGCCCTGGCTGCAGCCGCATTCACAGCCCTGGCTGCAGCGGCATTCACAGCTATGGCTGCAAGCGCATTCACAGCCCTGGCTGCAGGCGCATTCACAGCCCTGGCTGCAGCCGCTTTCACAGCCCTGGCTGCAGGTGCATTCACAGCCCTGGCTGCAGGTGCATTCACAGCCCTGGCTGCAGGCACATTCACAGCCCTGGCTTCAGGCACATTCACAGCCCTGGCTGCAGGCACATTCACAGCCCTGGCTGCAGGCGCATTCACAGCCCTGGCTGCAGCCACATTCACAGCCCTGGCTGCAGCCGCTTTCACAGCCCTGGCTGCAGGCGCATTCACAGCCCTGGCTGCAGGTGCATTCACAGCCCTGGCTGCAGGCACATTCACAGCCCTGGCTGCAGGCACATTCACAGCCCTGGCTGTAGGCACATTCACAGCCCTGGCTGCAGGCACATTCACAGCCCTGGCTGCAGGCACATTCACAGCCCTGGCTGCAGAAACATTCACAGCCCTGGCTGCAGCCACATTCACAGCCCTGGCTGCAGCCACATTCACAGCCCTGGCTGCAGGAGCATTCACAGCCCTGGCTGCAGGCGCATTCACAGCCCTGGCTGCAGCCACATTCACAGCCCTGGCAGCAGGTTCATTCACAGCCCTGGCTGCAGGCGCATTCACAGCCCTGGCTGCAGCTGCATTCACAGCCCGGGGCGCAGCTACATTCACAGCCCTGAACACAGGCGCATTCACAGCCCTGGCTGCAGGCGCATTTACAGCCCTGGCTGCAGGTGCATTCACAGCCCTGGCTGCAGGTGCATTCACAGCCCTGGCAGCAGGCACAGTCCAAGCCCTGGCGGCAGGCGCATGCACAGCCCTGGCTGCAGAAGCATTCACAGCCCTGGCTGCAGATGCATTCACAGCCCTGGCTGCAGGCGCATTCACAGCCCTGGCTGCAGGAGCATTCACAGCCCTGGCTGCAGGAACATTCACAGCCCTGGCTGCAGGCGCATTCACAGCCCTGGTTGCAGCTGCATTCACAGCCCTGGCTGCAGGCGCATTCACAGCCCTGGCTGCAGGCGTATTCACAGCCCTGGCTGCAGGTGCATTCACAGCCCTGGCAACAGGCACAGTCCCAGTCCTGGCTGCAGCCGCATTCATAGCCCTGGCTGCAGGCCCATTCACAGCCCTGGCTGCAGGCGCATTCACAGCCCTGGCTGCAGCCGCTTTCACAGCCCTGGCTGCAGGCGCATTCACAGCCCTGGCTGCAGGTGCATTCACAGCCCTGGCTGCAGGCACATTCACAGCCCTGGCTTCAGGCACATTCACAGCCCTGGCTGCAGGTGCAGTCACAGCCCTGACTGCAGGCGCATTCACAGCCCTGGCTGCAGGCACATTTACAGCCCTGGCTGCAGCTGCATTCACAGCCCTGGCTGCAGCCGCTTTCACAGCCCTGGCTTCAGGCGCATTCACAGCCCTGGCTGCAGGTGCATTCACAGCCCTGGCTGCAGGCACATTCACAGCCCTGGCTTCAGGCACATTCAATGCCCTGACTTCAGCCGCATTCATAGCCCTGGCTGCAGGCACATTCACAGCCCTGGCTGCAGCCGAATTCACAGCCCTGGCTGCAGCGGCATTCACAGCTATGGCTGCAAGCGCATTCACAGCCCTGGCTGCAGGCGCATTCACAGCCCAGGCTGCAGCCGCTTTCACAGCCCTGGCTGCAGGCGCATTCACAGCCCTGGCTGCAGGTGCATTCACAGCCCTGGCTGCAGGCACATTCACAGCCCTGGCTGCAGGCGCATTCACAGCCCTGGCTGCAGCCACATTCACAGCCCTGGCTGCAGCCGCTTTCACAGCCCTGGCTGCAGGCGCATTCACAGCCCTGGCTGCAGGTGCATTCACAGCCCTGGCTGCAGGCACATTCACAGCCCTGGCTGCAGGCGCATTCACAGCCCTGGCTGCAGGTCCATTCACAGCCCTGGCTGCAGGCACATTCACAGCCCTGGCTTCAGGCACATTCACAGCCCTGGCTGCAGGTGCAGTCACAGCCCTGACTGCAGGCGCATTCACAGCCCTAGCTGCAGGCACATTCAATGCCCTGACTTCAGCCGCATTCATAGCCCTGGCTGCAGGCACATTCACAGCCCTGGCTGCAGCCGAATTCACAGCCCTGGCTGCAGCGGCATTCACAGCTATGGCTGCAAGCGCATTCACAGCCCTGGCTGCAGGCACATTCACAGCCCAGGCTGCAGCCGCTTTCACAGCCCTGGCTGCAGGCGCATTCACAGCCCTGGCTGCAGGTGCATTCACAGCCCTGGCTGCAGGCACATTCACAGCCCTGGCTGCAGGCGCATTCACAGCCCTGGCTGCCGCCACATTCACAGCCCTGGCTGCAGCCGCTTTCACAGCCCTGGCTGCAGGCGCATTCACAGCCCTGGCTGCAGGTGCATTCACAGCCCTGGCTGCAGGCACATTCACAGCCCTGGCTGCAGGCACATTCACAGCCCTGGCTGCAGGCACATTCACAGCCCTGGCTGCAGGCACATTCACATCCCTGGCTGCAGCCACATTCACAGCCCTGGCTGCAGCCACATTCACAGCCCTGGCTGCAGGAGCATTCACAGCCCTGGCTGCAGGCGCATTCACAGCCCTGGCTGCAGCCACATTCACAGCCCTGGCAGCAGGTTCATTCACAGCCCTGGCTGCAGGCGCATTCACAGCCCTGGCAGCAGCTGCATTCACAGCCCGGGCAGCAGCTGCATTCACAGCCCTGAACACAGGCGCATTCACAGCCCTGGCTGCAGGCGCATTTACAGCCCTGGCTGCAGGCGCATTCACAGCCCTGGCTGCAGGCGCATTCATTGCCCTGGCTGCAGGTGCATTCACAGCCCTGGCAACAGGCACAGTCCCAGTCCTGGCTGCAGCCACATTCATAGCCCTGGCTGCAGGCGCATTCACAGCCCTGGCTGCAGGCGCATTCACAGCCCTGGCTGCAGCGGCATTCACAGCTATGGCTGCAAGCTCATTCACAGCCCTGGCTGCAGGCGCATTCACAGCCCAGGCTACAGCCGCTTTCACAGCCCTGGCTGCAGGAGCATTCACAGCCCTGGCTGCAGGTGCATTCACAGGCCTGGCTGCAGGAACATTCACAGCCCAGGCTTCAGGCACATTAACAGCCCTGGCTGCAGGCGCATTCACAGCCCCGGCTGCAGGCGCATTCACAGCCCTGGCTGCAGCCACATTCACAGCCCTGGCTGTAGCCGCTTTCACAGCCCTGGCTGCAGGTGCATTCACAGCCCTGGCTGCAGGTGCATTTACAGCCCTGGCTGCAGGCACATTCACAGCCCTGGCTGCAGGCACATTCACAGCCCTGGCTGTAGGCACATTCACAGCCCTGGCTGCAGGCGCAATCACAGCCCTGGCTGCAGCCACATTCACAGCCCTGGCTGCAGCCACATTCACAGCCCTAGCTGCAGGAGCATTCACAGCCCTGGCTGCAGGTGCATTCACAGCCCTGGCCGCAGCTGCATTCACAGCCCTGAACACAGGCGCATTCACTGCCCTTACTGCAGGCGCATTTACAGCTCTGGCTGCAGGCGCATTCACAGCCCTGGCTGCAGGTGCATTCACAGCCCTGGCTGCAGGAGCATTCACAGCCCTGGCTGCAGGCGCATTCACAGCCCTGGCTGCAGCCACATTCACAGCCCTGGCAGCAGGTTCATTCACAGCCCTGGCTGCAGGCGCATTCACAGCCCTGGCTGCAGCTGCATTCACAGCCCGGGGCGCAGCTACATTCACAGCCCTGAACACAGGCGCATTCACAGCCCTGGCTGCAGGCGCATTTACAGCCCTGGCTGCAGGTGCATTCACAGCCCTGGCTGCAGGTGCATTCACAGCCCTGGCAGCAGGCACAGTCCAAGCCCTGGCGGCAGGCGCATGCACAGCCCTGGCTGCAGAAGCATTCACAGCCCTGGCTGCAGATGCATTCACAGCCCTGGCTGCAGGCGCATTCACAGCCCTGGCTGCAGGAGCATTCACAGCCCTGGCTGCAGGAACATTCACAGCCCTGGCTGCAGGCGCATTCACAGCCCTGGTTGCAGCTGCATTCACAGCCCTGGCTGCAGGCGCATTCACAGCCCTGGCTGCAGGCGTATTCACAGCCCTGGCTGCAGGTGCATTCACAGCCCTGGCAACAGGCACAGTCCCAGTCCTGGCTGCAGCCGCATTCATAGCCCTGGCTGCAGGCCCATTCACAGCCCTGGCTGCAGGCGCATTCACAGCCCTGGCTGCAGCCGCTTTCACAGCCCTGGCTGCAGGCGCATTCACAGCCCTGGCTGCAGGTGCATTCACAGCCCTGGCTGCAGGCACATTCACAGCCCTGGCTTCAGGCACATTCACAGCCCTGGCTGCAGGTGCAGTCACAGCCCTGACTGCAGGCGCATTCACAGCCCTGGCTGCAGGCACATTTACAGCCCTGGCTGCAGCTGCATTCACAGCCCTGGCTGCAGCCGCTTTCACAGCCCTGGCTTCAGGCGCATTCACAGCCCTGGCTGCAGGTGCATTCACAGCCCTGGCTGCAGGCACATTCACAGCCCTGGCTTCAGGCACATTCAATGCCCTGACTTCAGCCGCATTCATAGCCCTGGCTGCAGGCACATTCACAGCCCTGGCTGCAGCCGAATTCACAGCCCTGGCTGCAGCGGCATTCACAGCTATGGCTGCAAGCGCATTCACAGCCCTGGCTGCAGGCGCATTCACAGCCCAGGCTGCAGCCGCTTTCACAGCCCTGGCTGCAGGCGCATTCACAGCCCTGGCTGCAGGTGCATTCACAGCCCTGGCTGCAGGCACATTCACAGCCCTGGCTGCAGGCGCATTCACAGCCCTGGCTGCAGCCACATTCACAGCCCTGGCTGCAGCCGCTTTCACAGCCCTGGCTGCAGGCGCATTCACAGCCCTGGCTGCAGGTGCATTCACAGCCCTGGCTGCAGGCACATTCACAGCCCTGGCTGCAGGCGCATTCACAGCCCTGGCTGCAGGTCCATTCACAGCCCTGGCTGCAGGCACATTCACAGCCCTGGCTTCAGGCACATTCACAGCCCTGGCTGCAGGTGCAGTCACAGCCCTGACTGCAGGCGCATTCACAGCCCTAGCTGCAGGCACATTCAATGCCCTGACTTCAGCCGCATTCATAGCCCTGGCTGCAGGCACATTCACAGCCCTGGCTGCAGCCGAATTCACAGCCCTGGCTGCAGCGGCATTCACAGCTATGGCTGCAAGCGCATTCACAGCCCTGGCTGCAGGCACATTCACAGCCCAGGCTGCAGCCGCTTTCACAGCCCTGGCTGCAGGCGCATTCACAGCCCTGGCTGCAGGTGCATTCACAGCCCTGGCTGCAGGCACATTCACAGCCCTGGCTGCAGGCGCATTCACAGCCCTGGCTGCCGCCACATTCACAGCCCTGGCTGCAGCCGCTTTCACAGCCCTGGCTGCAGGCGCATTCACAGCCCTGGCTGCAGGTGCATTCACAGCCCTGGCTGCAGGCACATTCACAGCCCTGGCTGCAGGCACATTCACAGCCCTGGCTGCAGGCACATTCACAGCCCTGGCTGCAGGCACATTCACATCCCTGGCTGCAGCCACATTCACAGCCCTGGCTGCAGCCACATTCACAGCCCTGGCTGCAGGAGCATTCACAGCCCTGGCTGCAGGCGCATTCACAGCCCTGGCTGCAGCCACATTCACAGCCCTGGCAGCAGGTTCATTCACAGCCCTGGCTGCAGGCGCATTCACAGCCCTGGCAGCAGCTGCATTCACAGCCCGGGCAGCAGCTGCATTCACAGCCCTGAACACAGGCGCATTCACAGCCCTGGCTGCAGGCGCATTTACAGCCCTGGCTGCAGGCGCATTCACAGCCCTGGCTGCAGGCGCATTCATTGCCCTGGCTGCAGGTGCATTCACAGCCCTGGCAACAGGCACAGTCCCAGTCCTGGCTGCAGCCACATTCATAGCCCTGGCTGCAGGCGCATTCACAGCCCTGGCTGCAGGCGCATTCACAGCCCTGGCTGCAGCGGCATTCACAGCTATGGCTGCAAGCTCATTCACAGCCCTGGCTGCAGGCGCATTCACAGCCCAGGCTACAGCCGCTTTCACAGCCCTGGCTGCAGGAGCATTCACAGCCCTGGCTGCAGGTGCATTCACAGGCCTGGCTGCAGGAACATTCACAGCCCAGGGTTCAGGCACATTAACAGCCCTGGCTGCAGGCGCATTCACAGCCCCGGCTGCAGGCGCATTCACAGCCCTGGCTGCAGCCACATTCACAGCCCTGGCTGTAGCCGCTTTCACAGCCCTGGCTGCAGGTGCATTCACAGCCCTGGCTGCAGGTGCATTTACAGCCCTGGCTGCAGGCACATTCACAGCCCTGGCTGCAGGCACATTCACAGCCCTGGCTGTAGGCACATTCACAGCCCTGGCTGCAGGCGCAATCACAGCCCTGGCTGCAGCCACATTCACAGCCCTGGCTGCAGCCACATTCACAGCCCTAGCTGCAGGAGCATTCACAGCCCTGGCTGCAGGTGCATTCACAGCCCTGGCCGCAGCTGCATTCACAGCCTGAACACAGGCGCATTCACTGCCCTTACTGCAGGCGCATTTACAGCTCTGGCTGCAGGCGCATTCACAGCCCTGGCTGCAGGTGCATTCACAGCCCTGGCTGCAGGCGCATTCACAGCCCTGGCTGCAGGTGCATTCACAGCCCTGGGCTGCAGGCACATTCACAGCCCTGGCTTCAGGCACATTCACAGCCCTGGCTGCAGGTGCAGTCACAGCCCTGACTGCAGGCGCATTCACAGCCCTGGCTGCAGCCACATTCACAGCCCTGGCTGCAGCCACATTCACAGCCCTAGCTGCAGGAGCATTCACAGCCCTGGCTGCAGGCGCATTCTCAGCCCTGGCTGCAGGTGCATTCACAGCCCTGGCCGCAGCTGCATTCACAGCCCTGAACACAGGCGCATTCACTGCCCTTACTGCAGGCGCATTTACAGCTCTGGCTGCAGGCGCATTCACAGCCCTGGCTGCAGGTGCATTCACAGCCCTGGCAGCAGGCACAGTCCCAGCCCTGGCGGCAGGCGCATTCACAGCCCTGGCTGCAGGAGCATTCACAGTCCTGGCTGCAGATGCATTCACAGCCCTGGCTGCAGGCGCATTCACAGCCCTGGCTGCAGGAGCATTCACAGCCCTGGCTGCAGGCGCATTCACAGCCCTGGTTGCAGCTGCATTCACAGCCCTGGCTGCAGGCGCATTCACAGCCCTGGCTGCAGGCGCATTCACAGCCCTGGCTGCAGGTGCATTCACAGCCCTGGCAACAGGCACAGTCCCAGTCCTGGCTGCAGGCACATTCACAGCCCTGGCTGCAGGTGCATTCACAGCCCTGGCACCAGGTGCATTCACAGCCCTGGCTGCAGCTGCCATTCACAGTACAGGCTGCTGGCGCATTCACAGCCCTGGCTGCAGGCACATTCACAGCCCTGGCTGCAGGTGCATTCACAGCCCTGTCTGCAGACACAGTCACAGCCCTGGCTGCATGCGCATTCACAGCCCTGGCTGCAGGTGCAGTCACAGCCCTGACTGCAGGCGCATTCACAGCCCTGGCTGCAGGCACATTCACAGCCCTGGCTGCAGCTGCATTCATAGCCCCTGGCTGCAGCTGCATTCACAGTCCTGGCTGCAGCTACATTCACTGCCCTGACTTCAGCCGCATTCATAGCCCTGGCTGCAGGCGCATTCACAGCCCTGGCTGCAGCCGCATTCACAGCCCTGGCTGCAGCGGCATTCACAGCTATGGCTGCAGGTACATTCACAGCTCTGGCTGCAGCAATTCACAGCCTGGCTGCAGGCACATTCACAGCTCTGGCTGCGGGGGCATTCACAGCCCTGGCTGCAGGCGCGATAACAGCCCTGGCTGCAGGTGCATTCACAGCCCTGGCTGCAGGTGCATTCATAGCCCTGTCTGCAGCCGCATTCATAGCCCTGGCTGCAGGCACATTCACAGCTCTGGCTGCAGGCGCATTCACAGCCCTGGCTGCAGGTGCATTCATAGCCCTGGCTGCAGCCGTATTCACAGCCCTGCATGCAGGCACATTCACAGCCCCGGCTGCAGGAGCATTCACAGCCCCGGCTGCAGGTGCATTCACAGCCCTGGCTGCAGGCGCATTCACAGCCCTGGTTGCAGGCACATTCACAGCCCTGGCTGCATGAGCATTCACAGCCCTGGGCGCAGGGTGCATTCACAGCCCTGACCGCAGCTGCATTCACATCCCTTGCTGCAGCTGCATTCACAGCCCTGGCCGCTGGCGTATTCACAGCCCTGGCTCCAGCGGCATTCACAGCCCAGGCTGCAGCCGCTTTCCACAGCCTTTCTGCAGGGCGCATTCACAGCCTGGCTGCAGGTGCATTCACAGCCCTGGCTGCAGGCACATTCACAGCCCTGGCTTCAGGCACATTC
Source organism: Lissotriton vulgaris (assembly GCF_964263255.1). Classification (NCBI taxonomy): domain Eukaryota; kingdom Metazoa; phylum Chordata; class Amphibia; order Caudata; family Salamandridae; genus Lissotriton; species Lissotriton vulgaris. The sequence goes on along the minus strand of NC_141700.1, from coordinate 479,249,398 downwards.
ACAGCCCTGGCTGCAGGCGCATTCACAGCCCTGGCTGCAGGAGCATTCACAGCCCTGGCTGCAGGCGCATTCACAGCCCTGGCTGCAAGGCGCATTCACAGCCCTGGCTGCAGGAGCATCACAGCCCTGGCTGCAGGCGCATTCACAGCCCTGGTTGCAGCTGCATTCACAGCCCTGGCTGCAGGCGCATTCACAGCCCTGGCTGCAGGCGCATTCACAGCCCTGGCTGCAGGTGCATTCACAGCCCTGGCAACAGGCACAGTCCCAGTCCTGGCTGCAGGCGCATTCACAGCCCTGGCTGCAGGTGCATTCACAGCCCTGGCACCAGGTGCATTCACAGCCCTGGCTGCAGGTGCAGTCACAGCCCTGACTGCAGGCGCATTCACAGCCCTGGCTGCAGGCACATTCACTGCCCTGACTTTAGCCGCATTCATAGCCCTGGCTGCAGGCACATTCACTGCCCTGACTTTAGCCGCATTCACAGCCCTGGCTGCAGCGGCATTCACAGCTATGGCTGCAAGCGCATTCACAGCCCTGGCTGCAGGCGCATTCACAGCCCTGGCTGCAGCCGCTTTCACAGCCCTGGCTGCAGGTGCATTCACAGCCCTGGCTGCAGGTGCATTCACAGCCCTGGCCGCAGGCACATTCACAGCCCTGGCTTCAGGCACATTCACAGCCCTGGCTGCAGGCACATTCACAGCCCTGGCTGCAGGCGCATTCACAGCCCTGGCTGCAGCCACATTCACAGCCCTGGCTGCAGCTGCTTTCACAGCCCTGGCTGCAGGCGAATTCACAGCCCTGGCTGCAGGTGCATTCACAGCCCTGGCTGCAGGCACATTCACAGCCCTGGCTGCAGGCACATTCACAGCCCTGGCTGTAGGCACATTCACAGCCCTGGCTGCAGGCACATTCACAGCCCTGGCTGCAGGCACATTCACAGCCCTGGCTGCAGGTACATTCACAGCTCTGGCTGCAGGCACATTCACAGCCCTGGCTGCAGGCACATTCACAGCTCTGGCTGCGGGGGCATTCACAGCCCTGGCTGCAGGCGCGATAACAGCCCTGGCTGCAGGTGCATTCACAGCCCTGGCTGCAGGTGCATTCATAGCCCTGTCTGCAGCCGCATTCATAGCCCTGGCTGCAGGCACATTCACAGCTCTGGCTGCAGGCGCATTCACAGCCCTGGCTGCAGGTGCATTCATAGCCCTGGCTGCAGCCGTATTCACAGCCCTGCATGCAGGCACATTCACAGCCCCGGCTGCAGGAGCATTCACAGCCCCGGCTGCAGGTGCATTCACAGCCCTGGCTGCAGGCGCATTCACAGCCCTGGCTGCAGGCACATTCACAGCCCTGGCTGCATGAGCATTCACAGCCCTGGGCGCAGGTGCATTCACAGCCCTGACCGCAGCTGCATTCACATCCCTTGCTGCAGCTGCATTCACAGCCCTGACCGCAGCTGCATTCACATCCCTTGCTGCAGCTGCATTCACAGCCCTGGCCGCTGGCGTATTCACAGCCCTGGCTCCAGCGCATTCACAGCCCAGGCTGCAGCCGCTTTCACAGCCCTTGCTGCAGGCGCATTCACAGCCCTGGCTGCAGGTGCATTCACAGCCCTGGCTGCAGGCACATTCACAGCCCTGGCTTCAGGCACATTCACAGCCCTGGCTGCAGGCGCATTCACAGCCCTGGCTGCAGGAGCATTCACAGCCCTGGCTGCAGGCGCATTCACAGCCCTGGCTGCAGGCGCATTCACAGCCCTGGCTGCAGGAGCATTCACAGCCCTGGCTGCAGGCGCATTCACAGCCCTGGTTGCAGCTGCATTCACAGCCCTGGCTGCAGGCGCATTCACAGCCCTGGCTGCAGGCGCATTCACAGCCCTGGCTGCAGGTGCATTCACAGCCCTGGCAACAGGCACAGTCCCAGTCCTGGCTGCAGGCGCATTCACAGCCCTGGCTGCAGGTGCATTCACAGCCCTGGCACCAGGTGCATTCACAGCCCTGGCTGCAGGTGCAGTCACAGCCCTGACTGCAGGCGCATTCACAGCCCTGGCTGCAGGTACATTCACTGCCCTGACTTTAGCCGCATTCATAGCCCTGGCTGCAGGCACATTTACAGCCCTGGCTGCAGCCGCATTCACAGCCCTGGCTGCAGCGGCATTCACAGCTATGGCTGCAAGCGCATTCACAGCCCTGGCTGCAGGCGCATTCACAGCCCTGGCTGCAGCCGCTTTCACAGCCCTGGCTGCAGGTGCATTCACAGCCCTGGCTGCAGGTGCATTCACAGCCCTGGCTGCAGGCACATTCACAGCCCTGGCTTCAGGCACATTCACAGCCCTGGCTGCAGGCACATTCACAGCCCTGGCTGCAGGCGCATTCACAGCCCTGGCTGCAGCCACATTCACAGCCCTGGCTGCAGCCGCTTTCACAGCCCTGGCTGCAGGCGCATTCACAGCCCTGGCTGCAGGTGCATTCACAGCCCTGGCTGCAGGCACATTCACAGCCCTGGCTGCAGGCACATTCACAGCCCTGGCTGTAGGCACATTCACAGCCCTGGCTGCAGGCACATTCACAGCCCTGGCTGCAGGCACATTCACAGCCCTGGCTGCAGAAACATTCACAGCCCTGGCTGCAGCCACATTCACAGCCCTGGCTGCAGCCACATTCACAGCCCTGGCTGCAGGAGCATTCACAGCCCTGGCTGCAGGCGCATTCACAGCCCTGGCTGCAGCCACATTCACAGCCCTGGCAGCAGGTTCATTCACAGCCCTGGCTGCAGGCGCATTCACAGCCCTGGCTGCAGCTGCATTCACAGCCCGGGGCGCAGCTACATTCACAGCCCTGAACACAGGCGCATTCACAGCCCTGGCTGCAGGCGCATTTACAGCCCTGGCTGCAGGTGCATTCACAGCCCTGGCTGCAGGTGCATTCACAGCCCTGGCAGCAGGCACAGTCCAAGCCCTGGCGGCAGGCGCATGCACAGCCCTGGCTGCAGAAGCATTCACAGCCCTGGCTGCAGATGCATTCACAGCCCTGGCTGCAGGCGCATTCACAGCCCTGGCTGCAGGAGCATTCACAGCCCTGGCTGCAGGAACATTCACAGCCCTGGCTGCAGGCGCATTCACAGCCCTGGTTGCAGCTGCATTCACAGCCCTGGCTGCAGGCGCATTCACAGCCCTGGCTGCAGGCGTATTCACAGCCCTGGCTGCAGGTGCATTCACAGCCCTGGCAACAGGCACAGTCCCAGTCCTGGCTGCAGCCGCATTCATAGCCCTGGCTGCAGGCCCATTCACAGCCCTGGCTGCAGGCGCATTCACAGCCCTGGCTGCAGCCGCTTTCACAGCCCTGGCTGCAGGCGCATTCACAGCCCTGGCTGCAGGTGCATTCACAGCCCTGGCTGCAGGCACATTCACAGCCCTGGCTTCAGGCACATTCACAGCCCTGGCTGCAGGTGCAGTCACAGCCCTGACTGCAGGCGCATTCACAGCCCTGGCTGCAGGCACATTTACAGCCCTGGCTGCAGCTGCATTCACAGCCCTGGCTGCAGCCGCTTTCACAGCCCTGGCTTCAGGCGCATTCACAGCCCTGGCTGCAGGTGCATTCACAGCCCTGGCTGCAGGCACATTCACAGCCCTGGCTTCAGGCACATTCAATGCCCTGACTTCAGCCGCATTCATAGCCCTGGCTGCAGGCACATTCACAGCCCTGGCTGCAGCCGAATTCACAGCCCTGGCTGCAGCGGCATTCACAGCTATGGCTGCAAGCGCATTCACAGCCCTGGCTGCAGGCGCATTCACAGCCCAGGCTGCAGCCGCTTTCACAGCCCTGGCTGCAGGCGCATTCACAGCCCTGGCTGCAGGTGCATTCACAGCCCTGGCTGCAGGCACATTCACAGCCCTGGCTGCAGGCGCATTCACAGCCCTGGCTGCAGCCACATTCACAGCCCTGGCTGCAGCCGCTTTCACAGCCCTGGCTGCAGGCGCATTCACAGCCCTGGCTGCAGGTGCATTCACAGCCCTGGCTGCAGGCACATTCACAGCCCTGGCTGCAGGCGCATTCACAGCCCTGGCTGCAGGTCCATTCACAGCCCTGGCTGCAGGCACATTCACAGCCCTGGCTTCAGGCACATTCACAGCCCTGGCTGCAGGTGCAGTCACAGCCCTGACTGCAGGCGCATTCACAGCCCTAGCTGCAGGCACATTCAATGCCCTGACTTCAGCCGCATTCATAGCCCTGGCTGCAGGCACATTCACAGCCCTGGCTGCAGCCGAATTCACAGCCCTGGCTGCAGCGGCATTCACAGCTATGGCTGCAAGCGCATTCACAGCCCTGGCTGCAGGCACATTCACAGCCCAGGCTGCAGCCGCTTTCACAGCCCTGGCTGCAGGCGCATTCACAGCCCTGGCTGCAGGTGCATTCACAGCCCTGGCTGCAGGCACATTCACAGCCCTGGCTGCAGGCGCATTCACAGCCCTGGCTGCCGCCACATTCACAGCCCTGGCTGCAGCCGCTTTCACAGCCCTGGCTGCAGGCGCATTCACAGCCCTGGCTGCAGGTGCATTCACAGCCCTGGCTGCAGGCACATTCACAGCCCTGGCTGCAGGCACATTCACAGCCCTGGCTGCAGGCACATTCACAGCCCTGGCTGCAGGCACATTCACATCCCTGGCTGCAGCCACATTCACAGCCCTGGCTGCAGCCACATTCACAGCCCTGGCTGCAGGAGCATTCACAGCCCTGGCTGCAGGCGCATTCACAGCCCTGGCTGCAGCCACATTCACAGCCCTGGCAGCAGGTTCATTCACAGCCCTGGCTGCAGGCGCATTCACAGCCCTGGCAGCAGCTGCATTCACAGCCCGGGCAGCAGCTGCATTCACAGCCCTGAACACAGGCGCATTCACAGCCCTGGCTGCAGGCGCATTTACAGCCCTGGCTGCAGGCGCATTCACAGCCCTGGCTGCAGGCGCATTCATTGCCCTGGCTGCAGGTGCATTCACAGCCCTGGCAACAGGCACAGTCCCAGTCCTGGCTGCAGCCACATTCATAGCCCTGGCTGCAGGCGCATTCACAGCCCTGGCTGCAGGCGCATTCACAGCCCTGGCTGCAGCGGCATTCACAGCTATGGCTGCAAGCTCATTCACAGCCCTGGCTGCAGGCGCATTCACAGCCCAGGCTACAGCCGCTTTCACAGCCCTGGCTGCAGGAGCATTCACAGCCCTGGCTGCAGGTGCATTCACAGGCCTGGCTGCAGGAACATTCACAGCCCAGGCTTCAGGCACATTAACAGCCCTGGCTGCAGGCGCATTCACAGCCCCGGCTGCAGGCGCATTCACAGCCCTGGCTGCAGCCACATTCACAGCCCTGGCTGTAGCCGCTTTCACAGCCCTGGCTGCAGGTGCATTCACAGCCCTGGCTGCAGGTGCATTTACAGCCCTGGCTGCAGGCACATTCACAGCCCTGGCTGCAGGCACATTCACAGCCCTGGCTGTAGGCACATTCACAGCCCTGGCTGCAGGCGCAATCACAGCCCTGGCTGCAGCCACATTCACAGCCCTGGCTGCAGCCACATTCACAGCCCTAGCTGCAGGAGCATTCACAGCCCTGGCTGCAGGTGCATTCACAGCCCTGGCCGCAGCTGCATTCACAGCCCTGAACACAGGCGCATTCACTGCCCTTACTGCAGGCGCATTTACAGCTCTGGCTGCAGGCGCATTCACAGCCCTGGCTGCAGGTGCATTCACAGCCCTGGCTGCAGGCGCATTCACAGCCCTGGCTGCAGGTGCATTCACAGCCCTGGCTGCAGGCACATTCACAGCCCTGGCTTCAGGCACATTCACAGCCCTGGCTGCAGGTGCAGTCACAGCCCTGACTGCAGGCGCATTCACAGCCCTAGCTGCAGGCACATTCAATGCCCTGACTTCAGCCGCATTCATAGCCCTGGCTGCAGGCACATTCACAGCCCTGGCTGCAGCCGAATTCACAGCCCTGGCTGCAGCGGCATTCACAGCTATGGCTGCAAGCGCATTCACAGCCCTGGCTGCAGGCACATTCACAGCCCAGGCTGCAGCCGCTTTCACAGCCCTGGCTGCAGGCGCATTCACAGCCCTGGCTGCAGGTGCATTCACAGCCCTGGCTGCAGGCACATTCACAGCCCTGGCTGCAGGCGCATTCACAGCCCTGGCTGCAGCCACATTCACAGCCCTGGCTGCAGCCGCTTTCACAGCCCTGGCTGCAGGCGCATTCACAGCCCTGGCTGCAGGTGCATTCACAGCCCTGGCTGCAGGCACATTCACAGCCCTGGCTGCAGGCACATTCACAGCCCTGGCTGCAGGCACATTCACAGCCCTGGCTGCAGGCACATTCACATCCCTGGCTGCAGCCACATTCACAGCCCTGGCTGCAGCCACATTCACAGCCCTGGCTGCAGGAGCATTCACAGCCCTGGCTGCAGGCGCATTCACAGCCCTGGCTGCAGCCACATTCACAGCCCTGGCAGCAGGTTCATTCACAGCCCTGGCTGCAGGCGCATTCACAGCCCTGGCAGCAGCTGCATTCACAGCCCGGGCAGCAGCTGCATTCACAGCCCTGAACACAGGCGCATTCACAGCCCTGGCTGCAGGCGCATTTACAGCCCTGGCTGCAGGCGCATTCACAGCCCTGGCTGCAGGCGCATTCATTGCCCTGGCTGCAGGTGCATTCACAGCCCTGGCAACAGGCACAGTCCCAGTCCTGGCTGCAGCCGCATTCATAGCCCTGGCTGCAGGCGCATTCACAGCCCTGGCTGCAGGCGCATTCACAGCCCTGGCTGCAGCGGCATTCACAGCTATGGCTGCAAGCTCATTCACAGCCCTGGCTGCAGGCGCATTCACAGCCCAGGCTACAGCCGCTTTCACAGCCCTGGCTGCAGGAGCATTCACAGCCCTGGCTGCAGGTGCATTCACAGGCCTGGCTGCAGGAACATTCACAGCCCAGGCTTCAGGCACATTAACAGCCCTGGCTGCAGGCGCATTCACAGCCCCGGCTGCAGGCGCATTCACAGCCCTGGCTGCAGCCACATTCACAGCCCTGGCTGTAGCCGCTTTCACAGCCCTGGCTGCAGGTGCATTCACAGCCCTGGCTGCAGGTGCATTTACAGCCCTGGCTGCAGGCACATTCACAGCCCTGGCTGCAGGCACATTCACAGCCCTGGCTGTAGGCACATTCACAGCCCTGGCTGCAGGCGCAATCACAGCCCTGGCTGCAGCCACATTCACAGCCCTGGCTGCAGCCACATTCACAGCCCTAGCTGCAGGAGCATTCACAGCCCTGGCTGCAGGTGCATTCACAGCCCTGGCCTCAGCTGCATTCACAGCCCTGAACACAGGCGCATTCACTGCCCTTACTGCAGGCGCATTTACAGCTCTGGCTGCAGGCGCATTCACAGCCCTGGCTGCAGGTGCATTCACAGCCCTGGCAGCAGGCACAGTCCCAGCCCTGGCGGCAGGCGCATTCACAGCCCTGGCTGCAGGAGCATTCACAGTCCTGGCTGCAGATGCATTCACAGCCCTGGCTGCAGGCGCATTCACAGCCCTGGCTGCAGGAGCATTCACAGCCCTGGCTGCAGGCGCATTCACAGCCCTGGTTGCAGCTGCATTCACAGCCCTGGCTGCAGGCGCATTCACAGCCCTGGCTGCAGGCGCATTCACAGCCCTGGCTGCAGGTGCATTCACAGCCCTGGCAACAGGCACAGTCCCAGTCCTGGCTGCAGGCACATTCACAGCCCTGGCTGCAGGTGCATTCACAGCCCTGGCACCAGGTGCATTCACAGCCCTGGCTGCAGCTGCATTCACAGTACAGGCTGCTGGCGCATTCACAGCCCTGGCTGCAGGCACATTCACAGCCCTGGCTGCAGGTGCATTCACAGCCCTGTCTGCAGACACAGTCACAGCCCTGGCTGCATGCGCATTCACAGCCCTGGCTGCAGGTGCAGTCACAGCCCTGACTGCAGGCGCATTCACAGCCCTGGCTGCAGGCACATTCACAGCCCTGGCTGCAGCTGCATTCATAGCCCTGGCTGCAGCTGCATTCACAGTCCTGGCTGCAGCTACATTCACTGCCCTGACTTCAGCCGCATTCATAGCCCTGGCTGCAGGCGCATTCACAGCCCTGGCTGCAGCCGCATTCACAGCCCTGGCTGCAGCGGCATTCACAGCTATGGCTGCAGGTACATTCACAGCTCTGGCTGCAGGCACATTCACAGCCCTGGCTGCAGGCACATTCACAGCTCTGGCTGCGGGGGCATTCACAGCCCTGGCTGCAGGCGCGATAACAGCCCTGGCTGCAGGTGCATTCACAGCCCTGGCTGCAGGTGCATTCATAGCCCTGTCTGCAGCCGCATTCATAGCCCTGGCTGCAGGCACATTCACAGCTCTGGCTGCAGGCGCATTCACAGCCCTGGCTGCAGGTGCATTCATAGCCCTGGCTGCAGCCGTATTCACAGCCCTGCATGCAGGCACATTCACAGCCCCGGCTGCAGGAGCATTCACAGCCCCGGCTGCAGGTGCATTCACAGCCCTGGCTGCAGGCGCATTCACAGCCCTGGTTGCAGGCACATTCACAGCCCTGGCTGCATGAGCATTCACAGCCCTGGGCGCAGGTGCATTCACAGCCCTGACCGCAGCTGCATTCACATCCCTTGCTGCAGCTGCATTCACAGCCCTGGCCGCTGGCGTATTCACAGCCCTGGCTCCAGCGCATTCACAGCCCAGGCTGCAGCCGCTTTCACAGCCCTTGCTGCAGGCGCATTCACAGCCCTGGCTGCAGGTGCATTCACAGCCCTGGCTGCAGGCACATTCACAGCCCTGGCTTCAGGCACATTCAAAGCCCTGGCTGCAGGCGCATTCACAGCCCTGGCTGCAGGAGCATTCACAGCCCTGGCTGCAGGCGCATTCACAGCCCTGGCTGCAGGCGCATTCACAGCCCTGGCTGCAGGAGCATTCACAGCCCTGGCTGCAGGCGCATTCACAGCCCTGGTTGCAGCTGCATTCACAGCCCTGGCTGCAGGCGCATTCACAGCCCTGGCTGCAGGCGCATTCACAGCCCTGGCTGCAGGTGCATTCACAGCCCTGGCAACAGGCACAGTCCCAGTCCTGGCTGCAGGCGCATTCACAGCCCTGGCTGCAGGTGCATTCACAGCCCTGGCACCAGGTGCATTCACAGCCCTGGCTGCAGGTGCAGTCACAGCCCTGACTGCAGGCGCATTCACAGCCCTGGCTGCAGGCACATTCACTGCCCTGACTTTAGCCGCATTCATAGCCCTGGCTGCAGGCACATTCACAGCCCTGGCTGCAGCCGCTTTCACAGCCCTTGCTGCAGGCGCATTCACAGCCCTGGCTGCAGGTGCATTCACAGCCCTGGCTGCAGGCACATTCACAGCCCTGGCTTCAGGCACATTCACAGCCCTGGCTGCAGGCGCATTCACAGCCCTGGCTGCAGGAGCATTCACAGCCCTGGCTGCAGGCGCATTCACAGCCCTGGCTGCAGGCGCATTCACAGCCCTGGCTGCAGGAGCATTCACAGCCCTGGCTGCAGGCGCATTCACAGCCCTGGTTGCAGCTGCATTCACAGCCCTGGCTGCAGGCGCATTCACAGCCCTGGCTGCAGGCGCATTCACAGCCCTGGCTGCAGGTGAATTCACAGCCCTGGCAACAGGCACAGTCCCAGTCCTGGCTGCAGGCGCATTCACAGCCCTGGCTGCAGGTGCATTCACAGCCCTGGCACCAGGTGCATTCACAGCCCTGGCTGCAGGTGCAGTCACAGCCCTGACTGCAGGCGCATTCACAGCCCTGGCTGCAGGCACATTCACTGCCCTGACTTTAGCCGCATTCATAGCCCTGGCTGCAGGCACATTTACAGCCCTGGCTGCAGCCGCATTCACAGCCCTGGCTGCAGCGGCATTCACAGCTATGGCTGCAAGCGCATTCACAGCCCTGGCTGCAGGCGCATTCACAGCCCTGGCTGCAGCCGCTTTCACAGCCCTGGCTGCAGGTGCATTCACAGCCCTGGCTGCAGGTGCATTCACAGCCCTGGCTGCAGGCACATTCACAGCCCTGGCTTCAGGCACATTCACAGCCCTGGCTGCAGGCACATTCACAGCCCTGGCTGCAGGCGCATTCACAGCCCTGGCTGCAGCCACATTCACAGCCCTGGCTGCAGCCGCTTTCACAGCCCTGGCTGCAGGTGCATTCACAGCCCTGGCTGCAGGTGCATTCACAGCCCTGGCTGCAGGCACATTCACAGCCCTGGCTGCAGGCACATTCACAGCCCTGGCTGTAGGCACATTCACAGCCCTGGCTGCAGGCACATTCACAGCCCTGGCTGCAGGCACATTCACAGCCCTGGCTGCAGAAACATTCACAGCCCTGGCTGCAGCCACATTCACAGCCCTGGCTGCAGCCACATTCACAGCCCTGGCTGCAGGAGCATTCACAGCCCTGGCTGCAGGCGCATTCACAGCCCTGGCTGCAGCCACATTCACAGCCCTGGGAGCAGGTTCATTCACAGCCCTGGCTGCAGGCGCATTCACAGCCCTGGCTGCAGCTGCATTCACAGCCCGGGGCGCAGCTACATTCATAGCCCTGAACACAGGCGCATTCACAGCCCTGGCTGCAGGCGCATTTACAGCCCTGGCTGCAGGTGCATTCACAGCCCTGGCTGCAGGTGCATTCACAGCCCTGGCAGCAGGCACAGTCCAAGCCCTGGCGGCAGGCGCATGCACAGCCCTGGCTGCAGAAGCATTCACAGCCCTGGCTGCAGATGCATTCACAGCCCTGGCTGCAGGCGCATTCACAGCCCTGGCTGCAGGAGCATTCACAGCCCTGGCTGCAGGAACATTCACAGCCCTGGCTGCAGGCGCATTCACAGCCCTGGTTGCAGCTGCATTCACAGCCCTGGCTGCAGGCGCATTCACAGCCCTGGCTGCAGGCGTATTCACAGCCCTGGCTGCAGGTGCATTCACAGCCCTGGCAACAGGCACAGTCCCAGTCCTGGCTGCAGCCGCATTCATAGCCCTGGCTGCAGGCCCATTCACAGCCCTGGCTGCAGGCGCATTCACAGCCCTGGCTGCAGCCGCTTTCACAGCCCTGGCTGCAGGCGCATTCACAGCCCTGGCTGCAGGTGCATTCACAGCCCTGGCTGCAGGCACATTCACAGCCCTGGCTTCAGGCACATTCACAGCCCTGGCTGCAGGTGCAGTCACAGCCCTGACTGCAGGCGCATTCACAGCCCTGGCTGCAGGCACATTTACAGCCCTGGCTGCAGCTGCATTCACAGCCCTGGCTGCAGCCGCTTTCACAGCCCTGGCTGCAGGCGCATTCACAGCCCTGGCTGCAGGTGCATTCACAGCCCTGGCTGCAGGCACATTCACAGCCCTGGCTTCAGGCGCATTCACAGCCCTGGCTGCAGGTGCATTCACAGCCCTGGCTGCAGGCACATTCACAGCCCTGGCTGCAGGCACATTCACAGCCCTGGCTGCAGGCGCATTCATAGCCCTGGCTGCAGCCACATTCACAGCCCTGGCTGCAGCCGCTTTCACAGCCCTGGCTGCAGGCGCATTCACAGCCCTGGCTGCAGGTGCATTCACAGCCCTGGCTGCAGGCACATTCACAGCCCTGGCTGCAGGCGCATTCACAGCCCTGGCTGCAGGTGCATTCACAGCCCTGGCTGCAGGCACATTCACAGCCCTGGCTTCAGGCACATTCACAGCCCTGGCTGCAGGTGCAGTCACAGCCCTGACTGCAGGCGCATTCACAGCCCTAGCTGCAGGCACATTCAATGCCCTGACTTCAGCCGCATTCATAGCCCTGGCTGCAGGCACATTCACAGCCCTGGCTGCAGCCGAATTCACAGCCCTGGCTGCAGCGGCATTCACAGCTATGGCTGCAAGCGCATTCACAGCCCTGGCTGCAGGCGCATTCACTGCCCTTACTGCAGGCGCATTTACAGCTCTGGCTGCAGGCGCATTCACAGCACTGGCTGCAGGTGCATTCACAGCCCTGGCAGCAGGCACAGTCCCAGCCCTGGCGGCAGGCGCATTCACAGCCCTGGCTGCAGGAGCATTCACAGTCCTGGCTGCAGATGCATTCACAGCCCTGGCTGCAGGCGCATTCACAGCCCTGGCTGCAGGAGCATTCACAGCCCTGGCTGCAGGCGCATTCACAGCCCTGGTTGCAGCTGCATTCACAGCCCTGGCTGCAGGCGCATTCACAGCCCTGGCTGCAGGCGCATTCACAGCCCTGGCTGCAGGTGCATTCACAGCCCTGGCAACAGGCACAGTCCCAGTCCTGGCTGCAGGCACATTCACAGCCCTGGCTGCAGGTGCATTCACAGCCCTGGCACCAGGTGCATTCACAGCCCTGGCTGCAGCTGCATTCACAGTACAGGCTGCTGGCGCATTCACAGCCCTGGCTGCAGGCACATTCACAGCCCTGGCTGCAGGTGCATTCACAGCCCTGTCTGCAGACACAGTCACAGCCCTGGCTGCATGCGCATTCACAGCCCTGGCTGCAGGTGCAGTCACAGCCCTGACTGCAGGCGCATTCACAGCCCTGGCTGCAGGCACATTCACAGCCCTGGCTGCAGCTGCATTCATAGCCCTGGCTGCAGCTGCATTCAAAGTCCTGGCTGCAGCTACATTCACTGCCCTGACTTCAGCCGCATTCATAGCCCTGGCTGCAGGCGCATTCACAGCCCTGGCTGCATCCGCATTCACAGCCCTGGCTGCAGCGGCATTCACAGCTATGGCTGCAGGTACATTCACAGCTCTGGCTGCAGGCACATTCACAGCCCTGGCTGCAGGCACATTCACAGCTCTGGCTGCGGGGGCATTCACAGCCCTGGCTGCAGGCGCGATAACAGCCCTGGCTGCAGGTGCATTCACAGCCCTGGCTGCAGGTGCATTCATAGCCCTGTCTGCAGCCGCATTCATAGCCCTGGCTGCAGGCACATTCACAGCTCTGGGCGCAGGTGCATTCACAGCCCTGACCGCAGCTGCATTCACATCCCTTGCTGCAGCTGCATTCACAGCCCTGGCCGCTGGCGTATTCACAGCCCTGGCTCCAGCGCATTCACAGCCCAGGCTGCAGCCGCTTTCACAGCCCTTGCTGCAGGCGCATTCACAGCCCTGGCTGCAGGTGCATTTACAGCCCTGGCTGCAGGCACATTCACAGCCCTGGCTTCAGGCACATTCACAGCCCTGGCTGCAGGCGCATTCACAGCCCTGGCTGCAGGAGCATTCACAGCCCTGGCTGCAGGCGCATTCACAGCCCTGGCTGCAGGCGCATTCACAGCCCTGGCTGCAGGAGCATTCACAGCCCTGGCTGCAGGCGCATTCACAGCCCTGGATGCAGCTGCATTCACAGCCCTGGCTGCAGGCGCATTCACAGCCCTGGCTGCAGGCGCATTCACAGCCCTGGCTGCAGGTGCATTCACAGCCCTGGCACCAGGTGCATTCACAGCCCTGGCTGCAGGTGCAGTCACAGCCCTGACTGCAGGCGCATTCACAGCCCTAGCTGCAGGCACATTCAATGCCCTGACTTCAGCCGCATTCATAGCCCTGGCTGCAGGCACATTCACAGCCCTGGCTGCAGCCGAATTCACAGCCCTGGCTGCAGCGGCATTCACAGCTATGGCTGCAAGCGCATTCACAGCCCTGGCTGCAGGCGCATTCACAGCCCAGGCTGCAGCCGCTTTCACAGCCCTGGCTGCAGGCACATTCACAGCCCTGGCTGCAGGTGCATTCACAGCCCTGGCTGCAGGCACATTCACAGCCCTGGCTGCAGGCGCATTCACAGCCCTGGCTGCAGCCACATTCACAGCCCTGGCTGCAGCCGCTTTCACAGCCCTGGCTGCAGGCGCATTCACAGCCCTGGCTGCAGGTGCATTCACAGCCCTGGCTGCAGGCACATTCACAGCCCTGGCTGCAGGCACATTCACAGCCCTGGCTGCAGGAGCATTCACAGCCCTGGCTGCAGGCACATTCACATCCCTGGCTGCAGCCACATTCACAGCCCTGGCTGCAGCCACATTCACAGCCCTGGCTGCAGGAGCATTCACAGCCCTGGCTGCAGGCGCATTCACAGCCCTGGCTGCAGCCACATTCACAGCCCTGGCAGCAGGTTCATTCACAGCCCTGGCTGCAGGCGCATTCACAGCCCTGGCAGCAGCTGCATTCACAGCCCGGGCAGCAGCTGCATTCACAGCCCTGAACACAGGCGCATTCACAGCCCTGGCTGCAGGCGCATTTACAGCCCTGGCTGCAGGCGCATTCACAGCCCTGGCTGCAGGCGCATTCATTGCCCTGGCTGCAGGTGCATTCACAGCCCTGGCAACAGGCACAGTCCCAGTCCTGGCTGCAGCCGCATTCATAGCCCTGGCTGCAGGCGCATTCACAGCCCTGGCTGCAGGCGCATTCACAGCCCTGGCTGCAGCGGCATTCACAGCTATGGCTGCAAGCTCATTCACAGCCCTGGCTGCAGGCGCATTCACAGCCCAGGCTACAGCCGCTTTCACAGCCCTGGCTGCAGGGGCATTCACAGCCCTGGCTGCAGGTGCATTCACAGGCCTGGCTGCAGGAACATTCACAGCCCAGGCTTCAGGCACATTAACAGCCCTGGCTGCAGGCGCATTCACAGCCCCGGCTGCAGGCGCATTCACAGCCCTGGCTGCAGCCACATTCACAGCCCTGGCTGTAGCCGCTTTCACAGCCCTGGCTGCAGGTGCATTCACAGCCCTGGCTGCAGGTGCATTTACAGCCCTGGCTGCAGGCACATTCACAGCCCTGGCTGCAGGCACATTCACAGCCCTGGCTGTAGGCACATTCACAGCCCTGGCTGCAGGCGCAATCACAGCCCTGGCTGCAGCCACATTCACAGCCCTGGCTGCAGCCACATTCACAGCCCTAGCTGCAGGAGCATTCACAGCCCTGGCTGCAGGCGCATTCTCAGCCCTGGCTGCAGGTGCATTCACAGCCCTGGCCGCAGCTGCATTCACAGCCCTGAACACAGGCGCATTCACTGCCCTTACTGCAGGCGCATTTACAGCTCTGGCTGCAGGCGCATTCACAGCCCTGGCTGCAGGTGCATTCACAGCCCTGGCAGCAGGCACAGTCCCAGCCCTGGCGGCAGGCGCATTCACAGCCCTGGCTGCAGGAGCATTCACAGTCCTGGCTGCAGATGCATTCACAGCCCTGGCTGCAGGCGCATTCACAGCCCTGGCTGCAGGAGCATTCACAGCCCTGGCTGCAGGCGCATTCACAGCCCTGGTTGCAGCTGCATTCACAGCCCTGGCTGCAGGCGCATTCACAGCCCTGGCTGCAGGCGCATTCACAGCCCTGGCTGCAGGTGCATTCACAGCCCTGGCAACAGGCACAGTCCCAGTCCTGGCTGCAGGCACATTCACAGCCCTGGCTGCAGGTGCATTCACAGCCCTGGCACCAGGTGCATTCACAGCCCTGGCTGCAGCTGCATTCACAGTACAGGCTGCTGGCGCATTCACAGCCCTGGCTGCAGGCACATTCACAGCCCTGGCTGCAGGTGCATTCACAGCCCTGTCTGCAGACACAGTCACAGCCCTGGCTGCATGCGCATTCACAGCCCTGGCTGCAGGTGCAGTCACAGCCCTGACTGCAGGCGCATTCACAGCCCTGGCTGCAGGCACATTCACAGCCCTGGCTGCAGCTGCATTCATAGCCCTGGCTGCAGCTGCATTCACAGTCCTGGCTGCAGCTACATTCACTGCCCTGACTTCAGCCGCATTCATAGCCCTGGCTGAAGGCGCATTCACAGCCCTGGCTGCAGCCGCATTCACAGCCCTGGCTGCAGCGGCATTCACAGCTATGGCTGCAGGTACATTCACAGCTCTGGCTGCAGGCACATTCACAGCCCTGGCTGCAGGCACATTCACAGCTCTGGCTGCGGGGGCATTCACAGCCCTGGCTGCAGGCGCGATAACAGCCCTGGCTGCAGGTGCATTCACAGCCCTGGCTGCAGGTGCATTCATAGCCCTGTCTGCAGCCGCATTCATAGCCCTGGCTGCAGGCACATTCACAGCTCAGGCTGCAGGCGCATTCACAGCCCTGGCTGCAGGTGAATTCATAGCCCTGGCTGCAGCCGTATTCACAGCCCTGCATGCAGGCACATTCACAGCCCCGGCTGCAGGAGCATTCACAGCCCCGGCTGCAGGTGCATTCACAGCCCTGGCTGCAGGCGCATTCACAGCCCTGGTTGCAGGCACATTCACAGCCCTGGCTGCATGAGCATTCACAGCCCTGGGCGCAGGTGCATTCACAGCCCTGACCGCAGCTGCATTCACATCCCTTGCTGCAGCTGCATTCACAGCCCTGGCCGCTGGCGTATTCACAGCCCTGGCTCCAGCGCATTCACAGCCCAGGCTGCAGCCGCTTTCACAGCCCTTGCTGCAGGCGCATTCACAGCCCTGGCTGCAGGTGCATTCACAGCCCTGGCTGCAGGCACATTCACAGCCCTGGCTTCAGGCACATTCACAGCCCTGGCTGCAGGCGCAGTCCCAGTCCTGGCTGCAGGCGCATTCACAGCCCTGGCTGCAGGTGCATTCACAGCCCTGGCACCAGGTGCATTCACAGCCCTGGCTGCAGGTGCAGTCACAGCCCTGACTGCAGGCGCATTCACAGCCCTGGCTGCAGGCACATTCACTGCCCTGACTTTAGCCGCATTCATAGCCCTGGCTGCAGGCACATTCACAGCCCTGGCTGCTGCCGCATTCACAGCCCTGGCTGCAGCGGCATTCACAGCTATGGCTGCAAGCGCATTCACAGCCCTGGCTGCAGGCGCATTCACAGCCCTGGCTGCAGCCGCTTTCACAGCCCTGGCTGCAGGTGCATTCACAGCCCTGGCTGCAGGTGCATTCACAGCCCTGGCTGCAGGCACATTCACAGCCCTGGCTTCAGGCACATTCACAGCCCTGGCTGCAGGCACATTCACAGCCCTGGCTGCAGGCGCATTCACAGCCCTGGCTGCAGCCACATTCACAGCCCTGGCTGCAGCCGCTTTCACAGCCCTGGCTGCAGGCGAATTCACAGCCCTGGCTGCAGGTGCATTCACAGCCCTGGCTGCAGGCACATTCACAGCCCTGGCTGCAGGCACATTCACAGCCCTGGCTGTAGGCACATTCACAGCCCTGGCTGCAGGCACATTCACAGCCCTGGCTGCAGGCACATTCACAGCCCTGGCTGCAGGTACATTCACAGCTCTGGCTGCAGGCACATTCACAGCCCTGGCTGCAGGAACATTCACAGCTCTGGCTGCGGGGGCATTCACAGCCCTGGCTGCAGGCGCGATAACAGCCCTGGCTGCAGGTGCATTCACAGCCCTGGCTGCAGGTGCATTCATAGCCCTGTCTGCAGCCGCATTCATAGCCCTGGCTGCAGGCACATTCACAGCTCTGGCTGCAGGCGCATTCACAGCCCTGGCTGCAGGTGCATTCATAGCCCTGGCTGCAGCCGTATTCACAGCCCTGCATGCAGGCACTTTCACAGCCCCGGCTGCAGGAGCATTCACAGCCCCGGCTGCAGGTGCATTCACAGCCCTGGCTGCAGGCTTATTCACAGCCCTGGCTGCAGGCACATTCACAGCCCTGGCTGCATGAGCATTCACAGCCCTGGGCGCAGGTGCATTCACAGCCCTGACCGCAGCTGCATTCACATCCCTTGCTGCAGCTGCATTCACAGCCCTGACCGCAGCTGCATTCACATCCCTTGCTGCAGCTGCATTCACAGCCCTGGCCGCTGGCGTATTCACAGCCCTGGCTCCAGCGCATTCACAGCCCAGGCTGCAGCCGCTTTCACAGCCCTTGCTGCAGGCGCATTCACAGCCCTGGCTGCAGGAGCATTCACAGCCCTGGCTGCAGGCGCATTCACAGCCCTGGCTGCAGGCGCATTCACAGCCCTGGCTGCAGGAGCATTCACAGCCCTGGCTGCAGGCGCATTCACAGCCCTGGTTGCAGCTGCATTCACAGCCCTGGCTGCAGGCGCATTCACAGCCCTGGCTGCAGGCGCATTCACAGCCCTGGCTGCAGGTGCATTCACAGCCCTGGCAACAGGCACAGTCCCAGTCCTGGCTGCAGGCGCATTCACAGCCCTGGCTGCAGGTGCATTCACAGCCCTGGCACCAGGTGCATTCACAGCCCTGGCTGCAGGTGCAGTCACAGCCCTGACTGCAGGCGCATTCACAGCCCTGGCTGCAGGCACATTCACTGCCCTGACTTTAGCCGCATTCATAGCCCTGGCTGCAGGCACATTTACAGCCCTGGCTGCAGCCGCATTCACAGCCCTGGCTGCAGCGGCATTCACAGCTATGGCTGCAAGCGCATTCACAGCCCTGGCTGCAGGCGCATTCACAGCCCTGGCTGCAGCCGCTTTCACAGCCCTGGCTGCAGGTGCATTCACAGCCCTGGCTGCAGGTGCATTCACAGCCCTGGCTGCAGGCACATTCACAGCCCTGGCTTCAGGCACATTCACAGCCCTGGCTGCAGGCACATTCACAGCCCTGGCTGCAGGCGCATTCACAGCCCTGGCTGCAGCCACATTCACAGCCCTGGCTGCAGCCGCTTTCACAGCCCTGGCTGCAGGCGCATTCACAGCCCTGGCTGCAGGTGCATTCACAGCCCTGGCTGCAGGAACATTCACAGCCCTGGCTGCAGGCACATTCACAGCCCTGGCTGTAGGCACATTCACAGCCCTGGCTGCAGGCACATTCACAGCCCTGGCTGCAGGCACATTCACAGCCCTGGCTGCAGAAACATTCACAGCCCTGGCTGCAGCCACATTCACAGCCCTGGCTGCAGCCACATTCACAGCCCTGGCTGCAGCCACATTCACAGCCCTGGCAGCAGGTTCATTCACAGCCCTGGCTGCAGGCGCATTCACAGCCCTGGCTGCAGCTGCATTCACAGCCCGGGGCGCAGCTACATTCACAGCCCTGAACAGAGGCGCATTCACAGCCCTGGCTGCAGGCGCATTTACAGCCCTGGCTGCAGGTGCATTCACAGCCCTGGCTGCAGGTGCATTCACAGCCCTGGAAGCAGGCACAGTCCAAGCCCTGGCGGCAGGCGCATGCACAGCCCTGGCTGCAGAAGCATTCACAGCCCTGGCTGCAGATGCATTCACAGCCCTGGCTGCAGGCGCATTCACAGCCCTGGCTGCAGGAGCATTCACAGCCCTGGCTGCAGGAACATTCACAGCCCTGGCTGCAGGCGCATTCACAGCCCTGGTTGCAGCTGCATTCACAGCCCTGGCTGCAGGCGCATTCACAGCCCTGGCTGCAGGCGTATTCACAGCCCTGGCTGCAGGTGCATTCACAGCCCTGGCAACAGGCACAGTCCCAGTCCTGGCTGCAGCCGCATTCATAGCCCTGGCTGCAGGCCCATTCACAGCCCTGGCTGCAGGCGCATTCACAGCCCTGGCTGCAGCCGCTTTCACAGCCCTGGCTGCAGGTGCATTCACAGCCCTGGCTGCAGGTGCATTCACAGCCCTGGCTGCAGGCACATTCACAGCCCTGGCTTCAGGCACATTCACAGCCCTGGCTGCAGGCGCATTCACAGCCCTGGCTGCAGACACATTCACAGCCCTGGCTGCAGCCGCTTTCACAGCCCTGGCTGCAGGCGCATTCATAGCCCTGGCTGCAGGTGCATTCACAGCCCTGGCTGCAGGCACATTCACAGCCCTGGGTGCAGGCACATTCACAGCCCTGGCTGCAGGCACATTCACAGCCCTGGCTGCAGGCACATTCACAGCCCTGGCTGCAACCACATTCACAGCCCTGGCTGCAGCCACATTCACAGCCCTGGCTGCAGGAGCATTCACAGCCCTGGCTGCAGGCGCATTCACAGCCCTGGCTGCAGCCACATTCACAGCCCTGGCAGCAGGTTCATTCACAGCCCTGGCTGTAGCCGCTTTCACAGCCCTGGCTGCAGGTGCATTCACAGCCCTGGCTGCAGGTGCATTCACAGCCCTGGCTGCAGGCACATTCACAGCCCTGGCTGCAGGCACATTCACAGCCCTGGCTGTAGGCACATTCACAGCCCTGGCTGCAGGCGCAATCACAGCCCTGGCTGCAGCCACATTCACAGCCCTAGCTGCAGGAGCATTCACAGCCCTGGCTGCAGGCGCATTCTCAGCCCTGGCTGCAGGTGCATTCACAGCCCTGGCCGCAGCTGCATTCACAGCCCTGAACACAGGCGCATTCACTGCCCTTACTGCAGGCGCATTTACAGCTCTGGCTGCAGGCGCATTCACAGCCCTGGCTGCAGGTGCATTCACAGCCCTGGCAGCAGGCACAGTCCCAGCCCTGGCGGCAGGCGCATTCACAGCCCTGGCTGCAGGAGAATTCACAGTCCTGGCTGCAGATGCATTCACAGCCCTGGCTGCAGGCGCATTCACAGCCCTGGCTGCAAGAGCATTCACAGCCCTGGCTGCAGGCGCATTCACAGCCCTGGTTGCAGCTGCATTCACAGCCCTGGCTGCAGGCGCATTCACAGCCCTGGCTGCAGGCGCATTCACAGCCCTGGCTGCAGGTGCATTCACAGCCCTGGCAACAGGCACCGTCCCAGTCCTGGCTGCAGGCACATTCACAGCCCTGGCTGCAGGTGCATTCACAGCCCTGGCACCAGGTGCATTCACAGCCCTGGCTGCAGCTGCATTCACAGTACAGGCTGCTGGCGCATTCACAGCCCTGGCTGCAGGCACATTCACAGCCCTGGCTGCAGGTGCATTCACAGCCCTGTCTGCAGACACAGTCACAGCCCTGGCTGCATGCGCATTCACAGCCCTGGCTGCAGGTGCAGTCACAGCCCTGACTGCAGGCGCATTCACAGCCCTGGCTGCAGGCACATTTACAGCCCTGGCTGCAGCTGCATTCATAGCCCTGGCTGCAGCTGCATTCACAGTCCTGGCTGCAGCTACATTCACTGCCCTGACTTCAGCCGCATTCATAGCCCTGGCTGCAGGCGCATTCACAGCCCTGGCTGCAGCCGCATTCACAGCCCTGGCTGCAGCGGCATTCACAGCTATGGCTGCAGGTACATTCACAGCTCTGGCTGCAGGCACATTCACAGCCCTGGCTGCAGGCCCATTCACAGCTCTGGCTGCGGGGGCATTCACAGCCCTGGCTGCAGGCGCGATAACAGCCCTGGCTGCAGGTGCATTCACAGCCCTGGCTGCAGGTGCATTCATAGCCCTGTCTGCAGCCGCATTCATAGCCCTGGCTGCAGGCACATTCACAGCTCTGGCTTCAGGCGCATTCACAGCCCTGGCTGCAGGTGCATTCATAGCCCTGGCTGCAGCCGTATTCACAGCCCTGCATGCAGGCACATTCACAGCCCCGGCTGCAGGAGCATTCACAGCCCCGGCTGCAGGTGCATTCACAGCCCTGGCTGCAGGCGCATTCACAGCCCTGGCTGCAGGCACATTCACAGCCCTGGCTGCATGAGCATTCACAGCCCTGGGCGCAGGTGCATTCACAGCCCTGACCGCAGCTGCATTCACATCCCTTGCTGCAGCTGCATTCACAGCCCTGGCCGCTGGCGTATTCACAGCCCTGGCTCCAGCGCATTCACAGCCCAGGCTGCAGCCGCTTTCACAGCCCTTGCTGCAGGCGCATTCACAGCCCTGGCTGCAGGTGCATTCACAGCCCTGGCTGCAGGCACATTCACAGCCCTGGCTTCAGGCACATTCACAGCCCTGGCTGCAGGCGCATTCACAGCCCTGGCTGCAGGAGCATTCACAGCCCTGGCTGCAGGCGCATTCACAGCCCTGGCTGCAGGCGCATTCACAGCCCTGGCTGCAGGAGCATTCACAGCCCTGGCTGCAGGCGCATTCACAGCCCTGGTTGCAGCTGCATTTACAGCCCTGGCTGCAGGCGCATTCACAGCCCTGGCTGCAGGCGCATTCACAGCCCTGGCTGCAGGTGCATTCACAGCCCTGGCAACAGGCACAGTCCCAGTCCTGGCTGCAGGCGCATTCACAGCCCTGGCTGCAGGTGCATTCACAGCCCTGGCACCAGGTGCATTCACAGCCCTGGCTGCAGGTGCAGTCACAGCCCTGACTGCAGGCGCATTCACAGCCCTGGCTGCAGGCACATTCACTGCCCTGACTTTAGCCGCATTCATAGCCCTGGCTGCAGGCACATTTACAGCCCTGGCTGCAGCCGCATTCACAGCCCTGGCTGCAGCGGCATTCACAGCTATGGCTGCAAGTGCATTCACAGCCCTCGCTGCAGGCGCATTCACAGCCCTGGCTGCAGCCGCTTTCACAGCCCTGGCTGCAGGTGCATTCACAGCCCTGGATGCAGGTGCATTCACAGCCCTGGCTGCAGGCACATTCACAGCCCTGGCTTCAGGCACATTCACAGCCCTGGCTGCAGGCACATTCACAGCCCTGGCTGCAGGCGCATTCACAGCCCTGGCTGCAGCCACATTCACAGCCCTGGCTGCAGCCGCTTTCACAGCCCTGGCTGCAGGCGCATTCACAGCCCTGGCTGCAGGTGCATTCACAGCCCTGGCTGCAGGCACATTCCCAGCCCTGGCTGCAGGCACATTCACAGCCCTGGCTGTAGGCACATTCACAGCCCTGGCTGCAGGCAAATTCACAGCCCTGGCTGCAGGCACATTCACAGCCCTGGCTGCAGAAACATTCACAGCCCTGGCTGCAGCCACATTCACAGCCCTGGCTGCAGCCACATTCACAGCCCTGGCTGCAGGAGCATTCACAGCCCTGGCTGCAGGCGCATTCACAGCCCTGGCTGCAGCCACATTCACAGCCCTGGCAGCAGGTTCATTCACAGCCCTGGCTGCAGGAACATTCACAGCCCTGGCTGCAGGCGCATTCACAGCCCTGGTTGCAGCTGCATTCACAGCCCTGGCTGCAGGCGCATTCACAGCCCTGGCTGCAGGCGTATTCACAGCCCTGGCTGCAGGTGCATTCACAGCCCTGGCAACAGGCACAGTCCCAGTCCTGGCTGCAGCCGCATTCAAAGCCCTGGCTGCAGGCCCATTCACAGCCCTGGCTGCAGGCGCATTCACAGCCCTGGCTGCAGCCGCTTTCACAGCCCTGGCTGCAGGCGCATTCACAGCCCTGGCTGCAGGTGCATTCACAGCCCTGGCTGCAGGCACATTCACAGCCCTGGCTTCAGGCACATTCACAGCCCTGGCTGCAGGCGCATTCACAGCCCTGGCTGCAGACACATTCACAGCCCTGGCTGCAGCCGCTTTCACAGCCCTGGCTGCAGGCGCATTCATAGCCCTGGCTGCAGGTGCATTCACAGCCCTGGCTGCAGGCACATTCACAGCCCTGGGTGCAGGCACATTCACAGCCCTGGCTGCAGGCACATTCACAGCCCTGGCTGCAGGCACATTCACAGCCCTGGCTGCAGCCACATTCACAGCCCTGGCTGCAGCCACATTCACAGCCCTGGCTGCAGGAGCATTCACAGCCCTGGCTGCAGGCGCATTCACTGCCCTGGCTGCAGCCACATTCACAGCCCTGGCAGCAGGTTCATTCACAGCCCTGGCTGCAGGCGCATTCACAGCCCTGGCTGCAGCTGCATTCACAGCCCGGGCCGCAGCTGCATTCACAGCCCTGAACACAGGCGCATTCACAGCCCTGGCTGCAGGCGCATTTACAGCCCTGGCTGCAGGTGCATTCACAGCCCTGGCTGCAGGTGCATTCACAGCCCTGGCAGCAGGCACAGTCCAAGCCCTGGCGGCAGGCGCATGCACAGCCCTGGCTGCAGAAGCATTCACAGCCCTGGCTGCAGACGCATTCACAGCCCTGGCTGCAGGCGCATTCACAGCCCTGGCTGCAGGAGCATTCACAGCCCTGGCTGCAGGCGCATTCACAGCCCTGGTTGCAGCTGCATTCACAGCCCTGGCTGCAGGCGCATTCACAGCCCTGGCTGCAGGCGTATTCACAGCCCTGGCTGCAGGTGCATTCACAGCCCTGGCAACAGGCACAGTCCCAGTCCTGGCTGCAGCCGCATTCATAGCCCTTTCTGCAGGCCCATTCACAGCCCTGGCTGCAGCCGCGTTCACAGCCCTGGCTCCAGCGGCATTCACAGCTATGGCTGCAAGCGCATTCACAGCCCTGGCTGCAGGCGCATTCACAGCCCAGGCTACAGCCGCTTTCACAGCCCTGGCTGCAGCCGCATTCACAGCCCTGGCTGCAGCGGCATTCACAGCTATGGCTGCAAGCGCATTCACAGCCCTGGCTGCAGGCACATTCACAGCCCTGGCTGTAGGCACATTCACAGCCCTGGCTGCAGGCACATTCACAGCCCTGGCTGCAGGCACATTCACAGCCCTGGCTGCAGAAACATTCACAGCCCTGGCTGCAGCCACATTCACAGCCCTGGCTGCAGCCACATTCACAGCCCTGGCTGCAGGAGCATTCACAGCCCTGACTGCAGGCGCATTCACAGCCCTGGCTTCAGCCACATTCACAGCCCTGGCAGCAGGTTCATTCACAGCCCTGGCTGCAGGCGCATTCACAGCCCTGGCTGCAGCTGCATTCACAGCCCAGGCCGCAGCTGCATTCACAGCCCTGAACACAGGCGCATTCACAGCCCTGGCTGCATGTGCATTCACAGCCCTGGCTGCAGGTGCATTCACAGCCCGGGCCGCAGCAGCATTCACAGCCCTGAACACAGGCGCATTCACAGCCCTGGCTGCATGTGCATTCACAGCCCTGGCTGCAGGTGCATTCACAGCCCTGGCAGCAGGCACAGTCCAAGCCCTGGCAGCAGGCGCATGCACAGCCCTGGCTGCAGAAGCATTCACAGCCCTGGCTGCAGATGCATTCACAGCCCTGGCTGCAGGCGCATTCACAGCCCTGGCTGCAGGAGCATTCACAGCCCTGGCTGCAGGCGCATTCACAGCCCTGGTTGCAGCTGCATTCACAGCCCTGGCTGCAGGCGCATTCACAGCCCTGGCTGCAGGCGTATTCACAGCCCTGGCTGCAGGTGCATTCACAGCCCTGGCAACAGGCACAGTCCCAGTCCTGGCTGCAGCCGCATTCATAGCCCTGGCTGCAGTCCCATTCACAGCCCTGGCTGCAGGCGCATTCACAGCCCTGGCTGCAGCCGCTTTCACAGCCCTGGCTGCAGGCGCATTCACAGCCCTGGCTGCAGGTGCATTCACAGCCCTGGCTGCAGGCAGATTCACAGCCCTGGCTTCAGGCACATTCACAGCCCTGGCTGCAGGCACATTCACAGCCCTGGCTGCAGGCGCATTCACAGCCCTGGCTGCAGCCGCTTTCACAGCCCTGGCTGCAGGCGCATTCATAGCCCTGGCTGCAGGTGCATTCACAGCCCTGGCTGCAGGCACATTCACAGCCCTGGCTGCAGGCACATTCACAGCCCTGGCTGCAGGCACATTCACAGCCCTGGCTGCAGCCACATTCACAGCCCTGGCAGCAGGTTCATTCACAGCCCTGGCTGCAGGCGCATTCACAGCCCTGGCTGCAGCTGCATTCATAGCCCGGGCCGCAGCTGCATTCACAGCCCTGAACACAGGCGCATTCACAGCCCTGGCTGCAGGCGCATTTACAGCCCTGGCTGCAGGTGCATTCACAGCCCTGGCTGCAGGCACAGTCCAAGCCCTGGCGGCAGGCGCATGCACAGCCCTGGCTGCAGAAGCATTCACAGCCCTGGCTGCAGACGCATTCACAGCCCTGGCTGCAGGCGCATTCACAGCCCTGGCTGCAGGAGCATTCACAGCCCTGGCTGCAGGCGCATTCACAGCCCTGGTTGCAGCTGCATTCACAGCCCTGGCTGCAGGCGGATTCACAGCCCTGGCTGCAGGCCTATTCACAGCCCTGGCTGCAGGTGCATTCACAGCCCTGGCAACAGGCACAGTCCCAGTCCTGGCTGCAGCCGCATTCATAGCCCTGGCTGCAGGCCCATTCACAGCCCTGGCTGCAGCCGCGTTCACAGCCCTGGCTCCAGCGGCATTCACAGCTATGGCTGCAAGCGCATTCACAGCCCTGGCTGCAGGCGCATTCACAGCCCTGGCTGCAGCCGCTTTCACAGCCCTGGCTGCAGGTGCATTCACAGCCCTGGCTGCAGGTGCATTCACAGCCCTGGCTGCAGCCAGATTCACAGCCTTGGCTGCAGCCACATTCACAGCCCTGGCAGCAGGTTCATTCACAGCCCTGGCTGTAGCCGCTTTCACAGCCCTGGCTGCAGGTGCATTCACAGCCCTGGCTGCAGGTGCATTCACAGCCCTGGCTGCAGGCACATTCACAGCCCTGGCTGCAGGCACATTCACAGCCCTGGCTGTAGGCACATTCACAGCCCTGGCTGCAGGCGCAATCACAGCCCTGGCTGCAGCCACATTCACAGCCCTGGCTGCAGCCACATTCACAGCCCTAGCTGCAGGAGCATTCACAGCCCTGGCTGCAGGCGCATTCTCAGCCCTGGCTGCAGGTGCATTCACAGCCCTGGCCGCAGCTGCATTCACAGCCCTGAAGACAGGCGCATTCACTGCCCTTACTGCAGGCGCATTTACAGCCCTGGCTGCAGGTGCATTCACAGCCCTGGCTGCAGCCGCTTTCACAGCCCTGGCTGCAGGCGCATTCATAGCCCTGGCTGCAGGTGCATTCACAGCCCTGGCTGCAGGCACATTCACAGCCCTGGGTGCAGGCACATTCACAGCCCTGGCTGCAGGCACATTCACAGCCCTGGCTGCAGGCACATTCACAGCCCTGGCTGCAGCCACATTCACAGCCCTGGCTGCAGCCACATTCACAGCCCTGGCTGCAGGAGCATTCACAGCCCTGGCTGCAGGCGCATTCACTGCCCTGGCTGCAGCCACATTCACAGCCCTGGCAGCAGGTTCATTCACAGCCCTGGCTGCAGGCGCATTCACAGCCCTGGCTGCAGCTGCATTCACAGCCCGGGCCGCAGCTGCATTCACAGCCCTGAACACAGGCGCATTCACAGCCCTGGCTGCAGGCGCATTTACAGCCCTGGCTGCAGGTGCATTCACAGCCCTGGCTGCAGGTGCATTCACAGCCCTGGCAGCAGGCACAGTCCAAGCCCTGGCGGCAGGCGCATGCACAGCCCTGGCTGCAGAAGCATTCACAGCCCTGGCTGCAGACGCATTCACAGCCCTGGCTGCAGGCACATTCACAGCCCTGGCTGCAGGAGCATTCACAGCCCTGGCTGCAGGCGCATTCACAGCCCTGGTTGCAGCTGCATTCACAGCCCTGGCTGCAGGCGCATTCACAGCCCTGGCTGCAGGCGTATTCACAGCCCTGGCTGCAGGTGCATTCACAGCCCTGGCAACAGGCACAGTCCCAGTCCTGGCTGCAGCCGCATTCATAGCCCTGACTGCAGGCCCATTCACAGCCCTGGCTGCAGCCGCGTTCACAGCCCTGGCTCCAGCGGCATTCACAGCTATGGCTGCAAGCGCATTCACAGCCCTGGCTGCAGGCGCATTCACAGCCCAGGCTACAGCCGCTTTCACAGCCCTGGCTGCAGCCGCATTCACAGCACTGGCTGCAGCGGCATTCACAGCTATGGCTGCAAGCGCATTCACAGCCCTGGCTGCAGGCACATTCACAGCCCTGGCTGTAGGCACATTCACAGCCCTGGCTGCAGGCACATTCACAGCCCTGGCTGCAGGCACATTCACAGCCCTGGCTGCAGAAACATTCACAGCCCTGGCTGCAGCCACATTCACAGCCCTGGCTGCAGCCACATTCACAGCCCTGGCTGCAGGAGCATTCACAGCCCTGGCTGCAGGCGCATTCACAGCCCTGGCTTCAGCCACATTCACAGCCCTGGCAGCAGGTTCATTCACAGCCCTGGCTGCAGGCGCATTCACAGCCCTGGCTGCAGCTGCATTCACAGCCCGGGCCGCAGCTGCATTCACAGCCCTGAACACAGGCGCATTCACAGCCCTGGCTGCATGTGCATTCACAGCCCTGGCTGCAGGTGCATTCACAGCCCGGGCCGCAGCAGCATTCACAGCCCTGAACACAGGCGCATTCACAGCCCTGGCTGCATGTGCATTCACAGCCCTGGCTGCAGGTGCATTCACAGCCCTGGCAGCAGGCACAGTCCAAGCCCTGGCAGCAGGCGCATGCACAGCCCTGGCTGCAGAAGCATTCACAGCCCTGGCTGCAGATGCATTCACAGCCCTGGCTGCAGGCGCATTCACAGCCCTGGCTGCAGGAGCATTCACAGCCCTGGCTGCAGGCGCATTCACAGCCCTGGTTGCAGCTGCATTCACAGCCCTGGCTGCAGGCGCATTCACAGCCCTGGCTGCAGGCGTATTCACAGCCCTGGCTGCAGGTGCATTCACAGCCCTGGCAACAGGCACAGTCCCAGTCCTGGCTGCAGCCGCATTCATAGCCCTGGCTGCAGTCCCATTCACAGCCCTGGCTGCAGGCGCATTCACAGCCCTGGCTGCAGCCGCTTTCACAGCCCTGGCTGCAGGCGCATTCACAGCCCTGGCTGCAGGTGCATTCACAGCCCTGGCTGCAGGCAGATTCACAGCCCTGGCTTCAGGCACATTCACAGCCCTGGCTGCAGGCACATTCACAGCCCTGGCTGCAGGCGCATTCACAGCCCTGGCTGCAGCCGCTTTCACAGCCCTGGCTGCAGGCGCATTCATAGCCCTGGCTGCAGGTGCATTCACAGCCCTGGCTGCAGGCACATTCACAGCCCTGGCTGCAGGCACATTCACAGCCCTGGCTGCAGGCACATTCACAGCCCTGGCTGCAGCCACATTCACAGCCCTGGCAGCAGGTTCATTCACAGCCCTGGCTGCAGGCGCATTCACAGCCCTGGCTGCAGCTGCATTCATAGCCCGGGCCGCAGCTGCATTCACAGCCCTGAACACAGGCGCATTCACAGCCCTGGCTGCAGGCGCATTTACAGCCCTGGCTGCAGGTGCATTCACAGCCCTGGCTGCAGGCACAGTCCAAGCCCTGGCGGCAGGCGCATGCACAGCCCTGGCTGCAGAAGCATTCACAGCCCTGGCTGCAGACGCATTCACAGCCCTGGCTGCAGGCGCATTCACAGCCCTGGCTGCAGGAGCATTCACAGCCCTGGCTGCAGGCGCATTCACAGCCCTGGTTGCAGCTGCATTCACAGCCCTGGCTGCAGGCGGATTCACAGCCCTGGCTGCAGGCCTATTCACAGCCCTGGCTGCAGGTGCATTCACAGCCCTGGCAACAGGCACAGTCCCAGTCCTGGCTGCAGCCGCATTCATAGCCCTGGCTGCAGGCCCATTCACAGCCCTGGCTGCAGCCGCGTTCACAGCCCTGGCTCCAGCGGCATTCACAGCTATGGCTGCAAGCGCATTCACAGCCCTGGCTGCAGGCGCATTCACAGCCCTGGCTGCAGCCGCTTTCACAGCCCTGGCTGCAGGTGCATTCACAGCCCTGGCTGCAGGTGCATTCACAGCCCTGGCTGCAGCCACATTCACAGCCCTGGCTGCAGCCACATTCACAGCCCTGGCAGCAGGTTCATTCACAGCCCTGGCTGTAGCCGCTTTCACAGCCCTGGCTGCAGGTGCATTCACAGCCCTGGCTGCAGGTGCATTCACAGCCCTGGCTGCAGGCACATTCACAGCCCTGGCTGCAGGCACATTCACAGCCCTGGCTGTAGGCACATTCACAGCCCTGGCTGCAGGCGCAATCACAGCCCTGGCTGCAGCCACATTCACAGCCCTGGCTGCAGCCACATTCACAGCCCTAGCTGCAGGAGCATTCACAGCCCTGGCTGCAGGCGCATTCTCAGCCCTGGCTGCAGGTGCATTCACAGCCCTGGCCGCAGCTGCATTCACAGCCCTGAACACAGGCGCATTCACTGCCCTTACTGCAGGCGCATTTACAGCTCTGGCTGCAGGCGCATTCACAGCCCTGGCTGCAGGTGCATTCACAGCCCTGGCAGCAGGCACAGTCCCAGCCCTGGCGGCAGGCGCATTCACAGCCCTGGCTGCAGGAGCATTCACAGTCCTGGCTGCAGATGCATTCACAGCCCTTGCTGCAGGCGCATTCACAGCCCTGGCTGCAAGAGCATTCACAGCCCTGGCTGCAGGCGCATTCACAGCCCTGGTTGCAGCTGCATTCACAGCCCTGGCTGCAGGCGCATTCACAGCCCTGGCTGCAGGCGCATTCACAGCCCTGGCTGCAGGTGCATTCACAGCCCTGGCAACAGGCACAGTCCCAGTCCTGGCTGCAGGCACATTCACAGCCCTGGCTGCAGGTGCATTCACAGCCCTGGCACCAGGTGCATTCACAGCCCTGGCTGCAGCTGCATTCACAGTACAGGCTGCTGGCGCATTCACAGCCCTGGCTGCAGGCACATTCACAGCCCTGGCTGCAGGTGCATTCACAGCCCTGTCTGCAGACACAGTCACAGCCCTGGCTGCATGCGCATTCACAGCCCTGGCTGCAGGTGCAGTCACAGCCCTGACTGCAGGCGCATTCACAGCCCTGGCTGCAGGCACATTTACAGCCCTGGCTGCAGCTGCATTCATAGCCCTGGCTGCAGCTGCATTCACAGTCCTGGCTGCAGCTACATTCACTGCCCTGACTTCATTCGCATTCATAGTCCTGGCTGCAGGCACATTCACAGCCCTGGCTGCAGCCGCATTCACAGCCCTGGCTGCAGCGGCATTCACAGCTATGGCTGCAGGTACATTCACAGCTCTGGCTGCAGGCACATTCACAGCCCTGGCTGCAGGCACATTCACAGCTCTGGCTGCGGGGGCATTCACAGCCCTGGCTGCAGGCGCGATAACAGCCCTGGCTGCAGGTGCATTCACAGCCCTGGCTGCAGGTGCATTCATAGCCCTGTCTGCAGCCGCATTCATAGCCCTGGCTGCAGGCACATTCACAGCTCTGGCTGCAGGCGCATTCACAGCCCTGGCTGCAGGTGCATTCATAGCCCTGGCTGCAGCCGTATTCACAGCCCTGCATGCAGGCACATTCACAGCCCCGGCTGCAGGAGCATTCACAGCCCCGGCTGCAGGTGCATTCACAGCCCTGGCTGCAGGCGCATTCACAGCCCTGGCTGCAGGCACATTCACAGCCCTGGCTGCATGAGCATTCACAGCCCTGGGCGCAGGTGCATTCACAGCCCTGACCGCAGCTACATTCACATCCCTTGCTGCAGCTGCATTCACAGCCCTGGCCGCTGGCGTATTCACAGCCCTGGCTCCAGCGCATTCACAGCCCAGGCTGCAGCCGCTTTCACAGCCCTTGCTGCAGGCGCATTCACAGCCCTGGCTGCAGGTGCATTCACAGCCCTGGCTGCAGGCACATTCACAGCCCTGGCTTCAGGCACATTCACAGCCCTGGCTGCAGGCGCATTCACAGCCCTGGCTGCAGGAGCATTCACAGCCCTGGCTGCAGGCGCATTCACAGCCCTGGCTGCAGGCACATTCACAGCCCTGGCTGCAGGCACATTCACAGCCCTGGCTGCAGCCACATTCACAGCCCTGGCAGCAGGTTCATTCACAGCCCTGGCTGCAGGCGCATTCACAGCCCTGGCTGCAGCTGCATTCATAGCCCGGGCCGCAGCTGCATTCACAGCCCTGAACACAGGCGCATTCACAGCCCTGGCTGCAGGCGCATTTACAGCCCTGGCTGCAGGTGCATTCACAGCCCTGGCTGCAGGCACAGTCCAAGCCCTGGCGGCAGGCGCATGCACAGCCCTGGCTGCAGAAGCATTCACAGCCCTGGCTGCAGACGCATTCACAGCCCTGGCTGCAGGCGCATTCACAGCCCTGGCTGCAGGAGCATTCACAGCCCTGGCTGCAGGCGCATTCACAGCCCTGGTTGCAGCTGCATTCACAGCCCTGGCTGCAGGCGGATTCACAGCCCTGGCTGCAGGCCTATTCACAGCCCTGGCTGCAGGTGCATTCACAGCCCTGGCAACAGGCACAGTCCCAGTCCTGGCTGCAGCCGCATTCATAGCCCTGGCTGCAGGCCCATTCACAGCCCTGGCTGCAGCCGCGTTCACAGCCCTGGCTCCAGCGGCATTCACAGCTATGGCTGCAAGCGCATTCACAGCCCTGGCTGCAGGCGCATTCACAGCCCTGGCTGCAGCCGCTTTCACAGCTCTGGCTGCAGGTGCATTCACAGCCCTGGCTGCAGGTGCATTCACAGCCCTGGCTGCAGCCACATTCACAGCCCTGGCTGCAGCCACATTCACAGCCCTGGCAGCAGGTTCATTCACAGCCCTGGCTGTAGCCGCTTTCACAGCCCTGGCTGCAGGTGCATTCACAGCCCTGGCTGCAGGTGCATTCACAGCCCTGGCTGCAGGCACATTCACAGCCCTGGCTGCAGGCACATTCACAGCCCTGGCTGTAGGCACATTCACAGCCCTGGCTGCAGGCGCAATCACAGCCCTGGCTGCAGCCATATTCACAGCCCTGGCTGCAGCCACATTCACAGCCCTAGCTGCAGGAGCATTCACAGCCCTGGCTGCAGGCGCATTCTCAGCCCTGGCTGCAGGTGCATTCACAGCCCTGGCCGCAGCTGCATTCACAGCCCTGAACACAGGCGCATTCACTGCCCTTACTGCAGGCGCATTTACAGCTCTGGCTGCAGGCGCATTCACAGCCCTGGCTGCAGGTGCATTCACAGCCCTGGCAGCAGGCACAGTCCCAGCCCTGGCGGCAGGCGCATTCACAGCCCTGGCTGCAGGAGCATTCACAGTCCTGGCTGCAGATGCATTCACAGCCCTGGCTGCAGGCGCATTCACAGCCCTGGCTGCAGGAGCATTCACAGCCCTGGCTGCAGGCGCATTCACAGCCCTGGTTGCAGCTGCATTCACAGCCCTGGCTGCAGGCGCATTCACAGCCCTGGCTGCAGGCGCATTCACAGCCCTGGCTGCAGGTGCATTCACAGCCCTGGCAACAGGCACAGTCCCAGTCCTGGCTGCAGGCACATTCACAGCCCTGGCTGCAGGTGCATTCACAGCCCTGGCACCAGGTGCATTCACAGCCCTGGCTGCAGCTGCATTCACAGTACAGGCTGCTGGCGCATTCACAGCCCTGGCTGCAGGCACATTCACAGCCCTGGCTGCAGGTGCATTCACAGCCCTGTCTGCAGACACAGTCACAGCCCTGGCTGCATGCGCATTCACAGCCCTGGCTGCAGGTGCAGTCACAGCCCTGACTGCAGGCGCATTCACAGCCCTGGCTGCAGGCACATTTACAGCCCTGGCTGCAGCTGCATTCATAGCCCTGGCTGCAGCTGCATTCACAGTCCTGGCTGCAGCTACATTCACTGCCCTGACTTCATTCGCATTCATAGTCCTGGCTGCAGGCGTATTCACAGCCCTGGCTGCAGCCGCATTCACAGCCCTGGCTGCAGCGGCATTCACAGCTATGGCTGCAGGTACATTCACAGCTCTGGCTGCAGGCACATTCACAGCCCTGGCTGCAGGCACATTCACAGCTCTGGCTGCGGGGGCATTCACAGCCCTGGCTGCAGGCACGATAACAGCCCTGGCTGCAGGTGCATTCACAGCCCTGGCTGCAGGTGCATTCATAGCCCTGTCTGCAGCCGCATTCATAGCCCTGGCTGCAGGCACATTCACAGCTCTGGCTGCAGGCGCATTCACAGCCCTGGCTGCAGGTGCATTCATAGCCCTGGCTGCAGCCGTATTCACAGCCCTGCATGCAGGCACATTCACAGCCCCGGCTGCAGGAGCATTCACAGCCCCGGCTGCAGGTGCATTCACAGCCCTGGCTGCAGGCGCATTCACAGCCCTGGCTGCAGGCACATTCACAGCCCTGGCTGCATGAGCATTCACAGCCCTGGGCGCAGGTGCATTCACAGCCCTGACCGCAGCTACATTCACATCCCTTGCTGCAGCTGCATTCACAGCCCTGGCCGCTGGCGTATTCACAGCCCTGGCTCCAGCGCATTCACAGCCCAGGCTGCAGCCGCTTTCACAGCCCTTGCTGCAGGCGCATTCACAGCCCTGGCTGCAGGTGCATTCACAGCCCTGGCTGCAGGCACATTCACAGCCCTGGCTTCAGGCACATTCACAGCCCTGGCTGCAGGCGCATTCACAGCCCTGGCTGCAGGAGCATTCACAGCCCTGGCTGCAGGCGCATTCACAGCCCTGGCTGCAGGCGCATTCACAGCCCTGGCTGCAGGAGCATTCACAGCCCTGGCTGCAGGCGCATTCACAGCCCTGGTTGCAGCTGCATTCACAGCCCTGGCTGCAGTCGCATTCACAGCCCTGGCTGCAGGCGCATTCACAGCCCTGGCTGCAGGTGCATTCACAGCCCTGGCAATAGGCACAGTCCCAGTCCTGGCTGCAGGCGCATTCACAGCCCTGGCTGCAGGTGCATTCACAGCCCTGGCACCAGGTGCATTCACAGCCCTGGCTGCAGGTGCAGTCACAGCCCTGACTGCAGGCGCATTCACAGCAGTGGCTGCAGGCACATTCACTGCCCTGACTTTAGCCGCATTCATAGCCCTGGCTGCAGGCACATTTACAGCCCTGGCTGCAGCCGCATTCACAGCCCTGGCTGCAGCGGCATTCACAGCTATGGCTGCAAGCGCATTCACAGCCCTGGCTGCAGGCGCATTCACAGCCCTGGCTGCAGCCGCTTTCACAGCCCTGGCTGCAGGTGCATTCACAGCCCTGGCTGCAGGTGCATTCACAGCCCTGGCTGCAGGCACATTCACAGCCCTGGCTTCAGGCACATTCACAGCCCTGGCTGCAGGCACATTCACAGCCCTGGCTGCAGGCGCATTCACAGCCCTGGCTGCAGCCACATTCACAGCCCTGGCTGCAGCCGCTTTCACAGCCCTGGCTGCAGGCGCATTCACAGCCCTGGCTGCAGGTGCATTCACAGCCCTGGCTGCAGGCACATTCACAGCCCTGGCTGTAGGCACATTCACAGCCCTGGCTGCAGGCACATTCACAGCCCTGGCTGCAGGCACATTCACAGCCCTGGCTGCAGAAACATTCACAGCCCTGGCTGCAGCCACATTCACAGCCCTGGCTGCAGCCACATTCACAGCCCTGGCTGCAGGAGCATTCACAGCCCTGGCTGCAGGCGCATTCACAGCCCTGGCTGCAGCCACATTCACAGCCCTGGCAGCAGGTTCATTCACAGCCCTGGCTGCAGGCGCATTCACAGCCCTGGCTGCAGCTGCATTCACAGCCCGGGGCGCAGCTACATTCACAGCCCTGAACACAGGCGCATTCACAGCCCTGGCTGCAGGCGCATTTACAGCCCTGGCTGCAGGTGCATTCACAGCCCTGGCTGCAGGTGCATTCACAGCCCTGGCAGCAGGCACAGTCCAAGCCCTGGCGGCAGGCGCATGCACAGCCCTGGCTGCAGAAGCATTCACAGCCCTGGCTGCAGATGCATTCACAGCCCTGGCTGCAGGCGCATTCACAGCCCTGGCTGCAGGAGCATTCACAGCCCTGGCTGCAGGAACATTCACAGCCCTGGCAACAGGCACAGTCCCAGTCCTGGCTGCAGCCGCATTCATAGCCCTGGCTGCAGGCCCATTCACAGCCCTGGCTGCAGGCGCATTCACAGCCCTGGCTGCAGCCGCTTTCACAGCCCTGGCTGCAGGCGCATTCACAGCCCTGGCTGCAGGTGCATTCACAGCCCTGGCTGCAGACACATTCACAGCCCTGGCTTCAGGCACATTCACAGCCCTGGCTGCAGGCGCATTCACAGCCCTGGCTGCAGACACATTCACAGCCCTGGCTGCAGCCGCTTTCACAGCCCTGGCTGCAGGCGCATTCATAGCCCTGGCTGCAGGTGAATTCACAGCCCTGGCTGCAGGCACATTCACAGCCCTCGGTGCAGGCACATTCACAGCCCTGGCTGCAGGCACATTCACAGCCCTGGCTGCAGGCACATTCACAGCCCTGGCTGCAGCCACATTCACAGCCCTGGCTGCAGCCACATTCACAGCCCTGGCTGCAGGAGCATTCACAGCCCTGGCTGCAGGCGCATTCACTGCCCTGGCTGCAGCCACATTCACAGCCCTGGCAGCAGGTTCATTTACAGCCCTGGCTGCAGGCGCATTCACAGCCCTGGCTGCAGCTGCATTCACAGCCCGGGCCGCAGCTGCATTCACAGCCCTGAACACAGGCGCATTCACAGCCCTGGCTGCAGGCACATTTACAGCCCTGGCTGCAGGTGCATTCACAGCCCTGGCTGCAGGTGCATTCACAGCCCTGGCAGCAGGCACAGTCCAAGCCCTGGCGGCAGGCGCATGCACAGCCCTGGCTGCAGAAGCATTCACAGCCCTGGCTGCAGACGCATTCACAGCCCTGGCTGCAGGCGCATTCACAGCCCTGGCTGCAGGAGCATTCACAGCCCTGGCTGCAGGCGCATTCACAGCCCTGGTTGCAGCTGCATTCACAGCCCTGGCTGCAGGCACATTCACAGCCCTGGCTGCAGGCGTATTCACAGCCCTGGCTGCAGGTGCATTCACAGCCCTGGCAACAGGCACAGTCCCAGTCCTGGCTGCAGCCGCATTCATAGCCCTGGCTGCAGGCCCATTCACAGCCCTGGCTGCAGCCGCGTTCACAGCCCTGGCTCCAGCGGCATTCACAGCTATGGCTGCAAGCGCATTCACAGCCCTGGCTGCAGGCTCATTCACAGCCCAGGCTACAGCCGCTTTCACAGCCCTGGCTGCAGCCGCATTCACAGCCCTGGCTGCAGCGGCATTCACAGCTATGGCTGCAAGCGCATTCACAGCCCTGGCTGCAGGCACATTCACAGCCCTGGCTGTAGGCACATTCACAGCCCTGGCTGCAGGCACATTCACAGCCCTGGCTGCAGGCACATTCACAGCCCTGGCTGCAGAAACATTCACAGCCCTGGCTGCAGCCACATTCACAGCCCTGGCTGCAGCCACATTCACAGCCCTGGCTGCAGGAGCATTCACAGCCCTGGCTGCAGGCGCATTCACAGCCCTGGCTGCAGCCACATTCACAGCCCTGGCAGCAGGCACAGTCCAAGCCCTGGCAGCAGGCCCATGCACAGCCCTGGCTGCAGAAGCATTCACAGCCCTGGCTGCAGGCGCATTAACAGCCCTGGCTGCAGGTGCATTCACAGCCCTGGCTGCAGGTGCATTCACAGCCCTGGCAGCAGGCACAGTCCAAGCCCTGGCGGCAGGCACATGCACAGCCCTGGCTGCAGAAGCATTCACAGCCCTGGCTGCAGGAGCATTCACAGCCCTGGCTGCAGGCGCATTCACAGCCCTGGCTGCAGGCGCATTCACAGCCCTGGCTGCAGGAGCATTCACAGCCCTGGCTGCAGGCGCATTCACAGCCCTGGTTGCAGCTGCATTCACAGCCCTGGCTGCAGTCGCATTCACAGCCCTGGCTGCAGGCGCATTCACAGCCCTGGCTGCAGGTGCATTCACAGCCCTGGCAATAGGCACAGTCCCAGTCCTGGCTGCAGGCGCATTCACAGCCCTGGCTGCAGGTGCATTCACAGCCCTGGCACCAGGTGCATTCACAGCCCTGGCTGCAGGTGCAGTCACAGCCCTGACTGCAGGCGCATTCACAGCAGTGGCTGCAGGCACATTCACTGCCCTGACTTTAGCCGCATTCATAGCCCTGGCTGCAGGCACATTCACAGCCCTGGCTGCAGGCGCATTCACAGCCCTGGCTGCAGCCACATTCACAGCCCTGGCTGCAGCCGCTTTCACAGCCCTGGCTGCAGGCGCATTCACAGCCCTGGCTGCAGGTGCATTCACAGCCCTGGCTGCAGGCACATTCACAGCCCTGGCTGTAGGCACATTCACAGCCCTGGCTGCAGGCACATTCACAGCCCTGGTTGCAGGCACATTCACAGCCCTGGCTGCAGAAACATTCACAGCCCTGGCTGCAGCCACATTCACAGCCCTGGCTGCAGCCACATTCACAGCCCTGGCTGCAGGAGCATTCACAGCCCTTGCTGCAGGCGCATTCACAGCCCTGGCTGCAGCCACATTCACAGCCCTGGCAGCAGGTTCATTCACAGCCCTGGCTGCAGGCGCATTCACAGCCCTGGCTGCAGCTGCATTCACAGCCCGGGGCGCAGCTACATTCACAGCCCTGAACACAGGCGCATTCACAGCCCTGGCTGCAGGCGCATTAACAGCCCTGGCTGCAGGTGCATTCACAGCCCTGGCTGCAGGTGCATTCACAGCCCTGGCAGCAGGCACAGTCCAAGCCCTGGCGGCAGGCGCATGCACAGCCCTGGCTGCAGAAGCATTCACAGCCCTGGCTGCAGATGCATTCACAGCCCTGGCTGCAGGCGCATTCACAGCCCTGGCTGCAGGAGCATTCACAGCCCTGGCTGCAGGAACATTCACAGCCCTGGCAACAGGCACAGTCCCAGTCCTGGCTGCAGCCGCATTCATAGCCCTGGCTGCAGGCCCATTCACAGCCCTGGCTGCAGGAGCATTCACAGCCCTGGCTGCAGCCGCTTTCACAGCCCTGGCTGCAGGCGCATTCACAGCCCTGGCTGCAGGTGCATTCACAGCCCTGGCTGCAGACACATTCACAGCCCTGGCTTCAGGCACATTCACAGCCCTGGCTGCAGGCGCATTCACAGCCCTGGCTGCAGACACATTCACAGCCCTGGCTGCAGCCGCTTTCACAGCCCTGGCTGCAGGCGCATTCATAGCCCTGGCTGCAGGCACATTCACAGCCCTGGGTGCAGGCACATTCACAGCCCTGGGTGCAGGCACATTCACAGCCCTGGCTGCAGGCACATTCACAGCCCTGGCTGCAGCCACATTCACAGCCCTGGCTGCAGCCACATTCACAGCCCTGGCTGCAGGAGCATTCACAGCCCTGGCTGCAGGCGCATTCACTGCCCTGGCTGCAGCCACATTCACAGCCCTGGCAGCAGGTTCATTTACAGCCCTGGCTGCAGGCGCATTCACAGCCCTGGCTGCAGCTGCATTCACAGCCCGGGCCGCAGGACCAGTCGCCCAAAGAGAATCAGGGAGTGACCGTAGCTCTGGCGGGAGTGCGTCCATCGACAAGTACATCGGAGAGGTGATATTTTTACCCAATGTAAGCTGTACTCCTTCCGGAGAACAGTACAATGTCGCATATAGTCGTTTTAACAAATCTAAACCAAGCAGATTTTCATTACAACCTGTCGTTAAAATCAGGGGTGCTTTCAATTGGCACGGTCCAACAGAAATAGACAAAGGGCCAGATATTGGGTTGTAAACAGGGGCGCCTGAAAAACCTACGGAAACATTTGTTGAGCCGGACAAAGGTGCGCCAGGGAGTTTCGCATGAATGATAGAACTTTTTGCGGCACCAGTATCCAACAGAAACGGTTCGACTACACCTGAGGTTGCTACTGCGACATAAGGCCCACTCTGATCCACTGGAACTGATACTACTCCCTCTCTCTGTCCATGGCTGTCCTAGTACCCATTTTGCTGAAAACCTTCATCTACTTCATTATAGTCCTCAACAAGATACTGTTGAGATCTATTCTGCTGAGTAGATTGTCCATTTCGTTGATCAAAGTGATTGGAGGGACGATCATTCGTTTGTGGAGGCATAGCACCTCGTCCTCGACCTCTAGAATTCTGCACAAAACCACCACGACCTCTCTGAGCTGCTGCTGCATTATTTTGCGCTAAGATCGGACATTCATTTTTATAGTGACCCTCTTTCTTACAGTACGCACACTGGTTCCACTGATATTGAGGTCTTGATGAGCTATAATCTGTCCTTTGGTACGAACCTTGCTGCGTATTAGATTGATTCGTGCGAGGCGGATACGCCTGCTGCAAAAGAACTTTAGTTTTTAAATCTTTAGTTTTCTTCTCTGATTTTTCCTTTTCTTCTTTATCCCTATTTTCGTAGTACTGTGCAGTCGCAAGTATTTGCGCTGTCGTAGATACAGCCCACGCACTTTCTGAGTCTTTTAATTTATTGCATAATTCAGGTAACAAATTATGCACAAATTTATCGACAAACAGTCTTTGCCCTCCTTCTGTACTCATGTCTTGACCACTATGATCTACAAAAGTCTCTTCAAACCTCGTGAAGAAGTCGGAGACACTTTCGTCTTTCTTCTGCCTGCATGCTGACAGCTTGTCCCAATTTACACGCAATGCTGGCATCAGAGTCTTCATTAGATCAATTATTCTACCTGGAAGATTAGCAATTAGAGGTTCGGGTTTCGCGCCACCTATTTGCTGACCATCTGCTGCAGTGATAGCTGCCCAATCACCACCTAAGGCAGCTTGATGATCCTCTCTACGAATTTTAGCCCACACTGGTTGCGGAACTACATTACCAAACAACATATCGATGTCGGCTAGGTTCATTATACAAGCCTCAACTGTCTGTGATAACTCCTTGTAATATCCAGCAGGATTCTTACGTGGATCTGGCAAGGCCTGTTTCACCGCTAACACTTCAGCTCGCTTCCATGGAATGTGTATCCACACTCGTTGGAACTGTGCTGGAGCAGCTGCAATACCAGCATTATCATCACGTTGTATTGCTTCGCGCCAGATTGGAGGAACCTCCCTCATAGGATATTGGCGACTTAGCTTCATTTTACCTTTTTCTAAATCTCTTGGTGAACGAAGAGATGGATCATTCCTAAAGCTTAAAATAAGTTCCATCGCTTCTTTTATATTCTCACCCACTATCATTCCAGCAGCGAACTCTTTTTGAATTTTAATTAAATCTTCCAAATCTGATTCAACATCATCTTCTTCTATTTCTTCACGCAACAACGAGCACATCTCATCAAAGACGTACCGTTGTGTTGGTTCCCCCCACTGCATAAATGTGTCTAACACATCTCTCGTACTATATCTTCTACTCTTCGAAATCCATCTGAGAGCCGTGGAATCTAAAATTCCCCGTTCCTCAGTACTTGGAAGCTGACTACGTCTCTGAACTGAATCAGGAGTAGGAGTCTTAATTAAAGTTTTATATAAAGGAGACAGTATATTAGTAACAGAATCAGTGATTCTTCGACGAACAGAAAGTGGAGTTAGTACACTCGCAGACGTAGAGAACGCAGTAGAGGTAGGAATAGATAACGGAACAGTAGGAGTATCGAGAAAAATAGTTTGTGGAACAGTAGGTATAGATGTAGGTATAGAGGCTGGCAGTGCAGGAAGAGGAGGAGCTGTAGGAACATTCACATTCATCACAGGAGGTACAGGAGCTTGATTCTGGGGGACAGGAGCAGGAACACCAGGTTGTCCAGCAACCGGCAATTGAACATTCGGGACAAGTGGAGCCGCAGCACCTTGTGCGTACGGTGGAGGTGACCGTAACAGATAAGATAACAGAGGATCGTTTTCAGAATCCTCCAGTATCTTAGCCATTTTCAATGGCAAGGCAGGATAGCACTTGTCAATCGCTAAGTTATGCTCTCTAATTGCTACATCTATGGCCTTCTCACACTCGTTAGCCTGCAACTGTTTAGCCGCTTGCTCTAGAGTCAACTCTTCTTGTTCTTTCTGTTCTTTCTTCAACCTTTTCATTTCTCTCTGTTTGGATTCTTTTCGCCAGTAACGGAAAGAATCAAACATTGCCGGCCGGGCTTTCTTCTTAAACAATTTCGCTTCTAAGTTGTCGAGAATCTCGGGTTCAAAACTACCATGCAGTGGCCAACTAAGGACACCATCCTTCTTACAGTAACGGACCCATACCTCATTATAAGATATAGGACCCACGCCATACTTACAATATAAATCATATAGGGGAGTCCCAATCGGAGGAACCAGACATGAGTCCTCCAATCGTGAATCACTGTTGCAACTAAAACAAGACAACATTTTCCGACTTACCATTTTCAGTCTGGAACACAAAACAAACAAAACACGGAACAAATATGTGCACTCGAACCAAGAACTTAGGCCTACCAAAACGAACTGATGTATCGATACCCAAACTAAACCAAATAGATTATCGTAACTAGAACAACAAGTTCTAATCTTACGAAACCAGACCAAACCAAGAACCGATCAAGGATTTTAACAATCCTCACAAAGTAACCAGCTAGCTATCACTAAATACTTAACTGAGTCACTGAAGACGTCACCAAGGAGAAACCCGTCACGTTTCGCCGTACTAAGGACTGCACCTCGGGTCCAAGACAGGGCGACGGTCAAGGCAACGGCCCACTGCAGCCGTCCTGAACGGGAAACCCTCGTGGAAGAGAACTTCGGGCCACTTTTGCGATATGCCGGGATCGATGAAGTGGGGCGCCTCCCTCAGGAATCTTCACACGAAGCTTCTCGAACTCTTCAGGCTTTTGGACCGGTACCGAATGACGTCGCCCCACGTTGGGCGCCAATTGGAGTTCTGGACTTTTTGGTTCCGTCCAGAGGTGTCAGGGAACAACACCCAAAGACCCCGGAGTTCCACCTGCCTTGGTGCACAAATGAACAGAAACACGGGCTTCTCGATGATGGCGTCAAAGACCAAAGGTTTATTACTGCAGGGACACAGAAGTCACAGATACTACACACGGGCAGTAACTAGGAGCCTGTTCAATTTGTACAAAGCGGGTTGCTCCTTATATACTAGTTTTTGGCCTTCAGGCGAATTCTTCATATGTTGGTACATTCCCAAAACCTTTGTGTCATAGACAATAAATATTTGGTGTGCACAGGAACCGTTGATAAAATCTGATACAAAACATCTACGAAGAGGGGTTCCCACTAGTTCGTCACAATTCCCTGTCAATATTGCATTCAGGACCCGGACCGCCTCATCGTAAAGTTTGTTACCTCCCACTAATAAAGATTCAGAAAGAAAGAAACAGAGCCAGGTGTGGAAGATAGAAAAGTGGGATAAGGGATGTTTGTGGGTTGTAAATGGGCAAGGCTACCGGCTTCGGCCGCCTAATCATGATCAGGACAATGGACACGAAGACCAGTTTGGCAGGACTGGCCTCGGGCAGAGGAGGCAGCCTTTGTCGAGTCATGCAGCTACAGCGTGATCTGGTTTAAGGTGCACGTGTCATGAAAGAGGTGAATCTCCGGCTAAGGTTACGTGTCCTTAATCGAAATGAAGTGATCAGAGGTTATTGCGTATGTGAGGGCAAGGAACACAAAATGGCGGCCATGATCTAAGATGGATGCCGTGGGTAGATCAGAAATGTGTTTATAAAAGGAGTGCTCTTGCTTGTAGCGTAGCGAAAACACCAGGATATACTAAATGGATCATTTGCGGTTCGCTGATACCAATATTATGTATTTCCGACAAACTTGAAAACACGGGTTCAAATCGTCACGGAACCTCACATCCAACGCTGTTGTTCCGACAAATCAATCCAACACCCACTCGAGTCCAATTTACCCGTACTCTCTTTCCATGCAAGCTTTTCCTCCTCAGTCGCCTCTTTCTGAATTTCTTTCACACTTTCCACTGTGTCCTCACACATTCCAGACTCAGAAATCCATCTTGCAGATGTTGCAACATACATTCTACTCATCATATTCCTAGCTGTCTGTTTAGCGGTCTCATCAGCAAAAGCATTCCCACGACCAACATCATCCGTGATTGCTTTATGAGCACTGCACTTCACAATCGCAACTTCAGTCGGCAAGGTTAGAGATTCCAACAAGTCATTAACTAGCTGACCATGCTGGATCTTAGTCCCATGGGACGTAATGAAACCTCTCTCTTTCCACAAACGGCCAAAACTATGGGCCACGCCGAACGCGTACTGACTATCTGTGAATACATTCACTCTCTTTCCCTTAGCTAAAGCACACGCTCTCGTTAGTGCGATTAATTCCGCAGCTTGGGCAGAATTCTGACTCACTCTCGCAGTCTCCACAATCGTACTCAAAGTCGTTACTGCATAAGCAGCAGTCACATCACCATTCTCCAATTTAAAGCAAGACCCATCAACGTACAATGTGCCATCTGGATCTGACAACGGAGTGTCTTTAAGATCAATTCGTCCTTTTGTCTCTTCCTCGGTTCTGAAGCAACAGTCATGTGGTTCGGAATCACTCGACTCTTGACTAGTCGGCAACAATGTTGCTGGATTCAATACATTGCATCTTTTGATCTGAATATGACTCGCTAGCAATGTCAGCTCGTAGCCAGATAATCTAGCACTGGTAAGGTGTTGCGTCTTGGTTCGGTTCATGAGTGTGTCCACAGCATGAGGAACCATGACCACTAGCATGTTGTTCATCACCAAACCAGCAGATTGTCGAATGGAAGCCGCAGCTGCTGCTGTAGCTCTCAAACAACTAGGCAACGCTCTAGCTACCGGATCTAATGTTGATGAAAAATACGCACAAGGGCGTTGTTTATCACCAAATCTCTGTGTCAGAACACTCAACGCACAACCTTCTCTCTCGTGAACATAGAGCGTAAATGGTTTACTGTAGTCAGGTGTACCCAACACAGGAGCTGAACACAGTGCGTTTCTTAACTCAGAAAAACTCTCCTGACATTCGGCAGACCATGGCACCGGACTTGGAACATCTTTCCCAGTCAAAGCTACCAATGGTTTTGCCAAAAGAAAAAAATTTGGGATCCACTGCCTACAGTATGAGGTAATACCTAAAAAGGCACGTACTTCTCTCTGTGTGCTAGGAACATTCATCTGCGTAATTGCTTTTATTCTCTCTGGGGTCAACTTTCTTCCCTCCTTTGACAAGAGATGACCTAGGTAGGTCACTTCTTGGCAACAGTATTGCATTTTCGAAGGTGACACTTTGTGATTCAGACTAGACAAATGATGTAATAATGAAATTGTAGCTGCTTTGCAAGTTTCCTTGTCATCGGCAGCCACTAGAAGATCATCTACATATTGCACTAAAGCAGAACCAGGAGGAAGTACAAAGGAATCTAACTGACTTTTTAATGCCTG
The DNA here is from genome assembly GCF_964263255.1 of Lissotriton vulgaris. NCBI lineage: Eukaryota > Metazoa > Chordata > Amphibia > Caudata > Salamandridae > Lissotriton > Lissotriton vulgaris. The sequence continues at coordinate 479,204,504 of NC_141700.1, read as the reverse complement.
GCTGTAAATGGACGGACTCTCACAATACCCTTGTGGAGCACGTTTAAACCTGAAGCTTCGACCTCCTAGAGAGAAGCCGAAAATATCTCTGCTTTCCTCGGCTATCGGAATGCTGAAAAAGGCATTTTTCAAGTCGATAACTGAAAACCATGTGGCTGTAGCAGGAATCAACGTTAACAATGCAGTTATGTCTGGAACCACAGGAAACTGTGGAATCACAATTTTGTTAACCTCTCTAAGATCAATTACAAACCTATAGACTGGAGGCTTTGAAGGATCAGTACGTTTCAGAATTGGCAATACAGGACTGTTACAGACATTTCCTCTAGTTTCTTCTACTACGCCTTTCTTGATCAAATCTTGCACAATCAATAAAAGTGCACGTTAACCTTCACTAGAGATCTTGTATTGTGGGATTCGTGGAAATTTGACATTCGCTTTCAAAGTGACTACATATGGTGGAATTTCTAAAAGACCTACATCGTTAGGACCAGTCGTCCAAAGAGTATCAGGGAGAGAACGCAGCTCTGGTGGGAGCGCATCCATCGACAAGTACATCGGGGAGGTGATTCTTTGACCCAACGTAAGCTGTACTCCTGCCGGAGAACAGTACAATGTCGCATATAGGCGTTTTAACAAGTCTAAACCAAGCAGATTTTCATTACAACCTGTCGTCAAAATCAATGGTGCTTTCAATTGACACGGTCCAACAGAAATAGACAAAGGACCAGATACGGGGTTGTAAACAGGGGCACCTGAAAAACCTACAGAGACATTTGTTAAGCCAGACAAAGATGCGCCAGGGAGTTTCTCATGTATGATAGAACTTTTTGCTGCACCAGTATCCAACAGAAACGGTTCGACTACACCTGATGTTGCTACTGCGACATAAGGCCCACTCTGATCTACTGGAACTGATACTACTCTCTCTCTTTGTCCATGGCTGTCCTAGTACTCATTTTGCTGAAATTCCTCACTAACTTCACAATAGTCTTCAACATGATACTGTTGAGATCTATTTTGTTGAGCAGACTGTCCATTTCGTTGATCGAAATGATTAGAAGGGCGATCACTCGTTTGTGGAGGCATAGCACCTCGTCCTTGACCTCTAGAATTTTGCATAGAACCACCACGACCTCTCTGAGCTGCTGCAGCATTATTTTGCGCTAAGACTGGACACTCATTTTTATAATGACCTTCCTTCTTACAATATGCACACTGATTCCACTGGTATTGCGGTCTCTGAGAACCATAATCTGTCCTTTGATATGACCCTTGCTGTGTATTAGTCTGATTTGTGCGAGGCGGATACGCTTGCTACAAAAGAACTTTAGTTTTTAAATCTTTTGTCTTCTTCTCTGACTTTTCCTTCTCTTCTTTATCCCTATTTTCATAATACTGGGCAGTTGCAAGTATTTGCGCAGTCGTAGAGACAGCCCACGCACTCTCGGAATCTTTCAATTTATTACTAAGCTCTGGCAACAGATTGTGCACAAATTTATCAACAAATAGTCTCTGTCCCCCTTCCGTACTCATATCCTGACCACTATGATCTACGAAAGTCTCTTCAAACCTTGTGAAAAAGTCGGAAACACTTTCGTCCTTCTTTTGCTGCATGCGGACAACTTGTCCCAGTTAACGCGCAATGCTGGCATCAGAGTCTTCATTAAGTCAATTATTCTACCTGGTAAATCAGCAATTAGAGGTTCGGGTTTGGAACCACCTATTTGTTGACCATCCGCTGCAATTATAGCTGCCCAATCACCACCTAGGGCAACTGGATGATTCTCTTTACGGATTTTAGCCCAAATTGGTTGCGGAACTACATTCCCAAATAACATGTCAATGTCCGCTAAATTCATCACACAAGCTTCAACTGTCTGCGCTAACTCTTTGTAATATCCGGCTGGATTTTTACGTGGATCAGGCAAGGCCTGTTTCACTGCTAACACTTCGGCTCGCTTCCACGGAATGTGTATCCACACTCTTTGGAATTGGGCCGGAGCGGCAGCAATACCACGAACCGCATCTGCTTGCACAGCTTCGCGCCAGATTGGAGGAACCTCCCTCATTGGATATTGGCGATTCTGCTTCGTACTACGTTTTTCTAGCTCCTTCGGTGAACGAAGGGATGGATCATTCCTATAACTTAAAAACAGTTCCATCGCTTCTTTTATATTTTGACCAACTATCATACCTGCAGCAAATTCTTTCTGAACATTATTTAATTCTTCTAGATTTGATTCAGTATCATCCTCTTCCAATTCCTCACGCAAAAGAGAGCACATTTCGTCGAACACATATCGTTGTGTCGGTTCATTCCATTGCATAAATGTATCTAATACATCTCTAGTACTATATCTTCCACTTTTCGAAATCCATCTAAGAGCTGTGGAATCTAATATTCCCCGTTCTTCAGTACTGGGAAGCTGACTACGTCTCTGCACAGAGTCAGAGGCAGGAGTTTAATTAAAGTTTTATAAAAGGGGGATAGAATATTAGAGACAGAATCAGTGATTCTCCGACGAACAGAGAGCGGAGTCATGATGCTAGCAGAAGCAGTAAGTAAAGTAGCAGTTGGAACAGATAAAACAGGAGCAGTAGAAGTAGCTGGCAAAGTAGCTTGTGAAACAACGGGTGTAAGCGATACAGGTATAGGTAAAGAAGCCGACAACCCTGGGAGAGGGGGTGCCAAAGGAACATTAACATTGACCACAGGAGGTACAGGAGCTTGATTCAGGGGAGCAGGAGCAGGAATACCAGGCTGTCCAGCAACCGGTAAAGGTGGAGCCGTAGCACCCTGTGCATACGGTGGGGGTGACCGTAACAAGTAAGACAACAGAGGATCGTTTTCGGGGTCCTCTACTATCTTAGCTGTACTCGATGGCAAAGCAGGATAGCACTTGTCTATCGCTAAATTGCGCTCTCTATTGGCCACCTCCATTGCTTTCTCAGACTCGTTGAGTTGCAGCTGCTTAGCAGACTGTTCTAAAGTCAACTCTTGCTCTTTCTGTTCTTTCTTCAACTTTTTAATTTCTCTAAGTTTAGATTCTTTTCGCCAATAACGGAGAGAATCAAACATTGCCGGCCGGGCTTTCTTCTTAAACAATTTCATTTCTAAATTATCAAGAACTTTGGGTTCAAAACTACCGTGCAGTGGCCAACTAAGGACACCGTCTTTCTCCGTATATCGGACCCACACCTCATTATAAGATATAGGACCCACTCCAAACTTACAATACAGATCATAAAGAGGAGTTCCAATTGGAGGAACCAGACATGAGTCCTCCAACCGGGAATCACTGTTGCAACCAAAACACGACAACATACAATTTTTCCGACTTACCATTTTATAATCCGGAACAAAGAACAGACAAAAACACAAACAAAGGTGCACACTCGAACCAAGAACTTAGGCCTACCAAAGCGAACAAATGTATCGATACCCAAACTAAACCAAATGATTATCGTAACTAGAACAACTAGTGATAACCTTACGTAACCAAACCAAACCAAGAACTAAAAAGGATTTTATCCAAACAGGAACAACCCTTACGGAGTAACCAACTAGCAACCACTTAATACTTAACTGAGGCACTGAAGACGTCACCAAGGAGAAACCCGTCACGTCTCGCCATTCTAAGGACTGCACCTCGGGTCCAAGACAGGGCGACGGTCAAGGCAACGGACCACTGCAGCCGTCCGAACGGGAACCCTCGTGGAAGAGAACGTCGGGCCACTTTTGCGATATGCCGGGATCAATGAAGTGGGGCGCCTCCCTCAGGAATCTTCACACGAAGCTTCTCGAACTCTTCAGGCTTTTGGACCGGTACCGAATGACGTTGCCCAACATTGGGCGCTGTTGGACCTGGCCCGCTTGGCAGGGTCATCCCTGAACTTTTTGCCTTCCTCCAATATTCTCTCTGACCTGTTTTTGTTGGTTTAATGACTCTGGGCACTTTACCACTGCTGACCAGTGCTAAAGTGCATATGCTCTCCCTGTATAAATTGTACATGTGATTGATGTTCATGATTGGTTCATTGGATTTACTGTCAGTCCCCAGTAAAGTGCACCAGGAGTGCCAGGGCTTGTAAATGCCAATACTGCTAGTGGGCCTGCAGCGCTGGTTGCGCCACCCACAGAAGCAGCCTTAAGATGTGTCTGGGGTCTGCCACCGCAGAACCTGCGTGCAGTCTGGTACTGTCATGCTGGCTGGGCAAGTGCACCCACTTGCCAGCCCCTAAACCTTCCCTTAACTTCATATTAGTCACCCCTATGGTAGGCCCTAGGGCAGGGTGCATTGTAAGTGTAAGGTAGGACATGCCCTGATGTGTGTGGCCTGTCCTAATAGTGAATTACAGCCAAATTCGTTTTTCACTGTGTAAGGCTACCTGCTCCCTTTAGGCCAAGATGGGCTGCTGGAATTATTACACTCTATAATCCCAGCAGGCTCAGGGAACATGGTAGAAATTAATGTTTAGTATGCCTGAACTCAGAATAATAAAATACTTCTTTTAATAAAGTTTATTTTAATATCCTGGGTTTGCAAATGCTACTTTTAGAAAGTTAGCATTTGCTTGTCTAACCATTTCAGCCCGCCTCTGCTCTTGTGTGTATCTGACTGTCTGGGTGTGTGAGTGACAGGGCTGGGAGTTGACAGGTTGTGAATAGCAGGATGACACCTTAGTGGGTGGTGGGAGTTTCCCCTGAGTGATGCATCAGGCTGTGCTCTGCCTCCACAATGCTGGCTCCGCCCTCCTGGGGAGCGACTGATGACTCAGCCTGCACCTGGACCAGGAAGGACCGAAGCTTGTCAACAAAGTGCTCAAGCTGCCCCTGTCCACACAATGCCGGCTCCGCCCCCCTGGGGAGCGGCTGATGTGCCTGCCCTCACACTGAATGCAGAAGCCAGAAGTACCCCCATCAAGGACTCAGGGACTGAAAGGGGCTATGCAAAGGCCCCCCTGGCCTGTAAGAACAAAAGAAACTGTGTATAAAAGTAGGAGCCCTGCTCCTAAGAAATCAGAATCCTGTTTTACCACAAAGAACCTCTGCCCGAATAGAAGGAGAAGAAGACGCCGGAAGGACTGGCCTGCTGCTTGCCTTGCTGAAGAAGGAGAGGAGAAGACTTTTTGAAAGACTTTGCAGACTTGTGCTCTAAACATTCTCCAAGGGCTTGATTGAGCTTGCCCCCTGAACTGAACCCCAGGACCAGTGGGTTCTCCTGTGCTTTGGCTCGTCCCCTGCCTGAGGCCGAGTATTTCCTCCCGCCGGAGGTGAAATCTGCCCCCTCTCGCCCCCTCCTAGGGCCGTGGTACTCGGGAGCCAGCCTGCCCTCTTGCCCTTGAGAGCCTCGCTCCGACCGGAGTCGCTCTCTGCCCCAGGGCTAAGGCCGGCCGCTCCTCTACCCCTGCCTGCTACAACGGAGCGCCTGAGCGTGATTTTGACCCCTCCCGCCGGAATCCCGAGGACGTGAGCCATCTATAGCCTGGACGGCCGCCTGTGCATTGCCTTTGCACCCGGCCGCCCCGCTGTGCTCTGCCCCCAGGAGAGGCCGCGCTGCACTGAGAAGGGAGCCCCCTCGCTGTACCGTCGGTACTGAGGGCCCCCTGTGCTGCGTGTCACCCCCGGAGATCCTCCGCTGTCAGACGGGATCCCAAAGTGCTAACCGGACCGAGTCGCGCTGCCTGTGCCGACTCGGCCCAACCCCCACCAAAGAAGAAGTGTTCGTGTGCTAAAAGCTTCACCCCGGGCTAGGGGCCCGCAACGTTTGTTTTCCCCTTTTCCGCTCCTGCCTACGAGTGCCCCAGGTCCTGGAATCAGCTGCGGTGCGAGCCGCCCTCTCCAGCTGACTCGCACCGCTCTGTGTGCCTCCGTCTGCAGCGCCTGTCAGCGAGCGCGCTCCAGCCCCTCCCGCTGGAATCCTCTGCGAGTCGGGAAGCTGCAGGCTGCCTGCCGAGCCCCTGCCAGAGCGACTGGAGCCGCTCTGTGTTCTGTCACCCCCCTTGGCAGCTCTGAGGTCAGCGCTCTCCCCCGTGTGGGTCCCGCAGACCAGGGGGGGCCATACGCTCGCAGAGACCCGGCCGGGCTGAACGCGTCCCACGCGGGAAGCGTGAGATTTGGCAGGTCGGGCCCGGATCTTTGCCGAGGAACGGGCTACAGCCGTGGAGGAGCCCCTGGGCAGTACAAAGGAAGGAGAAAGGGGGCATTGAGGATTGGAGCATCCCCCAGGGACTCAGAGAAGTGTCCCAACGTAACTTAAAGCACCAGGAACATTCCTTTTAGAGACTCAGAGCAACCCTAAAACTAAGAACTCGCCATTTAATCTGCAACAAAGAACTGTTGGTGGAACAATTGAAAGAGAAGCTTGCCTATTTACAACCTGTGGAATACAAAACGTTATTTGGTCTTGTACTAAGTCTGAACTGCATAGAGATATATATTTTTACATAAAGAAGCGTATTTTTATATACTCACAGCCTGGTGTCCATTTGTGGGGGGATTGGTGTATTTTACTGTGTGTGTGATTACAAATGCTTAACTAAACAACGCCTGGAGAATAGCCTTGTCTGCTCACGCCACGCACCTAGAGGGTGAGTAAGGGTCATTCTAAAGGGGTCATCCTTCGCCCTGACTTAGAGGAGAGGGTCCCTGCTTGTCACAAGTGCATACTTGCGCCAACCAGAGACCCCCAATTCTAACATTGGACGCAGCGGTGAGGATTTGCGAATTTGCATTTGTGATTGACATACAGTGAATTGCTGATCACCACATAGTGAGAGCAGACCTATAACGCAGCCACAGATTTCCATTTTGTTGAATTTTGCTGGGAGATCTCCATGTGTTTTTGAAGACGTCATGCCTGGTTCAGTGAGGATGGAAAAGGCAGCAACCAGATGCCTGTCGCCAGAGGAGTTGGCAGACAGGGCAGCAACCAGGGCACATGAAATGGAGATGGCGAGATTAAAAAGACAATTGGAAATGGAGAAGCAGAAATTGGCAATGGAAGCGCAAGAACGCCAAAGAGCTCACTACTTGAGGATGAGAGAACTTGATTTGGAGCTTGAAGCCAGGAGGGCTTCAGCCCAACATCCAGAGATTTGTGTAGCTCACAGATGGAGCTTTGCTGAGTTGGAGGTGGAGTCCAGCTCAGCTGGTGGCAGCAACATTCAGGTACCTAGTGCTGACAGCATAGTGCGCGCACCTAGAGATATGGCACCTGACTTGGGGGTTAACTTACACCAGGAGGTTCAAGGGCATGAGGTAGCTCCAGTAGTGCGCAGCGTCCCTGAAGGGAATAGGGTGGCTGGCGTAGGAGTTCATGGTCCTAGTGGTGGGAGGGATTCCCCCATGGTTGAGGTCCTGGTGGGTGAGTGTAAGGACCGCCCAGAAGAGTGTGGGTTGTGTGACAGAGACAGTCTACTGTCTGGCCAGTCTCAGGAGAATGGTGTGGAGTATGTGTGTGAGGCGCTGGATGGTGAGGTGAAGGATAGTTTGGTTAACCCTGCTAGGGGGCTGTGTGATCCAATTCTGGGAGAGCATACTTTAAGTCCCAGTTTTCCAGAGCTATGCCAACACCTGTTTGAGAGTGAGTTCTCTGACCCCAGGGAGCTCACATTGGAGGCAGACCTTGTGGTGGATTCCAGGGGGTCTGGAGAGGCATTGGGGTGTGATCCTGTGAGGAATGGCTCAGGTATCTTCCAGCCCAGAGTGGTGGAAGTGGCGCAGAGTAGCCCAGCTAGGTCCTGTAGTAGTGAGAGGGGTGTAGGGCCTCACGTCCTGTCCTTGAGGGGAAGGAGTGAGAATGGGTTTTGTCCCGGTAGTGCCCAACCTCAGTCTCAGAGCCTGGATAGTTCTTTAAGGGAACACCAGGTGGGGAGCCTAGGCTGTCCGGAGGAGTCACCCTCTGTGGGGGATCCCCCAGTGGCTAGAGAACGTGGAGCCTCTGTAAACAGAGGTCCAGTAGTTCTGGTATCTGGCAGTACCGCTCCAGTTGGGAGGGTGCAGAGGTCCAGATGGAGGGGCGAGAGGGGGAAAGAGTCCCCAGTGGAAGAACCAGTGGGTCAGGGGCCAGCCAGCAGGGCTGCGTCCCCAGTGAATGACCATGGGGACACCACTTCTGTCCTGGGGGATCTTCCCGCCCTGTCAGAGGGACAGGGGCTGGGAGATCTGCGCCAGGCAGACTGTCGCACGGCACATGAGCTATGTGCCACCCTCAGGGGGGGCATGCGTGCTCCCCGGGAAGTCCTGGTGCGCCAGGCAAGTGTTCAACTGCAGGGTTGGGTCCCTGAGTTGGAGAGCCAGGTTCAGGTGTTGTCTGACCTGGAGGGTGGGACCACTGTAATCAGTGTCCTGACCCATGTCACTTCTAGGGGTACCACTCCAGTGGGGAGTGGGCAGTACTCTGGAAGGGGGTGCAGAGGGAGGGAGTCCTTGCCTCTGACCCCGGTGCAGTTTGAGGGTTTAGACCCTAGGATAGAGGGCCAGGTGCAGGGTGTCCCCCCTGACCTGGTGCCCCAGTTGCAGGATAGCACCCCTGGACTGGTGGGCGAATTGTGCAGGTCACCTGCCTCAGGTGCCCTGACAATTCTGGAAGGGGGTACCACTCCAGGTGGGAGGGTACAGAGCCCCAAGGAGGAGGACCGGGTGTGGAAGAGGCCACCCCTGTGTTTGGTCCAGCCGCCAGGTACAGGCCTGGGGCTGGTGGGTCAGTGCCAGGATATCATACCTAGACTGACAGAAGAGAGAATGGACAAAAGGTGCCTAGCACCTGGGGCTACTGCCCCCCGCTCTCTGAGGCCACAGAGGTTTGAGATCCCTGAGAGGCATGAGGCCTGGGTTTCAGCCCTGACTACTGTCAGTGGCCACTGTGATTTGATGACTGTCTGTTGGGACACACCTGTGAGCGAGTTAAGGTTAGAGGCTGCACAGGTGGTGTCCACAGAGAAAGAGAAGGGTGCCCCATGGATTAGCTGGGTGAACCCTGAGAGTATGGACAGAGGATTTGAAATAGGTTCAGATTGGCGTAGAACTGGAATGTGCCCCTGCTGTTGCGGGCCAGGTCCAGGTTCTATCGCCCAAAGCAGGGAAGCCCATCACAGTGGTGATTGGTCTACCCTGTGTTTTGGCTGGAAGGGGGTTGTGTTGGACCTGGCCCGCTTGGCAGGGTCATCCCTGAACTTTTTGCCTTCCTCCAATATTCTCTCTGACCTGTTTTTGTTGGTTTAATGACTCTGGGCACTTTACCACTGCTGACCAGTGCTAAAGTGCATATGCTCTCCCTGTATAAATTGTACATGTGATTGATGTTCATGATTGGTTCATTGGATTTACTGTCAGTCCCCAGTAAAGTGCACCAGGAGTGCCAGGGCTTGTAAATGCCAATACTGCTAGTGGGCCTGCAGCGCTGGTTGCGCCACCCACAGAAGCAGCCTTAAGATGTGTCTGGGGTCTGCCACCGCAGAACCTGCGTGCAGTCTGGTACTGTCATGCTGGCTGGGCAAGTGCACCCACTTGCCAGCCCCTAAACCTTCCCTTAACTTCATATTAGTCACCCCTATGGTAGGCCCTAGGGCAGGGTGCATTGTAAGTGTAAGGTAGGACATGCCCTGATGTGTGTGGCCTGTCCTAATAGTGAATTACAGCCAAATTCGTTTTTCACTGTGTAAGGCTACCTGCTCCCTTTAGGCCAAGATGGGCTGCTGGAATTATTACACTCTATAATCCCAGCAGGCTCAGGGAACATGGTAGAAATTAATGTTTAGTATGCCTGAACTCAGAATAATAAAATACTTCTTTTAATAAAGTTTATTTTAATATCCTGGGTTTGCAAATGCTACTTTTAGAAAGTTAGCATTTGCTTGTCTAACCATTTCAGCCCGCCTCTGCTCTTGTGTGTATCTGACTGTCTGGGTGTGTGAGTGACAGGGCTGGTAGTTGACAGGTTGTGAATAGCAGGATGACACCTTAGTGGGTGGTGGGAGTTTCCCCTGAGTGATGCATCAGGCTGTGCTCTGCCTCCACAATGCTGGCTCCGCCCTCCTGGGGAGCGACTGATGACTCAGCCTGCACCTGGACCAGGAAGGACCGAAGCTTGTCAACAAAGTGCTCAAGCTGCCCCTGTCCACACAATGCCGGCTCCGCCCCCCTGGGGAGCGGCTGATGTGCCTGCCCTCACACTGAATGCAGAAGCCAGAAGTACCCCCATCAAGGACTCAGGGACTGAAAGGGGCTATGCAAAGGCCCCCCTGGCCTGTAAGAACAAAAGAAACTGTGTATAAAAGTAGGAGCCCTGCTCCTAAGAAATCAGAATCCTGTTTTACCACAAAGAACCTCTGCCCGAATAGAAGGAGAAGAAGACGCCGGAAGGACTGGCCTGCTGCTTGCCTTGCTGAAGAAGGAGAGGAGAAGACTTTTTGAAAGACTTTGCAGACTTGTGCTCTAAACATTCTCCAAGGGCTTGATTGAGCTTGCCCCCTGAACTGAACCCCAGGACCAGTGGGTTCTCCTGTGCTTTGGCTCGTCCCCTGCCTGAGGCCGAGTATTTCCTCCCGCCGGAGGTGAAATCTGCCCCCTCTCGCCCCCTCCTAGGGCCGTGGTACTCGGGAGCCAGCCTGCCCTCTTGCCCTTGAGAGCCTCGCTCCGACCGGAGTCGCTCTCTGCCCCAGGGCTAAGGCCGGCCGCTCCTCTACCCCTGCCTGCTACAACGGAGCGCCTGAGCGTGATTTTGACCCCTCCCGCCGGAATCCCGAGGACGTGAGCCATCTATAGCCTGGACGGCCGCCTGTGCATTGCCTTTGCACCCGGCCGCCCCGCTGTGCTCTGCCCCCAGGAGAGGCCGCGCTGCACTGAGAAGGGAGCCCCCTCGCTGTACCGTCGGTACTGAGGGCCCCCTGTGCTGCGTGTCACCCCCGGAGATCCTCCGCTGTCAGACGGGATCCCAAAGTGCTAACCGGACCGAGTCGCGCTGCCTGTGCCGACTCGGCCCAACCCCCACCAAAGAAGAAGTGTTCGTGTGCTAAAAGCTTCACCCCGGGCTAGGGGCCCGCAACGTTTGTTTTCCCCTTTTCCGCTCCTGCCTACGAGTGCCCCAGGTCCTGGAATCAGCTGCGGTGCGAGCCGCCCTCTCCAGCTGACTCGCACCGCTCTGTGTGCCTCCGTCTGCAGCGCCTGTCAGCGAGCGCGCTCCAGCCCCTCCCGCTGGAATCCTCTGCGAGTCGGGAAGCTGCAGGCTGCCTGCCGAGCCCCTGCCAGAGCGACTGGAGCCGCTCTGTGTTCTGTCACCCCCCTTGGCAGCTCTGAGGTCAGCGCTCTCCCCCGTGTGGGTCCCGCAGACCAGGGGGGGCCATACGCTCGCAGAGACCCGGCCGGGCTGAACGCGTCCCACGCGGGAAGCGTGAGATTTGGCAGGTCGGGCCCGGATCTTTGCCGAGGAACGGGCTACAGCCGTGGAGGAGCCCCTGGGCAGTACAAAGGAAGGAGAAAGGGGGCATTGAGGATTGGAGCATCCCCCAGGGACTCAGAGAAGTGTCCCAACGTAACTTAAAGCACCAGGAACATTCCTTTTAGAGACTCAGAGCAACCCTAAAACTAAGAACTCGCCATTTAATCTGCAACAAAGAACTGTTGGTGGAACAATTGAAAGAGAAGCTTGCCTATTTACAACCTGTGGAATACAAAACGTTATTTGGTCTTGTACTAAGTCTGAACTGCATAGAGATATATATTTTTACATAAAGAAGCGTATTTTTATATACTCACAGCCTGGTGTCCATTTGTGGGGGGATTGGTGTATTTTACTGTGTGTGTGATTACAAATGCTTAACTAAACAACGCCTGGAGAATAGCCTTGTCTGCTCACGCCACGCACCTAGAGGGTGAGTAAGGGTCATTCTAAAGGGGTCATCCTTCGCCCTGACTTAGAGGAGAGGGTCCCTGCTTGTCACAAGTGCATACTTGCGCCAACCAGAGACCCCCAATTCTAACAGGCGCCAATTGGAGTTCTGGACTTTTTGGTTCCGTCCAGAGGTGTCAGGGATAACACCCGAAGACCCCGGAGTTCTACCTGTCTCGGTGCACAAATAAACAGAAACACGGGCTTCTCGATGGTGGCGTCAAAGACCAAAGGTTTATTACTGCAGGGACACAGAAGTCACAGAAACTACACACGGGCAGTATCTAGGAGCCTGTTCGATTTGTACAAAGAGGGTTGCTCCTTATATACTAAATATTAGGCTTCGGGCAAATTCTTTACATGTTAGTACATTCCTAAACCTTTGTGTCCTAAAAAATAAATATTTGGCGTTGCACAGGAATCGTCAACAATATCTGATGTCAAAACATTACGAACGAGGGGTTCCCACTGTTCCATCATAATCCCATGTCAACTTTTCATTCAAGAGCCGGACCGCCTCATCGTAAATTTCGTTACCTCCCCCTAATAAAGGCCCAGAAGGAAAGGAGCAGAGCCAGGTGCAGAAGATAGAAAAGCAGGGTAAGAGATGTTTGTGGGTCGTAAATGGGCAAGGCTACCAGCTTCGGCCGCCTAATCATGATCAGGCCAACGAACACGAGAACCAGTATAGCAGGACTGGCCTCAGGCAGAGGAGGCAGCTTCTGTCCAGTCATGCGGCCATGGCATGTTCTGTCCTAAGGTGCACGTGTCACTAGCAAGGTGAATCTCCGGCTAAAGCTTACGTGTCCTTAAGTGAAAGAGGTCACTGCGTGTCCATTGACTATGTGAGGGCAAAAAATACAAAATGGCTGCCGTAATCTAAGATGGATGCCATGGGTAGATCAGAAATGTGTTCATAACAGGAGTGCTCTTGCTCGTAGCATAGCGAAAACAACAGGATATGCTAAATGGATCATTTGCAGTTCACTGATAGCAAAATTATGTATTTACGACAATGTTGAAAACACGGGTTCAAATCGTCACGGAACCTCAGAGGTTGGGGGTCGACGGACCCGCACCTGTGACAGTCTGCGTCACTCCCTCACCAGCCTCTCTTTTGAAGCAGACACTGGTCCCTCCTCCCCTCGATGGTTCAGCATCCTGAGCCACTCATGAATAAGCAAAAGGCCCGAATGGAACAGCTGTAGTAGGGTGAGCAGGACAGATGGATGGACAGTCCTGGCCACCCTTGGCCCTATAATCTGATCACTTCCGCTCATCAATGCACATACACGTGAAGGGATAACTATGAAAGAGGGTGGGTGTGAGGGAAAGGAGTGGGAGAGTCACGTGGCTTTATCATTCTCACAGGTGGTCTCTCCTCTTAACTTCAAGAAATGGTCTTTCGTGAATTCTTCCCAAACACACATCAGAGCAGTGCAAAGCCGCTCAGATACCTTACTTTTGGGGTTAACACAATTCCCCCTCATTGCAGGAGGTGCTGTTAAACCAGGCTGTGGGTACTGAGGCCTCCAATATGAACATTCAATGGGATCCCCTCTTAAGAGTGAATATCCCACTGGGAGCACGTGACTGCAGGAGCGAAGCCCCTCTGATACCTCCAGGCATCCAGGTAGAGTCACTCTAATGGGGGAAGGGAGCCTTTGCCAGCCTGGGTTGGCAGGGGGGGGGGCATTCGGGGAGGGTCTACCCTAATGGGGGAGGGAACCTTTAGCAGCCTGGGTTTGCAGGGTGGGGGGAGGGTGGCATTCGGGTAGAGTCCACTCTAATGGGGGAGGGGAACCTTTGCCAGCTTGGGATGGCAGGGTGGGGGGAGGGCATTCAGGGAGGGTCCCCTCTAATGGGGGAGGGGAGCCTTTGCCAGCCTGGGTTGGTGGGGAGGGCATTCAGGTGGAGTCCACTCTAATGGGGGAGGGGAACCTTTACTAGCCTGGGTTGGCAGGTTGGGGGGGGGGCATCCAGGTAGAGTCCACCCTAATGGGTGAAGGGAGCCTTTGCCAGCCTGGGTTGACAGGGTGGGGGGAGGGGGTCATTCAGGTAGAGTCCACCCTAATGGGGGAAGGGAGCCTTTGCCAGCCTGGGTTGGCAGGGTGGGGGTGGCAGCTTCTGGAAGGGTATTCTTCCTAAGGGCCTGGGCAGGGTTATCCTATAGCCCCTTGCAAGTCCTCAAAGAACTGGCTGGACTGTCTTTGGTATAAGAGGGATGAGTGCCGCCTGAGGTGGCCACCGTCAATGACCCAATGACCGATGCAGCGGGCACATTCCTTGCGCCAGGATACTCTTGTAGTAATTGAGCGCGCTACAAAGCCGCATATAACATAACATAACATGACATTCCATGGGCATGAAGGGGCCTTTCCAGCAGTCTTGGCAGCTGTCAGCATACCAGTGCTCATGGTGGTGAAGGTTTCTTTACCATAAGAGCTCCACAGCCATCACTGCTGCTGCACTGCCCTTGAAATGAAGTTGAGTGAGAATGAATTGGAGCTGTCAAGGTTCATTGTCTGTGGCCGGAGGGTATAAACTCTGGTACATCAAAGCACAGGATGCAACTTAGTGAACGTTTCCAGTGGTATTCTATGGGGCAGGGTTTGTAAGCTTCCAGCTCCCTTCAATACTTGTTCGGTTTACACCAGGGTTAGTAAACACGTGTGATAGATCTGCTTCTCTGACTGTGGGTGCAAATGGGATAATTTGGCTGAAGATCGAGCTGCTGAATTTCCCAGTAAAATCACTTTGTTCAAAAACGCACAAGCAAACGAATAATTATGCTATCCAAGGGAAAGCAAATGGTGATTTTAGGGTGCCAAAAACAGATTCCCAGTTCCAGCCGAGTACTGGGTAACCGGAGACCTTTGACGTGGGATTGCCCCACAGTTTTTGCCTTCACTACCCTATTTTGCTGAACCTGTTTTTGGTGACATTAATACTCTGTGCACTTTACCCTGGCTAACCACTGGTAAAGTGCTTGTGCTGTCTCCCTTAAACACAGTAAAATTGGTATACACCTAATTGGCCCTTTCAATTTACTTACAAGTACCTAGTAAATGGCACTACATGCACTCTGAGCCTGTGAATTAAATGCTAGTGTGGGCTGCAGTACTCATTGGGCCGCCCACTGAAGTAGCACTGTAATAGCGGAGGAGACAATACGCAGTACCCCATGTTGCGGCCGAAACCGTTCAACTAGCAGGCTGCGGGCGGTCTGATTAGAAACGAGAACAGCAGTATCCTGTCGGTCTTTGGTACATGAGACGTGATTGTGACGTCTCTGAAGATAATGTGCAGTATATTTTTATACGCACATGATAACCATTTGGAGGTACATCTTGAAGGTGGCCGACTATTATAATCAGTTGACTGTAAGCAACATTCGCTTGATAATCATCAAGATATTGTGTTAAAGTGGGATATTATTATTTTTATCCTGAGGAAGGTTTTTGGCTTTGAACATTTATATGCCATAACCGAAATGCGTCGATGCAATTTTTGGTGGAGAAACACTAAGTGATAGAGATAAGAAACTCCTATAATTGTGAAACTGAATATACAAACTGGAGTAATATTCATCAATTCATTGTAAATGGTGTCTTTTTTCTCCCCTTTTAATTGGAATTATTTTCCTTATGTACTGCCCCATTTTTCGTGTAATGAATTTATGATGTGTCACAATGTTCTGTTTTATAAATTGTTTTTAAAATTTACCTAAATAAAATGTACATGTTTTTTATATGACTGTTTCATGTTTATCATTAACTGCTCCTAGTTTGTGAAAGAGGGTTTATTCTCTGTATGTCTAGTGTAAAACTGTGGTGTACTTTTAAGTTCACCCAAAGGGGAAAACTTTATTGACAGCACTATAAATCAAGCCTCTGGCCTGCCACTTCAGCCTGTAGAGCGGTTTATAACTGACATTTCGACCTGGCAAGATAAACCTTTTGCTAGAACTAACCATCATTTCTAATACTTCTAAAACACCCCAAAGGCCCAAAAAGTTTGTATGCAGGGTGCATGGTATTTAAAATGTAGTATATGTATACTTTAGGTTTATATGTCCTAGCAGTGAACAACTCCTGAAGTAGTTTTTCACTGAAGCAAGGCTAACTAACTCTCCTATAGACTAACACTGGGTTACCTTATTACACTCAACAAGTTATAACTTCAGTTTGAGAGCAAATAGAGAAATATGTCTTCCACCCATCATTTGAATTGTAATTTAAAATCCACTTTAATGGTAAAGTCAGATTTTAAGTTACTATTCTGAAAATACCACTGTTAAGAAGTTTGCAATTCCCTGCCTAAACCAAATGTGTCTTTCTGACAGTGTCCACGGTCAATTGACTGTTAATGGCTTTCCTGTGGTGTGATGTTAATTTATCCAGACAGGAGTCAAAAGGGCCTTGGATATGGGGATGGTCTTCCTCTCTTGAGCAGGATGGCCTGACAGCCTGGGGGGGGGGGTGTACTTAGCCCTTCTTGAGATTCAAAGGGTAGCTTGAGAGCTGTGCGCACATCCCTCCTGACTTGCGAAACTTCCTGTCCTGTCACTGGCAAATACAGCCCACACCTGGGCCTACCTGTCCTTCGTTACTCTAGACAGATTGGAGCCCAACTCCAGGGAAGAGGAAGAACTGACAAAAAACAGTTTAGGGGTAGAGAAAGAAACCCATACACACAGGCTGGCACAGGGTATACAAATGACACCCTCAGAACTACTCATTAGAACACTAGTGGACCTGTGGAAGATTCAGAAAATGGACTGATCGGCTGTGTGAAGAAGGAAGACTGGACATTCTTGCCTTGAATCCAGGAACTGGACATTCTTGCCTTGAACCCAGGAACCCAGTAGTGACTCCAAGGTTCAGTTGGCTGACCTCCTGTTTGAACCACAGGGACAAAACAGGCTTCCAGAGGTCTTCCTGGCATCTGACCAGCACTAACTGGGCCTTCCTGAGCCCTGCTGCTGGGCTTGGAGTGAAAATCCAGAGTTTTTGGTCTCTTTATAACCACAGAGGTTCGCCCGCATCTCTGGGTAAAGCAAAGCTCCTGCTCTTCACACTAGCAACCACCGCCTGTGGCTCCTGCCAATGCAAAGCTTTGACTGGTGACCTGCTTTTCATGCTAAAAACTATCTCCTCGCCCTCGACCTCTGACTGGCAACCAGCTCCTCACACGGATAACGATCTCCTTTTGGCCAACGCAAAGCTCTGGCTGATGCTCCTTACATGGAATTGGATTAAGTGAGAATATAAAACTGACCACCAGGATTAACCTTTTCCCATTGCGGTTTGCCTGAACTGTGGACTTTGACCCAATCCAACCAACCAGGTGACTGTGATCGGCAATTGTGCTTCTTGGTGCTATGTTTAGCTGAAACCTTAAAAATTCATAATTCCAGTTCTGCTTATTGTTTTATTGTCATTTTGGTAACATGTTATTTATCATAATTTACTCTATTTTTTCAAAATTGGTTCGGTACTTTTCTGTTTTTCTTGTGTTGTTTACTTAATTCCTGTGTGAGTGCTGCGTAAATACTTTGCACGTTACCTCTAAGTTAAGTCTTACTGCTTTTGAGCTAAGCTACCAGAGGGTTAAACTCGGGTTTATTTAGTGACTTTTGTGGTTCACCCTGACCAGGATTGTGTTTGTTACTTGTTGAGTGGGGCTCCAACCCCTCTCAACTAACAGCCCGCTTTCTTTCACTGCGGTACAGTAATTGGGCTCCAGGGGCTACTTGGGGTTCAGTAGTCTGGATTCAGTTACTTCACAGTTCCTTTTGGGCCTAGTTATGGATCAAACATGTCTGATGTTTTAAACTGGAGCAAATAGAGCAGCGATCACCACCCATTGTGATTACTCTGAGGAGTATCAAACTTTAGGAACCTCAAAACGAGCTGGATGAGGAAGGTGGGGACCGCCACGGAAGCGGACATGCACCCTAACCTTACTTAGTGAAAAATGTGTCACCATGCTATACCAAGTGTAATCTCCCTGTCTTCACTTGGCAGGCCACACCATCTTCACAGCAGCAACCCTGCCTGTCTGGCTAACAAGCTTAACATCTCCAGTTGCTGTACCAAAGTTATCGAACGTCATCCATGTATCCATGAATCCATGTATCCATCTAGCCTGTTACAACCCTCCTCCGACATAGGAAAGAGCTGAAGACACAAGGCAAAGCCAAGCCCGGCTGTGTTCCGCTGAAGACATGCTGTCTGTTTTTATGAGAATGGTGGGTCTCTATCTGAGCTCAGCTGAAGACATGCTGCCTGTTCTTCTGAGAATGGTGGGTCTCTATCTGAGCTCAGCTAAAGACATGCTGACTGTTTTTATGAGAATGGTGGTCTCTAGCCTGTGCTCAGCTGCAGACATGCTGCCTGTGAGAATGGTGGGTCTCTATCTGTGCTCAGCTGAAGACATGCTGCCTGTTTTTATGAGAATAGTGGGTCTCTATCTGTGCTCGGCTGAAGACAGGCTGCCTGTTTTTCTGAGAATGGTGGGTCTCTATCTGTGCTCAGCTGAAGACATGCTGCCTGTGAGAATGGTGGAACTCTTTCTGTGCTCAGTTGAAGACATGCTGCCTGTGAGAATGGTGGGTCTCTATCTGTGCTCGGCTGAAGACATGCTGCCTGTTCTTCTGAGAATGATGGGTCTCTATCTGTGCTCAGCTGAAGACATGCTGCTTGTTTTTCTGAGAATGGTGGGTCTTTATCTGTGCTCAGCTGAAGACATGCTGCCTGTGAGAATGGTGGGTCTCTATCTGTGCTCGGCTGTAGACATACTGCCTGTTTTTCTGAGAACGGTGGGTCTCTATCTGTCCTCAGTTGAAGACATACTGCCTGTTTTTCTGAGAATGGTGGGTTTCTATCTGTGCTCAGTGGCAGACATGCTGCCTGTTTTTCTGAGAATGGTGGGTCTCAGTGCTCAGCTGAAGACATGCTGCCTGTTTTTATGAGAATGGTGGGGCTCTCTATGTGCTCAGCTGAAGACATGCTGCCTGTTTTCTCAGAATGGCGGGTCTCTATCTGTGCTCAGCTGAAGACATGCTGCCTGTTTTTATGAAAACGGTGGGTCTCTATCTGTGCTCAGCTGAAGACATGCTGCCTGTGAGAATGGTGGGTCTCTATCTGTGCTCAGCTGAAGACATGCTGCCTTTGAGAATCGTGGTCTCTAACTCTGCTCAGCTGAAGACATGCTGCCTGTAGGAATGATGGGTCTCTATCTGTGCTCAGCTGTAGACATGCTGCCTGTTTTCTGAGGATGGTGGGTCTCTATCTGTGCTCAGCTGAAGACATGCTGCCTGTGAGAATGGTGGGTCTCTATCTGTGCTCAGTTAAAGACATGCTGCCTGTTTTTCTGAGAATGGTGGGTCTCTATCTGTGCTTAGTTGAAGACATGCTGCCTGTTATTCTGAGAATGGTGAGTCTCTATCTGTGCTCAGCTGAAGACATGCTGCCTGTGAGAATGGTGGGTCTCTATCTGTGCTCAGCTATAGACATGCTGCCTGTTTTTCTGAGAATGGTGGGTATCTATCTGTGCTCAGTTGAAGACATGCTGCCTGTTTTTCTGGGAATGTTGGGTCTCTATCTGTGCTCAGCTGAAGACATGCTGCCTGTGAGAATGGTGGGTCTCTATCTGTGCTCAGCTGTAGACATGCTGCCTGTTTTTTTCTGAGAATGGTGGGTCTCTATCTGTGCTCAGCTGAAGACATGATGCCTGTTTTTATGAGAATGGTGGGTCTTTATCTGTGCTCAGTTGAAGACATGCTTCCTGTTTTTATGAGAATGGTGGGTCTCTATCTGTGTTAAGCTAAAGACACACTGCCTGTTTTTTATGAGAATGGTGGGGCTCTATTTGTGCTCAGCTGAAGACATGATGTCTGTTTTTCTGAGAATGGTGGGTCTCTTTCTGTGCTCAGCAGAAGACAGGCTGCCTGTGAGAATGGTGGAACTCTATCTGTCCTCAGTTGTAGACATGCTGCCTGTGAGAATGGTGGGTCTCTATCTGTTCTCGGCTGAAGACATGCTGCCTGTTCTTCTGAGAATAGTGGGTCTCTATCTGTGCTCAGCTGAACCCATGCTGCCTGTTCTTCTGTGAATGTTGGGTCTCTATCTGTGCTCAGTTGAAGACATGCTGCCTGTTTTTCTGAGAATGGTGGGTCTCTATCTGTGCTCAGTTGAAGACATGCTGCCTGTTTTTCTGAGAATGGTGAGTCTCTATCTGTGCTCAGCTGAAGACATGCTGCCTGTGAGAATGGTGGGTTTCTATCTGTGCTCTGCTGTAGACATGCTGCCTGTTTTTCTGAGAATGGTGGGTCTCTATCTGTGCTCAGTTGAAGATATGCTGCCTGTTTTTCTGGGAATGGTGGGTCTCTATCTGTGCTCAGCTGAAGACATGCTGCCTGTGAGAATGGTGGGTCTCTATCTGTGCTCAGCTGTAGACATGCTGCCTGTATTTTTCTGAGAATGGTAGGTCTCTATCTGTGCTCAGTTGAAGAAATGTTGCCTGTTTTTCTGAGAATGGTGGGTCTCTATCTGTGCTCAATGGCAGACATGCTGCCTGTTTTTCTGACAATGGTGGGTCTCTATTAGTGCTCAGTTGATGACATGCTGCCTGTTTTTCTGAAAATGGTGGGTCTCTATCTGTGCTCAGCTAAAGACATGCTGCCTGTTTTTATGAGGATGGTGTGGCTCTATTTGTGCTCAGCTGAAGACATGCTGCGTGTTTTTCTGAGAATGGTGGGTCTCTATCTGTGCTCAGCTGAAGACATTCTGCCTGTGAGAATAGTGGAACTCTATCTGTGCTCAGTTGAAGACATGCTGCTTGTGAGAATGGTGGGTCACTATCTGTGCTCGGCTGAAGACATGCTGCCTGTTCTTATGAGAATGGTGGGTCTCTATCTGTGCTCAGCTGTGAGAATGGTGGGTCTCTATCTGTCCTCAGTTGAAGACATGCTGCCTGTTTTTCTGAGAATGGTGGGTTTCTATCTCTGCTCTGTGCTTAGCTGAATACATGCTGACAGTTTTTATGAGAATGGTGGAGTTCTATCTTTGCTCAGTTGAAGACATGCTGCCAGTTTTTCTGAGAATGGTGGGTCTCTATCTGTTCTCAGCTAAAGACATGCTGTCTGTTTTTATGAGAATTGTGGGGCTCTATTTTTGCTCAGCTGAAGACATGCTGCCTGTTTTTCTGAGAATGGTGGGTCTGTATCTGTGCTCAGCTGAAGACAGGCTGCCTGTGAGAATGGTGGAAATCTATCTGTGCTCAGTTGAAGACATGTTGCCTGTGAGAATGATGGGTCTTTATCTATGCTCAGCTGAAGACATGCTGCCTGTTTTTCTGAGAATGGTGGGTCTCTATCTGTGCTCAGCTGTAGACCTGCTGCCTGTTTTTCTGAGAACGGTGGGTCTCTATCTGTCCTCAGTTGAAGACAAGCTGCCTGTTTTTATGAGAATGGTGGGTCTCTTTCTGTGCTCAGCTGAAGACATGATGCCTGTTTTTATGAGAATGGCGGGTCTCTATTTGTGCTCAGTTGAAGACATGCTGCCTGTATTTTTCTGAGAATGGTGGGTCTCTATCTGTGCTCAGTTGAAGAAATGTTGCCTGTTTTTCTGAGAATGGTGGGTCTCTATCTGTGCTCAATGGCAGACATGCTGCCTGTTTTTCTGACAATGGTGGGTCTCTATTAGTGCTCAGTTGATGACATGCTGCCTGTTTTTCTGAAAATGGTGGGTCTCTATCTGTGCTCAGCTAAAGACATGCTGCCTGTTTTATGAGGATGGTGTGGCTCTATTTGTGCTCAGCTGAAGACATGCTGCGTGTTTTTCTGAGAATGGTGGGTCTCTATCTGTGCTCAGCTGAAGACATTCTGCCTGTGAGAATAGTGGAACTCTATCTGTGCTCAGTTGAAGACATGCTGCTTGTGAGAATGGTGGGTCACTATCTGTGCTCGGCTGAAGACATGCTGCCTGTTCTTATGAGAATAGTGGGTCTCTATCTGTGCTCAGCTGTGAGAATGGTGGGTCTCTATCTATGCTCAGCTGTAGACATGCTGCATGTTTTTCTGAGAACAGTGGGTCTCTATCTGTCCTCAGTTGAAGACATGCTGCCTGTTTTTCTGAGAATGGTGGGTTTCTATCTCTGCTCTGTGCTTAGCTGAATACATGCTGACAGTTTTTATGAGAATGGTGGAGTTCTATCTTTGCTCAGCTGAAGACATGCTGCTGTTTTCTGAGAATGGTGGGTCTCTATCTTTGCTCAGCTGAAGACATGCTGCATGTTTTTATGAGAATGGTGGGTTTGTATCTGTGCTCAGCTGAAGGCATGTTGCCTGTGAGAAAGGTGGGTCTCTATCTGTGCTCAGCTGTAGAAATGCTGCCTGTTTTTATGAGAAGGGTGGTCTCTATCTGTGCTCGGCTGAAGACATGCTGCCTGTTTTTCTGAGAATGGCGAGTCTCTATCTGTGCTCAGCTGAAGACATGCTGCCTGTAAGAATGGTGGGTCTCTAGCTGTGCTCAGTTGAAGACATGCTGCCTGTTTTTCTGAGAATGGTGGGTCTCTATCTGTGCTCAGTGGCAGACATGCTGCCTGTTTTTCTGAGAATGGTGGGTCTCTATCTGTGCTCAGTTGAAGACATGCTGCCAGTTTTTCTGAGAATGGTGGGTCTCTATCTGTTCTCAGCTAAAGACATGCTGTCTGTTTTTATGAGAATTGTGGGGCTCTATTTTTGCTCAGCTGAAGACATGCTGCCTGTTTTTCTGAGAATGGTGGGTCTGTATCTGTGCTCAGCTGAAGACATGCTGCCTGTGAGAATGGTGGAAATCTATCTGTGCTCAGTTGAAGACATGTTGCCTGTGAGAATGATGGGTCTTTATCTGTGCTCAGCTGAAGACATGCTGCCTGTTTTTCTGAGAATGGTGGGTCTCTATCTGTGCTCAGCTGTAGACATGCTGCCTGTTTTTCTGAGAACGGTTGGTCTCTATCTGTCCTCAGTTGAAGACAAGCTGCCTGTTTTTATGAGAATGGTGGGTCTCTTTCTGTGCTCAGCTGAAGACATGATGCCTGTTTTTATGAGAATGGCGGGTCTCTATTTGTGCTCAGTTGAAGACATGCTGCCTGTTTTTATGAGAATGGGGGGCCTCTGTCTGTGCTCAGCTGAAGACATGCTGCCTGTTTTTATGAGAATGGTGGGTCTCTATCTGTGGTCAGCTAAAGACATGCTGCCTGTTTTTATGAGAATGGTGGGTCTCTATCTGTGCTCAGCTGTAGACATGCTGCCTGTTTTTCTGAGAATGGTGGGTCTCTTTCTGTGCTCAGTTGTAGACATGCTGTCCGTTTTTCTGAGAATGGTTGGTCTCTATCTGTGCTCAGCAGATGACATGCTGCCTGTGAGAATGGTGGGTCTCTATCTGTGCTCAGTTGTAGACATGCTGCCTGTTTTTATGAGAATGGGGGGGCCTCTGTCTGTGCTCAGCTGAAGACATGCTGCCTGTTTTTATGAGAATGGTGGGGCTATATTTGTGCTCAGCTGAAGACATGCTGCCTGTTTTTCTGAGAATGGTGGGTCTTTATCTGTGCTCAGCTGCAGACATGATGCCTGTTTTTATGAGAATGGGGGGTCTCTATCTGTGCTCAGTTGTGGACATGCTGCCTGTTTTTCTGAGAATGGTGGGTCTCTATCTGTGCTCAGCTGAAGACATGCTGCCTGTGAGAATAGTGGAATTCTATCTGTGCTCAGTTGAAGACATGCTGCCTGTGAGAATGGTGGGTCTCTATCTGTGCTCGGCTGAAGACATGCTGCCTGTTCCTCTGAAAATGGTGGGTCTCTATCTGTGCTCAGCTGAGGACATGCTGCCTGTTTTTCTGAGAATGGTGGGTCTTTATCTGTGCTCAGCTGAAGACATGCTGCCTGTTTTTCTAAGAATGGTTGGGCTCTATCTGTGCTCAGCTTTACACATGCTGCCTGTTTTTCTGAGAATGGTGGGTCTATATCTGTGCTCAGTTGTAGACATGCTGCCAGTTTTTCTGAGAATGGTGGGTCTCTATCTGTGCTCAGCTGAAGACATGCTGCCCGTGAGAATGGTGGGTCTCTATCTGTGCTCAGCTGTAGACATGCTGCCTGTTTTTATGAGAATGGTGGGTCTTTATCTGTGCTCACCTGAAGAAATGCTGCCTGTTTTTATGAGAATGGTGGGTTTCTATCTGTGCTCAGCTGTAGACATGCTGCCTGTTTTTCAGAGAATGGTGGGTCTTTATCTGTGCTCAACTGAAGACATGCTGCCTGTTTTTCTGAGAATGGTGGGTCTCTATATGTGCTCAGCTGAAGACATGCTGCCTGTGAGAATGGTGGGTCTCTATCTGTGCTCAGTTGAAGACATGCTGCCTGTTTTTCTGAGAATGGTGGGTCTCTATCTGTGCTCAGTTGAAGACATGCTGCCTGTTTTTCTGAGAATGGTGAGTCTCTATCTGTGCTCAGCTGAAGACATGCTGCCTGTGAGAATGGTGGGTTTCTATCTGTGCTCAGCTGTAAACATGCTGCCTGTTTTTCTGAGAATGGTGGGTCTCTATCTTTGCTCAGTTGAAGATATGCTGCCTGTTTTTCTGGGAATGGTGTGTCTCTATCTGTGCTCAGCTGAAGACATGCTGCCTGTGAGAATTGTGGGTCTCTATCTGTGCTCAGCTGTAGACATGCTGCCTGTTTTTTTCTGAGAATGGTGGGTCTCTATCTGTGCTCAGTTGAAGACATGCTGTCTGTTTTTCTGAGAATGGTGGGTCTCTATCTGTGCTCAATGGCAGACATGCTGCCCATTTTTTCTGAGAATGGTGGGTCTCTATTAGTGCTCAGTTGAAGACATGCTGCCTGTTTTTCTGAAAATGGTGGGTCTCTATCTGTGCTCAGCTAAAGACATGCTGCCTGTTTTTATGAGAATGGTGTGGCTCTATTTGTGCTCAGAAGAAGACATGCTGCATGTTTTTCTGAGAATGGTGGGTCTCTATCTGTGCTCAGCTGAAGACATTCTGCCTGTGAGAATAGTGGAACTCTATCTGTGCTCAGTTGAAGACATGCTGCCTGTGAGAATGGTGGGTCTATATCTGTGGTCGGCTGAAGACATGCTGCCTGTTCTTCTGAGAATGGTGGGTCTCTATCTGTGCTCAGCTGAAGACATGTTGCCTGTTTTTCTGAGAATGGTGGGTCTTTATCTGTGCTCAGCTGAAGACATGCTGCCTGTTTTTTCTGAGAATGGTGGGCCTCTATCTGTGCTCAGCTGTAGACATGCTGCCTGTTTTTCTGAGAATGGTGGGTCTCTATCTGTGCTCAGTTGTAGACATGCTGCCTGTTTCTCTGAGAATGGTGGGTCTCTATCTGTGCTCAGCTGAAGACATGCTGCCTGTGAGAATGGTGGGTCTCTATCTGTGCTCAGCTGTAAACATGCTGCCTGTTTTTCTGAGAACGGTGGGTCTCTATCTGTCCTCAGTTGAAGACATGCTGCCTGTTTTTATGAGAATGGTGGGTCTCTATCTGTGCTCAGCTGAAGACATGGTGCCTGTTTTTATGAGAATGGGGGGTCTCTATTTGTGCTCAGTTGAAGACATGCTGCCTGTTTTTATGAGAATGGTGGGTCTTTATCTGTGCTCACCTGAAGACATGCTGCCTGTTTTTATGAGAATGGTGGGTCTCTATCTTTGCTCAGCTGAAGACATGCTGCATGTTTTTATGAGAATGGTGGGTTTGTATCTGTGCTCAGCTGAAGGCATGTTGCCTGTGAGAAAGGTGGGTCTCTATCTGTGCTCAGCTGTAGACATGCTGCCTGTTTTTATGAGAAGGGTGGTCTCTATCTGTGCTCGGCTGAAGACATGCTGCCTGTTTATCTGAGAATGGCGAGTCTCTATCTGTGCTCAGCTGAAGACATGCTGCCTGTAAGAATGGTGGGTCTCTAGCTGTGCTCAGTTGAAGACATGCTGCCTGTTTTTCTGAGAATGGTGGGTCTCTATCTGTGCTCAGTGGTAGACATGCTGCCTGTTTTTCTGAGAATGGTGGGTCTCTATCTGTGCTCAGTTGAAGACATGCTGCCAGTTTTTCTGAGAATGGTGGGTCTCTATCTGTTCTCAGCTAAAGACATGCTGTCTGTTTTTATGAGAATTGTGGGGCTCTATTTTTGCTCAGCTGAAGACATGCTGCCTGTTTTTATGAGAATGGTGGGTCTGTCTCTGTGCTCAGCTGAAGACATGCTGCCTGTGAGAATGGTGGAAATCTATCTGTGCTCAGTTGAAGACATGTTGCCTGTAAGAATGATGGGTCTTTATCTGTGCTCAGCTGAAGACATGCTGCCTGTTTTTCTGAGAATGGTGGGTCTCTATCTGTGCTCAGCTGTAGACATGCTGCCTGTTTTTCTGAGAACGGTGGCTCTCTATCTGTCCTCAGTTGAAGACAAGCTGCCTGTTTTTATGAGAATGGTGGGTCTCTTTCTGTGCTCAGCTGAAGACATGATGCCTGTTTTTATGAGAATGGCGGGTCTCTATTTGTGCTAAAGTTGAAGACATGCTGCCTGTTTTTATGAGAATGGGGGGCCTCTGTCTGTGCTCAGCTGAAGACATGCTGCCTGTTTTTATGAGAATGGTGGGTCTCTATCTGTGGTCAGTTAAAGACATGCTGCCTGTTTTTATGAGAATGATGGGTCTCTATCTGTGCTCAGCTGTAGACATGCTGCCTGTTTTACTGAGAATGGTGGGTCTCTTTCTGTGCTCAGTTGTAGACATGCTGTCCGTTTTTCTGAGAATGGTTGGTCTCTATCTGTGCTCAGCAGATGACATGCTGCCTGTGAGAATGGTGGGTCTCTATCTGTGCTCAGTTGTAGACATGCTGCCTGTTTTTATGAGAATGGGGTGGCCGCTGTCTGTGCTCAGCTGAAGACATGCTGCCTGTTTTTATGAGAATGGTGGGGCTATATTTGTGCTCAGCTGAAGACATGCTGCCTGTTTTTCTGAGAATGGTGGGTCTTTATCTGTGCTCAGCTGAAGACATGATGCCTGTTTTTATGAGAATGGGGGGTCTCTATCTGTGCTACGTTGTAGACATGCTGCCTGTTTTTCTGAGAATGGTGGGTCTCTATCTGTGCTCAGCTGAAGACATGCTGCCTGTGAGAATAGTGGAATTCTATCTGTGCTCAGTTGAAGACATGCTGCCTGTGAGAATGGTGGGTCTCTATCTGTGCTCGGCTGAAGACATGCTGCCTGTTCCTCTGAAAATGGTGGGTCTCTATCTGTGCTCAGCTGAAGACATGCTGCCTGTGAGAATGGTGGGTCTCTATCTGTGCTCAGCTGTAGACATGCTGCCTGTTTTTATGAGAATGGTGGGTCTTTATCTGTGCTCACCTGAAGAAATGCTGCCTGTTTTTATGAGAATGGTGGGTTTCTTTCTGTGCTCAGCTGTAGACATGCTGCCTGTTTTTCAGAGAATGGTGGGTCTTTATCTGTGCTCAACTGAAGACATGCTGCCTGTTTTTCTGAGAATGGTGGGTCTCTATATGTGCTCAGCTGAAGACATGCTGCCTGTGAGAATGGTGGGTCTCTATCTGTGCTCAGTTGAAGACATGCTGCCTGTTTTTCTGAGAATGGTGTGTCTCTATCTGTGCTCAGTTGAAGACATGCTGCCTGTTTTTCTGAGAATGGTGAGTCTCTATCTGTGCTCAGTTGAAGACATGCTGCCTGTTTTTCTGAGAATGGTGAGTCTCTATCTGTGCTCAGTTGAAGACATGCTGCCTGTTTTTCTGAGAATGGTGTGTCTCTATCTGTGCTCAGCTGAAGACATGCTGCCTGGGAGAATTGTGGGTCTCTATCTGTGCTCAGCTGTAGACATGCTGCCTGTTTTTTTCTGAGAATGGTGGGTCTCTATCTGTGCTCAGTTGAAGACATGCTGCCTGTTTTTCTGAGAATGGTGGGTCTCTATCTGTGCTCAATGGCAGACATGCTGCCTGTTTTTCTGAGAATGGTGGGTCTCTATTAGTGCTCAGTTCAAGACATGCTGCCTGTTTTTCTGAAAATGGTGGGTCTCTATCTGTGCTCAGCTAAAGACATGCTGCCTGTTTTTATGAGAATGGTGTGGCTCTATTTGTGCTCAGCTGAAGACATGCTGCGTGTTTTTCTGAGAATGGTAGGTCTCTATCTGTGCTCAGCTGAATACATTCTGCCTGTGAGAATAGTGGAACTCTATCTGTGCTCAGTTGAAGACATGCTGCCTGTGAGAATGGTGGGTCTATATCTGTGGTCGGCTGAAGACATGCTGCCTGTTCTTCTGAGAATGGTGGGTCTCTATCTGTGCTCAGCTGAAGACATGTTGCCTGTTTTTCTGAGAATGGTGGGCCTCTATCTGTGCTCAGCTGTAGACATGCTGCCTGTTTTTCTGAGAATGGTGGGTCTCTATCTGTGCTCAGTTGTAGACATGCTGCCTGTTTTTCTGAGAATGTTGGGTCTCTATCTGTGCTCAGCTGAAGACATGCTGCCTGTGAGAATGGTGGTTCTCTATCTGTGCTCAGCTGTAAACATGCTGCCTGTTTTTCTGAGAACGGTGGATCTCTATCTGTCCTCAGTTGATGACATGCTGCCTGTTTTTATGAGAATGGTGGGTCTCTATCTGTGCTCAGCTGAAGACATGGTGCCTGTTTTTATGAGAATGGGGGGTCTCTATTTGTGCTCAGTTGAAGACATGCTGCCTGTTTTTATGAGAATGGTGGGTCTTTATCTGTGCTCACCTGCAGACGTGCTGCCTGTTTTTATGAGAATGGTGGGTCTTTATCTGTGCTCACCTGAAGACATGCTGCCTGTTTTTATGAGAATGATGGGGCTCTATTTGTGCTCAGCTGAAGACATGCTGTCTGTTTTTCTGAGAATGGTGGGTCTCTATCTGTGCTCAGCTGAAGACATGCTGCCTGTGAGAATGGTGGAACTCTATCTGTGCTCAGCTAAAGACAAGCTGCCTGTTTTTATGAGAATGGTGGGGCTCTATTTGTTCTCAGCTGAAGACATGCTGCCTGTTTTTCTGAGAATGGTGGGTCTCTATCTGTGCTCAGCTGAAGACATGCTGTCTGTGAGAATGGTGGAACTCTATCGGTGCTCAGTTGAAGACATGCTGCCTGTTCTTCTGAGAATGGTGGGTCTCTAACTGTGCTCAGCTAAAGAGATGCTGCCTGTTTTTCTGAGAATGGTGGGTCTTTATCTGTGCTCAGCTGATGACATGCTGCCTGTTTTTCTGAGAATGGTGGGTCTATGTCTGTGCTCAGCTGTAGACATGCTGCCTGTTTTTCTGATAATGGTGGGTCTCTATCTGTGCACAGCTGAAGACATGCTGCCTGTGAGAATGGTGGGTCTCTATCTGTGCTCAGCTGTAGACATGCTGCATGTTTTTCTGAGAACTGTGGGTCTCTATCTGTCATAAGTTGAAGACATGCTGCCTGTTTTTCTGAGAATGGTGGGTTTCTATCTCTGCTCAGAGGCAGACATGCTGCCTGTTTTTCTGAGAATGGTGGGTCTCTGTGCTCAGCTGAAGACAGGCTGACAGTTTTTATGAGAATGGTGGGGTTCTAGCTGTGCTCAGCTGAAGACATGCTGCCTGTTTTTTTCTGAGAATGGTGGGTCTCTATCTGTGCTCAGTTGAAGACATGCTGTCTGTTTTTCTGAGAATGGTGGGTCTCTATCTGTGCTCAATGGCAGACATGCTGCCGGTTTTTCTGAGAATGGTGGGTCTCTATTAGTGCTCAGTTGAAGACATGCTGCCTGTTTTTCTGAAAATGGTGGGTCTCTATCTGTGCTCAGCTAAAGACATGCTGCCTGTTTTTATGAGAATGGTGTGGCTCTATTTGTGCTCAGAAGAAGACATGCTGCATGTTTTTCTGAGAATGGTGGGTCTCTATCTGTGCTCAGCTGAAGACATTCTGCCTGTGAGAATAGTGGAACTCTATCTGTGCTCAGTTGAAGACATGCTGCCTGTGAGAATGGTGGGTCTATATCTGTGGTCGGCTGAAGACATGCTGCCTGTTCTTCTGAGAATGGTGGGTCTCTATCTGTGCTCAGCTGAAGACATGTTGCCTGTTTTTCTGAGAATGGTGGGTCTTTATCTGTGCTCAGCTGAAGACATGCTGCCTGTTTTTCTGAGAATGGTGGGCCTCTATCTGTGCTCAGCTGTAGACATGCTGCCTGTTTTTCTGAGAATGGTGGGTCTCTATCTGTGCTCAGTTGTAGACATGCTGCCTGTTTCTCTGAGAATGGTGGGTCTCTATCTGTGCTCAGCTGAAGACATGCTGCCTGTGAGAATGGTGGGTCTCTATCTGTGCTCAGCTGTAAACATGCTGCCTGTTTTTCTGAGAACGGTGGGTCTCTATCTGTCCTCAGTTGAAGACATGCTGCCTGTTTTTATGAGAATGGTGGGTCTCTATCTGTGCTCAGCTGAATACATTCTGCCTGTGAGAATAGTGGAACTCTATCTGTGCTCAGTTGAAGACATGCTGCCTGTGAGAATGGTGGGTCTATATCTGTGGTCGGCTGAAGACATGCTGCCTGTTCTTCTGAGAATGGTGGGTCTCTATCTGTGCTCAGCTGAAGACATGTTGCCTGTTTTTCTGAGAATGGTGGGCCTCTATCTGTGCTCAGCTGTAGACATGCTGCCTGTTTTTCTGAGAATGGTGGGTCTCTATCTGTGCTCAGTTGTAGACATGCTGCCTGTTTTTCTGAGAATGTTGGGTCTCTATCTGTGCTCAGCTGAAGACATGCTGCCTGTGAGAATGGTGGTTCTCTATCTGTGCTCAGCTGTAAACATGCTGCCTGTTTTTCTGAGAACGGTGGGTCTCTATCTGTCCTCAGTTGATGACATGCTGCCTGTTTTTATGAGAATGGTGGGTCTCTATCTGTGCTCAGCTGAAGACATGGTGCCTGTTTTTATGAGAATGGGGGGTCTCTATTTGTGCTCAGTTGAAGACATGCTGCCTGTTTTTATGAGAATGGTGGGTCTTTATCTGTGCTCACCTGCAGACGTGCTGCCTGTTTTTATGAGAATGGTGGGTCTTTATCTGTGCTCACCTGAAGACATGCTGCCTGTTTTTATGAGAATGATGGGGCTCTATTTGTGCTCAGCTGAAGACATGCTGTCTGTTTTTCTGAGAATGGTGGGTCTCTATCTGTGCTCAGCTGAAGACATGCTGCCTGTGAGAATGGTGGAACTCTATCTGTGCTCAGCTAAAGACAAGCTGCCTGTTTTTATGAGAATGGTGGGGCTCTATTTGTTCTCAGCTGAAGACATGCTGCCTGTTTTTCTGAGAATGGTGGGTCTCTATCTGTGCTCAGCTGAAGACATGCTGTCTGTGAGAATGGTGGAACTCTATCGGTGCTCAGTTGAAGACATGCTGCCTGTTCTTCTGAGAATGGTGGGTCTCTAACTGTGCTCAGCTAAAGAGATGCTGCCTGTTTTTCTGAGAATGGTGGGTCTTTATCTGTGCTCAGCTGATGACATGCTGCCTGTTTTTCTGAGAATGGTGGGTCTATGTCTGTGCTCAGCTGTAGACATGCTGCCTGTTTTTCTGATAATGGTGGGTCTCTATCTGTGCACAGCTGAAGACATGCTGCCTGTGAGAATGGTGGGTCTCTATCTGTGCTCAGCTGTAGACATGCTGCATGTTTTTCTGAGAACTGTGGGTCTCTATCTGTCATAAGTTGAAGACATGCTGCCTGTTTTTCTGAGAATGGTGGGTTTCTATCTCTGCTCAGTGGCAGACATGCTGCCTGTTTTTCTGAGAATGGTGGGTCTCTGTGCTCAGCTGAAGACAGGCTGACAGTTTTTATGAGAATGGTGGGGTTCTAGCTGTGCTCAGCTGAAGACATGCTGCCTGTTTTTTTCTGAGAATGGTGGGTCTCTATCTGTGCTCAGTTGAAGACATGCTGTCTGTTTTTCTGAGAATGGTGGGTCTCTATCTGTGCTCAATGGCAGACATGCTGCCGGTTTTTCTGAGAATGGTGGGTCTCTATTAGTGCTCAGTTGAAGACATGCTGCCTGTTTTTCTGAAAATGGTGGGTCTCTATCTGTGCTCAGCTAAAGACATGCTGCCTGTTTTTATGAGAATGGTGTGGCTCTATTTGTGCTCAGAAGAAGACATGCTGCATGTTTTTCTGAGAATGGTGGGTCTCTATCTGTGCTCAGCTGAAGACATTCTGCCTGTGAGAATAGTGGAACTCTATCTGTGCTCAGTTGAAGACATGCTGCCTGTGAGAATGGTGGGTCTATATCTGTGGTCGGCTGAAGACATGCTGCCTGTTCTTCTGAGAATGGTGGGTCTCTATCTGTGCTCAGCTGAAGACATGTTGCCTGTTTTTCTGAGAATGGTGGGTCTTTATCTGTGCTCAGCTGAAGACATGCTGCCTGTTTTTCTGAGAATGGTGGGCCTCTATCTGTGCTCAGCTGTAGACATGCTGCCTGTTTTTCTGAGAATGGTGGGTCTCTATCTGTGCTCAGTTGTAGACATGCTGCCTGTTTCTCTGAGAATGGTGGGTCTCTATCTGTGCTCAGCTGAAGACATGCTGCCTGTGAGAATGGTGGGTCTCTATCTGTGCTCAGCTGTAAACATGCTGCCTGTTTTTCTGAGAACGGTGGGTCTCTATCTGTCCTCAGTTGAAGACATGCTGCCTGTTTTTATGAGAATGGTGGGTCTCTATCTGTGCTCAGCTGAAGACATGGTGCCTGTTTTTATGAGAATGGGGGGTCTCTATTTGTGCTCAGTTGAAGACATGCTGCCTGTTTTTATGAGAATGGTGGGTCTTTATCTGTGCTCACCTGAAGACATGCTGCCTGTTTTTATGAGAATGGTGGGTCTCTATCTTTGCTCAGCTGAAGACATGCTGCATGTTGTTATGAGAATGGTGGGTTTGTATCTGTGCTCAGCTGAAGGCATGTTGCCTGTGAGAAAGGTGGGTCTCTATCTGTGCTCAGCTGTAGACATGCTGCCTGTTTTTATGAGAAGGGTGGTCTCTATCTGTGCTCGGCTGAAGACATGCTGCCTGTTTTTCTGAGAATGGCGAGTCTCTATCTGTGCTCAGCTGAAGACATGCTGCCTGTAAGAATGGTGGGTCTCTAGCTGTGCTCAGTTGAAGACATGCTGCCTGTTTTTCTGAGAATGGTGGGTCTCTATCTGTGCTCAGTGGTAGACATGCTGCCTGTTTTTCTGAGAATGGTGGGTCTCTATCTGTGCTCAGTTGAAGACATGCTGCCAGTTTTTCTGAGAATGGTGGGTCTCTATCTGTTCTCAGCTAAAGACATGCTGTCTGTTTTTATGAGAATTGTGGGGCTCTATTTTTGCTCAGCTGAAGACATGCTGCCTGTTTTTCTGAGAATGGTGGGTCTGTATCTGTGCTCAGCTGAAGACATGCTGCCTGTGAGAATGGTGGAAATCTATCTGTGCTCAGTTGAAGACATGTTGCCTGTAAGAATGATGGGTCTTTATCTGTGCTCAGCTGAAGACATGCTGCCTGTTTTTCTGAGAATGGTGGGTCTCTATCTGTGCTCAGCTGTAGACATGCTGCCTGTTTTTCTGAGAACGGTGGGTCTCTATCTGTCCTCAGTTGAAGACAAGCTGCCTGTTTTTATGAGAATGGTGGGTCTCTTTCTGTGATCAGCTGAAGACATGATGCCTGTTTTTATGAGAATGGCGGGTCTCTATTTGTGCTAAAGTTGAAGACATGCTGCCTGTTTTTATGAGAATGGGGGGCCTCTGTCTGTGCTCAGCTGAAGACATGCTGCCTGTTTTTATGAGAATGGTGGGTCTCTATCTGTGGTCAGTTAAAGACATGCTGCCTGTTTTTATGAGAATGATGGGTCTCTATCTGTGCTCAGCTGTAGACATGCTGCCTGTTTTTCTGAGAATGGTGGGTCTCTTTCTGTGCTCAGTTGTAGACATGCTGTCCGTTTTTCTGAGAATGGTTGGTCTCTATCTGTGCTCAGCAGATGACATGCTGCCTGTGAGAATGGTGGGTCTCTATCTGTGCTCAGTTGTAGACATGCTGCTTGTTTTTATGAGAATGGGGTGGCCGCTGTCTGTGCTCAGCTGAAGACATGCTGCCTGTTTTTATGAGAATGGTGGGGCTATATTTGTGCTCAGCTGAAGACATGCTGCCTGTTTTTCTGAGAATGGTGGGTCTTTATCTGTGCTCAGCTGAAGACATGATGCCTGTTTTTATGAGAATGGGGGGTCTCTATCTGTGCTACGTTGTAGACATGCTGCCTGTTTTTCTGAGAATGGTGGGTCTCTATCTGTGCTCAGCTGAAGACATCCTGCCTGTGAAAATAGTGGAATTCTATCTGTGCTCAGTTGAAGACATGCTGCCTGTGAGAATGGTGGGTCTCTATCTGTGCTCGGCTGAAGACATGCTGCCTGTTCCTCTGAAAATGGTGGGTCTCTATCTGTGCTCAGCTGAGGACATGCTGCCTGTTTTTCTGAGAATGGTGGGTCTTCATCTGTGCTCAGCTGAAGACATGCTGCCTGTTTTTCTAAGAATGGTTGGGCTCTATCTGTGCTCAGCTTTACACATGCTGCCTGTTTTTCTGAGAATGGTGGGTCTATATCTGTGCTCAGTTGTAGACATGCTGCCTGTTTTTCTGAGAATGGTGGGTCTCTATCTGTGCTCAGCTGAAGACATGCTGCCTGTGAGAATGGTGGGTCTCTATCTGTGCTCAGCTGTAGACATGCTGCCTGTTTTTATGAGAATGGTGGGTCTTTATCTGTGCTCACCTGAAGAAATGCTGCCTGTTTTTATGAGAATGGTGGGTTTCTATCTGTGCTCAGCTGTAGACATGCTGCCTGTTTTTCAGAGAATGGTGGGTCTTTATCTGTGCTCAACTGAAGACATGCTGCCTGTTTTTCTGAGAATGGTGGGTCTCTATATGTGCTCAGCTGAAGACATGCTGCCTGTGAGAATGGTGGGTCTCTATCTGTGCTCAGTTGAAGACATGCTGCCTGTTTTTCTGAGAATGGTGTGTCTCTATCTGTGCTCAGTTGAAGACATGCTGCCTGTTTTTCTGAGAATGGTGAGTCTCTATCTGTGCTCAGCTGAAGACATGCTGCCTGTGAGAATGGTGGGTTTCTATCTGTGCTCAGCTGTAAACATGCTGCCTGTTTTTCTGAGAATGGTGGGTCTCTCTCTTTGCTCAGTTGAAGATATGCTGCCTGTTTTTCTGGGAATGGTGTGTCTCTATCTGTGCTCAGCTGAAGACATGCTGCCTGGGAGAATTGTGGGTCTCTATCTGTGCTCAGATGTAGACATGCTGCCTGTTTTTTTCTGAGAATGGTGGGTCTCTATCTGTGCTCAGTTGAAGACATGCTGCCTGTTTTTCTGAGAATGGTGGGTCTCTATCTGTGCTCAATGGCATACATGCTGCCTGTTTTTCTGAGAATGGTGGGTCTCTATTAGTGCTCAGTTCAAGACATGCTGCCTGTTTTTCTGAAAATGGTGGGTCTCTATCTGTGCTCAGCTAAAGACATGCTGCCTGTTTTTATGAGAATGGTGTGGCTCTATTTGTGCTCAGCTGAAGACATGCTGCGTGTTTTTCTGAGAATGGTGGGTCTCTATCTGTGCTCAGCTGAAGACATTCTGCCTGTGAGAATAGTGGAACTCTATCTGTGCTCAGTTGAAGACATGCTGCCTGTGAGAATGGTGGGTCTATATCTGTGGTCGGCTGAAGACATGCTGCCTGTTCTTCTGAGAATGGTGGGTCTCTATCTGTGCTCAGCTGAAGACATGCTGCCTGTGAGAATGGTGGTTCTCTATCTGTGCTCAGCTGTAAACATGCTGCCTGTTTTTCTGAGAACGGTGGGTCTCTATCTGTCCTCAGTTGAAGACATGCTGCCTGTTTTTCTGAGAATGGTGGGTCTCTATCTGTGCTCAGTTGTAGACATGCTGCCTGTTTTTCTGAGAATGGTGGGTCTCTATCTGTGCTCAGCTGAAGACATGCTGCCTGTGAGAATGGTGGTTCTCTATCTGTGCTCAGCTGTAAACATGCTGCCTGTTTTTCTGAGAACTGTGGGTCTCTATCTGTCATAAGTTGAAGACATGCTGCCTGTTTTTCTGAGAATGGTGGGTTTCTATCTCTGCTCAGAGGCAGACATGCTGCCTGTTTTTCTGAGAATGGTGGGTCTCTGTGCTCAGCTGAAGACAGGCTGACAGTTTTTATGAGAATGGTGGGGTTCTAGCTGTGCTCAGCTGAAGACATGCTGCCTGTTTTTTTCTGAGAATGGTGGGTCTCTATCTGTGCTCAGTTGAAGACATGCTGTCTGTTTTTCTGAGAATGGTGGGTCTCTATCTGTGCTCAATGGCAGACATGCTGCCGGTTTTTCTGAGAATGGTGGGTCTCTATTAGTGCTCAGTTGAAGACATGCTGCCTGTTTTTCTGAAAATGGTGGGTCTCTATCTGTGCTCAGCTAAAGACATGCTGCCTGTTTTTATGAGAATGGTGTGGCTCTATTTGTGCTCAGAAGAAGACATGCTGCATGTTTTTCTGAGAATGGTGGGTCTCTATCTGTGCTCAGCTGAAGACATTCTGCCTGTGAGAATAGTGGAACTCTATCTGTGCTCAGTTGAAGACATGCTGCCTGTGAGAATGGTGGGTCTATATCTGTGGTCGGCTGAAGACATGCTGCCTGTTCTTCTGAGAATGGTGGGTCTCTATCTGTGCTCAGCTGAAGACATGTTGCCTGTTTTTCTGAGAATGGTGGGTCTTTATCTGTGCTCAGCTGAAGACATGCTGCCTGTTTTTCTGAGAATGGTGGGCCTCTATCTGTGCTCAGCTGTAGACATGCTGCCTGTTTTTCTGAGAATGGTGGGTCTCTATCTGTGCTCAGTTGTAGACATGCTGCCTGTTTCTCTGAGAATGGTGGGTCTCTATCTGTGCTCAGCTGAAGACATGCTGCCTGTGAGAATGGTGGGTCTCTATCTGTGCTCAGCTGTAAACATGCTGCCTGTTTTTCTGAGAACGGTGGGTCTCTATCTGTCCTCAGTTGAAGACATGCTGCCTGTTTTTATGAGAATGGTGGGTCTCTATCTGTGCTCAGCTGAATACATTCTGCCTGTGAGAATAGTGGAACTCTATCTGTGCTCAGTTGAAGACATGCTGCCTGTGAGAATGGTGGGTCTATATCTGTGGTCGGCTGAAGACATGCTGCCTGTTCTTCTGAGAATGGTGGGTCTCTATCTGTGCTCAGCTGAAGACATGTTGCCTGTTTTTCTGAGAATGGTGGGCCTCTATCTGTGCTCAGCTGTAGACATGCTGCCTGTTTTTCTGAGAATGGTGGGTCTCTATCTGTGCTCAGTTGTAGACATGCTGCCTGTTTTTCTGAGAATGTTGGGTCTCTATCTGTGCTCAGCTGAAGACATGCTGCCTGTGAGAATGGTGGTTCTCTATCTGTGCTCAGCTGTAAACATGCTGCCTGTTTTTCTGAGAACGGTGGGTCTCTATCTGTCCTCAGTTGATGACATGCTGCCTGTTTTTATGAGAATGGTGGGTCTCTATCTGTGCTCAGCTGAAGACATGGTGCCTGTTTTTATGAGAATGGGGGGTCTCTATTTGTGCTCAGTTGAAGACATGCTGCCTGTTTTTATGAGAATGGTGGGTCTTTATCTGTGCTCACCTGCAGACGTGCTGCCTGTTTTTATGAGAATGGTGGGTCTTTATCTGTGCTCACCTGAAGACATGCTGCCTGTTTTTATGAGAATGATGGGGCTCTATTTGTGCTCAGCTGAAGACATGCTGTCTGTTTTTCTGAGAATGGTGGGTCTCTATCTGTGCTCAGCTGAAGACATGCTGCCTGTGAGAATGGTGGAACTCTATCTGTGCTCAGCTAAAGACAAGCTGCCTGTTTTTATGAGAATGGTGGGGCTCTATTTGTTCTCAGCTGAAGACATGCTGCCTGTTTTTCTGAGAATGGTGGGTCTCTATCTGTGCTCAGCTGAAGACATGCTGTCTGTGAGAATGGTGGAACTCTATCGGTGCTCAGTTGAAGACATGCTGCCTGTTCTTCTGAGAATGGTGGGTCTCTAACTGTGCTCAGCTAAAGAGATGCTGCCTGTTTTTCTGAGAATGGTGGGTCTTTATCTGTGCTCAGCTGATGACATGCTGCCTGTTTTTCTGAGAATGGTGGGTCTATGTCTGTGCTCAGCTGTAGACATGCTGCCTGTTTTTCTGATAATGGTGGGTCTCTATCTGTGCACAGCTGAAGACATGCTGCCTGTGAGAATGGTGGGTCTCTATCTGTGCTCAGCTGTAGACATGCTGCATGTTTTTCTGAGAACTGTGGGTCTCTATCTGTCATAAGTTGAAGACATGCTGCCTGTTTTTCTGAGAATGGTGGGTTTCTATCTCTGCTCAGTGGCAGACATGCTGCCTGTTTTTCTGAGAATGGTGGGTCTCTGTGCTCAGCTGAAGACAGGCTGACAGTTTTTATGAGAATGGTGGGGTTCTAGCTGTGCTCAGCTGAAGACATGCTGCCTGTTTTTTTCTGAGAATGGTGGGTCTCTATCTGTGCTCAGTTGAAGACATGCTGTCTGTTTTTCTGAGAATGGTGGGTCTCTATCTGTGCTCAATGGCAGACATGCTGCCGGTTTTTCTGAGAATGGTGGGTCTCTATTAGTGCTCAGTTGAAGACATGCTGCCTGTTTTTCTGAAAATGGTGGGTCTCTATCTGTGCTCAGCTAAAGACATGCTGCCTGTTTTTATGAGAATGGTGTGGCTCTATTTGTGCTCAGAAGAAGACATGCTGCATGTTTTTCTGAGAATGGTGGGTCTCTATCTGTGCTCAGCTGAAGACATTCTGCCTGTGAGAATAGTGGAACTCTATCTGTGCTCAGTTGAAGACATGCTGCCTGTGAGAATGGTGGGTCTATATCTGTGGTCGGCTGAAGACATGCTGCCTGTTCTTCTGAGAATGGTGGGTCTCTATCTGTGCTCAGCTGAAGACATGTTGCCTGTTTTTCTGAGAATGGTGGGTCTTTATCTGTGCTCAGCTGAAGACATGCTGCCTGTTTTTCTGAGAATGGTGGGCCTCTATCTGTGCTCAGCTGTAGACATGCTGCCTGTTTTTCTGAGAATGGTGGGTCTCTATCTGTGCTCAGTTGTAGACATGCTGCCTGTTTCTCTGAGAATGGTGGGTCTCTATCTGTGCTCAGCTGAAGACATGCTGCCTGTGAGAATGGTGGGTCTCTATCTGTGCTCAGCTGTAAACATGCTGCCTGTTTTTCTGAGAACGGTGGGTCTCTATCTGTCCTCAGTTGAAGACATGCTGCCTGTTTTTATGAGAATGGTGGGTCTCTATCTGTGCTCAGCTGAAGACATGGTGCCTGTTTTTATGAGAATGGGGGGTCTCTATTTGTGCTCAGTTGAAGACATGCTGCCTGTTTTTATGAGAATGGTGGGTCTTTATCTGTGCTCACCTGAAGACATGCTGCCTGTTTTTATGAGAATGGTGGGTCTCTATCTTTGCTCAGCTGAAGACATGCTGCATGTTGTTATGAGAATGGTGGGTTTGTATCTGTGCTCAGCTGAAGGCATGTTGCCTGTGAGAAAGGTGGGTCTCTATCTGTGCTCAGCTGTAGACATGCTGCCTGTTTTTATGAGAAGGGTGGTCTCTATCTGTGCTCGGCTGAAGACATGCTGCCTGTTTTTCTGAGAATGGCGAGTCTCTATCTGTGCTCAGCTGAAGACATGCTGCCTGTAAGAATGGTGGGTCTCTAGCTGTGCTCAGTTGAAGACATGCTGCCTGTTTTTCTGAGAATGGTGGGTCTCTATCTGTGCTCAGTGGTAGACATGCTGCCTGTTTTTCTGAGAATGGTGGGTCTCTATCTGTGCTCAGTTGAAGACATGCTGCCAGTTTTTCTGAGAATGGTGGGTCTCTATCTGTTCTCAGCTAAAGACATGCTGTCTGTTTTTATGAGAATTGTGGGGCTCTATTTTTGCTCAGCTGAAGACATGCTGCCTGTTTTTCTGAGAATGGTGGGTCTGTATCTGTGCTCAGCTGAAGACATGCTGCCTGTGAGAATGGTGGAAATCTATCTGTGCTCAGTTGAAGACATGTTGCCTGTAAGAATGATGGGTCTTTATCTGTGCTCAGCTGAAGACATGCTGCCTGTTTTTCTGAGAATGGTGGGTCTCTATCTGTGCTCAGCTGTAGACATGCTGCCTGTTTTTCTGAGAACGGTGGGTCTCTATCTGTCCTCAGTTGAAGACAAGCTGCCTGTTTTTATGAGAATGGTGGGTCTCTTTCTGTGATCAGCTGAAGACATGATGCCTGTTTTTATGAGAATGGCGGGTCTCTATTTGTGCTAAAGTTGAAGACATGCTGCCTGTTTTTATGAGAATGGGGGGCCTCTGTCTGTGCTCAGCTGAAGACATGCTGCCTGTTTTTATGAGAATGGTGGGTCTCTATCTGTGGTCAGTTAAAGACATGCTGCCTGTTTTTATGAGAATGATGGGTCTCTATCTGTGCTCAGCTGTAGACATGCTGCCTGTTTTTCTGAGAATGGTGGGTCTCTTTCTGTGCTCAGTTGTAGACATGCTGTCCGTTTTTCTGAGAATGGTTGGTCTCTATCTGTGCTCAGCAGATGACATGCTGCCTGTGAGAATGGTGGGTCTCTATCTGTGCTCAGTTGTAGACATGCTGCTTGTTTTTATGAGAATGGGGTGGCCGCTGTCTGTGCTCAGCTGAAGACATGCTGCCTGTTTTTATGAGAATGGTGGGGCTATATTTGTGCTCAGCTGAAGACATGCTGCCTGTTTTTCTGAGAATGGTGGGTCTTTATCTGTGCTCAGCTGAAGACATGATGCCTGTTTTTATGAGAATGGGGGGACTCTATCTGTGCTACGTTGTAGACATGCTGCCTGTTTTTCTGAGAATGGTGGGTCTCTATCTGTGCTCAGCTGAAGACATCCTGCCTGTGAAAATAGTGGAATTCTATCTGTGCTCAGTTGAAGACATGCTGCCTGTGAGAATGGTGGGTCTCTATCTGTGCTCGGCTGAAGACATGCTGCCTGTTCCTCTGAAAATGGTGGGTCTCTATCTGTGCTCAGCTGAGGACATGCTGCCTGTTTTTCTGAGAATGGTGGGTCTTCATCTGTGCTCAGCTGAAGACATGCTGCCTGTTTTTCTAAGAATGGTTGGGCTCTATCTGTGCTCAGCTTTACACATGCTGCCTGTTTTTCTGAGAATGGTGGGTCTATATCTGTGCTCAGTTGTAGACATGCTGCCTGTTTTTCTGAGAATGGTGGGTCTCTATCTGTGCTCAGCTGAAGACATGCTGCCTGTGAGAATGGTGGGTCTCTATCTGTGCTCAGCTGTAGACATGCTGCCTGTTTTTATGAGAATGGTGGGTCTTTATCTGTGCTCACCTGAAGAAATGCTGCCTGTTTTTATGAGAATGGTGGGTTTCTATCTGTGCTCAGCTGTAGACATGCTGCCTGTTTTTCAGAGAATGGTGGGTCTTTATCTGTGCTCAACTGAAGACATGCTGCCTGTTTTTCTGAGAATGGTGGGTCTCTATATGTGCTCAGCTGAAGACATGCTGCCTGTGAGAATGGTGGGTCTCTATCTGTGCTCAGTTGAAGACATGCTGCCTGTTTTTCTGAGAATGGTGTGTCTCTATCTGTGCTCAGTTGAAGACATGCTGCCTGTTTTTCTGAGAATGGTGAGTCTCTATCTGTGCTCAGCTGAAGACATGCTGCCTGTGAGAATGGTGGGTTTCTATCTGTGCTCAGCTGTAAACATGCTGCCTGTTTTTCTGAGAATGGTGGGTCTCTCTCTTTGCTCAGTTGAAGATATGCTGCCTGTTTTTCTGGGAATGGTGTGTCTCTATCTGTGCTCAGCTGAAGACATGCTGCCTGGGAGAATTGTGGGTCTCTATCTGTGCTCAGATGTAGACATGCTGCCTGTTTTTTTCTGAGAATGGTGGGTCTCTATCTGTGCTCAGTTGAAGACATGCTGCCTGTTTTTCTGAGAATGGTGGGTCTCTATCTGTGCTCAATGGCATACATGCTGCCTGTTTTTCTGAGAATGGTGGGTCTCTATTAGTGCTCAGTTCAAGACATGCTGCCTGTTTTTCTGAAAATGGTGGGTCTCTATCTGTGCTCAGCTAAAGACATGCTGCCTGTTTTTATGAGAATGGTG
Organism: Lissotriton vulgaris; assembly: GCF_964263255.1. Taxonomy (NCBI): domain Eukaryota; kingdom Metazoa; phylum Chordata; class Amphibia; order Caudata; family Salamandridae; genus Lissotriton; species Lissotriton vulgaris. The sequence goes on along the minus strand of NC_141700.1, from coordinate 479,162,410 downwards.
TGGCTCTATTTGTGCTCAGCTGAAGACATGCTGCGTGTTTTTCTGAGAATGGTGGGTCTCTATCTGTGCTCAGCTGAAGACATTCTGCCTGTGAGAATAGTGGAACTCTATCTGTGCTCAGTTGAAGACATGCTGCCTGTGAGAATGGTGGGTCTATATCTGTGGTCGGCTGAAGACATGCTGCCTGTTCTTCTGAGAATGGTGGGTCTCTATCTGTGCTCAGCTGAAGACATGCTGCCTGTGAGAATGGTGGTTCTCTATCTGTGCTCAGCTGTAAACATGCTGCCTGTTTTTCTGAGAACGGTGGGTCTCTATCTGTCCTCAGTTGAAGACATGCTGCCTGTTTTTCTGAGAATGGTGGGTCTCTATCTGTGCTCAGTTGTAGACATGCTGCCTGTTTTTCTGAGAATGGTGGGTCTCTATCTGTGCTCAGCTGAAGACATGCTGCCTGTGAGAATGGTGGTTCTCTATCTGTGCTCAGCTGTAAACATGCTGCCTGTTTTTCTGAGAACGGTGGGTCTCTATCTGTCCTCAGTTGAAGACATGCTGCCTGTTTTTATGAGAATGGTGGGTCTCTATCTGTGCTCAGCTGAAGACATGGTGCCTGTTTTTATGAGAATGGGGGGTCTCTATTTGTGCTCAGTTGAAGACATGCTGCCTGTTTTTATGAGAATGGTGGGTCTTTATCTGTGCTCACCTGCAGACATGCTGCCTGTTTTTATGAGAATGGTGGGTCTTTATCTGTGCTCACCTGAAGACATGCTGCCTGTTTTTATGAGAATGATGGGGCTCTATTTGTGCTCAGCTGAAGACATGCTGTCTGTTTTTCTGAGAATGGTGGGTCTCTATCTGTGCTCAGCTGAAGACATGCTGCCTGTGAGAATGGTGGAACTCTATCTGTGCTCAGCTAAAGACATGCTGCCTGTTTTTATGAGAATGGTGGGGCTCTATTTGTTCTCAGCTGAAGACATGCTGCCTGTTTTTCTGAGAATGGTGGGTCTCTATCTGTGCTCAGCTGAAGACATGCTGTCTGTGAGAATGGTGGAACTCTATCGGTGCTCAGTTGAAGACATGCTGCCTGTTCTTCTGAGAATGGTGGGTCTCTAACTGTGCTCAGCTAAAGAGATGCTGCCTGTTTTTCTGAGAATGGTGGGTCTTTATCTGTGCTCAGCTGATGACATGCTGCCTGTTTTTCTGAGAATGGTGGGTCTATGTCTGTGCTCAGCTGTAGACATGCTGCCTGTTTTTCTGATAATGGTGGGTCTCTATCTGTGCACAGCTGAAGACATGCTGCCTGTGAGAATGGTGGGTCTCTATCTGTGCTCAGCTGTAGACATGCTTGTTGGAAATTAAGCAGGAAGCAATTGTGGAAACAGGTAGGTTTAATGTCCAGCACAGCATCAGCAAGTACACAGATCAAGATCCAAGGTACAACTGCTTCATTACACTTAAACCTTCTAGAATACAGTAGAGGTTGGAATCATAACAAAACATGCAGGGAAAACATCAGTGGAACAGAGTGATGTCATACAAGCATAAATAAATAATTAATAATGAGAGGCAAGACAGGATGTAACACATCCCCCTTTTCCACAACAAAGATACACTACACATAGTCTCTATATTTCAAAGGTCTATTGGTAACCCGCACCTCACGTTTGATCCTCGAGGCGATGGTGTCTTGATTACCCTGCCCTGAAATATCAGAACACGGTAAATTCTTAGCACAGGCACCCTGAGCATCATGGTTACATTTTGCAATTCTTTTGGTGTTCCATAACTTACCATCCTGAGTAATAACAGAATTAGAGAACACTTTTTTTACTTGTATAGGTCTACTAAACTTAGAGGAACCTTTAGTCATTAAACCAGGTTTCTTAATTCGCACCCAATCCCCTACAACAAAATCATGCATTTTGACATTCCATTTTTTGTTGTACCAGCACATGGTCTTATTCTGTTTCTCTTCGACTCTTTTAGCCGTATCATGTACACATTCCCTAGTTGATAATTTGTCTTGACATTTATCCATGAGCCACCATGGACAGATTTTGGAGGCTGGATCTCTACCCTTCAATAATTTGAAAGGACTAATTCCAGTCGTGGAATGCGGTGTTATCCGATAAACCCACAACCTCTCTCTCAACTCACTCAACCATTCTCCACGTGTATTAATGACATCAGCGACATAAGACTTCAACACCCTGTTGAACCTTTCTACTTGACCATTTTCATGTGGTTCATACAAAGATGTACATTTGTGCACAATACCATGTCCCTTCAGAAAGTTTTCCATCTCTAATGATTTCAACTGGACACCATTGTCCGTTACAAGAACAGAAGGACAGCCTTCTCGGGCAAAAATCTCCTTAAAAAACAAAATAACAGCATTGGTGGTGGCAGAGGGAACAAACTTCACCTCTGGCCACTTGGAATGGAAATCAATTAACACCAAAGCAAAACGTGAATTCTCTGGTAAGTTCTTGAAAGGTCCCGCAATGTCAAAAGCTAATTTTTTCCAAGGCACTTCTGGCCATTTTGTCACCTTTAAAGGTGGAACATTAGTTCTAAGCATCTTTTCACTAGATGTACACTCAGTACATTCCCTTACAGTTCTGTCAATGAACGCATCCATTCCTGGCCACCAAAAAAAAGTCCTTATCAATCTCTTCATGGACGATATACCTGGGTGTGTCTTGTGAGCCAATTTGAGAATCATGTCATGTATACCCTGCGGTGGAACACATTTGCCAGCTTTAAACAAAAAATCATTCTCCATTTCCAACTCATCTGCAACTTTAGCAAAAGGCAACAACTCCTCCATAATCATATTTTTCCTGGGCCAACCCTCCATCACAAATTTTTTGAGGGTGCTCCACTTATCGTCTTCACCAATGCACTTATTCCACATCTCCTCAGTAATCTCTTGAAACTGATCACCCAATACGTCAGTAATAGATACAGAAAAATCAAACTCTCTAATAACATCAACACCATTTTGTTTACATGGAAGTCGAGAAAGAAAATCCGCTGTTACATTTTTTTTCCCTGGAACATATTCCGTACTGAAATTATACTCCTGTAACTTGGATGACAATCTTGCAATTCTGGCAGTCGAATTCCATCCACCACCAGTAGATAGAATATTAACTAACGGCTTATGATCCGTTCGCAGAACAAATCTACAGCCCCAGACATACAAACGAAAATGTTCAACAGCCCACACACATGCAAGAAGCTCCCTCTCGATCACTGCATACCTCCTTTCACAGTCATTTAGTGTGCGAGAAGCAAAAGCTACGTTCCACTCCTCCTTTCCTTCTCTCTGTGACAGAACACCCCCTAGTCCATATAGACTCGCATCCACAGTTATAACACATTCTTTCTTCATCCTGAAAGGTTTCAATGTGGGGGCATTGACAATATCCCTTTTTATTGACTCAAAAGCCTCCTGTTGTTCCTTAGACCAAACATACATCACATTCTGTCTCAATAAACTTCGCAGCGGTTCCATTTTGGTAGCAAAACCTTGTACAAATTTGCTATAGTATTCACACATTCCTGTGAAAGACAGTAATTGATCCCTATTAACAGGTGATGGTGCTTTGAGTATGGCATCAACATTATTTTTCTTGGGAATAATTCCATCTCCAGATAAGGTATGTCCTAGATACTCAACAGAACGTTGGAACAGTTTACATTTGTGGGCTTTTAAGGTAAGACCATGATCTTCCAACCTTTTGCAAACTTCATAGAGATGTCCTACATGGTCATTTTCATTCCTTGAAAAAATCAGGATATCGTCCTGAAAGCACTTAACATATTCATCTAAATCTCTGAAAATCATAAACATGACTCTTTGGAAAACTGACGCGGCTGACGCCAGCCCAAAAGGCATTCTAGTGTATTGATATAAACCAAATGGGGTAATAAATGCTGTCAGTTTCTTAGATTCCTCTTTAAGTTCAATCTGATGGTACGCTGAACGCAAATCTAGCGTTGAAAATATTTTTGCACCTTCAAACATTGATACCACTTCGTTGATATTGGGTAAAGGGTGACAGTCTATGACAATATTGGCATTTAGAGCCCTGAGGTCTACACACACTCTTAATTTTTGATCCGGTTTGCGGACTAAAACTATGGGGGAAACCCATTCCGCTGACTCAATGGTTTCAATTATTCCTTCATCTGACAATTCTTTTAACATGTCTTTTAGTTCTTGTCTCACACTAATGGGTACACCCCTTATTTTTTGTTTCACCGGTATAGCATTGTCTTTTAAGACAATCTTGTGTGAGAAACTCTTTAACTTCCCCAATTTGTCACAAAAAACATTTTTAAAAGAGTTAACAAGTTTTTGTTCTTCACTATCAGACTTAAAATTATCTTCCACTGTGGCTACTTCGTTATAAAGTGCATCATCACATAACATAACAGGTTCCTTAGCTCTTGGATTAAGTATAATACCCAGCTTATATTGGTCACGCCAACCCAGGACATTGACGCCTTTTTTTGCAATGTAAAGCTTAATGTCAGCAGATCTGTGCTTAAAATGTATGGACACTTCAAAATACCCTTCAACTTCGATATGGTGTCCTTCAAAACTAACAGCCATAATGTCTGGTTGTTCCAACTTACTAATACTAAGATGGTCACTTAGCTTTTCAAACAAATACTGTTCTGTCATAATGGTCCATGGTGATCCTGAGTCTACCATTAAGGATAACTTAACTTGACATATAAAGAAATCAGCATTAGGTGATTTTTTAATGTGCGCAGGAACAATATCAATTATTGAGACAACAAAACCTTTATCTATCATGTCTGTTACCTGTAATGAATCTTGTGAATTGCTATTGTGAGTGGTGTCATTACAAGTGAGAACAGATACTGCTCCCTTAGAGGGTGTGAAATGTCGTTTGACGTCTTTGCAAACACTGGTGAAATGTCCCATTCTACCACAATTCCTACATTCCTTATTGAGAGCAGGACATCCAGGAAAAGACGCCAAATGTGATCTATTTCCACATCTATAGCACACAGACGTACTACCAAAAGTTCCTTGAAAATTTCTATTGAAACCTCCCCTGTAATTTTGTTGAAAACGTGAAGGTTGAGGACGTTGATAGGTTTGTTGCATATGATTATCATTCCTGAGTTTAACATTGCATATTTCCTCTTCTGTAGTTTTTTTACTAGCATTATCTTTAACAACTTCCATCCACTTCTCAGATTGTTCTAAAGCTTTAGCTTCTGAAATGGACTCAGCTAACGTGGGATTACCCAACACCCACAATCTCTCCTGTATTTTTTTATTTTTAACATGCACTATAATTTGATCTCTGATCATTTCATCTGTTAACATCCCAAAATTACAATGTATAGATAGTGATCTCAAACCTGTAAGGAAATCATCAAAGTTTTCATCAGACTTTTGTTCTCTTGTATAAAATTTAAATCTATTAAGGGCAATACTGGTGACAGGTTTAAATCTTTTCTCTATGCGTAATAAGGCTTCGTTATACACATTTAAATTGTCACCACTACCATCGTTTTGTACTGTAACTTGGGGTAAGGATCTAAAAATAACCTGACCTTCTGATCCTAGACAATGAAGGAAAATACTTTTCTTTCTTTCTGCTCCCATGCGTTCCCCATCAATTGCCTTCATATATGTAATAAACTCCTCTTTCCATCTTACCCATGGCATAGGAGGGTCACCTTTAGTTTGAAGGAATTTTGCTGGAGGGTCAAACTGCATAATGAATATAGATATATAAGTACTACAATACTGTATAAACGAATACTGTTGTAAATGTAATTCAATTGGTTAATATAAAAGAAATTGAGGAAATGTAAATAACTGTAAAAATGATAGATGCAGATATTTGTTCTTAAATAAGTCAGTTATAATGTGAATTAATGATCTTGCCGTGTAAAAACACGATCGATGCCCAAAACGATCGAAATTTCGCTTCGTTGACTGAAGTCCGTGTAAAGTTGCTTTCCGTTGTCTTGGCAACTCAAAAATGGCCGCCGACGTAATGACGCTGCACCACGTGATGATGCGCTGCGTGAAGACGGCGAAAGACAACTCGCGTAGGAAGTCGTGCAAGGTACAGTCTTGACAACCAACCCGATGCTTGGCAACACAACAACAATGACGTAGCGTAACCTTGGAAACAGTTAGCCACGGCGCTCGAGATGACGCGTGAGATGGCAGCGGATGGCAGCAGATGCTCGAGCACAGATTAAAAAATGCAGATGACGGTGACTGTTTCAAATCGGAGAAAAGGTACAAAAATGGACAGATTAAAGTGGGAAAATCACAGGAACATAGCGCTTGAAAGGGTATCAGTCTAAAATTGCGATGTGTTGAATAAAACGTTGTTTTCCTTCACGAGGTGAAAATAAGCATAGAAAATTGAAAAAAGGTGTAATCCAAGATAATCCACTGTAACAAATAAAGAATACAGCCGCAGGTGCTATCAAAACACATATAATTGAATTTAGAAATCAGAAAACTGCCGCTGGTGCAATCAGAGCACATATAGAACAAAAATATTTTTAAAGTTTTTAGACACTCCGTACCTGTGCTGGTGAGATGACAGGAGTGTAAGATGGTTTTTTCCCTCGTCGCCAAAATTTGTTGGAAATTAAGCAGGAAGCAATTGTAGAAACAGGTAGGTTTAATGTCCAGCACAGCATCAGCAAGTACACAGATCAAGATCCAAGGTACAACTGCTTCATTACACTTAAACCTTCTAGAATACAGTAGAGGTTGGAATCATAACAAAACATGCAGGGAAAACATCAGTGGAACAGAGTGATGTCATACAAGCATAAATAAATAATTAATAATGAGAGGCAAGACAGGATGTAACAATGCTGCATGTTTTTCTGAGAACTGTGGGTCTCTATCTGTCATAAGTTGAAGACATGCTGCCTGTTTTTCTGAGAATGGTGGGTTTCTAGCTCTGCTCAGTGGCAGACATGCTGCCTGTTTTTCTGAGAATGGTGGGTCTCTGTGCTCAGCTGAAGACAGGCTGACAGTTTTTATGAGAATGGTGGGGTTCTAGCTGTGCTCAGCTGAAGACATGCTGCCTGTTTTCTGAGAAAGGTGGGTCTCTATCTGTGCTCAGCTGAAGACATGCTGCCTGTTTTTATGAGAATGGTGGGTCTGTATCTGTGCTCAGCTGAAGACATGCTGCCTGTGAGAATGGTGGGTCTCTATCTGTGCTCAGCTGTAGACATGCTGTCTGTTTTTATGAGAACGGTGGGTCTCTATCTGTTCTCAGCTGAAGACATGCTGCCTGTGAGAATGGTGGGTTTCTATATGTGCTCAGCTGTAGACATGCTGCCTGTTTTTCAGAGAATGGTGGGTCTTTATCTGTGCTCAACTGAAGACATGCTGCCTGTTTTTCTGAGAATGGTGGGTCTCTATATGTGGTCAGCTGAAGACATGCTGCCTGTGAGAATGGTGGGTCTCTATCTGTGCTCAGTTGAAGACATGCTGCCTGTTTTTCTGAGAATGGTGGGTCTCTATCTGTGCTCAGTTGAAGACATGCTGCCTGTTTTTCTGAGAATGGTGGGTCTCTATCTGTGCTCAATGGCAGACATGCTGCCTGTTTTTCTGAGAATGGTGGGTCTCTATTAGTGCTCAGTTGAAGACATGCTGCCTGTTTTTCTGAAAATGGTGGGTCTCTATCTGTGCTCAGCTAAAGACATGCTGCCTGTTTTTATGAGAATGGTGTGGCTCTATTTGTGCTCAGCTGAAGACATGCTGCCTGTTTTTCTGGGAATGGTGTGTCTCTATCTGTGCTCAGCTGAAGACATGCTGCCTGTGAGAATTATGGGTCTCTATCTGTGCTCAGCTGTAGACATGCTGCCTGTTTTTTCCTGAGAATGGTGGGTCTCTATTTGTGCTCAGTTGAAGACATGCTGCCTGTTTTTCTGAGAATGGTCAGTCTCTATCTGTGCTCAATGGCAGACATGCTGCCTGTTTTTCTGAGAATGGTGGGTCTCTATTAGTGCTCAGTTGAAGACATGCTGCCTGTTTTTCTGAAAATGGTGGGTCTCTATCTGTGCTCAGCTAAAGACATGCTGCCTGTTTTTATGAGAATGGTGTGGCTCTATTTGTGCTCAGCTGAAGACATGCTGCGTGTTTTTCTGAGAATGGTGGGTCTCTATCTGTGCTCAGCTGAAGACATTCTGCTTGTGAGAATAGTGGAACTCTATCTGTGCTCAGTTGAAGACATGCTGCCTGTGAGAATGGTGGGTCTATATCTGTGGTCGGCTGAAGACATGCTGCCTGTTCTTCTGAGAATGGTGGGTCTCTATCTGTGCTCAGCTGAAGACATGTTGCATGTTTTTCTGAGAATGGTGGGTCTTTATCTGTGCTCAGCTGAAGACATGCTGCCTGTTTTTCTGAGAATGGTGGGCCTCTATCTGTGCTCAGCTGTAGACATGCTGCCTGTTTTTCTGAGAATGGTGGGTCTCTATCTGTGCTCAGTTGTAGACATGCTGCCTGTTTTTCTGAGAATGGTGGGTCTCTATCTGTGCTCAGCTGAAGACATGCTGCCTGTGAGAATGGTGGGTCTCTATCTGTGCTCAGCTGTAGACATGCTGCCTGTTTTTCTGAGAACGGTGGGTCTCTATCTGTCCTCAGTTGAAGACATGCTGCCTGTTTTTATGAGAATGGTGGGTCTCTATCTGTACTCAGCTGAAGACATGGTGCCTGTTTTTATGAGAATGGGGGGTCTCTATTTGTGCTCAGTTGAAGACATGCTGCCTGTTTTTATGAGAATGGTGGGTCTTTATCTGTGCTCACCTGCAGACATGCTGCCTGTTTTTATGAGAATGGTGGGTCTTTATCTGTGCTCACCTGAAGACATGCTGCCTGTTTTTATGAGAATGATGGGGCTCTATTTGTGCTCAGCTGAAGACATGCTGTCTGTTTTTCTGAGAATGGTGTGAGGTTCTGTGAAATCTGAACCTGTGTTTAAAATATCATTATTCTGCTATGATTTTGATATCAGAGAAACGAAAATGGCAAGTTTAATATGTGTGTGTATTTTCATCACAATACAATGATGCATGCAGGAGTTATTGGCAAATTCATTCTGAGCCCACAGGCCCCAGGTTGTGAACAAGCGTCCATTTTAGTCGTTGCCCTTTACATAGGCATATACATGAGCCAATGAATCTTAAAGGACACGTATTCCTTAGCTTGAGTTCTTCCTGACTCCCATTTGACCTGAACAGGCTGAATCTGCCTACGTGATGTTGGCCTCACCAAACCAGTCCATGCCCTCTAGTCAATCTATATTAAAGATCTGAGCAACTTGTTGTGTACATTGGCCTGAGCAAGATTAGAAGGCCGAATACAGTAGCCATGCCTGTTTATGACCCACAAGCATCCCTTATCCTACATTTCTATTTTCCACACCTGGCTCTGTTTCTCTGCTTCTGGGCTTTTACAATGGGGAGGTGACTGTTTATATGATGGGGAGGAAACCAGTTCTATTGTGAGCTTCTTCGGCCTGCACAGGAAAATATGTGAAGCTTGACATATGTTCATGATGGAAGATGGGTTGGTCAGTTTGGGCAAGTAGAATGGAATTCATAATTATAGCCTGCTTTGTTATGGTACCATGGGAGCGACCTACAATGATGTGTGTCACAGCAAGAATGTGAGCCTAGGGGCAAACTTTTTGTATAAAAAGCCTGCCTGAGAAAGCTCAGGCAGGCTCCCTCTTTCAATTGTAAAACTACGGTTGGACGACGAAGCCTCATAATTAATTATAATAAAGATGTCTTTTAATTTTACAGACTGGCTGTCAATTCCTTTGCTGCTTTATTATGCAAACTTCTGGATAGATCCCTGGTGGGGAGAGTGAGTCATTTTCCACTTTTCCTCAGTTGGCTGCCCAACTCGGGGCCTTATCATGGAGTGGTTATCTGCAGGAGTGTTTTGTCAAAGGATGGAAAAACTGCTGGGGAAGACAAGACAGAATTCTACCAAAAAGAGGTACTCTGGGCACAGGGTTTTCTGGGGGATTATCTGTCTCTGTGGCCCAGTATGTTTTTTGATTTTTCTGACTTAAGACTCTCCTAAAGATGTCACTCCTGACTAAGGAACCCATTCTTTTTTTTTGCTGTAAGTATTTTTTTAACAGACTGTTAGTGCAGTGGGGAATTGACAGTTATAATCTGGACAAATATTTGTGTATATGCAAATTGCAATTTGTATAGGCAGTTGAAGAGATATTTTCTCCATCTGTTTTAGTTGAAGAATAAAAATGGGTCGCTCCCAGTCCTTTGGTTCTGAGTCCTTAGTTATTTATTGGTCGCAGAAATGTGACGCAGTCCTTAGTTATTTATTGGTCGCAGAAATGTGACGCTTTGGTTTGGGTACCGGTACATTTGGTTCAGTTGGTAGGCCTTTGGTTGCTGTGGTTCAGATTATCGTTGGATAATCTTCCTCAGTACTGGTTCCTTAGTTTTATTTGAACACTGCAGTATTCAAAAACCGTGGGTCACGTACATTTGCGTGTATATCGTTGGAGATAGCCCCATGAAGTTTGAAACCCGACTAGTGAGCACAGATGCCTGGTCGCGGTATTTTGTTTTGTATTAGTATTGACTAGGTTGCAACAAAGGATTCCCGGTTGGAGGATTCGCGTCCGATACCTTTGGTTGGAACTCCAATTTATGAGCTCTCTGTTGAAGAATTAAAAAAAAAAAAAAAAATAGGAACTAAAACGTTTTTGTTGTAAATATGGTTTACAACTAGTTTTGGCAGGTTATTTTTGAACACAGTCTGTAGGCTGTTCCTTGTTCCTGTCCTAAGCGTTGACCTATGGGTTAAAATGTGTGTTTAAATGTCTATTTTGTTTCTGGGTTTTGTTGTAAATTGCGACGGCCCTATGTACAAGAAATGGTTAGAGCGCGCTGTTTTGTGTGTCCTGAGTGTTTGTTCCCCCTTTCTGTTTATGTCTGAAATGAGCTCAATGTGGGTGGTTCACATTTAATGGATATAAATGAAGCCCTAGACAAAAACGAAATTACATGTTTCTGCAAAAATAAATTAATGTACAGCATTTTCACTTAAATGCACTGTGTTAGATGTTCACAGGCAAACGTTTTTAGCTACAGTATATTTGATAGGAATGTTTCTTCAGCCAGCACTTTTTTACAGTTAAACACAGGTCGAATTTTGCATGAAGGCCCTTTTACATAAAAGAGGCCCAAAAAAAATGACGCAGAATGTGACGCTTTTTAAGTTAGGTATATGCGCTCAGGTTTGTGAGTTAATGCATCTAAATAAGAGGCAAGGGATGTAGTGAGCATTTTTATATGTAGAACAGTCACAAATAGCAATAATTAGGCTTCATTAGGAGAAAATAATTATTAATTATGAAAAATAATTATTAAAAAACAAGTGCTACAAAAATCGTTTTTTAATATTTGTGAAGCTTAACACTCATACTATGACCCCCTAGCATTAAAATGTTTGATTTAAGTTATGATGTACCACGAAAATGACCAAACACTTCTGTGCGCAATTTCCCTTACCCTAGGCGCAAACAAGCTCATTTCTATAAGGTATAACTTAGTATTTTCAAAAGTATGACTCATAAATTAGGTATTCGATATTCTAGTGATACCCAGTATGCACTAAAATTATAGAATATTTTTTCTTAGTATCCAGAATACAAAAGTCGATTTTCACATAAATAGACTGTTTTAAATGGTTTCAGGGCCCCTGTTTAAAGTGTCTCTTTAGTAAATACATACATTTAGATCTTAATATATATGTTTGCAGGTTGTACCTTCTTATGATTCAGCGAGTCAATGTGTCATAGAAATTGTTTTAAATATAGTGAAATATTGCAGGTTATGTGGACGTGGTTAAACCTACTGGCCTTGTCAGCTTCAGTTACCACGAGCAGGGGACTGGCAGAACCTGTATAACGTGTTCCAGCAGTAGCGGCCGAGATGTTATCTTGTAAGGCTGTCTTGTTGACATCTGTGACCTTTTAATTAGGGCCTCGCCTGTGGAATGCAGCATGACATGGTTAAACATGCATCTGATGCTAACTTCAGCTGCCTCTTTGTATTTAAATCCCTGCCCCTGCCACGGTCCTGACCTGAGGTCATTTGAATAGCCTGACTTGCTCCGATAAATTTAATTCCTGCTCATGTTTATAATTTAAAAGTATCTTCTTAGAGTGTTACAAATATGACATTAGCTGGGATGGGATTTTCGTTTTTGGGAACTAAAATGAGCAAAGAATGCAGGGCCATGTACAGCAATGATGATTGCATTTTAGCCAAAGAATAAATAATAGCTCCAGCATGTTCCTACAAAACGCTTGTTGTTCGGTAAATTATGTCATCAACACATTTATCTCAAATTAGAAATACGGCAGGGCTGACACAGCATTGCATCCCGCTAATAATAATAAAAGGAACACTATTTAATTTGTAAAACTGCAGCCTCATTTTTCAATACCCTGAAGGATTGTAGAGCCCACACGTGGTTTGCATAGCTCCCAGTTGCTTTCAAAATGCTGCACACAAGCGCTTTATATGAGATGTAGTTGATTGTATATGATTTAAATATGTAACCTTCATTCATTGCAGGCTGGCTTGTTCTCATTTGCCGCATTCACATTACATCTGCGTTAAAAGCGCACATCTGAGATAATAAACAAATAGGAAAGGTATTCCTCATGCAAAATTGTAGCACCTGCACTTCATGTCTTACAAATTAAGCACTGTGTAAAATGAGGAAACATGATTTCAAAAGGGCAAATGCAAAAGTGATTTCTTTGAAAAAAAATATCAAACATTCTGCTAAATGATCTGTAGAACTGGTATATGTGTGTCTCCATGCTAGGAACTAATTTTTTTTTAGTTAAGTTTATTTGACAAAAAGAAAAACGAAGTGTTACATTAAGTTTTAGATAGGCAATAAGTAGAAGCCCTTCCCCAAAATTCTGCAACTTAAAGGCTTTAGGCCTGAGTGAGAATGGGCGTTTTTGCAAAGGTACATGGAAAAAGTTACAGGTAAGTAATGAAAAGTTTTTGTATGTCACGTTGTGTCATGTTTTGTAGTCTGATAAAAAGGGTTATAATTGATGTTGTATTATGAGAAATGTGTGTGTTGTGTATCTTTTCTGCTTCTTCCTACAGATAATTCATGGATTAATTCACAAGACACGTGAGTTGGCTGGTTGAAGAGAAATATTTTTTTTTGTGCGTAATTTCTTTAAGAAAAAAATGTGTGCGTTTATGTTTCATTTATACATTTGGTCCACTGAAACGCGTTATTTGACACAGCGACATTATATTTGCCCTGCTGTCAAAAGAAGGGAATACTTGACAATTGAGATTGAGCTGCAGGTTTATAGTGTAAAGTACATATGCCATAATATTATGCATGACCGTTTATTCATATATGCTGTTTGTTTGTCTGGGCTATTTTTTCCTTGTGCTTGATATACAGCAAGTATATCTTATGGCTTGAGATGGCTTGATATGTGTATTTATTTTTTAATTTTTTGTGTGTATGTTCTGTTCTATGGTGCTACTTTGAATTACAAGTTCCCCTGTGTTGTGAAGGAACGCATATGACGATATGCATTGTTTCACAATAAATTGGATGAATTTGTATTAAGATAAATTTCACAGATATGGACCTCATACTGTGAGCGAGTAAGGCAGCAGTTTTTCCAGTGCATGCCTAAATTTGGCTGTAATGATTTTTTTAAGAAAACTAAAATGATATACTGGATTAAAGTGTGCTATCAGTTCTTAGTCACTTACTGCCTTTTTCCTTAAGGACAGGCAGCTCTGCATTTATGTATCCTTGATTGGGCCTAAGGATGGAATTATAGATCCGTGACTAAAGGTGGCCTAATTTCGATATTGCATTTTTTTTTTTGATCGCACTTTTTGATTCCTGAATAAGCCTATGGATTCATTTTTTTCCCTGAAGAGACAACTGAACATTAGTTAGAATTACCGTGTAGGGTATAGATTGTCAGCGGTAGAGTTAAATTGGTGTAACATTGGTCTTTCATGTATCCCTGTGCTCTTGGTGCTGTGTCACATGCCTTAGGCCACCCAAACAAACTCTTGTCCTTCCTATAGATTTTCCTTTTTTTGCTCCTTCCCTGACCAATGTTGCATCATGTTTAGTTATTGAAGATTTTAGTTGTGTCCTACTTCCATTTTCCCTTCTCCATCTTCCTTTCACCAGTCAGCCCATTTATTATTATGGGTGTATTGTTCATGTTCACACTTTTAGACTGCAGTGATGTATTAGGAACCCCCCTTATGCTACATACCATTCCCTTTTGTGTGACCAGACTAGTTTTCGAGAATTTTCTTTAGGCCCACTTCAAATGTCTTTTTCAGACTGACTGTCAGGATAGTGATAGCCTGGTTAATTGACCCAATACAAGTTTTCCATCTCAATAGGAGATTTTCCATCTCAATAGGAGATATCTCAAGTTTACATTCTTTTTAGTACGGCATATTTTTATGTCTATTTTTAATTTTTCAGTTCCCTTTTGTTTTTGCTGTTTCAATTTTTTCATAAGATGTGTTCTAATCATGCAGATACCAGGACTCTCTAGTTCTTGTCCTCTTTCCTGCACAGTTGATCATTAGCCTTTGTATTACATAGCGCGTTTGATGCACATTGTTTAAAGAAGGGACTTCTTCATGTCCTTGATAATGTGTATTATGTCATTTCTCTATTTGAGATGTTCTAGATAAGGAGTTTAGGAACACCTAGGCTTCATCATTAAGGAGAATATGTATTTACCCCATTAAATAATGTATCCCATTAGATAATGCCACTGTGTGAGGGCATCCATTTAGGTTCCCATGACGAATTGCCACTCCTTTGCAGATTGCAGGCCACTTGCTTGCAGCTCTCTTGTCAAAAAGCCAACCCATGAACTGTTTTTATATCTGACTTGAAGGAAACTAACAATTGTGTTACACTTCCTATATCACTAGGTTCTGCGGGAATCTTCCAGAGTCAAAAAGGAAGAATGTTACCCTGCAGACCGGTGATCAAAAAAGCCTGGTCCCCATCAGTAAACATGGCAGACGACTACAGACTTCTTGGCCTTGCAATTCCTGACAGCAATCAGCAGCGTGAACAGCAATCAGCAGCGTGGGCAGCGGTCATCAGCATGGACAGCGATCATCAGCGTGCCTCCAGTGGTACCTCCTAAGCAAGCCATTTGTTTCATCAGAAGGCGTTGTGAAAAGAAAAGAAAAAAGGAGCTGATTTTCTGTTTTGCCTCAGAAGTTCAGTGCAAAGATGCGAAGGATCCCTGCTTTTGATGGCAGGACTGTCATCCACTTTGTGCAATTTGTTCAAACTGTCATGTGCTTGAACCTCTGGCAGCGCGCGGTCCCCTGACCCCCTTGGCCTGAGTTTTTGGCCTTTCCCCACACACACCTCTTTTCCCTTTGCACCAGCGGAATGGCAGTGCACCCAAGGATCCACGTTTGGAAAAAGGCACTACCTTCTGGTGCCCATGAGAGAGCAGCTTGAGCGTCTTCTGACACTAAATGACGAGTGTTGGAGTCTGGAAAGTGCTGCTGATCTTGAAGAGGTTGTTTCTCAGTGGTGCTTGTTTCTGCACGAGATGTTTTGTGCCCTTGATCTATGAAGAGCACATTTCCTGAGGTGTCACAGAGAAGAGACACTGGTGCATTTGTTTTGAGACATTGAGACTTTGAATGAACTGTGGGTGTTCCAGGAGGGCACTCCTACTGAGCATGAAAAGGCCTGGATCGAGAGGCCCAACGCGGAAGAAGATGATGGAAGCGGATTTGATGGACAATAGAAGCCTTCCAAGAGGCTTATAACGGATTTTGGACACAGCTGCTAACATAGACTGAGTAATTGCCTATGTAAGGGCAAAAGGGGCGTCTGAGGTTCTGTGAAATCTGAACCTGTGTTTAAAATATCATTATTCTGCTATGATTTTGATATCAGAGAAACGAAAATGGCAAGTTTAATATGTGTGTGTATTTTCATCACAATACAATGATGCATGCAGGAGTTATTGGCAAATTCATTCTGAGCCCACAGGCCCCAGGTTGTGAACAAGCGTCCATTTTAGTTGTTGCCCTTTACATAGGCATATACATGAGCCAATGATTCTTAAAGGACACGTATTCCTTAGCTTGAGTTCTTCCTAACTCCCATTTGACCTGAACAGGCTGAATCTGCCTACGTGATGTTGGCCTCACCAAACCAGTCCATGCCCTCTAGTTAATCTATATTAAAGATCTGAGCAACTTGTTGTGTACATTGGCCTGAGCAAGATTAGAAGGCCGAATACAGTAGCCATGCCTGTTTATGACCCACAAGCATCCCTTATCCTACATTTCTATCTTCCACACCTGGCTCTGTTTCTCTGCTTCTGGGCTTTTACAATGGGGAGGTGACTGTTTATATGATGGGGAGGAAACCAGTTCTATTGTGAGCTTCTTCGGCCTGCACAGGAAAATATGTGAAGCTTGACATATGTTCATGATGGAAGATGGGTTGGTCAGTTTGGGCAAGTAGAATGGAATTCATAATTATAGCCTGCTTTGTTATGGTACCATGGGAGCGACCTACAATGATGTGTGTCACAGCAAGAATGTGAGCCTAGGGGCAAACTTTTTGTATAAAAAGCCTGCCTGAGAAAGCTCAGGCAGGCTCCCTCTTTCAATTGTAAAACTACGGTTGGACGACGAAGCCTCATATTTAATTATAATAAAGATGTCTTTTAATTTTACAGACTGGCTGTCAATTCCTTTGCTGCTTTATTAGGCAAACTTCTGGATAGATCCCTGGTGGGGAGAGTGAGTCATTTTCCACTTTTCCTCAGGTGGGTCTCTATCTGTGCTCAGCTGAAGACATGCTGCCTGTGAGAATGGTGGAACTCTATCTGTGCTCAGTTGAAGACATGCTGCTTGTGAGAATGGTGGGTCTCTATCTGTGCTCAGCTGAAGACATGCTGCCTGTTCCTCTGAGAATGGCGGGTCTCTATATGTGCTCAGTGTGAGAAGTTGGCCTGGTATACGATGCTCATTAGTTCTAGTGATCACCTTGTACCATGCCAAGCAACCCTTATGATGATTGGTTGTAAGTCAGCCTTATAGACCAGCTATCCTAGTGGTAGCGTGGACAAAGCAGTCTTAGGCTAAACTCTGAAAGGCATGTGAAGCAAGCTGTTTTACCATATACAACCCCCTTGAATAACAAATGAAAGGACACCACACAGATATATATTGACAATATACATATATTTATTAACTACAAATATCCCCTATACTCTTTATGAGCACAGAAGCACAAGCGTTAAAACAAAACACAGTGTAAATACACAAAAGTTGCACAATATGGATGAGCCCTAGGGGCCACCTAAACCATATACTAAGAAAGTGGTATAAGAGATACCAATCGAAAAGGAAATCAGCCTAGGGCCTTGGGAATCGCTGGAGCTGATTGGGACTAGCAGTGACTAAGTGGGGAAAGGCCCGCGGGACTCGGGTGCAGTGTTTAAAGTGCACGCATTCACCAATGTTAAGTCTATGGTGCGTAAAAGTTGCAAAGTTAGTTATTAAGGAACCTTCCGAGTGACCTAGAGGAATGAAACTTTAGACACAGACACTAGAGGTGTGTACCAGTGTAGGAACACCGGCGTTGCTGAGTTACCTCACCCAAGGAAGCGGGTGCACAGGTGCAAAGTAGTGTCAGGTTTCGTCACGCAGGTCGATGGTGCTTGGAGCTGACGATGCTGCAGGCGGCTCGATGTGAAGAGTTCCGGTGGATCCAAGGGTGGATCTGAAGTGGTGATCTGGCATAGGGGACAATGTTCAAAGTCACTATCCATTGACTACCTTGGAACCAGATTGGAACCAGGCGATGTTGGGTGCAAACAGGCGATGAGGTGTAGATTCTCTCAGTAGCCACGTGGACACGAAGAGGTCGAGGACATCCAGGTGTCGGTCACGAGCTTTCCCACAAATGCTCTAGCTGATGGCGGTGTCGGCAACTTGATCGGAGCAAACAGGCCTTGGTTAATGCAAGCCACGCAGGAAAAGAAAAAGGCTTGTCACTCGGACCAGCAAGGTCAGAGCGGGTGCTCCCTTTTACAGGAGCGAGGGCAAGTCTGGAGCAACCAGACTCGCAGTGTAGATTGTAGGTTTCATCACCAAGATGGCCGCTGACCACGTGGCAAGTGGCCGGGATGGCGCGTCGAGTGGCACAATGCAAAAGGGCCCCACGCAGATCGTGGAGAAGCTGGGGGACTGATCTTTGGTGCAAGGGCTGCTCTTTGGTGGGGCTTCTCAAACCCCAAAGCACAGCATCGAGGGTGCCTCGGGTGCTGCGCAGTGAGTGTCTTGGGGGTCTTTCAAGAGGTCCGGTCCCACGTCTCTCGGTGCCTCCACGGGTCCCTTCTTTGCAGGGACTGTGGATCGGGCTGTGCGAAGTCTGGGAGTCTGGGTCTTGTCAGGCTCTGGGCTCGGGCTCTGGCGGGAGGCGGCGGCAAAGCAGATGTCGAGTTGCTGGATGGTGCCTGTGTTCACAGGGTGGCCACTCCTAGGCCACAAGGGAGATGCTCTTCAGTCTTCTGTGCAGCAGAATGTCGAAGTCCAGTCGTCTTCTTAGTTTCAAGTTGATTCAGGATGATCTGAGGTGCTATGGCACTGCTCCCACTCTTATTCCCAATCTAAGGGGTGGATCACCTGCTAGGTTCCTCCTCTGGGTGGAACCAGGAAGGGGGGCGGTTACACCCCCTTTCCTTTGTCCAGCTCCTTGCCATGCCTGGGTCTGGAAAGTCCCAGGACCGGTTTGGACTGGCTTATGCACGGGGACACCTTGTGTGCCACGGGCATGTCTGATTCTATTCAGCACTGTCCTACCCAATACACAAAATCCTATCTGGGGTGGTGCTCGCACCTCCCAAGGCAGGAAACCCTTTGTCCAAGCCTCCCTCGCTGGAAGGACTCCCAGCAGCAGGAGGTCAGACTTGTGTCTGTGGTGGCAGCATACATTTTGTGATGTTGAGGCTCTGGTTAACTTTAACTGTGGTTAAGACTATGTACATGTCGTGTCCCTCTAGAAGGGTGAAATGCTATCCCCGTCGACAGAACTGTCGAGGGGATAGTATTCCAAATCGTATGACACCTTACTCGACATGTTTTGATAAAGCCAAACCAAAGTTAGCATATAACCGCGAGGATTATAATGCACTTAAGAGTATATGGTATGGCAATATCCCGGAACAGCTAAGGGAAATGTTCCCGACAGCTGCAGACAGGCTCAGCTCATGCTAGAGCACCATCTCACATGAAACCACGCACTCTGCCCGCAGGATTGCAGGGGTCTTCCATAGGAATTGCTTATAGGTTAACATGTGTCCAGTTAAGGTTAGATATAGGGATACTATATCTAAGCAAGAGGTGATTACACCAACTTACCCCAGCTGAGTGATCAGCCAGTTGTGTCAAATATGGAGGCCAGGCCAGGGGTGGCACAATACATGCTGCAGCCCCTGGTAGGCCTTGGGTACACCTATGCCCTGGGAACCTATGGGACACTGTTACAGGGGACTATAAGGTGACCCAGTATCCAATTCGTAATGCACCTAGAGTGCATTGGCATTAATTTAGAGAGAGAACATCAGGCTGTGGGTCTGATTAGCAGGCCCACAGCCACATTAAGTCATAAACCAGTGAAGCAAAAAGCAAAAATTTGGGGTGACCATAGGATAGCAGACCCTGCTCTCCTACACAACCCCCTCCCAAACGCAGGGACATTAGACTAACCTTGACCAATTGTGTCTTCATGTTCTAAGTGGAAGTACCTGGAGAGACTATCTGCGTTGCCATGGTCAGTCCCTGGGCGGTGCTCCACTGTAAAGTCCATCCCCTGTAGGGAAATGGACCACCTGAGTAGTTTGGGGTTTTCACCCTTCATCTGATTAAGCCATAAGAGTGGCTTATGGTCCGTCTGAATCTTGAAGTGAGTGCCAAATAAGTATGGTCTCAACTTCTTCAGGGCCCACACCACAGCAAAGGCCTCCCTCTCAATAGCTGACCAACGTTTCTCTCTGGGGGTCAGCCTTCTGCTAATAAAAGCAATGGGCTGGTCTTGACCATCTACATTAAGCTGTGAAAGCACTGCTCCCACTCCCAACTCAGAAGCATCTGTTTGGACAATGAACTCTCTTGAGTAGTCAGGACTCTTCAGGATAGGTGCAGAGCACATGGCCTTCTTCAGGTCTTCAAATGCCTTTTGACAGTTTACTGTCCACTGAACCTTTTTGGGCATCTTCTTGGATGTCAGATCATTAAGAGGAGTCACAATGGACCCATAGTTCTTAACAAACTTCCTGTAGTACCCAGTCAGGCCCAAGAAAGCTCTGACCTGAGTCTGGGTAGTTGGAGGGGACCAGTCCTTGATGGTCTGGATCTTACTCTCAAGTTGCTGAACTTGGCCTCCACCTACAAAGTGGCCCAAGTACACAACCTTACTCTGCTCTATCTGGCATGTTGTGGCCTTGATAGTGAGGCCTGCCTTGTGCAGAGCCTCAAGCACTTCCTTCAGGTGGACCAGGTGATCCTCCCAGGTGGAGCTGAAGACAGCAATATGATCCAGATATGCTGCGCAAAAGTCATCCAATCCAGTAAGGACTTGATTCACCAACCTTTGGAAGGTGGCAGGTGCATTTTTCAAACCAAAGGGCATCACCACAAATTGATAATGCCCACCTGGGGTAGAAAATGCAGTTTTGGCTTTAGACTCCTCAGCTAACCTGATTTGCCAGTAGCCAGCTGTCAAGTCAAATGTGCTCAAATATTTGGCAGAAGCCAACTTGTCAATGAGCTCATCTGCCCTTGGAATAGGGTGTGCATCTGTCCTGGTGACAGCATTGAGTCCTCTGTAATCCACACAGAACCTCATCTCTCTCTTGCCATCTTTGGTGTGAGGGTTGGTGACCAGAACCACTGGGCTAGCCCAGGGGCTCTCTGAAGGCTCAATAACACCTAATTCCAGCATCTTTTGCACCTCAGTCTTTATACAGTCCCTGACGTGGTCAGGTTGCCTGTAAATCTTGCTTTTCACATGAAGACTGTCACCAGTGTCCACCACATGGGTACACCAGTTAGTCTGACTGTGTGTCAATGAGAACATATGTCTGTATGACTGCAAAACTTGTCTACAGTCATGTTGCTGATGTTCAGTGAGGCTGCCACCTAAGGCCACACCATCAACTGAGCCATCCTCAGGGTTCTGAGTGAGCAGGTCTGGGAGAGGGTCACTCTCTTCCTCCTGTCCCTCATCTGTAGCCATGAGCAAGCTCATGTCTTCCCTGTTAACATATGCCTTTAGTCTGTTTACATGGAGCACCCTGCGGGGGCTCCTGGGAGTTCCTAGGTCCACCAAGTAGGTAACCTCTCCCTTTTTCTCAACAATTGTATGGGGTCCAGACCATTTGTCTTGCAGTGCTGCTGGGGCCACGGGCTCCAACACCCATACCTTCTGTCCTGGCTGATACTCCATCAAGACAGCCTTTTCGTCATGCCAAGCTTTCTGCAATTCTTGGCTAGCCTCAAGGTTTTTGGAGGCCTTCTCCATATACTCAGCCATCCTGGAGCGGAGACCAAGTACATAGTCCACTATGTCTTGTTTAGGCTTTTTGAGAGGTAACTCCCATCCTTCCTTCACCAGACATAGGGGTCCTCTTACAGGGTGCCCAAACAACAATTCAAATGGGCTGAAGCCAACCCCCTTTTGAGGGACCTCTCTGTAAGCAAACAGAAGGCGAGGTAGAAGGATGTCCCATCTCCGCCTGAGCTTTTCTGGTAATTCTTTGATCATACCCTTTAGGGTCTTGTTAAATCTTTCAACAAGCCCATTACACTGTAGATGATAAGGAGTGGTGAACTTGTAGTTGACACCACATTCCTTCCACATAGCTGTCAAGTATCATGACATGAAGTTGGCACCTCTGTCAGATACTACCTCCTTAGGAAACCCCACTCTGGGGAAAACTCCAAGTAAGGCCCTGGCCACAACAGGAGCTGTTGTGGTCCTAAGTGGAATTGCCTCTGGGTACCTGGTGGCATGGTCCACCACCACCAATATGAATCTGTGCCCAGATGCTGTAGGGGGATCCATTGGACCTACAATATCAATCCCCACTCTCTCAAAGGGAACCCCCACCACAGGTAGTGGTATCAGGGGGGGCTTTGTTGTGCCACCTGCTTTACCACTGCCTTGGCAGGTTACACAGGAGCGACAAAACTCCTTGGTGTCTTCAGACATGTGAGGCCAGTGAAAGTGAGGGACAAGCCTGTCCCAAGTCTTATTCTGGCCTAGATGTCCTGCTAAAGGAATATCATGGGCCAAGGTAAGAAGGAAGCCCCTAAATTGCAGAGGTATAACCAACCTCCTGGTGGTACCAGGCTTGGGGTCTCTACCCTCTGAATAAAGGAGCCTATTATCCAAATATACTTTATGGGTACCTTGAGCATTCCCAGCAGCCTCAGCAGCAGCCTGCTGTCTGAGGGGTTCAAGAGAAGGACAGGTTAACTGAGCCTGTCCCAAGTCTGCCCTAGAAGGTCCCCCTGTCCCCAGGAACTCAACCTGATCAGGTTCATGTTCTTCAGAGACAGTTCCTTCAGGGGTCACAAGATCAGCCTCCTGTGAAGGCTGATCCTCACTTGTAGGCAGTTGCGAAGGCAAAGCCTTTACCCTCCTGTTCTTCTTCTTGGAAGTTGCTTGGTCCATTGTTCCAGGATCCAAGACCTGAGGTTCAGAGAGGCACTTTTTGGCCTGTGACCTGGTCACAGCAAGGACATGTGATGATATCCCTAACATCTCTGCATGAGTCCTGTACTCAACTTCTGACCATAGAGAGCTCTCCAGGTCATTGCCCAACAAACATTCAACTGGGAGATCAGCACTAACCACAACTCTTTTTAAGCCAGTTACCCCTCCCCAGGAAAAGTTAACAATTGCCACACTATGTGTGGTGGTGACATTGCAGGCATTGGTCACCAGGTAATTATCACCTGGCATGTATTGTCCAGGGTCCACAAAGCTAGGTGTCACCATAGCGACACTGACGCATGTGTCCCTGTATGCTTGAGCCACTTTGTCATTATTCAAAGGCTTCTGTCTGTATTTGCCCAGATTACTGGGACTTATGGTAGGGGCCAAATCTATGTCACCCTCACAAATCAGAATAGCCTGTGTAGGGGTTCTGACTAGGCCAGAATCTCCCTCAGTTCCCAAGGTGATACCCACTACCTTCTTGGTTTGTGGACCAGCACTGCTAGCTGTACTAGTGGGTGCAGGTGCCTTAGGGGCTGCAGTGCTGGGGGCTCCACTCTTTTTACACTCACTTGTCCAGTGAGAGGTGTTTTTACATGTACTACACCAGGGTTTTCTTTGACCTTCTTTCTTCTTCTTCTTGGAAGTTTGGGACCCACCCTCAGTATTAGTTTGGGCCCCTTTTGAAGACTTCTGGTCTTTGGCTTTCTGCTCCCCACCCTTCTGGTCTGTTTTCTTCTGGTCACCACCCTGGTTCTGGTTCTTTTGCTTAACTCTGGCTCTAACCCATTTGTCTGCCCTCTTTCCCAATTCTTGGGGAGAGGTCAAATCTGAGTCAACCAAATGTTGATGCAACTGCTGGTTCTGACAATTATTTAAAATGTGTTCTCTCATAAGCAAATTGTACAATCCTGTAAAATCTGTAACCTTACTTCCCAGCAACCATCCCTCCAGAGCCTTAGTGGCACATTCAACAAATTCAGACCAGTCCTGAGTCTGTGTCTTCTGGGTGTCTCTGAACATTAACCTGTAGTGTTCAGTGGTTAAGCCTAACCCATCAATCAGAGCACTCTTCAGGACCAGGTAGTTTCTAGAATCCCCATCACTAACTGTGAGGAGTCTGTCTCGGCCTCTGCCTTCAAAGGAGAGCCACAAGATTGCTGCCCACTGCTCCTGAGGAATCTGCTGTACCTTGCAGGCTCTCTCAAGTACAGTCATCCATTTGTGGATATCATCCCCAGCTTTGTAGGGGGGCACAATCTTACTCAGGTTTCTGTTATCAAAAGACCTGTCTTTATCCTTAGGGATAATGCTGTCACCAGTGGGTACTAACCCACTCTCTCTAGGCTGTCTTGCTCTAGCAAGTTTCTTTTGGGCCAGGGCAACTTCTAGCTCTTGCTTCTGGATCCTAAGCTCAGCCTCTCTCATTTTGGCCTCATGTTCCCTTCTCTGAGGGCTAGTCATCCCCCTTCTGGAGTGACCATGAGAACCTCTAGAAGCTTGGGAAGTATTGGATTCACCAGAGTGATTCCTCCTCCTCATGGGCTCCTGGTTAAGTCCACTTGGGGGTCTGAGTGGGTTTACTCCTGACTCAGTCCCAAATACACTTAAGTTAGCCTGGTTAAGCTTGCTGACTAGCACCTGACTATTTCTGCCATCATCAGAATCACTGCTCTCCCCTTCTGTCTCCTCTTCTTCTTCCTCCTCTTCATCAGGCCGAGTACCTCCAGTGACTTGGTCATCCTCATCTATCTGGACTACAGGGACAGGGGTGTCAGTATTGTCATCTTCAGTGGGAGAGCCTCCTTCAGCATTCCCTGTGGGGTCTGCTTTAGAGGTCTTTAGAGCCTCAGACTGGTCTAAGAGCTCTCTAAGGTGGTCTGTAGTAGGGGTAGGCCCTGTCCTAATACCTCTTAAGGCACAAAGCTGCCTTAGTTCCTTAAAGGAGATGTTACATTCTGTATCTTTTCTCTTATGTATTTATTTATTTATATCTGCTTGTATGACATCAGCCTGTTCTTCTGATGTCTGCTGTACACACCATGTTATGATTCCAATAAGACCTGGAATTCTAGAAGGTGTAGAGGCAGATAGGCAGTTTGATATTGGACCTGTAGCTGTGAACTTGTTAATGCTGTGCTGGACATTAAATCTTCATTTCAACAAAACTTGATTCCTGTATGATTTCAACAAATTTTGGCGGCGAGGGAAAGAACCACCCTACACTCCTGTCATTTTCCCAGCACAGGTACGGAGTGTTTAAGGATTTATTACATTTTACTAACTTTGTGTTTTGATAGCACCAGCGGCAGTTTTATTCATACCTTTCATTTACTGTGCTCTGATAGCACCTGCGGCTGTTTCATTCACTTGCTGACTTTGATTATAACTTCATTTAAGACTATTTTTCTTTTGGCTCCACTACCGTTTATTCGCTTTAAGAAGGATATCTCTTTACATTCTATTTTGTACTCGCTTTCGTTTTGCCCAGGAGGACGCTTGAAATTCCTGTTATTTTTTGACCTTCTACGTCTATCCTGTGAATTTTGACTTAATTTCCATTTTTCAAACTGTCCAAGTAAGTTTGCATCATTTGATCTACTTACGCGAGCTCCCTGCAGTGTCATCACTTCACACGCGAGCTCCCTACAGTGTCATCGCTCCACACGCGAGCAGTCTGCGAGCCGTCTACGCGAGCTGTTGTCAAGGTTTCCCTGCATAACCGCCTTCGTGCATCATCACGCAGCATCTTCACTCTACGCGTCATGACGTCGGCGGCCATTTTCTGTTTCCTAGGAAACAAAAATCAACACAGTAACGGAGCTTCAATATGGACTTTCAGTTCGATCGTTTCTGGGACACTTTACCACGAAATTATTACACTGCAAGATTATTCATTCGGAATTCGATATTACCTTCATTCACAACAATATTGTCTTGCTTATTTCAATACCAGCATATTAATATTTCAGTTTTTCTTTGATTGTGCTCAACAATGTTATTTCTCTTGCTCTAACATTTTAATATAGTGAAATTAATTCTATTATACCTTACAGCTATTTACAACTTAATTTGTTTTATCTGTAGACATATAGCTTTCAAAAATATTTTAACATGCAGTTTGACCCTCCGGCAAAATTTCTACAGACAAAAGGTGATCCTCCCATGCCATGGGCAAGATGGGAGGAAGAATTTATCACCTATATGAAAGCAATTGATGGGGAACGCATGGGGGCAGAAAGAAAAAAAAGTATTTTCCTTCATTGTTTAGGATCAGAAGGTCAGGTTATTTTTAGATCTTTGCCTCAGATTACTGTACAGAATGACGGTAGTGGTGATAATTTAAATGTCTATAATGAAGCCTTACTACGCATAGAAAAAAGATTTAAACCTGTTACTAGTATTGCTTTAAATCGGTTTAAATTTTATACAAGAGCACAGAAATCAGAGGAAAATTTTGATGATTTCCTTACAGGTTTGAGATCATTATCTCTACATTGCAACTTTTGGTTATTGACAGATGAAATGATCAGAGATCAAATCATAGTACATGTTAAGAATAAGAAAATACAAGAGAGATTATGGGTCTTAGGTAATCCCACATTATCTGAAGCTATTTCGGAAGCTAAAGCTTTGGAACAATCTGAGAAATGGATGGAGGTTGTTAAAGATAATGCTAATAAGAAAGTAACAGAAGAAGAAGTATGTAATGTTAAACTCAGGAATGAGAGTCATATGCAACAAACCTATCAACGTACACAACCTTCTCGGTTTCAACAAAATTACAGAGGAGGGTTTTATAAGAATTCTCAAGGAATGTCTGGTGGTATGACTGTCTGTTATAGATGTGGCAATAGATCACATTTAGCTTCTTTTCCTGGATGTCCTGCACTTAACAAAGAATGTAGAAACTGTGGAAGAATAGGACATTTCACTAGTGTTTGTAAAGATCTCAAACAAAATGGTACACCCTCTAGGGAGCAGTTTCGTTTCTTACTTGTAATGAAATCTCTCATAGTACTCTACAGGATACAAATATCATTGACAAAGGTTTTGTTGTTTCTATAATTGATGTTGTTCCAACTCCCATAAAAAGTCACCTAATGCTGATTTTGTGATGTGTCAGGTTAACATAACTTTGATGGTAGACTCAGGTTCGCCATGGACAATTATGACGGAACAATATTTTCTTGAGAAGTTGAATAAGCAACTGTGTTTAAGTGACTTGGAACAACCAGATATCAAAGCTGTTAATTTTGAAGGGAATCAAATTGAAGTTGAAGGGTTTTTTGAAGTCTCCATACATTTCAAGCACAGATGTACTGACATAAAACTGTACATTGCCAAAAAGGGTGTCAATGTCCTAGGTTGGCGTGATCAATACAAGTTGGGTATTATATTAAATCCTAGAGCTGAGGAACCAGTGATGTTATGTGATGATACACTATATAGCCAAGTTGCCACTGTAGACGATAATTTCAAGTTTGATGGTGAAGAACAGAAACTGATCAACTCTTTCAAAAATGTATTTTGTGATAAATTATGGAAACTGAAGAGTTTTTCACACAAAATTGTTTTGAAAGATAATGCTATACCGGTGAAACAAAAAATAAGGGGGGTACCCATTAGTGTAAGACAAGAACTGAAAGATATGTTGAAGGAATTATCAGATGAGGGCATAATTGAAACCATTGAATCGGCTGAGTGGGTTTCTCCCATAGTTTTAGTACGCAAGCCAGATCAAAAATTAAGAGTGTGTGTAGACCTCAGGGCTCTTAACTCAAATATTGTTATAGACTGTCACCCCTTACCAAATATCAATGAGGTAGTATCAATGTTTGAAGGTGCCAAAATATTTTCTACCTTGGATTTACGTTTGGCATACCATCAAATTGAACTTAAAGAAGAATCTAAAAAGCTTACAGCATTTATCACGCCTTTTGGCTTATATCAATATACAAGGATGCCTTTTGGCCTAGCGTCAGCTGCGTCAGTATTTCAAAGGGTTATGTTTTTTATTTTCAGAGATTTAGATGAATACGTTAAGTGTTTTCAGGATGACATTCTGATCTTTTCAAGAAATAAAAATGACCATGTAGGTCATCTCTATGAAGTTTGCAAGAGATTAGAAGATCATGGGCTTACTTTAAAAGCCCATAAATGCAAACTTTTTCAACATACTGTAGAATATCTAGGACATACTCTGTCTGGAGATGGTATTATTCCTAAAAAAAACATTGTTGATGCCATAGTCAAAGCACCAGCACCTGTCAACAGAGATCAATTATTGTCATTCACAGGAATGTGTGAATACTACAGTAAATTTGTAGAAGGTTTTGCTACAAAAATGGAACCTCTGCGAAGTTTGTTAAGACAGAATGTGATGTATGTATGGTCAAAAGAACAACAGGAGGCTTTAGAATTGATAAAAAAGGATATTGTTAATGCTCCTACATTGAAACCTTTCAGGATGAAGAAGGAGTGTATTATCACTGTTGATGCTAGCCTATATGGGTTAGGGGGTGTTTTGTCTCAAAGGGAAGGAAAAGAAGAGTGGAATGTTGCTTTTGCTTCACGCACCTTGAATGATTGTGAGAGGAAGTAAGCAGTGATTGAGAGAGAGTTACTCGCATGTGTGTGGGCTGTCGAACATTTTAGGTTATATGTCTGGGGCTGTAGGTTTGTTCTGAGAACGGATCATAAACCTCTAGTTAATATTTTGTCTACAGGTGGTGGTTGGCATTCTACAGCCAGAATCGCAAGATTGTCATCCAGGTTACCGGAGTACAATTTTAGTACAGAATATGTTCCAGGAAAGAAAAATGTCACAGCTGACTTCCTTTCTCGACTACCATGTAAATAGGATGATGTTGATGTTATTAGAGAGGTAGATTTTTCTTTAACGATTGCTGATGTGTTAGGTGATCAATTCCAAGAGATTACAGAGGAGAAGTGGGACAGTTGCATTGGTGAAGATGATAAGTGGAGCACCCTCAAGAAGTATGTGATGGAGGGTTGGCCCCAAAAAAATCTTATTAGGGAAGAGCTATTACCGTTTGCTAAAGTAGCAGATGAATTGGAAATGGAGAATTATTTTTTGTTTAAATCAGGCAAATGTGTTCCACCGCAAGGTATACAAGACATGATTCTTAAATTGGCTCATAAGACACATCCAGGCATATCTTCTATGAAGAGGTTGATTAGGAGTTTCTTTTGGTGGCCAGGAATGGATGTGTATATTGACAGAACAGTAAGGGAGTGTGCGGAGTGTGTGTCAAGTGAAAAGATGCTCAGAACTAATGTTCCACCGTTAAAGGTGGTGAAATGGCCGGAGATGCCTTGGCAAAAGTTAGCTTTTCATATTGCAGGACCATTTAAGAACTTACCAGAGAATTCACGGTTTGCATTAGTTTTGATTGATTTCCATTCGAAATGGCCAGAGGTGAAGTTTGTTTCCTGTGCCACCACCAATTCGGTAATTTTGTTTTTTAAGGAGATTTTTGCTCGAGAGGGCTGTCCCTCTATTTTGGTTACGGACAATGGTGTCTAATTGAAGATGGAAAAAATTTTGAAGGGACATGGCATTGTACACAAGTGTACATCCTTGTACGAACCACATGAAAACGGACAAGTAGAAAGGTTTAATAGGGTTCTAAAATCTTATGTTTCTGATGTTATTAATACACGTGGAGAATGGTTGAGTGAGTTAAGAGAGAGGTTGTGGGTTTATCGAATCACGCCTCATTCAACTACCGGACTTAGTCCTTTCAAATTACTAAAGGGAAGAGATCCTGCCTCTAAAATTTGTCCATGGTGGCTTATGGATAACTGTCAAGATAAATTGATTACTAAAGAATGTGTACATGGCACTGCTAGAAGAGTTGAAGAAAAACAAAATAAGACCATTTGTTGGTATAACAAAAATGGAAAGTCAAAATGCATAAATTTGTTGTAGGGGATTGGGTGAGAATTAAAAAAAACCTGGTTTGATGACTAAAGGATCATCTAAGTTTGGTAGACCCATTCAGATTAAAAAAGTGTTCTCCAATTCTGTTATTACTCAGGATGGTAAGTTATGAAACATAAGGAGAATTGCTAAGTGTAATAATTCTGTTCATGATGTTTGTGCTAAGGATAAACCTAGTTCTGATATTTCAGGACAGGGTGATCAAGACACTATCGCCTCAAGGATCAAACGTAATGTTCGTGTCACAAATAGACCATTTAAGTTAAGAGATTATGTTTAGTCTTTCTTCTGTTTATGGAAAAGGGGGATGTGTTACATTCTGTATCTTTTCTCTTATTTATTTCTTTATATCTGCTTGTATGACATCAGCCTGTGCTTCTGATGTCTGCTCTACACACCATGTTATGATTCCAATAAGACCTGGAATTCTAGAAGGTGTAGAGTCAGAAAGGCAGTTTTGATATTGGACCTGTAGCTGTGAACTTGCTAATGCTGTGCTGGACATTAAATCTTCATTTCAACAAAACTTGATTCCTGTATGATTTCAACAGGAGAATATAGCAAATTTGGATGGTGCCCTTGGAGGGTCACTCTCGACAGGAGTAAGTCCATTGGACCCTTCTGCTCCAGACATTGCTCTAGTGTGGGTGGATATGTTGCAATCTAAGTACACTGGTGTTTCCCTACTAAACCTATCTAGTAGTTGTAGTCAGGGTGTGCTACTCCCTATCCCCTACAACAACTAAGTTCAGTAGAACTTAAGTATATTAGTCTTGTTTTATATGTACCTAGCAGGTACCTGTATGATCTTTCAAATGATAATCTTAAAGATTGTAATGGTAAAACAACAGCAAGCTCAAATCCCAATCCGCTGCTCACCAATGTGAGAAGTTGGCCTGGTATACGATGCTCACTAGTTCTAGTGATCACCTTGTACCATGCCAAGCAACCCTTATGATGATTGGTTGTAAGTCAACCTTATAGACCAGCTACCCTAGTGGTAGCGTGGACAAAGTAGTCTTAGGTTAACTCTGAAAGGCATGTGAAGCAAGCTGTTTTACCATATGCAACCCCCTTGAATACCAAATGAAAGGACACCACACAGATATATATTGAAAATATATATATATATTTATTAACTACAAATATCCCCTATACTCTTTATGAGCACAGAAGCACTAGCGTTAAAACAAAACACAGTTTAAATACACAAAAGTTGCACAATATGGATGAGCCCTAGGGGCCACCTAAACCATATACTAAGAAAATGGTATAAGAGATACCAATCGAAAAGGAAATAGGCCTAGGGCCTTGGGAATTGCTGGAGCTGATCGGGACTAGCAGTGAATAAGTCGGGAAAGGCCAGCGGGACTCGGGTGCAGTGTTTAAAGTGCACGCATTCACCAATGTTAAGTCTATGGTGCTTAAAAGTTGCAAAGTTAGTTATTAAGGAACCTTCCAAGTGACCTAGAGGAATGAAACTTTAGACACAGACACTAGAGGTATGTACCAGTGTAGGAACACCGGCGTTGCTGAGTTACCTCACCCAAGGAAGCGGGTGCACAGGTGCAAAGTAGTGTCGGGTTTCGTCATGCAGGTTGATGGTGCTTGGAGCTGACGATGCTGCAGGCGGCTCGATATGAAGAGTTCTGGTGGATCCAAGGGTGGATCTGAAGTGGTGAACACCTGAAAGCAGAGGGGACAATGTTCAAAGTCACTAGCCAGTGACTACCGTGGAACCAGGCGATGTCGGGTGCAAACAGGCGATGAGGTGTAGCTTCTCTCAGCAGCCACGTGGACACGAAGAGGTCGAGGATGTCCAGGCATCGGACACGAGCTGTGCGACAAAGGCTCTAGCTGATGGCGGTGTCGGCAACTTGATCAGAGCAAACAGGCCTTAGCTAATGCAAGCCACGCAGGAAGTGAAAAAGGCTTGTCACTCGGACCAGCAAGGTCAGAGCGGGTGCTCCCTTTTACAGGAGCGAGGACAAGTCTGGAGCAACCAGACTCACAGTGTAGATTGAAGGTTTCATCGCCAAGATGGCCACTGACCACGTGGCAAGTGGCCGGGATGGTGCGTCGAGTGGCACAATGCAAAAGGGCCCCACGCAGATTGTTGAGATGCTGGGGGCTGATCTTCAGTGCAAAGGCTGCTCGGTTGTGGGACTTCTCAAACCCCAAAGCACAGCATCGAGGGTGCCTCGGGTGCTGCGCAGTCAGCATCGAGGGGGTCTTTCAAGAGGTCCAGTCCCACGTCTCTCGGTGCCTCCACGGGTCCCTTCTTTGCAGGGACTGTGGATCGGGCTGTGAGAAGTCTGGGAGTCTGGGTCTTGTCAGGCTCTGGGCTCGGGCTCCGGCGGGAGGTG
Organism: Lissotriton vulgaris; assembly: GCF_964263255.1. Classification (NCBI taxonomy): domain Eukaryota; kingdom Metazoa; phylum Chordata; class Amphibia; order Caudata; family Salamandridae; genus Lissotriton; species Lissotriton vulgaris. The sequence continues at coordinate 479,130,201 of NC_141700.1, read as the reverse complement.
GCGGCAAAGCAGATGTTGAGTTGCTGGATGGTGCCTGTGTTCACAGGGTGGCCACTCCTAGGCCACAAGGGAGATGCTCTTCAGTCTTCTGTACAGCAGAATGTCGAAGTTCAGTCGTCTTTTTAGTTTCAAGTTGATTCAGGATGATCTGAAGTGCTATGGCACTGCTCCCACTCTTATTCCCAATCTGAGGGGTGGATCACCTGCTAGGTTCCTCCTCTGGTTGGAACCAGGAAGGGGGGCGGTTACACCCCCTTTCTTTTGTCCAGCTCCTCGCCAGGCCTGGGTCTGGAAAGTCCCAGGACCGGTTTGGACTGGCTTATGCACGGGGACACCTTGTGTGCCCCGGGCATGTCTGATTCTATTCAGCCCTGTCCTACCCAATACACAAAATCCTGTCTGGGGTGGTGCTCGCACCTCCCAAGGCAGGAAACCCTTTGTCCAAGCCTCCCTCGCTGGAAGGACTCCCAGCAGCAGGAGGTCAGACTTGTGTCTGTGGTGGCAGCATCCATTTTGTGATGCTGAGGCTCTGGTTAACTTTAACCGGGGTTAAGGCTATGTACATGTCGTGTCCCTCTAGAAGGGTGGAATGCTATCCCTGTCGACAGAACTGTCGAGGGGATAGTATTCCAAATCGTATGACACCTTACTCGACATGTTTTGATAAAGCCAAACCAAAGTTAGCATATAACCACGAGGATTATAATGCACTTAAGAGTATATGGTATGGCAATATCCCAGATCAGCTAAGGGAGTTGTTCCCGACAGCTGCAGACAGGCTCAGCTCATGCTAGAGCACCATCTCACATGAAACCACACACTCTGCCCCCAGGATTGCAGGGGCTTTCCATAGGAATGGCTTATAGGTTAACATGTGTCCAGTTAAGGTTAGATATAGGGATACTATATCTAAGCAAGAGGTGATTACACCAACTTACCCCAGCTGAGTGATCACCCAGTTGTGTCAAATATGGAGGCCAGGCCAGGGGTGGCACAATACATGCTGCCGCCCCTGGTAGGCCTTGGGTACACCTATGCCCTGGGTACCTATGGTACACTGTTACAGGGGCCTATAAGGTGACCCAGTATCCAATTCGTAATGCACCTAGAGTGCATTGGCATTAATTCAGAGAGAGAAAAGCAACTGTGGGTCTGATTAGCAGGCCCACAGCCACATTAAGTCATGAACCAGTGAAGCAAAAAACAAAAATTTGGGGTGACCATAGGATAGCAGACCCTACTCTCCTACACTCAGCTGAAGAGATGTGGGTCTCTGTCTGTGCTCAGCTGTAGACATGCTGCCTTTTTTTCTGAGAAAGGTGGGTCTCTATCTGTGCTCAGCTGAAGACATGCTGCCTGTGAGAATGGTGGGTCTCTATCTGTGCTCAGCTGTAGACATGCTGCATTTTTTTCTGAGAATGGTGGGTCTCCGTGCTCAGCTGAAGACATGCTGCCAGTTTTTATGAGAATGGTGGTGTTCTATCTGTGCTCAACTGAAGACATGATGCATGTTTTTATGAGAATGGGGGTCTCTATTTGTGCTCAGTTGAAGACATGCTGACTGTTTTATGAGAATGGTGGGGCTATATTTGTGCTCAGCTGAAGACATGCTGCCTGTTTTTCTGAGAATGGTGGGTCTCTATCTGTGCTCAGCTGAAGACATGATGCATGTTTTTATGAGAATGGGGGGTCTCTATTTGTGTTCAGTTGAAGACATGCTGCCTGTTTTTATGAGAATGGTGGGACTTTATCTGTGCTCAGCTGAAGACATGCTGCCTGCTTTTATGAGAATGGTGGGTCTCTATCTGTGCTCAGCTAAAGACATGCTGCCTGTTTTTATGACAATGGTGGGGCTCTATTTTTGCTCAGCTGAAGACATGCTGCCTGTTTTTCTGAGAATGGTGGGTCTCTATCTGTGCTCAGCTGAAGACATGCTGCCTGTGAGAATGGTGGGTCTCTATCTGTGCTCGGTTGAAGACATGTTGCCTGTTCCTCTGAGAATGGTGGGTCTCTATCTGTGCTCAGCTGAAAAGATGCTGCCTGTTTTTCTGAGAATGGTGGGTCTTTATCTGTGCTCAGCTGAAGGCATGCTGCCTGTTTTTCTGAGAATGGTCGGTCTCTATCTGTGCTCAGCTGAAGACATGCTGCCTGTGAGAATGGTGGGTCTCTATCTGTGCTCGGCTGAAGACATGCTGACTGTTTTTATGAGAATGGTGGGTCTCTATCTGTGCTCAGCTGAAGACATGCTGCCTGTGAGAATGGTGGTCTCTATCTGTGCTCTGCTGAAGACATGCTGCCTGTAGGAATGATGGGTCTCTAACTGTGCTCAGCTGTAGACATGCTGCCTGTTTTTCTGAGAATGGTGGGTCTCTATCTGTGCTCAGCTGAAGACATACTGCCTGTGTGAATGGTGAGTCTCTATCTGTGCTCAGCTGTAGACATGCTGCCTGTTTTTCTGAGAACGGTGGGTCTCTATCTGTCCTCAGTTGAAGACACGCTGCCTGTTTTTATGAGAATGGTGGGTCTCTATCTGTGCTCAGCTGAAGACATGATGCCTGTTTTTATGAGAATGGTGGCTCTCTATCTGTGCTCAGCTGAAGACATCCTGCATGTTTTTATGAGAATGGTGGGTCTGTATCTGTGCTCAGCTGAAGACATGCTGCCTGTGAGAATGGTGGGTCTCTATCTGTGCTCGGCTGAAGACATGCTGCGCGTTTTTATGAGAATGGTGGGTCTCTATCTGTGCTCAGCTGAAGACATGCTTCCTGTGAGAATGGTGGGTCTCTATCTGTGCTCAGCTGAAGACATGCTGCCTGTGAGAATGGTGGGTCTCTATCTGTGCTCAGCTGTAGACATGCTGCCTGTTTTTCTGAGAACGGTGGGTCTCTATCTGTCCTCAGCTAAAGACATGCTGCCTGTTTTTCTTGAGAATGGTGGGTATTTATCTGTGCTCATCTGAAGACATGCTGCCTGTGAGAATGGTTGAACTCTATCTGTGCTCAGTTGAAGACATGCTGCCTGTTTTTATGAGAATGGTGGGTCTCTATCTGTGCTCAGGTAAAGACATGCTGCCTGTGAGAATGGTGGTCTCTATCTGTGCTCAGCTGAAGACATGCTGCCTGTAGGAATGATGGTTCTCTAACTGTGCTCAGCTGTAGACATGCTGCCTGTTTTTCCGAGAATGGTGGGTCTCTATTTGTGCTCAGCTGAAGACATGCTTCCTGTGAGAATGGTGGGTCTCTATCTGTGCTCAGCTGAAGACATGCTGCCTGTGAGAATGGTGGGTCTCTATCTGTGCTCAGCTGTAGACATGCTGCCTGTTTTTGTGAGAATGGTGGGTCTCTATCTGTGCTCAGTTGTAGACATGCTGCCTGTCTTTCTGAGAATGGTGAGTCTCTATCTGTGCTCAGCGGAAGTCATGCTGCCTGTGAGAATGGTGGGTCTCTATCTGTCCTCAGTTGAAGACATGCTGCCTGTTTTTCTGAGAATGGTGGGTCTCTATCTGTCCTCAGTTGAAGACATGTTGCCTGTTCCTCTGAGAATGGTGGGTCTCTATCTGTGCTCAGCTGAAGAGATGCTGCCTGTTTTTCTGAGAATGGTGGGTCTTTATCTGTGCTCAGCTGAAGGCATGCTGCCTGTTTTTCTGAGAATGGTCGGTTTCTATCTGTGCTCAGCTGAAGACATGCTGCCTGTGAGAATGGTGGGTCTCTATCTGTGCTCGGCTGAAGACATGCTGACTGTTTTTATGAGAATGGTGGGTCTCTATCTGTGCTCAGCTGAAGACATGCTGCCTGTGAGAATGGTGGTCTCTATCTGTGCTCTGCTAAAGACATGCTGCCTGTAGGAATGATGGGTCTCTAACTGTGCTCAGCTGTAGACATGCTGCCTGTTTTCTGAGAATGGTGGGTCTCTATCTGTGCTCAGCTGAAGACATGCTGCCTGTGAGAATGGTGGGTCTCTATCTGTGCTCGGTTGAAGACATGTTGCCTGTTCCTCTGAGAATGGTGGGTCTCTATCTGTGCTCAGCTGAAGAGATGCTGCCTGTTTTTCTGAGAATGGTGGGTCTTTATCTGTGCTCAGCTGAAGGCATGCTGCCTGTTTTTCTGAGAATGGTCGGTCTCTATCTGTGCTCAGCTGAAGACATGCTGCCTGTGAGAATGGTGGGTCTCTATCTGTGCTTGGCTGAAGACATGCTGACTGTTTTTATGAGAATGGTGGGTCTCTATCTGTGCTCAGCTGAAGACATGCTGCCTGTGAGAATGGTGGTCTCTATCTGTGCTCTGCTGAAGACATGCTGCCTGTAGGAATGATGGGTCTCTAACTGTGCTCAGCTGTAGACATGCTGCCTGTTTTTCTGAGAATGGTGGGTCTCTATCTGTGCTCAGCTGAAGACATACTGCCTGTGTGAAGGGTGAGTCTCTATCTGTGCTCAGCTGTAGACATGCTGCCTGTTTTTCTGAGAACGGTGGGTCTCTATCTGTCCTCAGTTGAAGACATGCTGCCTGTTTTTATGAGAATGGTGGGTCTCTATCTGTGCTCAGCTGAAGACGTGATGCCTGTTTTTATGAGAATGGGGGGTCTCTATTTGTGCTCAGTTGGAAATATGCTGCCTGTTTTTATGAGAATGGTGGGTCTTTATCTGTGCTCAGCTGAAGACATGCTGCCTGTTTTTATGAGAATGGTGGGTCTCTATCTGTGCTCAGCTAAAGACATGCTGCCTGTTTTTATGACAATGGTGGGTCTCTATCTGTGCTCAGCTGAACACATGCTGCCTGTGAGAATGGTTGAACTCTATCTGTGCTCGGCTGAAGACATGCTGCCTGTTCTTCTGAGAATGGTGGGTCTCTATCTGTGCTCAGATGAAGATATGCTGCCTGTTTTTCTGAGAATGGTGGGTCTTTATCTGTGCTCAGCTGAAGGCATGCTGCCTGTTGTTCTGAGAATGGTGGGTCTCTGTGCTCAGCTGTAGACATGCTGCCTGTTTTTATGAGAATGGTGGGTCTCTATCTGTGCTCAGCTGAAGACATGCTGCCAGTGAGAATGGTGGGTCTCTATCTGTGCTCAGCTGTAGACATGCTGCATGTTTTTCTGAGAACTGTGGGTCTCTATCTGTCCTCAGTTGAAGACATGCTGCCTGTTTTCCTGAGAATGGTGGTTTTCTATCTCTGCTCAGTGGCAGACATGCTGTCTGTTTTTCTGAGAATAGTGGGTCTCTGTGCTCAGCTGAAGACATGCTGCCTGTTTTTCTGAGAATGGTGGGTCTCTATCTGTGCTCAGCTGAAGACATGCTGCCTGTGAGATTGGTGGGTCTCTATCTCTGCTCGGCTGAAGACATGCTGCCTTTTCTTCTGAGAAGGGTGGGTCTCTATCTGTGCTTAGCTGAAGACAAGCTGCCTGTTTTTCTGAGAATGGTGGGTCTCTGTCTGTGCTCAGCTGTAGACATGCTGCATGTTTTTCTGAGAACTATGGGTCTCTATCTGTCCTCAGTTGAAGACATGCTGCCTGTTTTTCTGAGAATGGTGGGTTTCTATCTCTGCTCAGTGGCAGACATGCTGCCTGTTTTTCTGAGAATAGTGGGTCTCTGTGCTCAGCTGAAGACATGCTGCCTGTTTTTCTGAGAATGGTGGGTCTCTATCTGTGCTCAGCTGAAGACATGCTGCCTGTGAGAATTGTGGAACTCTATCTGTGCTCTGTTGAAGACATGCTGCCTTTGAGAATGGTGGGTCTCTATCGGTGCTCGGCTGAAGACATGCTGCCTGTTCTTCTGAGAATGGTAGGTCTCTATCTGTGCTCAGCTGAAGACAAGCTGCCTGTTTTTCTGAGAATGGTGGGTCTCTGTCTGTGCTCAGCTGTAGACATGCTGCCTGTTTTTCTGAGAATGGTGGGTCTCTATCTGTGCTCAGCTGATGACATGCTGCATGTTTTTCTGAGAATGGTGGGTCTCTGTGCTCAGCTGAAGACATGCTGCTAGTTTTTATGAGAATGGTGGGGATCTATCTGTGCTCAGCTGAAGACATGCTGCCTGTTTTCTGAGAATGGTGGCTCTCTATCTGTGCTCAGCTGAAGACATGCTGCATGTTTTTATGAGAATGGTGGGTCTGTATCTGTGCTCAGCTGAAGACATGCTGCCTGTGAGAATGGTGGGTCTCTATCTGTGCTCGGCTGAAGACATGCTGCACGTTTTTATGAGAATGGTGTGTCTCTATCTGTGCTCAGCTGAAGACATGCTTCCTGTGAGAATGGTGGGTCTCTATCTGTGCTCAGCTGAAGACATGCTGCCTGTGAGAATGGTGGGTCTCTATCTGTGCTCAGCCGTAGACATGCTGCCTGTTTTTCTGAGAACGGTGGGTCTCTATCTGTCCTCAGCTAAAGACATGCTGCCTGTTTTTCTTGAGAATGGTGGGTATTTATCTGTGCTCAGCTGAAGACATGCTGCCTGTGAGAATGATTGAACTCTATCTGTGCTCAGTTGAAGACATGCTGCCTGTTTTTATGAGAATGGTGGTCTCTATCTGTGCTCAGCTGAAGACATGCTGCCTGTAGGAATGATGGTTCTCTAACTGTGCTCAGCTGTAGACATGCTGCCTGTTTTTCCGAGAATGGTGGGTCTCTATTTGTGCTCAGCTGAAGACATGCTTCCTGTGAGAATGGTGGGTCTCTATCTGTGCTCAGCTGAAGACATGCTGCCTGTGAGAATGGTGGGTCTCTATCTGTGCTCAGCTGTAGACATGCTGCCTGTTTTTGTGAGAATGGTGGGCCTCTATCTGTGCTCAGTTGTAGACATGCTGCCTGTCTTTCTGAGAATGGTGAGTCTCTATCTGTGCTCAGCGGACGTCATGCTGCCTGTGAGAATGGTGGGTCTCTATCTGTACTCAGCTGTAGACATGCTGCCTGTTTTTCTGAGAACGGTGGGTCTCTATCTGTCCTCAGTTGAAGACATGCTGCCTGTTTTTCTGAGAATGGTGGTTCTCTATCTGTCCTCAGTTGAAGACATACTGCCTGTTTTTCTGAGAATGGTGGGTTTCTGTCTGTGCTCAGTGGCAGACATGCTGCCTGTTTTGTTTGAGAATGGTGGGCCTCTATCTGTGCTCAGCTGAAGACATGCTGCCTGTTGTTATGAGAATGGTGGGTCTCAAGCTGTGCTCAGCTTAAGACATGCTGCCTGTGAGAATGGTGGGTCTCTATCTGTGCTCAGCTGTAGACATGCTGCCTGTTTTTATGAGAAGGGTGGGTATCTATCTGTGCTCGGCTGAAGACATACTGCCTGTTTTCATGAGAATGGTGGGTCTCTATCTGTGCTCAGCTGAAGACATGCTGCCTGTGAGAATAGTGGGTCTCTATCTGTGCTCAGCTGTAGACATGCTGCCTGTTTTTATGAGAAGGGTGGGTCTCTATCTGTGCACGGCTGAAGACATGCTGCCTGTTTTTATGAGAATGGTGGGTCTCTATCTGTGCTCAGCTGAATACATGCTGCCTGTGAGAATGGTGGTCTCTATCTGTGCTCAGCTGAAGACATGCTGCCTGTAGGAATGATGGGTCTCTATCTGTGCTCAGCTGTAGACATGCTGCCTGTTTTTATGAGAAGGGTGGGTATCTATCTGTGCTCGGCTGAAGACATACTGCCTGTTTTCATGAGAATGGTGGGTCTCTATCTGTGCTCAGCTGAAGACATGCTGCCTGTGAGAATAGTGGGTCTCTATCTGTGCTCAGCTGTAGACATGCTGCCTGTTTTTATGAGAAGGGTGGGTCTCTATCTGTGCTCGGCTGAAGACATGCTGCCTGTTTTTATGAGAATGGTGGGTCTCTATCTGTGCTCAGCTGAAGACATGCTGCCTGTGAGAATGGTGGTCTCTATCTGTGCTCAGCTGAAGACATGCTGCCTGTATGAATGATGGGTCTCTATCTGTCCTCAGCTGTAGACATGCTGCCTGTTTTTCTGAGAAGGGTGGGTCTCTATCTGTGCTCAGCTGAAGACATGCTGCCTGTGAGAATGGTGGGTCTCTATCTGTGCTCAGCTGTAGACATGCTGCCTGTTTTTCTGAGAACGGTGGGTCTCTATCTGTCCTCAGTTGAAGACATGCTGCCTGTTTTTATGAGAATGGTGGGTCTCTATCTGTGCTCAGCTGAAGACATGATGCGTGTTTTTATGAGAATGGGGGGTCTCTATTTGTGTTCAATTGAAGACATGCTGCCTGTTGTTATGAGAATGGTGGGTCTTTATCTGTGCTCAGCTGAAGATATGCTGCCTGTTTTTATGAGAATGGTGGGGCTCTATCTGTGCTCAGCTAAAGACATGCTGCCTGTTTTTATGACAATGGTGGGGCTCTATTTGTGCTCAGATGAAGACATGCTGCCTGTTTTTCTGAGAATGGTGGGTCTCTATCTGTGCTCAGCTGAAGACATGCTGCCTGTGAGAATGGTTGAACTCTATCTGTGCTCAGTTGAAGACATGCTGCCTGTGAGAATGGTGGGTGTCTATCTGTGCTCGGCTGAAGACATGCTGCCTGTTCTTCTGAGAATGGTGGGTTTCTATCTGTGCTCAGCCGAAGAGATGCTGCCTGTTTTTCTGAGAAGGGTGGGTCTTTATCTATGCTCAGCTGAAGGCATGCTGCCTGTTTTTCTGAGAATGGTGGGTCTCTATCTGTGCTCAGCTGAAGACATGCTGCCTGTGAGAATGGTGGGTCTCTATCTGTGCTCGGCTGAAGACATGCTGCCTGTTTTTATGAGAATGGTGGGTCTCTATCTGTGCTCAGCTGAAGACATGCTGCCTGTGAAAATGGTGGTCTCTATCTGTGCTCAGATGTAGACATGCTGCCTGTTTTTCTGAGAATGGTGGGTCTCTATCTGTGCTCAGCTGAAGACATACTGCCTGTGAGAATGGTGAGTCTCTATCTGTGCTCAGCTGTGGACATGCTGCCTGTTTTTCTGAGAACGGTGGGTCCTTATCTGTCCTCAGTTGAATACATGCTGCCTGTTTTTATGAGAATGGTGGGTCTCTATCTGTGCTCAGCTGAAGACATGATGCCTGTTTTTATGAGAATGGGGGGTCTCTATTTGTGCTCAGTTGAAGACATGCTGCCTGTTTTTATGAGAATGGTGGGTCTTTATCTGTGCTCAGCTGAAGACATGCTGCCTGTGAGAATGGTGGGTCTCTATCTGTGCTCGGCTGAAGACATGCTGCCTGTTCTTCTGAGAATGGTAGGTCTCTATCTGTGCTCAGCTGAAGACAAGCTGCCTGTTTTTCCGAGAATTGTGGGTCTCTGTCTGTGCTCAGCTGTAGACATGCTGCCTGCTTTTCTGAGAATGGTGGGTCTCTATCTGTGCTCAGCTGAAGAAGACATGCTGCCTGTGAGAATGGTGGGTCTCGATCTGTGCTCAGCTGTAGACATGCTGCATGTTTTTCTGAGAATGGTGGGTCTCTGTGCTCAGCTGAAGACATGCTGCCAGTTTTTATGAGAATGGTGGGGATCTATCTGTGCTCAGCTGAAGACATGCTGCCTGTTTTCTGAGAATGGTGGCTCTCTATCTGTGCTCAGCTGAAGACATGCTGCATGTTTTTATGAGAATGGTGGGTCTGTATCTGTGCTCAGCTGAAGACATGCTGCCTGTGAGAATGGTGGGTCTCTATTAAGTATGGGCGGAAAATCCGTTACGCTCGCGGATTTTGCGGATTTTCGGTAAATTCGCAATCCTCGAGATTTGCGAATTTCCCGCAAAATTCGCACGCAGCGGATTTTTTTTCTTGGTGATACAATTTTGCGGCGCGCGGCGTTTATCATCCTTTGCCGAGTTGTTTTTCTCGATATTTTGCGAGTGCTGCGCCATTTTGGATCTTGCTGCGGGATCCCGCGGGAATTTGGCAAGCGCGATTACGTAATCGCGGCTTGCCAACTTTTGCAGTGAGCGTTTGTCAACGCGAGTACGCCGAGATCACGTCTCGCGGTACTTCGCAATTGCGAGCTTTGAGATGCGGCGAGCAGCAACAATCTCGCACACGCGAAAATATAAAATTTGCAATTCTGCACAAGAAATCCACCAGCAAGCAGCATAAACCTTCTTGAAATGATGATTTTTATTTGAATAACTCCTTAGGTTGACATTTGCCTGCACTTTTTTAGCGAGGAGTCCATTTTGGGGAGGGGAGGGTGGGAGGAAGGAAGTGCCCCACAGTCTTCAACTTCCTGTTCCTGTCCAGCAGGCTCCTCCCAGTGCTTTGTCCATCTCCTGGTCACTTTTCATTTGGATCTGGAGCTGGAAGGATTACTTTTTGTGGATGCTGCTGGATATTTGGATTTGAGGCCTTTTTGACTTTCTTTGGATCACTTTTGGATCAGAAATTTTACAAGTAAGTTTGTTTGGGGCATTACAGTTGCTGCAACTACAATTTTGGAATTTTCGATTTTTGGGCTGTTTTGGGGCCTTTTGCCCAGGGGTACTCAGTGGTGGGTGGACTGAGTCTTTCTCTGGGGTGTCTTAAACTTAAACATCGTGGAGGGCATGGATGGATTGCGATTGTGCTGATTTTTCAGTGATTTTCGTTTTTTGGGGCTGTACTTGTGGCCTTTTCACCAGGGGTATTTGAGTCTAGCATGGGCCTAGTCTTTCTGTGGGGTGTCTTGAACTTAAACATCATGGAGGGCATGGATGGAATGGGATTGTGCTGATTTTTCAGTGATTTTCGTTTTTTGGGGCTGTACTTGTGGCCTTTTCACCAGGGGTATTGAGTCTAGCATGGGCCTAGTCTTTTTGTGGGGTGTCTTGAACTTAAACATCATGGAGGGCATGGATGGAATGGGATTGTGCTGATTTTGCAGTGTTTTTCGATTTTTGGGGGTGTTCATGGGGAGGGACAGGCCATGTGGCTGGGGGCCATTTTGAGTGCGGCTACAGGCCCTGGCCATGTGCTGGGAGGCAAGTGGCCATTTTGAATGCAGGCATTGTTGTTAGGCCTGAAACCATTTGCCTACTTTTCAACCTTTATGCCCAGGGGTAGTGAGTCTTGCATGGGCCTAGTCTTTCTGTGGGGTGTCTTGAATTTAAACATCATGGAGGGCATGGATGGAATGGGATTGTGCAGATTTTTCAGTGATTTTCGTTTTTGGGGGCTGTACTTGTGGCCTTTTCACCAGGGGTATTTGAGTCTAGCATGGGCCTAGTCTTTCTGTGGGGTGTCTTGAACTTAAACATCATGGAGGGCATGGATGGAATGGGATTGTGCTGATTTTTCAGTGATTTTCATTTTTTGGGGCCGTACTTGTGGCCTTTTCACCAGGGGTATTGAGTCTTGCATGGGCCTAGCCTTTCGTTGGGGTGTCTTGAACTTAAACATCATGGAGGGCATGGATTGAATGGGATTGTGCTGATTTTGCAGTGTTTTTCGATTTTTGGGGGTGTTCATGGGGAGGGACAGGCCATGTGGCTGGGGGCCATTTTGAGTGCTGCTACAGGCCCTGGCATTGTGCTGGGAGGCAAGTGGCCATTTTGAATGTAGGCATTGTTGTTAGGCCTGCAACCATTTTGCCTACTTTTCAACCTTCATGCCCAGGGGTAGTGAGTCTTGCATGGGCCTAGTCTTTCTGTGGGTTGTCTTGAATTTAAACATCATGGAGGGCATGGATGGAATGGGATCGTGCTGATTTTTCAGTGATTTTCGTTTTTGGGGGCTGTACTTGTGGCCTTTTCACCAGGGGTATTGAGTCTAGCATGGGCCTAGTCTTTTTGTTGGGTGTCTTGAACTTAAACATCATGGATGGCATGGATGGAATGGGATTGTGCTGATTTTTCAGTGTTTTTCGATTTTTGGGGGTGTTCATGGGGAGGGACAGGCCATGTGGCTGGGGGCCATTTTGAATGCTGCTACAGGCCCTGGCCATGTGCTGGGAGGCAAGTGGCCATTTTGAATGCAGGCATTGTTGTTAGGCCTGCAACCATTTTGCCTACTTTTCAACCTTTATGCCCAGTGGTAGTGAGTCTTGCATGGGCCTAGTCTTTCTGTGGGGTGTCTTGAACTTAAACATCATGGAGGGCATGGATGGAATGGGATTGTGCTGATTTTTCAGTGATTTTCGTTTTTTGGGGCTGTACTTGTGGCCTTTTCACCAGGGGTATTGAGTCTAGCATGGGCCTAGTCTTTTTGTGGGGTGTCTTGAACTTAAACATCATGGAGGGCATGGATGGAATGGGATTGTGCTGATTTTGCAGTGTTTTTCGATTTTTGGGGGTGTTCATGGGGAGGGTCAGGCCATGTGGCTGGGGGCCATTTTGAGTGCTGCTACAGGCCCTGGCCATGTGCAGGGAGGCAAGTGGCCATTTTGAATGCAGGCATTGTTGTTAGGCCTGCAACCATTTTGCCTACTTTTCAACTTTTATGCCCAGGGGTAGTGAGTCTTGCATGGGCCTAGTCTTTCTGTGGGGTGTCTTGAATTTAAACATCATGGAGGGCATGGATGGAATGGGATTGTGCTGATTTTTCAGTGATTTTCTTTTTTGGGGGCTGTACTTGTGGCCTTTTCACCAGGGGTAATGAGTCTAGCATGGGCCTAGTCTTTTGTGGGGTGTCTTGAACTTAAACATCATGAATGGCATGGATGGAATGGGATTGTGCTGATTTTTCAGTGTTTTTCAATTTTTGGGGGTGTTCATGGGGAGGGACAGGCCATGTGGCTGGGGGCCATTTTGAGTGCTGCTACAGGCCCTGCCATGTGCAGGGAGGCAAGTGGCAATTTTGAATGCAGGCATTGTTGTTAGGCCTGCAACCGTTTTGCCTACTTTTCAACCTTTATGCCCAGGGGTAGTGAGTCTTGCATGGGCCTAGTCTTTCTGTGGGTTGTCTTGAATTTAAACATAATGGAGGGCATGGATGGAATGGGATTGTGCTGATTTTTCAGTGATTTTCGTTTTTGGGGGCTGTACTTGTGGCCTTTTCACCAGGGGTATTTGAGTCTAGCATGGGCCTAGTCTTTCGGTGGGGTGTCTTGAACTTAAACATCATGGAGGACATGGATGGAATGGGATTGTGCTGATTTTTCTGTTTTTTTTCTGATTTTTTTGGGGTGTATAACTGAACTGATGTTCCTCTGTCTTCCATTGTTTTTAGGTGCACAAGACTCAAGAGAACCACCAGTGCCAGGAAGAAGTCCTGCAGCGGTGTGTGCGTGCAGCATAACGTCACGCGACGTCACGTCTGGCCTCAGACAACTCTACAATTCGTGCAATTGCGGCCTGCTGTCTGACCTGCTCTGAAGAAGATGGCCCCAAAAAAAGGTCTCCGTAGCTCCATTAGCAAGAAAGTTGCTAGTGAGGAGCAGAAGAAGCAAGTTACCAAGGAGGCTGGTGTGCCAACCGCCAAGTTTTTTGGGAGCAAAAAAAAAAGTACGCCTGCAGCAGCAGGATCTGCTGGGGACCAAGCTGGGAGCAGCACCCCCGCTCCATTGGGTTCAGTGCCTCCACCACCACGCCAACTTAAGTCAAAGCCCTTGAGTGCTTCAGAGGCAGTCAGTGTACTTCTCCAATCACCATCGACCAGTGATGTTGGCTCATCGCAAGAAAGTAGCAGCAATGTCCCTGAATCAACACAGGTTGTTGTAACTCATCTGACAAGTGTTGAACAACCACAGCCGCAACAACAACATTTGCAAGTAGTACAAGCCCAAGTACATGTGTAAGGAGAGGCAGCGCAAGGAGATGCGCAAGCAGAGGTGCACGGAGGGTCACAAGTGCCCACAATAGTTGTTCCTCCCGAAGTAGGGGCACATTAGGAAATTGACAATCAGACCGAGGTATCATTTGAGGAAGCCACTCCTCCTGATGATCATTCATTGTCTTCCACATCCCTAGCAAGGAAAAGATCAAGGGGGGTGTCTACATCTTCTTCAAGCCCACCTCCTACTGATGATCTGGATGATGATTGGGTACCACCACGGCAGCCTGAGAGTGAGGCACACCATGATCTGACAAAGATACCTAAGCGTAAAAGGAAGGTCGTCGAAAAACTCATAGCTATGGAGTGTGATGAGGCTCAACAAGAAGTGACGCATACTGCTGCTGATGAAGCCTCTCACGACGACCAGCCAGTCATCATAAAGGTCACTGCAGCCCCAGCGGGCATGCAGCAAAGAGACATTTTGACCCTATCCCGAGAAGCTGCTGAGCGTGGTGATGATGTCGACGAGGAGTCAATGGAAACACAACAATCATTGGATTTGGAGTTAACTAGTACACCAACACCTACCGCTTCCATATTTCTTCCTCGCAAGAAGGGACTTCCATCCACCTCGACCTCAATTAGTGGTGGTGAAAGTGCAAAACGTACTGAAGTTCGGCAATCCACATCCTCCACTTCATCTGGCATTAGCAGCAGGACCACCACCACCAGTATCGCCGCCTCTTCCGGCCCCCAAAGACATTTCAAGTCTCCAGTTTGGGACTTCTTTAGTGTTTGCCCAAGAATGGAAAACGTAGCCATTTGTAGCATTTGTAAGCTTCGAGTTAGTCGTGGTAAGTTTGGTACCAACTATGGTACCGGAGGCCAGAGAGGTCATCTTAGGAGAGCGCACCCTGTCCAATGGTTTGCGCACCTAGAGGCGGTCAAGGAAGCCCGAATTGCACGTAATGAAAACGTTGATTTTTCATCTAATGATGACGAGGAGGAAGAAGACGATTCAAACACTTCACTTACACCCAGAACCCCTGTCAGCAGCACACCCCATGTGAGCCACACTAAGAGTGTGGGAGAGAGTGAGACATCAATGCGGAAAAGTTCATCAGCGAGCGTAACTGGGTCGAAGATATCATCATCATCCCGTAAATCCTTGGTCCAGGGCAACATTAAAAAGATGTTGTTTACAGAAGCGCAATATGAACGCAACCACCCACTGACACGTCTGTATAACACTAAGCTGGCTAAAATGCTAGCTCTGGACCTTCTCCCTTTTTCTTTTGTAGAAGGGGTTGGTTTTCTAGAATTAGTGGCAGCGCTCTGCCCTAAATGGAAGGTTCCTAGCCGGTTCTATTTTGCCCGAGTTGCGGTTCCAGCACTACATGAAGATGTTCTGAAGGTGATTGGGGCAGCTTTGCAGAAGAGTGCTGTTCACACTATACATCTGACAACAGACATGTGGACCAGTGGCGCAGGCGCTGATTACATGTGCATCACTGCACACTGGGTCTCTTTTTCAGGGGCTAAAGCAAAGCTAAACGCAGGTGTTGACGCGGACATTGTTTTTAAAGCTGCTCGGAAACATGCAACACTAGCCATGTTTGGTTTGGAGAAACGTCACACAGCAGAAAACATTTTGGATGTCTTTAACACAAAGGTCCTTAAGTGGCTGTCCCCAAAAAAATGCCAGGTTGGTTATGTTTCCACAAAAAATGGCGCCAATATAGTTAAGGCCATGAGGCTGGGTGACTATTTCAGAGTGCCGTGTTTGGCGCACTGTATAAACCTGGTTGTCCAAAAATTCTTGGGTAATATAGACAGTGCAGCGTACAGAGTATTGGACACCTGCCGAAAAATGTGCAACCATTTCAGCCATTCTTTTAAGGCCCGGAAGCAGCTGAGGAGCCTCCTATATGAACGTCAAATGCCAGTGAAAGCACTCATCCAGGAGGTGGTAACACGTTGGAACTCAACCTTCTACATGCTTGAGCGTCTGTATGAGCAGTATACGGTACTCGATCAATATTTCTTAACAGAGGGTACAGCTCAGGAGGACCTGAGGATGGGTGCGGCGCAATGGAACATAGTTCAAAGCCTGACACGCATGCTTCGTCCTTTTGAGTTCTTCGCGCGTGCAGTCAGCAAGGAGGACTGTAATTTGGGAAAAGCTATCCCATTGTTGTACATGCTGGAGCACCAACTGAAGGAGGTGTGTTCTGTGTTTGAAAAAGATGTAAAAAACCAAGACTCTTTTGTTCTGGCTGAGAAATTATTAGAGCTCCTACAAGGTGATGAACGTCTTAAAATGATCCACTCAGAACAGCATTACATTTGTGCTACTATTCTGGATCCACGCTACAAAAAGGCGCTGGCAGGCCAAGCATTCTTTCCTTTTGATGATGAACATGTTCCAAAGTACAAACGTTGGCTAGCCTTGTCAGCCAAGAGGTTTGAAAGAGAACGGCAGAAAATTGAAGGAAATGGCAGTACATCAGCAGGCCATCCCCAGTCAAAACAATCCACTTCTGCACCTGTGGCTGTGGCACAAGTGACCTCTCAGCCGTTAAAGACACCAGCAACCGGATCATCTGCACCAGACACAACAGAAACATTGGAGGCTGAAGAGGATTGGCTAGCTCGGCTTGGGTTTGGTTCCCAAAAGGTCAGAGGCACAGCAACAGCTAAGCAAAGTGGAGGAACCTTGGATGAGGACCTTGAGTCGATGGTGAAGGACTATCTGAATGACTCAACAGAGGTCTATGTTAATGCTGACCCATTGGCGTATTGGCATGGGAAAACAGAATTGTGGCCACAGCTCACCAACCTGGCTTTAAACTACTTGTCTTGCCCACTCGCAAGCGTGGCTTCTGAACGTGTTTTCAGTGCTGCTGGTGGCATTGTAACTTCCAAACGGAGCCGCCTCTTGCCCAAAAATGTGGAGAGGTTAAGAATGATCAAGATGAATCAGCACCTCATACCACCATATTTCAGAGTACGAGAAAGCGCGCCGGATGAAGACGAGGTGGCCAGCAACATAGATGAGGGAATTTCTACTCTGTCAGGTGACACTGAGCTCACCCTGCCTGAATTCGCAGAGTATGATGACGAAGCCTTATTCTTATTCCTGGACCGTGATACCGAGCCCTGAAAATGAGACAACGAATCAATAACTTTCTTTTTCGTCCTTATTCACTTTCATTCCTGTGTGTCTGTCTTTCTTTGTTGTGCACAGTTAATATATTTCAAACTTTAATCAGATAATCACAAAAACAAGCCCATCATCAGAACTGTCTTCACTGGTTTGCTAATTGATTTGAAGGTGCCGCAGTCTACATTCCTCAGGTTCACAAGTTCAGAAGAACATGCTCCTCTATCCTCCTCCTCCAGACTCCTATTTCCATCAAAGCAGAGGGCTGGTTTACGCTCAATGAAGAAAGACTCAGCACTTGTGGGGGTGTTGTTCTACCTCTTTGTAGGTGAGTTGACGGCTCTGGGACCATTGTTGGGAAGCTCTAATACCGGATAAAAGTGGTTTGGACCAAATCCGAGGCGCAAATTTTTTAGTGTTTTTGCTGACTTGCTTGCCTTTGAGGAGCTCTTAGGGGGGGTTCTGTCTGTTTGTGGGTGAGTTTCGGGGTCTGTCAGCACTGCTGGGACACTCTAATCTTGATTGCATTTGCTTTTCAGGAAATCCGTGGTGGCAACCCCGACTTATGGCCTAGCTACGCAGCGCGTTTGGACCGAAGGCAGAGAAATATTGTAAGTAGGAGATCTTGCTTTTGGCCTGTTTGGGGGTGTTATGCTTTTTGGCGGGTGGGTTGGCGGGTCTTGGGGCATTCCTGGGATGGTCTAATACCGGGTAGAAGTGGTTGGGACAAAATCCACGCCGATTTTTGTTGTGCTATTTCTGACATTTTCCTCAATGTAGCGTTTTCGGGGGCCTGTTTGGGGGGCTTCCTGGGGTTTGTGGGTGAGTTTCGGGGTCTGGGAGCACTGCTGGGGCACTCTAATCTTGATTGCATTTGCTTTTCAGGAAATCCGTGGTGGCAAACCGGACCTATGGCCTAGCTACGCAGCGCGTTTGGACCGAAGGCCGAGAAATATTGCAAGTATGAGATTTTGCTTTTGGCCTGTTTGGGGGTGTTATGCTTTTTGGCGGGTGGGTTGGCGGGTCTTGGGGCATTCCTGGGAAGGTCTAATACCGGGTAGAAGTGGTTGGGACAAAATCCAGGCCGATTTTTTTTGTTGCTATTTCTGACATTTTGCTCAATGTAGCGTTTTCGGGGGCCTGTTTGGGGGGCTTCCTGGTGTTTGTGGGTGGGTTTCGGGGTCTGGGCGCACTGCTGGCTATATATACTTTACTTTGCAAGAGGTTTGAAGCAAATCCATGGTGACAGAGGGGAGTTAGGGCCCAGCTGCAGAGCGCGCGCGGTGTGATTTGGGAAATTTGGAAAAAAATGACAGTCCCCATTTTTGTACTTTTGCTCTTTGGCTGTTTGGGGGTCTTCTACTCGTTTTCTCCTGGGTTGACGGCTCTGGGGCCATTGCTGGGAAGCTCTAATACCGGATAAAAGTGGTTTGGACAAAATCCACGCCGATTTTTTTGTTGTTGCTAATTCTGACATTTTGCTCAATGTAGCATTTTCGGGGGCCTGTTTGGGGAGCTTCCTGGTGTTTGTGGGTGAGTTTCGGGGTCTCGGAGCACTGCTGGGACACTCTAATCTTGATTGCATTTGCTTTTCAGGAAATCCGTGGTGGCAAACCGGACCTATGGCCTAGCTACGCAGCGCGTTTGGACCGAAGGCCGAGAAATATTGCAAGTATGAGATTTTGCTTTTGGCCTGTTTGGGGGTGTTATGCTTTTTGGCGGGTGGGTTGGCGGGTCTTGGGGCATTCCTGGGAAGGTCTAATACCGGGTAGAAGTGGTTGGGACAAAATCCAGGCCGATTTTTTGTTGTTGCTATTTCTGACATTTTGCTCAATGTAGCGTTTTTGGGGGCCTGTTTGGGGGGCTTCCTGGTGTTTGTGGGTGGGTTTCGGGGTCTGGGCGCACTGCTGGCTATATATACTTTACTTTGCAAGAGGTTTGAAGCAAATCCATGGTGGCAGAGGGGAGTTAGGGCCTAGCTGCAGAGCGCGCGCAGAGTGATTTGGGAAATTTGGAAAAAAATGACAGTCCCCATTTTTGTACTTTTGCTCTTTGGCTGTTTGAGGGTCTTCTACTCGTTTTCTCTTGGGTTGACGGCTCTGGGGCCATTGCTGGGAAGCTCTAATACCGGATAAAAGTGGTTTGGACAAAATCCACGCCGATTCTTTTTTGCTATTTCTGACATTTTGCTCAATGTAGCATTTTCGGGGGCCTGTTTGGGGGGCTTCCTGGTGTTTGTGGGTGAGTTTCGGGATCTGGGAGCACTGCTGGGACGCTCTAATCTTGATTGCATTTGCTTTTCAGGAAATCTGTGGTGGCAAACCGAACCTATGGCCTAGCTACGCAGCGCGTTTGGACCGAAGGCCGAGAAATATTGCAAGTATGAGATTTTGCTTTTGGCCTGTTTGGGGGTGTTATGCTTTTTGGCGGGTGGGTTGGCGGGTCTTGGGGCATTCCTGGGAAGGTCTAATACCGGGTAAAAGTGGTTGGGACAAAATCCAGGCCGATTTTTTTGTTGTTGCTATTTCTGACATTTTGCTCAATGTAGCGTTTTCGGGGGCCTGTTTGGGGGGCTTCCTGGTGTTTGTGGGCGAGTTTCGGGGTCTGGGCGCACTGCTGGCTATATATACTTTACTTTGCAAGAGGTTTGAAGCAAATCCATGGTGGCAGAGGGTAGTTAGGGCCTAGCTGCAGAGCGCGCGCGGAGAAAAATGACAGTCCCCATTTTTGTACTTTTGCTCTTTGGCTGTTTGGGGGTCTTCTACTCGTTTTCTCCTGGGTTGACGGCTCTGGGGCCATTGCTGGGAAGCTCTAATACCGGATAAAAGTGGTTTGGACAAAATCCACGCCAATTTTTTTTTGCTATTTCTGACATTTTGCTCAATGTAGCGTTTTTGGGGGCCTGTTTGGGGGGCTTCCTGGTGTTTGTGGGTGAGTTTCGGGGTCTGGGCGCACTGCTGGCTATATATACTTTACTTTGCAAGAGGTTTGAAGCAAATCCATGGTGGCAGAGAGGAGTTAGGGCCTAGTTGCAGAGCGCGCGCGGAGTGATTTGGGAAATTTGGAAAAAAATGACAGTCCCCATTTTTGTACTTTTGCTCTTTGGCTGTTTGAGGGTCTTCTACTCGTTTTCTCCTGGGTTGACGGCTCTGGGGCCATTGCTGGGAAGCTCTAATACCGGATAAAAGTGGTTTGGACAAAATCCACGCCAATTTTTTTTTGCTATTTCTGACATTTTGCTCAATGTAGCGTTTTCGGGGGCCTGTTTGGGGGGCTTCCTGGTGTTTGTGGGTGAGTTTCGGGGTCTGGGCGCACTGCTGGCTATATATACTTTACTTTGCAAGAGGTTTGAAGCAAATCCATGGTGGCACAGGGGAGTTAGGGCCTAGGTGCAGAGCGCGTGCGGAGTGATTTGGGAAATTTGGAAAAAAATGACAGTCCCCATTTTTGTACTTTTGCTCTTTGGCTGTTTGGGGGTCTTCTACTCGTTTTCTCCTGGGTTGACGGCTCTGGGGCCATTGCTGGGAAGCTCTAATACCGGATAAAAGTGGTTTGGACAAAATCCACGGCGATTTTTTTGTTGCAATTTCTGACATTTTGCTCAATGTAGCATTTTCGGGGGCCTTTTGGGGAGCTTCCTGGTGTTTGTGGGTGAGTTTCGGGGTCTGGGAGCACTGCTGGGACACTCTAATCTTGATTGCATTTGCTTTTCAGGAAATCCGTGGTGGCAAACCGGACCTATGGCCTAGCTAAGCAGCGCGTTTGGACCGAAGGCCGAGAAATATTGCAAGTATGAGCTTTTGATTTTGGCCTGTTTGGGGGTGTTATGCTTTTTGGCGGGTGGGTTGGCGGGTCTTGGGGCATTCCTGGGAAGGTCTAATACCGGGTAGAAGTGGTTGGGACAAAATCCAGGCCGATTTTTTTTGTTGCTATTTCTGACATTTTGCTCAATGTAGCGTTTTCGGGGGCCTGTTTGGGGGGCTTCCTGGTGTTTGTGGGTGGGTTTCGGGGTCTGGGCGCACTGCTGGCTATATATACTTTACTTTGCAAGAGGTTTGAAGCAAATCCATGGTGGCAGAGGGGAGTTAGGGCCTAGCTGCAGAGCGCGCGCGGAGTGATTTGGGAAATTTGGACAAAAATGACAAAGTCCCCATTTTTGTACTTTTGCTCTTTGGCTGTTTGGGGGTCTTCTACTCGTTTTCTCCTGGGTTGACGGCTCTGGGGCCATTGCTGGGAAGCTCTAATACCGGATAAAAGTGGTTTGGACAAAATCCACGCCGATTTTTTTTTGCTATTTCTGACATTTTGCTCAATGTAGCGTTTTCGGGGGCCTGTTTGGGGAGCTTCCTGGTGTTTGTGGGTGAGTTTCGGGGTCTCGGAGCACTGCTGGGACACTCTAATCTTGATTGCATTTGCTTTTCAGGAAATCCGTGGTGGCAAACCGGACCTATGGCCTAGCTACGCAGCGCGTTTGGACCGAAGGCCGAGAAATATTGCAAGTATGAGATTTTGCTTTTGGCCTGTTTGGGGGTGTTATGCTTTTTGGCGGGTGGGTTGGCGGGTCTTGGGGCATTCCTGGGAAGGTCTAATACCGGGTAGAAGTGGTTGGGACAAAATCCAGGCCGATTTTTTGTTGTTGCTATTTCTGACATTTTGCTCAATGTAGCGTTTTTGGGGGCCTGTTTGGGGGGCTTCCTGGTGTTTGTGGGTGGGTTTCGGGGTCTGGGCGCACTGCTGGCTATATATACTTTACTTTGCAAGAGGTTTGAAGCAAATCCATGGTGGCAGAGGGGAGTTAGGGCCTAGCTGCAGAGCGCGCGCAGAGTGATTTGGGAAATTTGGAAAAAAATGACAGTCCCCATTTTTGTACTTTTGCTCTTTGGCTGTTTGAGGGTCTTCTACTCGTTTTCTCTTGGGTTGACGGCTCTGGGGCCATTGCTGGGAAGCTCTAATACCGGATAAAAGTGGTTTGGACAAAATCCACGCCGATTCTTTTTTGCTATTTCTGACATTTTGCTCAATGTAGCGTTTTCGGGGGCCTGTTTGGGGGGCTTCCTGGTGTTTGTGGGTGAGTTTTGGGATCTGGGAGCACTGCTGGGACGCTCTAATCTTGATTGCATTTGCTTTTCAGGAAATCTGTGGTGGCAAACCGAACCTATGGCCTAGCTACGCAGCGCGTTTGGACCGAAGGCCGAGAAATATTGCAAGTATGAGATTTTGCTTTTGGCCTGTTTGGGGGTGTTATGCTTTTTGGCGGGTGGGTTGGCGGGTCTTGGGGCATTCCTGGGAAGGTCTAATACCGGGTAAAAGTGGTTGGGACAAAATCCAGGCCGATTTTTTTGTTGTTGCTATTTCTGACATTTTGCTCAATGTAGCGTTTTCGGGGGCCTGTTTGGGGGGCTTCCTGGTGTTTGTGGGCGAGTTTCGGGGTCTGGGCGCACTGCTGGCTATATATACTTTACTTTGCAAGAGGTTTGAAGCAAATCCATGGTGGCAGAGGGTAGTTAGGGCCTAGCTGCAGAGCGCGCGCGGAGAAAAATGACAGTCCCCATTTTTGTACTTTTGCTCTTTGGCTGTTTGGGGGTCTTCTACTCGTTTTCTCCTGGGTTGACGGCTCTGGGGCCATTGCTGGGAAGCTCTAATACCGGATAAAAGTGGTTTGGACAAAATCCACGCCAATTTTTTTTTGCTATTTCCGACATTTTGCTCAATGTAGCGTTTTCGGGGGCCTGTTTGGGGGGCTTCCTGGTGTTTGTGGGTGAGTTTCGGGGTCTGGGCGCACTGCTGGCTATATATACTTTACTTTGCAAGAGGTTTGAAGCAAATCCATGGTGGCAGAGAGGAGTTAGGGCCTAGTTGCAGAGCGCGCGCGGAGTGATTTGGGAAATTTGGAAAAAAATGACAGTCCCCATTTTTGTACTTTTGCTCTTTGGCTGTTTGAGGGTCTTCTACTCGTTTTCTCCTGGGTTGACGGCTCTGGGGCCATTGCTGGGAAGCTCTAATACCAGATAAAAGTGGTTTGGACAAAATCCACGCCAATTTTTTTTTGCTATTTCTGACATTTTGCTCAATGTAGCGTTTTCGGGGGCCTGTTTGGGGGGCTTCCTGGTGTTTGTGGGTGAGTTTCGGGGTCTGGGCGCACTGCTGGCTATATATACTTTACTTTGCAAGAGGTTTGAAGCAAATCCATGGTGGCACAGGGGAGTTAGGGCCTAGGTGCAGAGCGCGTGCGGAGTGATTTGGGAAATTTGGACAAAAATGACAAAGTCCCCATTTTTGTACTTTTGCTCTTTGGCTGTTTGGGAGTCTTCTACTCGTTTTCTCCTGGGTTGACGGCTCTTGGGCCATTGCTGGGAAGCTCTAATACCGGATAAAAGTGGTTTGGACAAAATTCACGCCGATTTTTTTGTTGCTATTTCTGACATTTTGCTCAATGTAGCGTTTTCGGGGGCCTGTTTGGGGAGCTTCTTGGTGTTTGTGGGTGAGTTTCGGGGTCTGGGAGCACTGCTGGGACACTCTAATCTTGATTGCATTTGCTTTTCCGGAAATCCGTGGTGGCAAACCGGACCTTTGGTCTAGCTACGCAGCGCGTTTGGACCGAAGGCCGAGAAATATTGCAAGTATGAGATTTTGCTTTTGGCCTGTTTGGGGGTGTTATGCTTTTTGGAGGGTGGGTTGGCGGGTCTTGGGGCATTCCTGGGAAGGTCTAATACCGGGTAGAAGTGGTTGGGACAAAATCCAGGCCGATTTTTTTTTTGCTATTTCTGACATTTTGCTCAATGTAGCGTTTTCGGGGGCCTGTTTGGGGGGCTTCCTGGTGTTTGTGGGTGGGTTTCGGGGTCTGGGCGCACTGCTGGCTATATATACTTTACTTTGCAAGAGGTTTGAAGCAAATCCATGGTGGCAGAGGGGAGTTAGGGCCTAGCTGCAGAGCGCGCGCAGAGTGATTTGGGAAATTTGGAAAAAAATGACAAAGTCCCCATTTTTGTACTTTTGCTCTTTGGCTGTTTGGGGGTCTTCTACTCGTTTTCTCCTGGGTTGACGGCTCTGGGGCCATTGCTGGGAAGCTCTACTACTGGATAAAAGTGGTTTGGACAAAATCCACGCCGATTTTTTTTTGCTATTTCTGACATTTTGCTCAATGTAGCGTTTTCGGGGGCCTGTTTGGGGGGCTTCCTGGTGTTTGTGGGTGAGTTTCGGGGTCTGGGAGCACTGCTGGGACACTAATCTTGATTGCATTTGCTTTTCAGGAAATCCGTGGTGGCAAACCGGACCTATGGCCTAGCTACGCAGCGCGTTTGGACCGGAGGCCGAGAAATATTGCAAGTATGAGATTTTGCTTTTGGCCTGTTTGGGAGTGTTATGCTTTTTGGCGGGTGGGTTGGCGGGTCTTGGGGCATTCCTGGGAAGGTCTAATACCGGGTAGAAGTGGTTGGGACAAAATCCAGGCCGATTTTTTTTTTTGCTATTTCTGACATTTTGCTCAATGAAGCGTTTTCGGGGGCCTGTTTGGGGGGCTTCCTGGTGTTTGTGGGTGAGTTTCGGGGTCTGGGCGCACTGCTGGCTATATATACTTTACTTTGCAAGAGGTTTGAAGCAAATCCATGGTGGCAGAGGGGAGTTAGGGCCTAGCTGCAGAGCGCGCGCGGAGTGATTTGGGAAATTTGGAAAAAAATGACAGTCCCCATTTTTGTACTTTTGCTCTTTGGCTGTTTGGGGTCTTCTACTCGTTTTCTCCTGGGTTGACGGCTCTCGGGCCATTGCTGGGAAGCTCTAATACCGGATAAAAGTGGTTTGGACAAAATCCACGGCGATTTTTTTGTTGCAATTTCTGACATTTTGCTCAATGTAGCGTTTTCGGGGGCCTTTTGGGGAGCTTCCTGGTGTTTGTGGGTGAGTTTCGGGGTCTGGGAGCACTGCTGGGACACTCTAATCTTGATTGCATTTGCTTTTCAGGAAATCCGTGGTGGCAAACCGGACCTATGGCCTAGCTAAGCAGCGCGTTTGGACCGAAGGCCGAGAAATATTGCAAGTATGAGCTTTTGATTTTGGCCTGTTTGGGGGTGTTATGCTTTTTGGCGGGTGGGTTGGCGGGTCTTGGGGCATTCCTGGGAAGGTCTAATACCGGGTAGAAGTGGTTGGGACAAAATCCAGGCCGATTTTTTTTGTTGCTATTTCTGACATTTTGCTCAATGTAGCGTTTTCGGGGGCCTGTTTGGGGGGCTTCCTGGTGTTTGTGGGTGGGTTTCGGGGTCTGGGCGCACTGCTGGCTATATATACTTTACTTTGCAAGAGGTTTGAAGCAAATCCATGGTGGCAGAGGGGAGTTAGGGCCTAGCTGCAGAGCGTGCGCGGAGTGATTTGGGAAATTTGGACAAAAATGACAAAGTCCCCATTTTTGTACTTTTGCTCTTTGGCTGTTTGGGGGTCTTCTACTCGTTTTCTCCTGGGTTGACGGCTCTGGGGCCATTGCTGGGAAGCTCTAATACCGGATAAAAGTGGTTTGGACAAAATCCACGCCGATTTTTTTTTGCTATTTCTGACATTTTGCTCAATGTAGCGTTTTCGGGGGCCTGTTTGGGGAGCTTCCTGGTGTTTGTGGGTGAGTTTCGGGGTCTGGGAGCACTGCTGGGACACTCTAATCTTGATTGCATTTGCTTTTCAGGAAATCCGTGGTGGCAAACCGGACCTATGGCCTAGCTACGCAGCGCGTTTGGACCGAAGGCCGAGAAATATTGCAAGTATGAACTTTTGCTTTTGGCCTGTTTGGGGGTGTTATGCTTTTTGGCGGGTGGGTTGGCGGGTCTTGGGGCATTCCTGGGAAGGTCTAATACCGGGTAGAAGTGGTTGGGACAAAATCCAGGCCGATTTTTTTTTTGTTATTTCTGACATTTTGCTCAATGTAGCGTTTTCGGGGGCCTGTTTGGGGGGCTTCCTGGTGTTTGTGGGTGGGTTTCGGGGTCTGGGCGCACTGCTGGCTATATATACCTTACTTTGCAAGAGGTTTGAAGCAAATCCATGGTGGCAGAGGGGAGTTAGGGCCTAGCTGCAGAGCGCGCGCGGAGTGATTTGAGAAATTTGGAAAAAAATGACAAAGTCCCCATTTTTGTACTTTTGCTCTTTGGCTGTTTGGGGGTCTTCTACTCGTTTTCTCCTGGGTTGACAGCTCTGGGGGCATTGCTGGGAAGCTCTAATACCGGATAAAAGTGGTTTGGACAAAATCCACGCCGATTTTTTATTTGCTATTTCTGACATTTTGCTCAATGTAGCGTTTTCGGGGGCCTGTTTAGGGGCTTCCTGGTGTTTGTGGGTGAGTTTCGGGGTCTGGGAGCACTGCTGGGACACTCTAATCTTGATTGCATTTGCTTTTCAGGAAATCCGTGGTGGCAAACCGGACCTATGGCCTAGCTACGCAGCGCGTTTGGACCGAAGGCCGAGAAATATTGCAAGTATGAGATTTTGCTTTTGGCCTGTTTGGGGGTGTTATGCTTTTTGGCGGGTGGGTTGGCGGGTCTTGGGGCATTCCTGGGAAGGTCTAATACTGGGTAGAAGTGGTTGGGACAAAATCCAGGCCGATTTTTTTTGTGCTATTTTTGACATTTTGCTCAATGTAGCGTTTTCGGGGGCCTGTTTGGGGGGCTTCCTGGTATTTGTGGGTGAGTTTCGGGGTCTGGGCGCACTGCTGGCTATATATACTTTACTTTGCAAGAGGTTTGAAGCAAATCCATTGTGGCAGAGGGGAGTTAGGGCCTAGCTGCAGAGCGCGCGCGGAGTGATTTGGGAAATTTGGACAAAAATGACAAAGTCCCCATTTTTGTACTTTTGCTCTTTGGCTGTTTGGGGGTCTTCTACTCGTTTTCTCCTGGGTTGACGGCTCTGGGGCCATTGCTGGGAAGCTCTAATACCGGATAAAAGTGGTTTGGACAAAATCCACGGCGATTTTTTTTTTGCAATTTCTGACATTTTGCTCAATGTAGCGTTTTCGGGGGCCTTTTGGGGAGCTTCCTGGTGTTTGTGGGTGAGTTTCGGGGTCTGGGAGCACTGCTGGGACACTCTAATCTTGATTGCATTTGCTTTTCAGGAAATCCGTGGTGGCAAACCGGACCTATGGCCTAGCTACGCAGCGCGTTTGGACCGAAGGCCGAGAAATATTGCAAGTATGAGATTTTGCTTTTGGCCTGTTTGGGGGTGTTATGCTTTTTGGCGGGTGGGTTGGCGGGTCTTGGGGCATTCCTGGGAAGGTCTAATACTGGGTAGAAGTGGTTGGGACAAAATCCAGGCCGATTTTTTTTGTGCTATTTTTGACATTTTGCTCAATGTAGCGTTTTCGGGGGCCTGTTTGGGGGGCTTCCTGGTATTTGTGGGTGAGTTTCGGGGTCTGGGCGCACTGCTGGCTATATATACTTTACTTTGCAAGAGGTTTGAAGCAAATCCATTGTGGCAGAGGGGAGTTAGGGCCTATCTGCAGAGCGCGCGCGGAGTGATTTGGGAAATTTGGACAAAAATGACAAAGTCCCCATTTTTGTACTTTTGCTCTTTGGCTGTTTGGGGGTCTTCTACTCGTTTTCTCCTGGGTTGACGGCTCTGGGGCCATTGCTGGGAAGCTCTAATACCGGATAAAAGTGGTTTGGACAAAATCCACGGCGATTTTTTTTTTGCAATTTCTGACATTTTGCTCAATGTAGCGTTTTCGGGGGCCTTTTGGGGAGCTTCCTGGTGTTTGTGGGTGAGTTTCGGGGTCTGGGAGCACTGCTGGGACACTCTAATCTTGATTGCATTTGCTTTTCAGGAAATCCGTGGTGGCAAACCGGACCTATGGCCTAGCTACGCAGCGCGTTTGGACCGAAGGCCGAGAAATATTGCAAGTATGAGATTTTGCTTTTGGCCTGTTTGGGGGTGTTATGCTTTTTGGCGGGTGGGTTGGCGGGTCTTGGGGCATTCCTGGGAAGGTCTAATACTGGGTAGAAGTGGTTGGGACAAAATCCAGGCCGATTTTTTTTTGTGCTATTTTTGACATTTTGCTCAATGTAGCGTTTTCGGGGGCCTGTTTGGGGGGCTTCCTGGTATTTGTGGGTGAGTTTCGGGGTCTGGGCGCACTGCTGGCTATATATACTTTACTTTGCAAGAGGTTTGAAGCAAATCCATTGTGGCAGAGGGGAGTTAGGGCCTAGCTGCAGAGCGCGCGCGGAGTGATTTGGGAAATTTGGAAAAAAATGGCAGTCCCCATTTTTGTACGTTTGCTCTTTGTCTGTTTGGGGGTCTTCTACTCGTTTTCTCCTGGTTTGACGGCTCTGGGGCCATTGCTGGGAAGCTCTAATACCGGATAAAAGTAGTTTGGACAAAATCCACGCCAATTTTTTTTTGCTATTTCTGACATTTTGCTCAATGTTGCGTTTTCGGGGGCCTGTTTGGGGGGCTTCCTGGTGTTTGTCGGTGAGTTTCGGGGTCTGGGCGCACTGCTGGCTATATATACTTTACTTTGCAAGAGGTTTGAAGCAAATCCATGGTGGCAGAGGGGAGTTAGGGCCTAGCTGCAGAGCGCGCGCAGAGTGATTTGGGAAATTTGGAAAAAAATGACAAAGTCCCCATTTTTGTACTTTTGCTCTTTGGCTGTTTGGGGGTCTTCTACTCGTTTTCTCCTGGGTTGACGGCTCTGGGGCCATTGCTGGGAAGCTCTAATACCGGATAAAAGTGGTTTGGACAAAATCCACGCCAATTTTCTTTTTGCTATTTCTGACATTTTGCTCAATGTAGCGTTTTCGGGGGCCTGTTTGGGGAGCTTCCTGGTGTTTGTGGGTGAGTTTCGGGGTCTGGGAGCACTGCTGGGACACTCTAATCTTGATTGCATTTGCTTTTCAGGAAATCCGTGGTGGCAAACCGGACCTATGGCTTAGCTACGCAGCGCGTTTGGACCGAAGGCCGAGAAATATTGCAAGTATGAGATTTTGCTTTTGGCCTGTTTGGGAGTGTTATGCTTTTTGGCGGGTGGGTTGGCGGGTCTTGGGGCATTCCTGGGAAGGTCTAATACCGGGTAGAAGTGGTTGGGACAAAATCCAGGCCGATTTTTTTTTTTGCTATTTCTGACATTTTGCTCAATGAAGCGTTTTCGGGGGCCTGTTTGGGGGGCTTCCTGGTGTTTGTGGGTGAGTTTCGGGGTCTGGGCGCACTGCTGGCTATATATACTTTACTTTGCAAGAGGTTTGAAGCAAATCCATGGTGGCAGAGGGGAGTTAGGGCCTAGCTGCAGAGCGCGCGCGGAGTGATTTGGGAAATTTGGAAAAAAATGACAGTCCCCATTTTTGTACTTTTGCTCTTTGGCTGTTTGGGGGTCTTCTACTCGTTTTCTCCTGGGTTGACGGCTCTGGGGCCATTGCTGGGAAGCTCTAATACCGGATAAAAGTGGTTTGGACAAAATCCACGCCGATTTTTTGTTGTTGCTATTTCTGACATTTTGCTCAATGTAGCGTTTTCGGGGGCCTGTTTGGGGAGCTTCATGGTGTTTGTGGGTGAGTTTCGGGGTCTGGGAGCACTGCTGGGACACTCTAATCTTGATTGCATTTGCTTTTCAGGAAACCCGTGGTGGCAAACCGGACCTATGGCCTAGCTACGCAGCGCATTTGGACCAAAGGCCGAGAAATATTGCAAGTATGAGCTTTTGCTTTTGGCCTGTTTTGGGGTGTTATGCTTTTTGGCGGGTGGGTTGGCGGGTCTTGGGGCATTCCTGGGAAGGTCTAATACCGGGTAGAAGTGGTTGGGACAAAATCCAGGCCGATTTTTTTGTGTGCTATTTCTGACATTTTGCTCAATGTAGCGTTTTCGGGGGCCTGTTTGGGGGCTTCCTGGTGTTTGTGGGTGGGTTTCAGGGTCTGGGCGCACTGCTGGCTATATATACTTTACTTTGCAAGAGGTTTGAAGCAAATCCATGATGGCAGAGGGGAGTTAGGGCCTAGCTGCAGAGCGCGCGCGGAGTGATTTGGGAAATTTGGACAAAAATGACAAAGTCCCCATTTTTGTACTTTTGCTCTTTGGCTGTTTGGGGGTCTTCTACTCGTTTTCTCCTGGGTTGACGGCTCTGGGGCCATTGCTGGGAAGCTCTAATACCGGATAAAAGTGGTTTGGACAAAATCCACGCCGATTTTTTTTTTGCAATTTCTGACATTTTGCTCAATGTAGCGTTTTCGGGGGCCTGTTTGGGGAGCTTCCTGGTGTTTGTGGGTGAGTTTCGGGGTCTGGGAGCACTGCTGGGACACTCTAATCTTGATTGCATTTGCTTTTCAGGAAATCCGTGGCGGCAAACCGGACCTATGGCCTAGCTAAGCAGCGCGTTTGGACCGAAGGCCGAGAAATATTGCAAGTATGAGCTTTTGATTTTGGCCTGTTTGGGGGTGTTATGCTTTTTGGCGGGTGGGTTGGCGGGTCTTGGGGCATTCCTGGGAAGGTCTAATACCGGGTAGAAGTGGTTGGGACAAAATCCAGGCCGATTTTTTTTGTTGCTATTTTTGACATTTTGCTCAATGTAGCGTTTTCGGGGGGCTGTTTGGGGGGCTTCCTGGTGTTTGTGGGTGGGTTTCGGGGTCTGGGCGCACTGCTGGCTATATATACTTTACTTTGCAAGAGGTTTGAAGCAAATCCATTGTGGCAGAGGGGAGTTAGGGCCTAGCTGCAGAGCGCGCGCGGAGTGATTTGGGAAATTTGGAAAAAAATGGCAGTCCCCATTTTTGTACTTTTGCTCTTTGTCTGTTTGGGGGTCTTCTACTCATTTTCTCCTGGTTTGGCGGCTCTGGGGCCATTGCTGGGAAGCTCTAATACCGGATAAAAGTAGTTTGGACAAAATCCACGCCAATTTTTTTTTGCTATTTCTGACATTTTGCTCAATGTTGCGTTTTCGGGGGCCTGTTTGGGGGGCTTCCTGGTGTTTGTCGGTGAGTTTCGGGGTCTGGGCGCACTGCTGGCTATATATACTTTACTTTGCAAGAGGTTTGAAGCAAATCCATGGTGGCAGAGGGGAGTTAGGGCCTAGCTGCAGAGCGCGCGCAGAGTGATTTGGGAAATTTGGAAAAAAATGACAAAGTCCCCATTTTTGTACTTTTGCTCTTTGGCTGTTTGGGGGTCTTCTACTCGTTTTCTCCTGGGTTGACGGCTCTGGGGCCATTGCTGGGAAGCTCTAATACCGGATAAAAGTGGTTTGGACAAAATCCACGCCAATTTTCTTTTTGCTATTTCTGACATTTTGCTCAATGTAGCGTTTTCGGGGGCCTGTTTGGGGAGCTTCCTGGTGTTTGTGGGTGAGTTTCGGGGTCTGGGAGCACTGCTGGGACACTCTAATCTTGATTGCATTTGCTTTTCAGGAAATCCGTGGTGGCAAACCGGACCTATAGCTTAGCTACGCAGCGCGTTTGGACCGAAGGCCGAGAAATATTGCAAGTATGAGATTTTGCTTTTGGCCTGTTTGGGAGTGTTATGCTTTTTGGCGGGTGGGTTGGCGGGTCTTGGGGCATTCCTGGGAAGGTCTAATACCGGGTAGAAGTGGTTGGGACAAAATCCAGGCCGATTTTTTTTTTTGCTATTTCTGACATTTTGCTCAATGAAGCGTTTTCGGGGGCCTGTTTGGGGGGCTTCCTGGTGTTTGTGGGTGAGTTTCGGGGTCTGGGCGCACTGCTGGCTATATATACTTTACTTTGCAAGAGGTTTGAAGCAAATCCATGGTGGCAGAGGGGAGTTAGGGCCTAGCTGCAGAGCGCGCGCGGAGTGATTTGGGAAATTTGGAAAAAAATGACAGTCCCCATTTTTGTACTTTTGCTCTTCGGCTGTTTGGGGGTCTTCTACTCGTTTTCTCCTGGGTTGACGGCTCTGGGGCCATTGCTGGGAAGCTCTAATACCGGATAAAAGTGGTTTGGACAAAATCCACGCCGATTTTTTTTGTTGCTATTTCTGACATTTTGCTCAATGTAGCGTTTTC
Organism: Lissotriton vulgaris; assembly: GCF_964263255.1. Taxonomy (NCBI): domain Eukaryota; kingdom Metazoa; phylum Chordata; class Amphibia; order Caudata; family Salamandridae; genus Lissotriton; species Lissotriton vulgaris. The sequence goes on along the minus strand of NC_141700.1, from coordinate 479,098,437 downwards.
GGGGGCCTGTTTGGGGAGCTTCATGGTGTTTGTGGGTGAGTTTCGGGGTCTGGGAGCACTGCTGGGACACTCTAATCTTGATTGCATTTGCTTTTCAGGAAACCCGTGGTGGCAAACCGGACCTATGGCCTAGCTACGCAGCGCGTTTGGACCAAAGGCCGAGAAATATTGCAAGTATGAGCTTTTGCTTTTGGCCTGTTTTGGGGTGTTATGCTTTTTGGCGGGTGGGTTGGCGGGTCTTGGGGCATTCCTGGGAAGGTCTAATACCGGGTAGAAGTGGTTGGGACAAAATCCAGGCCGATTTTTTTGTGTGCTATTTCTGACATTTTGCTCAATGTAGCGTTTTCGGGGGCCTGTTTGGGGGCTTCCTGGTGTTTGTGGGTGGGTTTCAGGGTCTGGGCGCACTGCTGGCTATATATACTTTACTTTGCAAGAGGTTTGAAGCAAATCCATGATGGCAGAGGGGAGTTAGGGCCTAGCTGCAGAGCGCGCGCGGAGTGATTTGGGAAATTTGGACAAAAATGACAAAGTCCCCATTTTTGTACTTTTGCTCTTTGGCTGTTTGGGGGTCTTCTACTCGTTTTCTCCTGGGTTGACGGCTCTGGGGCCATTGCTGGGAAGCTCTAATACCGGATAAAAGTGGTTTGGACAAAATCCACGCCGATTTTTTTTGTTGCAATTTCTGACATTTTGCTCAATGTAGCGTTTTCGGGGGCCTGTTTGGGGAGCTTCCTGGTGTTTGTGGGTGAGTTTCGGGGTCTGGGAGCACTGCTGGGACACTCTAATCTTGATTGCATTTGCTTTTCAGGAAATCCGTGGTGGCAAACCGGACCTATGGCCTAGCTAAGCAGCGCGTTTGGACCGAAGGCCGAGAAATATTGCAAGTATGAGCTTTTGATTTTGGCCTGTTTGGGGGTGTTATGCTTTTTGGCGGGTGGGTTGGCGGGTCTTGGGGCATTCCTGGGAAGGTCTAATACCGGGTAGAAGTGGTTGGGACAAAATCCAGGCCGATTTTTTTTGTTGCTATTTTTGACATTTTGCTCAATGTAGCGTTTTCGGGGGGCTGTTTGGGGGGCTTCCTGGTGTTTGTGGGTGGGTTTCGGGGTCTGGGCGCACTGCTGGCTATATATACTTTACTTTGCAAGAGGTTTGAAGCAAATCCATGGTGGCAGAGGGGAGTTAGGGCCTAGCTGCAGAGCGCGCGCGGAGTGATTTGGGAAATTTGGACAAAAATGACAAAGTCCCCATTTTTGTACTTTTGCTCTTTGGCTGTTTGGGGGTCTTCTACTCGTTTTCTCCTGGGTTGACGGCTCTGGGGCCATTGCTGGGAAGCTCTAATACCGGATAAAAGTGGTTTGGACAAAATCAACGCCAATTTTTTTTTGCTATTTCTGACATTTTGCTCAATGTAGCGTTTTCGGGGGCCTTTTGGGGAGCTTCCTGGTGTTTGTGGGTGAGTTTCGGGGTCTGGGAGCACTGCTGGGACACTCTAATCTTGATTCCATTTGCTTTTCAGGAAATCCGTGGTGGCAAACCGGACCTATGGCCTAGCTACGCAGCGCGTTTGGACCGGAGGCCGAGAAATATTGCAAGTATGAGATTTTGCTTTTGGCCTGTTTGGGAGTGTTATGCTTTTTGGCGGGTGGGTTGGCGGGTCTTGGGGCATTCCTGGGAAGGTCTAATACCGGGTAGAAGTGGTTGGGACAAAATCCAGGCCGATTTTGTTGTTGTTGCTATTTCTGACATTTTGCTCAATGTAGCGTTTTCGGGGGCCTGTTTGGGGGCTTCCTGGTGTTTGTGGGTGGGTTTCAGGGTCTGGGCGCACTGCTGGCTATATATACTTTACTTTGCAAGAGGTTTGAAGCAAATCCATGGTGGCAGAGGGGAGTTAGGGCCTAGCTGCAGAGCGCGCGCGGAGTGATTTGGGAAATTTGGAAAAAAATGACAGTCCCCATTTTTGTACTTTTGCTCTTTGGCTGTTTGAGGGTCTTCTACTCGTTTTCTCCTGGGTTGACGGCTCTGGGGCCATTGCTGGGAAGCTCTAATACCGGATAAAAGTGGTTTGGACAAAATCCACGCCGATTCTTTTTTGCTATTTCTGACATTTTGCTCAATGAAGCGTTTTCGGGGGCCTGTTTGGGGGGCTTCCTGGTGTTTGTGGGTGAGTTTCGGGGTCTGGGCGCACTGCTGGCTATATATACTTTACTTTGCAAGAGGTTTGAAGCAAATCCATGGTGGCAGAGGGGAGTTAGGGCCTAGCTGCAGAGCGCGCTCGGAGTGATTTGGGAAATTTGGAAAAAAATGACAGTCCCCATTTTTGTACTTTTGCTCTTTGGCTGTTTGGGGGTCTTCTACTCGTTTTCTCCTGGGTTGACGGCTCTGGGGCCATTGCTGGGAAGCTCTAATACCGGATAAAAGTGGTTTGGACAAAATCCACGCCGATTTTTTTTTGCTATTTCTGACATTTTGCTCAATGTAGCGTTTTCGGGGGCCTGTTTGGGGGGCTTCCTGGTGTTTGTGGGTGAGTTTCGGGGTCTGGGCGCACTGCTGGCTATATATACTTTACTTTGCAAGAGGTTTGAAGCAAATCCATGGTGGCAGAGGGGAGTTAGGGCCTAGCTGCAGAGCGCGCGCGGAGTGATTTGGGAAATTTGGAAAAAAATGACAGTCCCCATTTTTGTACTTTTGCTCTTTGGCTGTTTGAGGGTCTTCTACTCGTTTTCTCCTGGGTTGACGGCTCTGGGGCCATTGCTGGGAAGCTCTAATACCGGATAAAAGTGGTTTGGACAAAATCCACGCCAATTTTTTTTTGCTATTTCTGACAATTTGCTCAATGTAGCGTTTTCGGGGGCCTGTTTGGGGGGCTTCCTGGTGTTTGTGGGTGAGTTTCGGGGTCTGGGCGCACTGCTGGCTATATATACTTTACTTTGCAAGAGGTTTGAAGCAAATCCATGGTGGCAGAGGTGAGTTAGGGCCTAGCTGCAGAGCGCGACAAGAGTGATTTGGAAAATTTGTAAAAAAATGACAAAGTCCCCATTTTTGTACTTTTGCTCTTTGGCTGTTTGGGGGTCTTCTACTCGTTTTCTCCTGGGTTGACGGCTCTTGGGGCATTGCTGGGAAGCTCTAATACCGGATAAAAGTGGTTTGGACAAAATCCACGCCGATTTTTTTTTGCTATTTCTGACATTTTGCTCAATGTAGCGTTTTCGGGGGCCTGTTTGGGGAGCTTCCTGGTGTTTGTGGGTGAGTTTCGGGGTCTGGGAGCACTGCTGGGACACTCTAATCTTGATTCCATTTGCTTTTCAGGAAATCCGTGGTGGCAAACCGGACCTATGGCCTAGCTACGCAGCGCGTTTGGACCGGAGGCCGAGAAATATTGCAAGTATGAGATTTTGCTTTTGGCCTGTTTGGGAGTGTTATGCTTTTTGGCGGGTGGGTTGGCGGGTCTTGGGGCATTCCTGGGAAGGTCTAATACCGGGTAGAAGTGGTTGGGACAAAATCCAGGCCGATTTTTTTGTTGTTGCTATTTCTGACATTTTGCTCAATGTAGCGTTTTCGGGGGCCTGTTTGGGGGCTTCCTGGTGTTTGTGGGTGGGTTTCAGGGTCTGGGCGCACTGCTGGCTATATATACTTTACTTTGCAAGAGGTTTGAAGCAAATCCATGGTGGCAGAGGGGAGTTAGGGCCTAGCTGCAGAGCGCGCGCGGAGTGATTTGGGAAATTTGGAAAAAAATGACAGTCCCCATTTTTGTACTTTTGCTCTTTGGCTGTTTGAGGGTCTTCTACTCGTTTTCTCCTGGGTTGACGGCTCTGGGGCCATTGCTGGGAAGCTCTAATACCGGATAAAAGTGGTTTGGACAAAATCCACGCCGATTCTTTTTTGCTATTTCTGACATTTTGCTCAATGTAGCGTTTTCGGGGGCCTGTTTGGGGGGCTTCCTGGTGTTTGTGGGTGAGTTTCGGGATCTGGGAGCACTGCTGGGACACTCTAATCTTGATTGCATTTGCTTTTCAGGAAATCCGTGGTGGCAAACCGAACCTATGGCCTAGCTACGCAGCGTGTTTGGACCGAAGGCCGAGAAATATTGCAAGTATGAGATTTTGCTTTTGGCCTGTTTGGGGGTGTTATGCTTTTTTGGCGGGTGGGTTGGCGGGTCTTGGGGCATTCCTGGGAAGGTCTAATACCGGGTAAAAGTGGTTGGGACAAAATCCAGGCCGATTCTTTTTTGCTATTTCTGACATTTTGCTCAATGTAGCGTTTTCGGGGGCCTGTTTGGGGGGCTTCCTGGTGTTTGTGGGTGAGTTTCGGGGTCTGGGCGCACTGCTGGCTATATATACTTTACTTTGCAAGAGGTTTGAAGCAAATCCATGGTGGCAGAGGGGAGTTAGGGCCTAGCTGCAGAGCGCGCTCGGAGTGATTTGGGAAATTTGGAAAAAAATGACAGTCCCCATTTTTGTACTTTTGCTCTTTGGCTGTTTGGGGGTCTTCTACTCGTTTTCTCCTGGGTTGACGGCTCTGGGGCCATTGCTGGGATCTCTAATACCGGATAAAAGTGGTTTGGACAAAATCCACGCCGATTTTTTTTTGCTATTTCTGACATTTTGCTCAATGTAGCGTTTTCGGGGGCCTGTTTGGGGGGCTTCCTGGTGTTTGTGGGTGAGTTTCGGGGTCTGGGCGCACTGCTGGCTATATATACTTTACTTTGCAAGAGGTTTGAAGCAAATCCATGGTGGCAGAGGGGAGTTAGGGCCTAGCTGCAGAGCGCGCGCGGAGTGATTTGGGAAATTTGGAAAAAAATGACAGTCCCCATTTTTGTACTTTTGCTCTTTGGCTGTTTGAGGGTCTTCTACTCGTTTTCTCCTGGGTTGACGGCTCTGGGGCCATTGCTGGGAAGCTCTAATACCGGATAAAAGTGGTTTGGACAAAATCCACGCCAATTTTTTTTTGCTATTTCTGACAATTTGCTCAATGTAGCGTTTTCGGGGGCCTGTTTGGGGGGCTTCCTGGTGTTTGTGGGTGAGTTTCGGGGTCTGGGCGCACTGCTGGCTATATATACTTTATTTGCAAGAGGTTTGAAGCAAATCCATGGTGGCAGAGGTGAGTTAGGGCCTAGCTGCAGAGCGCGACAAGAGTGATTTGGGAAATTTGGAAAAAAATGACAAAGTCCCCATTTTTGTACTTTTGCTCTTTGGCTGTTTGGGGGTCTTCTACTCGTTTTCTCCTGGGTTGACGGCTCTTGGGGCATTGCTGGGAAGCTCTAATACCGGATAAAAGTGGTTTGGACAAAATCCACGCCGATTTTTTATTTGCTATTTCTGACATTTTGCTCAATGTAGCGTTTTCGGGGGGCTGTTTAGGGGGCTTCCTGGTGTTTGTGGGTGAGTTTCGGGGTCTGGGAGCACTGCTGGGACACTCTAATCTTGATTGCATTTGCTTTTCAGGAAATCCGTGGTGGCAAACCGGACCTATGGCCTAGCTAAGCAGCGCGTTTGGACCGAAGGCCGAGAAATATTGCAAGTATGAGCTTTTGATTTTGGCCTGTTTGGGGGTGTTATGCTTTTTGGCGGGTGGGTTGGCGGGTCTTGGGGCATTCCTGGGAAGGTCTAATACCGGGTAGAAGTGGTTGGGACAAAATCCAGGCCGATTTTTTTTTGTGCTATTTTTGACATTTTGCTCAATGTAGCGTTTTCGGGGGCCTGTTTGGGGGGCTTCCTGGTATTTGTGGGTGAGTTTCGGGGTCTGGGCGCACTGCTGGCTATATATACTTTACTTTGCAAGAGGTTTGAAGCAAATCCATTGTGGCAGAGGGGAGTTAGGGCCTAGCTGCAGAGCGCGCGCGGAGTGATTTGGGAAATTTGGAAAAAAATGGCAGTCCCCATTTTTGTACTTTTGCTCTTTGTCTGTTTGGGGGTCTTCTACTCGTTTTCTCCTGGTTTGACGGCTCTGGGGCCATTGCTGGGAAGCTCTAATACCGGATAAAAGTAGTTTGGACAAAATCCACGCCAATTTTTTTTTGCTATTTCTGACATTTTGCTCAATGTTGCGTTTTCGGGGGCCTGTTTGGGGGGCTTCCTGGTGTTTGTCGGTGAGTTTCGGGGTCTGGGCGCACTGCTGGCTATATATACTTTACTTTGCAAGAGGTTTGAAGCAAATCCATGGTGGCAGAGGGGAGTTAGGGCCTAGCTGCAGAGCGCGCGCAGAGTGATTTGGGAAATTTGGAAAAAAATGACAAAGTCCCCATTTTTGTACTTTTGCTCTTTGGCTGTTTGGGGGTCTTCTACTCGTTTTCTCATGGGTTGACGGCTCTGGGGCCATTGCTGGGAAGCTCTAATACCGGATAAAAGTGGTTTGGACAAAATCCACGCCAATTTTCTTTTTGCTATTTCTGACATTTTGCTCAATGTAGCATTTTCGGGGGCCTGTTTGGGGAGCTTCCTGGTGTTTGTGGGTGAGTTTCGGGGTCTGGGAGCACTGCTGGGACACTCTAATCTTGATTGCATTTGCTTTTCAGGAAATCCGTGGTGGCAAACCGGACCTATGGCCTAGCTAAGCAGCGCGTTTGGACCGAAGGCCGAGAAATATTGCAAGTATGAGCTTTTGATTTTGGCCTGTTTGGGGGTGTTATGCTTTTTGGCGGGTGGGTTGGCGGGTCTTGGGGCATTCCTGGGAAGGTCTAATACCGGGTATAAGTGGTTGGGACAAAATCCAGGCCGATTTTTTTTGTTGCTATTTCTGACATTTTGCTCAATGTAGCGTTTTCGGGGGCCTGTTTGGGGGGCTTCCTGGTGTTTGTGGGTGGGTTTCGGGGTCTGGGCGCACTGCTGGCTATATATACCTTACTTTGCAAGAGGTTTGAAGCAAATCCATGGTGGCAGAGGGGAGTTAGGGCCTAGCTGCAGAGCGCGCGCGGAGTGATTTGAGAAATTTGGAAAAAAATGACAAAGTCCCCATTTTTGTACTTTTGCTCTTTGGCTGTTTGGGGGTCTTCTACTCGTTTTCTCCTGGGTTGACGGCTCTGGGGCCATTGCTGGGAAGCTCTAATACCGGATAAAAGTGGTTTGAACAAAATCCACGCCGATTTTTTTTTGCAATTTCTGACATTTTGCTCAATGTAGCGTTTTCGGGGGCCTGTTTGGGGGGCTTCCTTTGTTTGTGGGTGAGTTTCGGGGTCTGGGAGCACTGCTGGGACACTCTAATCTTGATTCCATTTGCTTTTCAGGAAATCCGTGGTGGCAAACCGGACCTATGGCCTAGCTACGCAGCGCGTTTGGACCGGAGGCCGAGAAATATTGCAAGTATGAGATTTTGCTTTTGGCCTGTTTGGGAGTGTTATGCTTTTTGGTGGGTGGGTTGGCGGGTCTTGGGGCATTCCTGGGAAGGTCTAATACCGGGTAGAAGTGGTTGGGACAAAATCCAGGCCGATTTTTTTGTTGTTGCTATTTCTGACATTTTGCTCAATGTAGCGTTTTTGGGGGCCTGTTTGGGGGGCTTCCTGGTGTTTGTGGGTGGGTTTCGGGGTCTGGGCGCACTGCTGGCTATATATACTTTACTTTGCAAGAGGTTTGAAGCAAATCCATGGTGGCAGAGGGGAGTTAGGGCCTAGCTGCAGAGCGCGCGCGGAGTGATTTGGGAAATTTGGAAAAAAATGACAGTCCCCATTTTTGTACTTTTGCTCTTTGGCTGTTTGAGGGTCTTCTACTCGTTTTCTCCTGGGTTGACGGCTCTGGGGCCATTGCTGGGAAGCTCTAATACCGGATAAAAGTGGTTTGGACAAAATCCACGCCGATTCTTTTTTGCTATTTCTGACATTTTGCTCAATGTAGCGTTTTCGGGGGCCTGTTTGGGGGGCTTCCTGGTGTTTGTGGGTGAGTTTCGGGATCTGGGAGCACTGCTGGGACACTCTAATCTTGATTGCATTTGCTTTTCAGGAAATCCGTGGTGGCAAACCGAACCTATGGCCTAGCTACGCAGCTCGTTTGGACCGAAGGCCGAGAAATATTGCAAGTATGAGATTTTGCTTTTGGCCTGTTTGGGGGTGTTATGCTTTTTGGCGGGTGGGTTGGCGGGTCTTGGGGCATTCCTGGGAAGGTCTAATACCGGGTAAAAGTGGTTGGGACAAAATCCAGGCCGATTTTTTTGTTGTTGCTATTTCTGACATTTTGCTCAATGTAGCGTTTTCGGGGGCCTGTTTGGGGGGCTTCCTGGTGTTTGTGGGCGAGTTTCGGGGTCTGGGCGCACTGCTGGCTATATATACTTTACTTTGCAAGAGGTTTGAAGCAAATCCATGGTGGCAGAGGGGAGTTAGGGCCTAGCTGCAGAGCGCGCTCGGAGTGATTTGGGAAATTTGGAAAAAAATGACAAAGTCCCCATTTTTGTACTTTTGCTCTTTGGCTGTTTGGGGGTCTTCTACTCGTTTTCTCCTGGGTTGACGGCTCTGGGGCCATTGCTGGGAAGCTCTAATACCGGATAAAAGTAGTTTGGACAAAATCCACGGCGATTTTTTTTTTGCAATTTCTGACATTTTGCTCAATGTAGCGTTTTCGGGGGCCTTTTGGGGAGCTTCCTGGTGTTTGTGGGTGAGTTTCGGGGTCTGGGAGCACTGCTGGGACACTCTAATCTTGATTGCATTTGCTTTTCAGGAAATCCGTGGTGGCAAACCGGACCTATGGCCTAGCTACGCAGCGCGTTTGGACCGAAGGCCGAGAAATATTGCAAGTATGAACTTTTGCTTTTGGCCTGTTTGGGGGTGTTATGCTTTTTGGCGGGTGGATTGGCGGGTCTTGGGTCATTCCTGGGAAGGTCTAATACCGGGTAGAAGTGGTTGGGACAAAATCCAGGCCGATTTTTTTTTTGTTATTTCTGACATTTTGCTCAATGTACCGTTTTCGGGGGCCTGTTTGGGGGGCTTCCTGGTGTTTGTGGGTGGGTTTCGGGGTCTGGGCGCACTGCTGGCTATATATACCTTACTTTGCAAGAGGTTTGAAGCAAATCCATGGTGGCAGAGGGGAGTTAGGGCCTAGCTGCAGAGCGCGCTCGGAGTGATTTGGGAAATTTGGAAAAAAATGAAAGTCCCCATTTTTGTACTTTTGCTCTTTGGCTGTTTGGGGGTCTTCTACTCGTTTTCTCCTGGGTTGACGGCTCTGGGGGCATTGCTGGGAAGCTCTAATACCGGATAAAAGTGGTTTGGACAAAATCCACGCCGATTTTTTATTTGCTGTTTCTGACATTTTGCTCAATGTAGCGTTTTCGGGGGCCTGTTTAGGGGGCTTCCTGGTGTTTGTGGGTGAGTTTCGGGGTCTGGGAGCACTGCTGGGACACTCTAATCTTGATTGCATTTGCTTTTCAGGAAATCCGTGGTGGCAAACCGGACCTATGGCCTAGCTACGCAGCGCGTTTGGACCGAAGGCCGAGAAATATTGCAAGTATGAGATTTTGCTTTTGGCCTGTTTGGGGGTGTTATGCTTTTTGGCGGGTGGGTTGGCGGGTCTTGGGGCATTCCTGGGAAGGTCTAATACTGGGTAGAAGTGGTTGGGACAAAATCCAGGCCGATTTTTTTTTGTGCTATTTTTGACATTTTGCTCAATGTAGCGTTTTCGGGGGCCTGTTTGGGGGGCTTCCTGGTATTTGTGGGTGAGTTTCGGGGTCTGGGCGCACTGCTGGCTATATATACTTTACTTTGCAAGAGGTTTGAAGCAAATCCATTGTGGCAGAGGGGAGTTAGGGCCTAGCTGCAGAGCGCGCGCGGAGTGATTTGGGAAATTTGGAAAAAAATGGCAGTCCCCATTTTTGTACTTTTGCTCTTTGTCTGTTTGGGGGTCTTCTACTCGTTTTCTCCTGGTTTGACGGCTCTGGGGCCATTGCTGGGAAGCTCTAATACCGGATAAAAGTAGTTTGGACAAAATCCACGCCAATTTTTTTTGCTATTTCTGACATTTTGCTCAATGTTGCGTTTTTGGGGGCCTGTTTGGGGGGCTTCCTGGTGTTTGTCGGTGAGTTTCGGGGTCTGGGCGCACTGCTGGCTATATATACTTTACTTTGCAAGAGGTTTGAAGCAAATCCATGGTGGCAGAGGGGAGTTAGGGCCTAGCTGCAGAGCGCGCGCAGAGTGATTTGGGAAATTTGGAAAAAAATGACAAAGTCCCCATTTTTGTACTTTTGCTCTTTGGCTGTTTGGGGGTCTTCTACTCGTTTTCTCCTGGGTTGACGGCTCTGGGGCCATTGCTGGGAAGCTCTAATACCGGATAAAAGTGGTTTGGACAAAATCCACGCCAATTTTCTTTTTGCTATTTCTGACATTTTGCTCAATGTAGCGTTTTCGGGGGCCTGTTTGGGGAGCTTCCTGGTGTTTGTGGGTGAGTTTCGGGGTCTGGGAGCACTGCTGGGACACTCTAATCTTGATTGCATTTGCTTTTCAGGAAATCCGTGGTGGCAAACCGGACCTATGGCTTAGCTACGCAGCGCGTTTGGACCGAAGGCCGAGAAATATTGCAAGTATGAGATTTTGCTTTTGGCCTGTTTGGGAGTGTTATGCTTTTTGGCGGGTGGGTTGGCGGGTCTTGGGGCATTCCTGGGAAGGTCTAATACCGGGTAGAAGTGGTTGGGACAAAATCCAGGCCGATTTTTTTTTTTGCTATTTCTGACATTTTGCTCAATGAAGCGTTTTCGGGGGCCTGTTTGGGGGGCTTCCTGGTGTTTGTGGGTGAGTTTCGGCGTCTGGGCGCACTGCTGGCTATATATACTTTACTTTGCAAGAGGTTTGAAGCAAATCCATGGTGGCAGAGGGGAGTTAGGGCCTAGCTGCAGAGCGCGCGCGGAGTGATTTGGGAAATTTGGAAAAAAATGACAGTCCCCATTTTTGTACTTTTGCTCTTTGGCTGTTTGGGGGTCTTCTACTCGTTTTCTCCTGGGTTGACGGCTCTGGGGCCATTGCTGGGAAGCTCTAATACCGGATAAAAGTGGTTTGGACAAAATCCACGCCGATTTTTTTTGTTGCTATTTCTGACATTTTGCTCAATGTAGCGTTTTTGGGGGCCTGTTTGGGGAGCTTCATGGTGTTTGTGGGTGAGTTTCGGGGTCTGGGAGCACTGCTGGGACACTCTAATCTTGATTGCATTTGCTTTTCAGGAAACCCGTGGTGGCAAACCGGACCTATGGCCTAGCTATGCAGCGCGTTTGGACCAAAGGCCGAGAAATATTGCAAGTATGAGCTTTTGCTTTTGGCCTGTTTTGGGGTGTTATGCTTTTTGGCGGGTGGGTTGGCGGGTCTTGGGGCATTCCTGGGAAGGTCTAATACCGGGTAGAAGTGGTTGGGACAAAATCCAGGCCGATTTTTTTGTGTGCTATTTCTGACATTTTGCTCAATGTAGCGTTTTCGGGGGCCTGTTTGGGGGCTTCCTGGTGTTTGTGGGTGGGTTTCAGGGTCTGGGCGCACTGCTGGCTATATATACTTTACTTTGCAAGAGGTTTGAAGCAAATCCATGATGGCAGAGGGGAGTTAGGGCCTAGCTGCAGAGCGCGCGCGGAGTGATTTGGGAAATTTGGACAAAAATGACAAAGTCCCCATTTTTGTACTTTTGCTCTTTGGCTGTTTGGGGGTCTTCTACTCGTTTTCTCCTGGGTTGACGGCTCTGGGGCCATTGCTGGGAAGCTCTAATACCGGATAAAAGTGGTTTGGACAAAATCCACGCCGATTTTTTTTTGCTATTTCTGACATTTTGCTCAATGTAGCGTTTTCGGGGGCCTGTTTGGGGAGCTTCCTGGTGTTTGTGGGTGAGTTTCGGGGTCTGGGAGCACTGCTGGGACACTCTAATCTTGATTCCATTTGCTTTTCAGGAAATCCGTGGTGGCAAACCGGACCTATGGCCTAGCTACGCAGCGCGTTTGGACCGGAGGCCGAGAAATATTGCAAGTATGAGATTTTGCTTTTGGCCTGTTTGGGAGTGTTATGCTTTTTGGCGGGTGGGTTGGCGGGTCTTGGGGCATTCCTGGGAAGGTCTAATACCGGGTAGAAGTGGTTGGGACAAAATCCAGGCCGATTTTTTTGTTGTTGCTATTTCTGACATTTTGCTCAATGTAGCGTTTTTGGGGGCCTGTTTGGGGGGCTTCCTGGTGTTTGTGGGTGGGTTTCGGGGTCTGGGCGCACTGCTGGCTATATATACTTTACTTTGCAAGAGGTTTGAAGCAAATCCATGGTGGCAGAGGGGAGTTAGGGCCTAGCTGCAGAGCGCGCGCGGAGTGATTTGGGAAATTTGGAAAAAAATGACAGTCCCCATTTTTGTACTTTTGCTCTTTGGCTGTTTGAGGGTCTTCTACTCGTTTTCTCCTGGGTTGACGGCTCTGGGGCCATTGCTGGGAAGCTCTAATACCGGATAAAAGTGGTTTGGACAAAATCCACGCCGATTCTTTTTTGCTATTTCTGACATTTTGCTCAATGTAGCGTTTTCGGGGGCCTGTTTGGGGGGCTTCCTGGTGTTTGTGGGTGAGTTTCGGGATCTGGGAGCACTGCTGGGACACTCTAATCTTGATTGCATTTGCTTTTCAGGAAATCCGTGGTGGCAAACCGAACCTATGGCCTAGCTACGCAGCGCGTTTGGACCGAAGGCCGAGAAATATTGCAAGTATGAGATTTTGCTTTTGGCCTGTTTGGGGGTGTTATGCTTTTTGGCGGGTGGGTTGGCGGGTCTTGGGGCATTCCTGGGAAGGTCTAATACCGGGTAAAAGTGGTTGGGACAAAATCCAGGCCGATTCTTTTTTGCTATTTCTGACATTTTGCTCAATGTAGCGTTTTCGGGGGCCTGTTTGGGGGGCTTCCTGGTGTTTGTGGGTGAGTTTCGGGGTCTGGGCGCACTGCTGGCTATATATACTTTGCTTTGCAAGAGGTTTGAAGCAAATCCATGGTGGCAGAGGGGAGTTAGGGCCTAGCTGCAGAGCGCGCTCGGAGTGATTTGGGAAATTTGGAAAAAAATGACAGTCCCCATTTTTGTACTTTTGCTCTTTGGCTGTTTGGGGGTCTTCTACTCGTTTTCTCCTGGGTTGACGGCTCTGGGGCCATTGCTGGGAAGCTCTAATACCGGATAAAAGTGGTTTGGACAAAATCCACGCCGATTTTTTTTTGCTATTTCTGACATTTTGCTCAATGTAGCGTTTTCGGGGGCCTGTTTGGGGGGCTTCCTGGTGTTTGTGGGTGAGTTTCGGGGTCTGGGCGCACTGCTGGCTATATATACTTTACTTTGCAAGAGGTTTGAAGCAAATCCATGGTGGCAGAGGGGAGTTAGGGCCTAGCTGCAGAGCGCGCGCGGAGTGATTTGGGAAATTTGGAAAAAAATGACAGTCCCCATTTTTGTACTTTTGCTCTTTGGCTGTTTGAGGGTCTTCTACTCGTTTTCTCCTGGGTTGACGGCTCTGGGGCCATTGCTGGGAAGCTCTAATACCGGATAAAAGTGGTTTGGACAAAATCCACGCCAATTTTTTTTTGCTATTTCTGACAATTTGCTCAATGTAGCGTTTTCGGGGGCCTGTTTGGGGGGCTTCCTGGTGTTTGTGGGTGAGTTTCGGGGTCTGGGCGCACTGCTGGCTATATATACTTTACTTTGCAAGAGGTTTGAAGCAAATCCATGGTGGCAGAGGTGAGTTAGGGCCTAGCTGCAGAACGCGACAAGAGTGATTTGGGAAATTTGGAAAAAAATGACAAAGTCCCCATTTTTGTACTTTTGCTCTTTGGCTGTTTGGGGGTCTTCTACTCGTTTTCTCCTGGGTTGACGGCTCTTGGGGCATTGCTGGGAAGCTCTAATACCGGATAAAAGTGGTTTGGACAAAATCCACGCCGATTTTTTATTTGCTTTTTCTGACATTTTGCTCAATGTAGCGTTTTCGGGGGGCTGTTTAGGGGGCTTCCTGGTGTTTGTGGGTGAGTTTCGGGGTCTGGGAGCACTGCTGGGACACTTTAATCTTGATTGCATTTGCTTTTCAGGAAATCCGTGGTGGCAAACCGGACCTATGGCCTAGCTAAGCAGCGCGTTTGGACCGAAGGCCGAGAAATATTGCAAGTATGAGCTTTTGATTTTGGCCTGTTTGGGGGTGTTATGCTTTTTGGCGGGTGGGTTGGCGGGTCTTGGGGCATTCCTGGGAAGGTCTAATACCGGGTAGAAGTGGTTGGGACAAAATCCAGGCCGATTTTTTTTGTTGCTATTTCTGACATTTTGCTCAATGTAGCGTTTTCGGGGGCCTGTTTGGGGGGCTTCCTGGTGTTTGTGGGTGGGTTTCGGGGTCTGGGCGCACTGCTGGCTATATATACTTTACTTTGCAAGAGGTTTGAAGCAAATCCATGGTGGCAGAGGGGAGTTAGGGCCTAGCTGCAGAGCGCGCGCGGAGTGATTTGGGAAATTTGGACAAAAATGACAAAGTCCCCATTTTTGTACTTTTGCTCTTTGGCTGTTTGGGGGTCTTCTACTCGTTTTCTCCTGGGTTGACGGCTCTGGGGCCATTGCTGGGAAGCTCTAATACCGGATAAAAGTGGTTTGGACAAAATCCACGCCGATTTTTTATTTGCTATTTCTGACATTTTGCTCAATGTAGCGTTTTCGGGGGCCTGTTTGGGGAGCTTCCTGGTGTTTGTGGGTGAGTTTCGGGGTCAGGGAGCACTGCTGGGACACTCTAATCTTGATTGCATTTGCTTTTCAGGAAATCCGTGGTGGCAAACCGGACCTATGGCCTAGCTACGCAGCGCGTTTGGACCGAAGGCCGAGAAATATTGCAAGTATGAGATTTTGCTTTTGGCCTGTTTGGGGGTGTTATGCTTTTTGGCGGGTGGGTTGGCGGGTCTTGGGGCATTCCTGGGAAGGTCTAATACTGGGTAGAAGTGGTTGGGACAAAATCCAGGCCGATTTTTTTTTGTGCTATTTTTGACATTTTGCTCAATGTAGCGTTTTCGGGGGCCTGTTTGGGGGGCTTCCTGGTATTTGTGGGTGAGTTTCGGGGTCTGGGCGCACTGCTGGCTATATATACTTTACTTTGCAAGAGGTTTGAAGCAAATCCATTGTGGCAGAGGGGAGTTAGGGCCTAGCTGCAGAGCGCGCGCGGAGTGATTTGGGAAATTTGGAAAAAAATGGCAGTCCCCATTTTTGTACTTTTGCTCTTTGTCTGTTTGGGGGTCTTCTACTCGTTTTCTCCTGGTTTGACGGCTCTGGGGCCATTGCTGGGAAGCTCTAATACCGGATAAAAGTAGTTTGGACAAAATCCACGCCAATTTTTTTTTGCTATTTCTGACATTTTGCTCAATGTTGCGTTTTCGGGGGCCTGTTTGGGGGGCTTCCTGGTGTTTGTCGGTGAGTTTCGGGGTCTGGGCGCACTGCTGGCTATATATACTTTACTTTGCAAGAGGTTTGAAGCAAATCCATGGTGGCAGAGGGGAGTTAGGGCCTAGCTGCAGAGCGCGCGCAGAGTGATTTGGGAAATTTGGAAAAAAATGACAAAGTCCCCATTTTTGTACTTTTGCTCTTTGGCTGTTTGGGGGTCTTCTACTCGTTTTCTCCTGGGTTGACGGCTCTGGGGCCATTGCTGGGAAGCTCTAATACCGGATAAAAGTGGTTTGGACAAAATCCACGCCAATTTTCTTTTTGCTATTTCTGACATTTTGCTCAATGTAGCATTTTCGGGGTCCTGTTTGGGGAGCTTCCTGGTGTTTGTGGGTGAGTTTCGGGGTCTGGGAGCACTGCTGGGACACTCTAATCTTGATTGCATTTGCTTTTCAGGAAATCCGTGGTGGCAAACCGGACCTATGGCTTAGCTACGCAGCGCGTTTGGACCGAAGGCCGAGAAATATTGCAAGTATGAGATTTTGCTTTTGGCCTGTTTGGGAGTGTTATGCTTTTTGGCGGGTGGGTTGGCGGGTCTTGGGGCATTCCTGGGAAGGTCTAATACCGGGTAGAAGTGGTTGGGACAAAATCCAGGCCGATTTTTTTTTTTGCTATTTCTGACATTTTGCTCAATGAAGCGTTTTCGGGGGCCTGTTTGGGGGGCTTCCTGGTGTTTGTGGGTGAGTTTCGGGGTCTGGGCGCACTGCTGGCTATATATACTTTACTTTGCAAGAGGTTTGAAGCAAATCCATGGTGGCAGAGGGGAGTTAGGGCCTAGCTGCAGAGCGCGCGCGGAGTGATTTGGGAAATTTGGAAAAAAATGACAGTCCCCATTTTTGTACTTTTGCTCTTTGGCTGTTTGGGGGTCTTCTACTCGTTTTCTCCTGGGTTGACGGCTCTGGGGCCATTGCTGGGAAGCTCTAATACCGGATAAAAGTGGTTTGGACAAAATCCACGCCGATTTTTTCTGTTGCTATTTCTGACATTTTGCTCAATGTAGCGTTTTCGGGGGCCTGTTTGGGGGCTTCCTGGTGTTTGTGGGTGGGTTTCAGGGTCTGGGCGCACTGCTGGCTATATATACTTTACTTTGCAAGAGGTTTGAAGCAAATCCATGATGGCAGAGGGGAGTTAGGGCCTAGCAGCAGAGCGCGCGCGGAGTGATTTGGGAAATTTGGACAAAAATGACAAAGTCCCCATTTTTTTACTTTTGCTCTTTGGCTGTTTGGGGGTCTTCTACTCGTTTTCTCCTGGGTTGACGGCTCTGGGGCCATTGCTGGGAAGCTCTAATACCAGATAAAAGTGGTTTGGACCAAATCCACGGCGATTTTTTTTTTGCAATTTCTGACATTTTGCTCAATGTAGCGTTTTCGGGGGCCTGTTTGGGGGGCTTCCTGGTGTTTGTCGGTGAGTTTCGGGGTCTGGGCGCACTGCTGGCTATATATACTTTACTTTGCAAGAGGTTTGAAGCAAATCCATGGTGGCAGAGGGGAGTTAGGGCCTAGCTGCAGAGCGCGCGCAGAGTGATTTGGGAAATTTGGAAAAAAATGACAAAGTCCCCATTTTTGTACTTTTGCTCTTTGGCTGTTTGGGGGTCTTCTACTCGTTTTCTCCTGGGTTGACGGCTCTGGGGCCATTGCTGGGAAGCTCTAATACCGGATAAAAGTGGTTTGGACAAAATCCACGCCAATTTTCTTTTTGCTATTTCTGACATTTTGCTCAATGTAGCATTTTCGGGGTCCTGTTTGGGGAGCTTCCTGGTGTTTGTGGGTGAGTTTCGGGGTCTGGGAGCACTGCTGGGACACTCTAATCTTGATTGCATTTGCTTTTCAGGAAATCCGTGGTGGCAAACCGGACCTATGGCTTAGCTACGCAGCGCGTTTGGACCGAAGGCCGAGAAATATTGCAAGTATGAGATTTTGCTTTTGGCCTGTTTGGGAGTGTTATGCTTTTTGGCGGGTGGGTTGGCGGGTCTTGGGGCATTCCTGGGAAGGTCTAATACCGGGTAGAAGTGGTTGGGACAAAATCCAGGCCGATTTTTTTTTTTGCTATTTCTGACATTTTGCTCAATGAAGCGTTTTCGGGGGCCTGTTTGGGGGGCTTCCTGGTGTTTGTGGGTGAGTTTCGGGGTCTGGGCGCACTGCTGGCTATATATACTTTACTTTGCAAGAGGTTTGAAGCAAATCCATGGTGGCAGAGGGGAGTTAGGGCCTAGCTGCAGAGCGCGCGCGGAGTGATTTGGGAAATTTGGAAAAAAATGACAGTCCCCATTTTTGTACTTTTGCTCTTTGGCTGTTTGGGGGTCTTCTACTCGTTTTCTCCTGGGTTGACGGCTCTGGGGCCATTGCTGGGAAGCTCTAATACCGGATAAAAGTGGTTTGGACAAAATCCACGCCGATTTTTTCTGTTGCTATTTCTGACATTTTGCTCAATGTAGCGTTTTCGGGGGCCTGTTTGGGGGCTTCCTGGTGTTTGTGGGTGGGTTTCAGGGTCTGGGCGCACTGCTGGCTATATATACTTTACTTTGCAAGAGGTTTGAAGCAAATCCATGATGGCAGAGGGGAGTTAGGGCCTAGCAGCAGAGCGCGCGCGGAGTGATTTGGGAAATTTGGACAAAAATGACAAAGTCCCCATTTTTGTACTTTTGCTCTTTGGCTGTTTGGGGGTCTTCTACTCGTTTTCTCCTGGGTTGACGGCTCTGGGGCCATTGCTGGGAAGCTCTAATACCGGATAAAAGTGGTTTGGACAAAATCCACGCCGATTTTTTATTTGCTATTTCTGACATTTTGCTCAATGTAGCGTTTTCGGGGGCCTGTTTGGGGAGCTTCCTGGTGTTTGTGGGTGAGTTTCGGGGTCAGGGAGCACTGCTGGGACACTCTAATCTTGATTGCATTTGCTTTTCAGGAAATCCGTGGTGGCAAACCGGACCTATGGCCTAGCTACGCAGCGCGTTTGGACCGAAGGCCGAGAAATATTGCAAGTATGAGATTTTGCTTTTGGCCTGTTTGGGGGTGTTATGCTTTTTGGCGGGTGGGTTGGCGGGTCTTGGGGCATTCCTGGGAAGGTCTAATACTGGGTAGAAGTGGTTGGGACAAAATCCAGGCCGATTTTTTTTTGTGCTATTTTTGACATTTTGCTCAATGTAGCGTTTTCGGGGGCCTGTTTGGGGGGCTTCCTGGTATTTGTGGGTGAGTTTCGGGGTCTGGGCGCACTGCTGGCTATATATACTTTACTTTGCAAGAGGTTTGAAGCAAATCCATTGTGGCAGAGGGGAGTTAGGGCCTAGCTGCAGAGCGCGCGCGGAGTGATTTGGGAAATTTGGAAAAAAATGGCAGTCCCCATTTTTGTACTTTTGCTCTTTGTCTGTTTGGGGGTCTTCTACTCGTTTTCTCCTGGTTTGACGGCTCTGGGGCCATTGCTGGGAAGCTCTAATACCGGATAAAAGTAGTTTGGACAAAATCCACGCCAATTTTTTTTTGCTATTTCTGACATTTTGCTCAATGTTGCGTTTTCGGGGGCCTGTTTGGGGGGCTTCCTGGTGTTTGTCGGTGAGTTTCGGGGTCTGGGCGCACTGCTGGCTATATATACTTTACTTTGCAAGAGGTTTGAAGCAAATCCATGGTGGCAGAGGGGAGTTAGGGCCTAGCTGCAGAGCGCGCGCAGAGTGATTTGGGAAATTTGGAAAAAAATGACAAAGTCCCCATTTTTGTACTTTTGCTCTTTGGCTGTTTGGGGGTCTTCTACTCGTTTTCTCCTGGGTTGACGGCTCTGGGGCCATTGCTGGGAAGCTCTAATACCGGATAAAAGTGGTTTGGACAAAATCCACGCCAATTTTCTTTTTGCTATTTCTGACATTTTGCTCAATGTAGCATTTTCGGGGTCCTGTTTGGGGAGCTTCCTGGTGTTTGTGGGTGAGTTTCGGGGTCTGGGAGCACTGCTGGGACACTCTAATCTTGATTGCATTTGCTTTTCAGGAAATCCGTGGTGGCAAACCGGACCTATGGCTTAGCTACGCAGCGCGTTTGGACCGAAGGCCGAGAAATATTGCAAGTATGAGATTTTGCTTTTGGCCTGTTTGGGAGTGTTATGCTTTTTGGCGGGTGGGTTGGCGGGTCTTGGGGCATTCCTGGGAAGGTCTAATACCGGGTAGAAGTGGTTGGGACAAAATCCAGGCCGATTTTTTTTTTTGCTATTTCTGACATTTTGCTCAATGAAGCGTTTTCGGGGGCCTGTTTGGGGGGCTTCCTGGTGTTTGTGGGTGAGTTTCGGGGTCTGGGCGCACTGCTGGCTATATATACTTTACTTTGCAAGAGGTTTGAAGCAAATCCATGGTGGCAGAGGGGAGTTAGGGCCTAGCTGCAGAGCGCGCGCGGAGTGATTTGGGAAATTTGGAAAAAAATGACAGTCCCCATTTTTGTACTTTTGCTCTTTGGCTGTTTGGGGGTCTTCTACTCGTTTTCTCCTGGGTTGACGGCTCTGGGGCCATTGCTGGGAAGCTCTAATACCGGATAAAAGTGGTTTGGACAAAATCCACGCCGATTTTTTCTGTTGCTATTTCTGACATTTTGCTCAATGTAGCGTTTTCGGGGGCCTGTTTGGGGGCTTCCTGGTGTTTGTGGGTGGGTTTCAGGGTCTGGGCGCACTGCTGGCTATATATACTTTACTTTGCAAGAGGTTTGAAGCAAATCCATGATGGCAGAGGGGAGTTAGGGCCTAGCAGCAGAGCGCGCGCGGAGTGATTTGGGAAATTTGGACAAAAATGACAAAGTCCCCATTTTTTTACTTTTGCTCTTTGGCTGTTTGGGGGTCTTCTACTCGTTTTCTCCTGGGTTGACGGCTCTGGGGCCATTGCTGGGAAGCTCTAATACCAGATAAAAGTGGTTTGGACCAAATCCACGGCGATTTTTTTTTTGCAATTTCTGACATTTTGCTCAATGTAGCGTTTTCGGGGGCCTGTTTGGGGAGCTTCCTGGTGTCTGTGGGTGAGTTTCGGGGTCTGGGAGCACTGCTGGGACACTCTAATCTTGATTGCATTTGCTTTTCAGGAAATCCGTGGTGGCAAACCGGACCTATGGCCTAGCTAAGCAGCGCGTTTGGACCGAAGGCCGAGAAATATTGCAAGTATGAGCTTTTGATTTTGGCCTGTTTGGGGGTGTTATGCTTTTTGGCGGGTGGGTTGGCGGGTCTTGGGGCATTCCTGGGAAGGTCTAATACCGGGTAGAAGTGGTTGGGACAAAATCCAGGCCGATTTTTTTTGTTGCTATTTCTGACATTTTGCTCAATGTAGCGTTTTCGGGGGCCTGTTTGGGGGGCTTCCTGGTGTTTGTGGGTGGGTTTCGGGGTCTGGACGCACTGCTGGCTATATATACTTTACTTTGCAAGAGGTTTGAAGCAAATCCATGGTGGCAGAGGGGAGTTAGGGCCTAGCTGCAGAGCGCGCGCGGAGTGATTTGGGAAATTTGGACAAAAATGACAAAGTCCCCATTTTTTTACTTTTGCTCTTTGGCTGTTTGGGGGTCTTCTACTCGTTTTCTCCTGGGTTGACGGCTCTGGGGCCATTGCTGGGAAGCTCTAATACCGGATAAAAGTGGTTTGGACAAAATCCACGCCGATTTTTTTTTGCTATTTCTGACATTTTGCTCAATGTAGCGTTTTCGGGGGCCTGTTTGGGGAGCTTCCTGGTGTTTGTGGGTGAGTTTCGGGGTCTGGGAGCACTGCTGGGAAACTCTAATCTTGATTGCATTTGCTTTTCAGGAAATCCGTGGTGGCAAACCGGACCTATGGCCTAGCTACGCAGCGCGTTTGGACCGAAGGCCGAGAAATATTGCAAGTATGAACTTTTGCTTTTGGCCTGTTTGGGGGTGTTATGCTTTTTGGCGGGTGGGTTGGCGGGTCTTGGGGCATTCCTGGGAAGGTCTAATACCGGGTAGAAGTGGTTGGGACAAAATCCAGGCCGATTTTTTTTTTGTTATTTCTGACATTTTGCTCAATGTAGCGTTTTCGGGGGCCTGTTTGGGGGGCTTCCTGGTGTTTGTGGGTGGGTTTCGGGGTCTGGGCGCACTGCTGGCTATATATACCTTACTTTGCAAGAGGTTTGAAGCAAATCCATGGTGGCAGAGGGGAGTTAGGGCCTAGCTGCAGAGCGCGCGCGGAGTGATTTGAGAAATTTGGAAAAAAATGACAAAGTCCCCATTTTTGTACTTTTGCTCTTTGGCTGTTTGGGGGTCTTCTACTCGTTTTCTCCTGGGTTGACGGCTCTGGGGCCATTGCTGGGAAGCTCTAATACCGGATAAAAGTGGTTTGGACAAAATCCACGCCGATTTTTTTTTGCAATTTCTGACATTTTGCTCAATGTAGCGTTTTCGGGGGCCTGTTTGGGGGGCTTCCTTTGTTTGTGGGTGAGTTTCGGGGTCTGGGAGCACTGCTGGGACACTCTAATCTTGATTCCATTTGCTTTTCAGGAAATCCGTGGTGGCAAACCGGACCTATGGCCTAGCTACGCAGCGCGTTTGGACCGGAGGCCGAGAAATATTGCAAGTATGAGCTTTTGCTTTTGGCCTGTTTGGGGGTGTTATGCTTTTTGGCGGGTGGGTTGGCGGGTCTTGGGGCATTCCTGGGAAGGTCTAATACCGGGTAGAAGTGGTTGGGACAAAATCCAGGCCGATTTTTTTGTTGTTGCTATTTCTGACATTTTGCTCAATGTAGCGTTTTTGGGGGCCTGTTTGGGGGGCTTCCTGGTAATTGTGGGTGGGTTTCGGGGTCTGGGCGCACTGCTGGCTATATATACTTTACTTTGCAAGAGGTTTGAAGCAAATCCATGGTGGCAGAGGGGAGTTAGGGCCTAGCTGCAGAGCGCGCGCGGAGTGATTTGGGAAATTTGGAAAAAAATGACAGTCCCCATTTTTGTACTTTTGCTCTTTGGCTGTTTGAGGGTCTTCTACTCGTTTTCTCCTGGGTTGACGGCTCTGGGGCCATTGCTGGGAAGCTCTAATACCGGATAAAAGTGGTTTGGACAAAATCCACGCCGATTCTTTTTTGCTATTTCTGACATTTTGCTCAATGTAGCGTTTTCGGGGGCCTGTTTGGGGGGCTTCCTGGTGTTTGTGGGTGAGTTTCGGGGTCTGGGAGCACTGCTGGGACACTCTAATCTTGATTGCATTTGCTTTTCAGGAAACCCGTGGTGGCAAACCGGACCTATGGCCTAGCTACGCAGCGCGTTTGGACCAAAGGCCGAGAAATATTGCAAGTATGAGCTTTTGCTTTTGGCCTGTTTTGGGGTGTTATGCTTTTTGGCGGGTGGGTTGGCGGGTCTTGGGGCATTCCTGGGAAGGTCTAATACCGGGTAGAAGTGGTTGGGACAAAATCCAGGCCGATTTTTTTGTGTGCTATTTCTGACATTTTGCTCAATGTAGCGTTTTCGGGGGCCTGTTTGGGGGCTTCCTGGTGTTTGTGGGTGGGTTTCAGGGTCTGGGCGCACTGCTGGCTATATATACTTTACTTTGCAAGAGGTTTGAAGCAAATCCATGATGGCAGAGGGGAGTTAGGGCCTAGCTGCAGAGCGCGCGCGGAGTGATTTGGGAAATTTGGACAAAAATGACAAAGTCCCCATTTTTGTACTTTTGCTCTTTGGCTGTTTGGGGGTCTTCTACTCGTTTTCTCCTGGGTTGACGGCTCTGGGGCCATTGCTGGGAAGCTCTAATACCGGATAAAAGTGGTTTGGACAAAATCCACGCCGATTTTTTTTGTTGCAATTTCTGACATTTTGCTCAATGTAGCGTTTTCGGGGGCCTGTTTGGGGAGCTTCCTGGTGTTTGTGGGTGAGTTTCGGGGTCTGGGAGCACTGCTGGGACACTCTAATCTTGATTGCATTTGCTTTTCAGGAAATCCGTGGTGGCAAACCGGACCTATGGCCTAGCTAAGCAGCGCGTTTGGACCGAAGGCCGAGAAATATTGCAAGTATGAGCTTTTGATTTTGGCCTGTTTGGGGGTGTTATGCTTTTTGGCGGGTGGGTTGGCGGGTCTTGGGGCATTCCTGGGAAGGTCTAATACCGGGTAGAAGTGGTTGGGACAAAATCCAGGCCGATTTTTTTGTTGCTATTTCTGACATTTTGCTCAATGTAGCGTTTTCGGGGGCCTGTTTGGGGGGCTTCCTGGTGTTTGTGGGTGGGTTTCGGGGTCTGGGCGCACTGCTGGCTATATATACTTTACTTTGCAAGAGGTTTGAAGCAAATCCATGGTGGCAGAGGGGAGTTAGGGCCTAGCTGCAGATCGCGCGCGGAGTGATTTGGGAAATTTGGAAAAAAATGGCAGTCCCCATTTTTGTACTTTTGCTCTTTGTCTGTTTGGGGGTCTTCTACTCGTTTTCTCCTGGTTTGACGGCTCTGGGGCCATTGCTGGGAAGCTCTAATACCGGATAAAAGTAGTTTGGACAAAATCCACGCCAATTTTTTTTTGCTATTTCTGACATTTTGCTCAATGTTGCGTTTTCGGGGGCCTGTTTGGGGGGCTTCCTGGTGTTTGTCGGTGAGTTTCGGGGTCTGGGCGCACTGCTGGCTATATATACTTTACTTTGCAAGAGGTTTGAAGCAAATCCATGGTGGCAGAGGGGAGTTAGGGCCTAGCTGCAGAGCGCGCGCAGAGTGATTTGGGAAATTTGGAAAAAAATGACAAAGTCCCCATTTTTGTACTTTTGCTCTTTGGCTGTTTGGGGGTCTTCTACTCGTTTTCTCCTGGGTTGACGGCTCTGGGGCCATTGCTGGGAAGCTCTAATACCGGATAAAAGTGGTTTGGACAAAATCCACGCCAATTTTCTTTTTGCTATTTCTGACATTTTGCTCAATGTAGCGTTTTTGGGGGCCTGTTTGGGGAGCTTCCTGGTGTTTGTGGGTGAGTTTCGGGGTCTGGGAGCACTGCTGGGACACTCTAATCTTGATTGCATTTGCTTTTCAGGAAATCCGTGGTGGCAAACCGGACCTATGGCCTAGCTACGCAGCGCGTTTGGACCGGAGGCCGAGAAATATTGCAAGTATGAGATTTTGCTTTTGGCCTGTTTGGGAGTGTTATGCTTTTTGGCGGGTGGGTTGGCGGGTCTTGGGGCATTCCTGGGAAGGTCTAATACCGGGTAGAAGTGGTTGGGACAAAATCCAGGCCGATTTTTTTGTTGTTGCTATTTCTGACATTTTGCTCAATGTAGCGTTTTTGGGGGCCTGTTTGGGGGGCTTCCTGGTGTTTGTGGGTGGGTTTCGGGGTCTGGGCGCACTGCTGGCTATATATACTTTACTTTGCAAGAGGTTTGAAGCAAATCCATGGTGGCAGAGGGGAGTTAGGGCCTAGCTGCAGAGCGCGCGGGGAGTGATTTGGGAAATTTGGAAAAAAATGACAGTCCCCATTTTTGTACTTTTGCTCTTTGGCTGTTTGAGGGTCTTCTACTCGTTTTCTCCTGGGTTGACGGCTCTGGGGCCATTGCTGGGAAGCTCTAATACCGGATAAAAGTGGTTTGGACAAAATCCACGCCGATTCTTTTTTGCTATTTCTGACATTTTGCTCAATGTAGCGTTTTCGAGGCCTGTTTGGGGGGCTTCCTGGTGTTTGTGGGTGAGTTTCGGGATCTGGGAGCACTGCTGGGACACTCTAATCTTGATTGCATTTGCTTTTCAGGAAATCCGTGGTGGCAAACCGAACCTATGGCCTAGCTACGCAGCGCGTTTGGACCGAAGGCCGAGAAATATTGCAAGTATGAGATTTTGCTTTTGGCCTGTTTGGGGGTGTTATGCTTTTTGGCGGGTGGGTTGGCAGGTCTTGGGGCATTCCTGGGAAGGTCTAATACCGGGTAAAAGTGGTTGGGACAAAATCCAGGCCGATTTTTTTGTTGTTGCTATTTCTGACATTTTGCTCAATGTAGCGTTTTCGGGGGCCTGTTTGGGGGGCTTCCTGGTGTTTGTGGGCGAGTTTCGGGGTCTGGGCGCACTGCTGGCTATATATACTTTACTTTGCAAGAGGTTTGAAGCAAATCCATGGTGGCAGAGGGGAGTTAGGGCCTAGCTGCAGAGCGCGCTCGGAGTGATTTGGGAAATTTGGAAAAAAATGACAGTCCCCATTTTTGTACTTTTGCTCTTTGGCTGTTTGGGGGTCTTCTACTCATTTTCTCCTGGGTTGACGGCTCTGGGGCCATTGCTGGGAAGCTCTAATACCAGATAAAAGTGGTTTGGACAAAATCCACGCCGATTTTTTTTGGCTATTTCTGACATTTTGCTCAATGTAGCGTTTTCGGGGGCCTGTTTGGGGGGCTTCCTGGTGTTTGTGGGTGAGTTTCGGGGTCTGGGCGCACTGCTGGCTATATATACTTTACTTTGCAAGAGGTTTGAAGCAAATCCATGGTGGCAGAGGGGAGTTAGGGCCTAGCTGCAGAGCGCGCGCGGAGTGATTTGGGAAATTTGGAAAAAAATGACAGTCCCCATTTTTGTACTTTTGCTCTTTGGCTGTTTGAGGGTCTTCTACTCGTTTTCTCCTGGGTTTACGGCTCTGGGGCCATTGCTGGGAAGCTCTAATACCGGATAAAAGTGGTTTGGACAAAATCCACGCCAATTTTTTTTTGCTATTTCTGACAATTTGCTCAATGTAGCGTTTTCGGGGGCCTGTTTGGGGGGCTTCCTGGTGTTTGTGGGTGGGTTTCGGGGTCTGGGCGCACTGCTGGCTATATATACTTTACTTTGCAAGAGGTTTGAAGCAAATCCTTGGTGGCAGAGGGGAGTTAGGGCCTAGCTGCAGAGCGCGCGCGGAGTGATTTGGGAAATTTGGACAAAAATGACAAAGTCCCCATTTTTGTACTTTTGCTCTTTGGCTGTTTGGGGGTCTTCTACTCGTTTTCTCCTGGGTTGACGGCTCTAGGGCCATTGCTGGGAAGCTCTAATACCGGATAAAAGTGGTTTGGACAAAATCCACGCCGATTTTTTTTTGCTATTTCTGACATTTTGCTCAATGTAGCGTTTTCGGGGGCCTGTTTGGGGAGCTTCCTGGTGTTTGTGGGTGAGTTTCGGGGTCTGGGAGCACTGCTGGGACACTCTAATCTTGATTGCATTTGCTTTTCAGGAAATCCGTGGTGGCAAACCGGACCTATGGCCTAGCTACGCAGCGCGTTTGGACCGCAGGCCGAGAAATATTGCAAGTATGAGATTTTGCTTTTGGCCTGTTTGGGGGTGTTATGCTTTTTGGCGGGTGGGTTGGCGGGTCTTGGGGCATTCCTGGGAAGGTCTAATACTGGGTAGAAGTGGTTGGGACAAAATCCAGGCCGATTTTTTTTTGTGCTATTTTTGACATTTTACTCAATGTAGCGTTTTCGGGGGCCTGTTTGGGGGGCTTCCTGGTATTTGTGGGTGAGTTTCGGGGTCTGGGCGCACTGCTGGCTATATATACTTTACTTTGCAAGAGGTTTGAAGCAAATCCATTGTGGCAGAGGGGAGTTAGGGCCTAGCTGCAGAGCGCGCGCGGAGTGATTTGGGAAATTTGGAAAAAAATGGCAGTCCCCATTTTTGTACTTTTGCTCTTTGTCTGTTTGGGGGTCTTCTACTCGTTTTCTCCTGGTTTGACGGCTCTGGGGCCATTGCTGGGAAGCTCTAATACCGGATAAAAGTAGTTTGGACAAAATCCACGCCAATTTTTTTTTGCTATTTCTGACATTTTGCTCAATGTTGCCTTTTCGGGGGCCTGTTTGGGGGGCTTCCTGGTGTTTGTCGGTGAGTTTCGGGGTCTGGGCGCACTGCTGGCTATATATACTTTACTTTGCAAGAGGTTTGAAGCAAATCCATGGTGGCAGAGGGGAGTTAGGGCCTAGCTGCAGAGCGCGCGCAGAGTGATTTGGGAAATTTGGAAAAAAATGACAAAGTCCCCATTTTTGTACTTTTGCTCTTTGGCTGTTTGGGGGTCTTCTACTCGTTTTCTCCTGGGTTGACGGCTCTGGGGCCATTGCTGGGAAGCTCTAATACCGGATAAAAGTGGTTTGGACAAAATCCACGCCAATTTTCTTTTTGCTATTTCTGACATTTTGCTCAATGTAGCGTTTTCGGGGGCCTGTTTGGGGAGCTTCCTGGTGTTTGTGGGTGAGTTTCGGGGTCTGGGAGCACTGCTGGGACACTCTAATCTTGATTGCATTTGCTTTTCAGGAAATCCGTGGTGGCAAACCGGACCTATGGCTTAGCTACGCAGCGCGTTTGGACCGAAGGCCGAGAAATATTGCAAGTATGAGATTTTGCTTTTGGCCTGTTTGGGAGTGTTATGCTTTTTGGCGGGTGGGTTGGCGGGTCTTGGGGCATTCCTGGGAAGGTCTAATACCGGGTAGAAGTGGTTGGGACAAAATCCAGGCCGATTTGTTTTTTTTGCTATTTCTGACATTTTGCTCAATGAAGCGTTTTCGGGGGCCTGTTTGGGGGGCTTCCTGGTGTTTGTGGGTGAGTTTCGGGGTCTGGGCGCACTGCTGGCTATATATACTTTACTTTGCAAGAGGTTTGAAGCAAATCCATGGTGGCAGAGGGGAGTTAGGGCCTAGCTGCAGAGCGCGCGCGGAGTGATTTGGGAAATTTGGAAAAAAATGACAGTCCCCATTTTTGTACTTTTGCTCTTTGGCTGTTTGGGGGTCTTCTACTCGTTTTCTCCTGGGTTGACGGCTCTGGGGCCATTGCTGGAAAGCTCTAATACCGGATAAAAGTGGTTTGGACAAAATCCACGCCGATTCTTTTTTGCTATTTCTGACATTTTGCTCAATGTAGCGTTTTCGGGGGCCTGTTTGGGGGGCTTCCTGGTGTTTGTGGGTGAGTTTCGGGATCTGGGAGCACTGCTGGGACACTCTAATCTTGATTGCATTTGCTTTTCAGGAAATCCGTGGTGGCAAACCGAACCTATGGCCTAGCTACGCAGCGCGTTTGGACCGAAGGCCGAGAAATATTGCAAGTATGAGATTTTGCTTTTGGCCTGTTTGGGGGTGTTATGCTTTTTGGCGGGTGGGTTGGCAGGTCTTGGGGCATTCCTGGGAAGGTCTAATACCGGGTAAAAGTGGTTGGGACAAAATCCAGGCCGATTTTTTTGTTGTTGCTATTTCTGACATTTTGCTCAATGTAGCGTTTTCGGGGGCCTGTTTGGGGGGCTTCCTGGTGTTTGTGGGCGAGTTTCGGGGTCTGGGCGCACTGCTGGCTATATATACTTTACTTTGCAAGAGGTTTGAAGCAAATCCATGGTGGCAGAGGGGAGTTAGGGCCTAGCTGCAGAGCGCGCTCGGAGTGATTTGGGAAATTTGGAAAAAAATGACAGTCCCCATTTTTGTACTTTTGCTCTTTGGCTGTTTGGGGGTCTTCTACTCGTTTTCTCCTGGGTTGACGGCTCTGGGGCCATTGCTGGGAAGCTCTAATACCGGATAAAAGTGGTTTGGACAAAATCCACGCCGATTTTTTTTTGCTATTTCTGACATTTTGCTCAAT
The DNA here is from genome assembly GCF_964263255.1 of Lissotriton vulgaris. NCBI lineage: Eukaryota > Metazoa > Chordata > Amphibia > Caudata > Salamandridae > Lissotriton > Lissotriton vulgaris. Next base: position 479,069,621 of record NC_141700.1, on the reverse strand, counting down.
GTAGCGTTTTCGGGGGCCTGTTTGGGGGGCTTCCTGGTGTTTGTGGGTGAGTTTCGGGGTCTGGGCGCACTGCTGGCTATATATACTTTACTTTGCAAGAGGTTTGAAGCAAATCCATGGTGGCAGAGGGGAGTTAGGGCCTAGCTGCAGAGCGCGCGCGGAGTGATTTGGGAAATTTGGAAAAAAATGACAGTCCCCATTTTTGTACTTTTGCTCTTTGGCTGTTTGAGGGTCTTCTACTCGTTTTCTCCTGGGTTGACGGCTCTGGGGCCATTGCTGGGAAGCTCTAATACCGGATAAAAGTGGTTTGGACAAAATCCACGCCAATTTTTTTTTGCTATTTCTGACAATTTGCTCAATGTAGCGTTTTCGGGGGCCTGTTTGGGGGGCTCCCTGGTGTTTGTGGGTGAGTTTCGGGGTCTGGGCGCACTGCTGGCTATATATACTTTACTTTGCAAGAGGTTTGAAGCAAATCCATGGTGGCAGAGGTGAGTTAGGGCCTAGCTGCAGAGCGCGACAAGAGTGATTTGGGAAATTTGGAAAAAAATGACAAAGTCCCCATTTTTGTACTTTTGCTCTTTGGCTGTTTGGGGGTCTTCTACTCGTTTTCTCCTGGGTTGACGGCTCTGGGGGCATTGCTGGGAAGCTCTAATACCGGATAAAAGTGGTTTGGACAAAATCCACGCCGATTTTTTATTTGCTATTTCTGACATTTTGCTCAATGTAGCGTTTTCGGGGGGCTGTTTAGGGGGCTTCCTGGTGTTTGTGGGTGAGTTTCGGGGTCTGGGAGCACTGCTGGGACACTCTAATCTTGATTGCATTTGCTTTTCAGGAAATCCGTGGTGGCAAACCGGACCTATGGCCTAGCTAAGCAGCGCGTTTGGACCGAAGGCCGAGAAATATTGCAAGTATGAGCTTTTGATTTTGGCCTGTTTGGGGGTGTTATGCTTTTTGGCGGGTGGGTTGGCGGGTCTTGGGGCATTCCTGGGAAGGTCTAATACCGGGTAGAAGTGGTTGGGACAAAATCCAGGCCGATTTTTTTTGTTGCTATTTCTGACATTTTGCTCAATGTAGCGTTTTCGGGGGCCTGTTTGGGGGGCTTCCTGGTGTTTGTGGGTGGGTTTCGGGGTCTGGGCGCACTGCTGGCTATATATACTTTACTTTGCAAGAGGTTTGAAGCAAATCCTTGGTGGCAGAGGGGAGTTAGGGCCTAGCTGCAGAGCGCGCGCGGAGTGATTTGGGAAATTTGGACAAAAATGACAAAGTCCCCATTTTTGTACTTTTGCTCTTTGGCTGTTTGGGGGTCTTCTACTCGTTTTCTCCTGGGTTGACGGCTCTGGGGCCATTGCTGGGAAGCTCTAATACCGGATAAAAGTGGTTTGGACAAAATCCACGCCGATTTTTTTTTGCTATTTCTGACATTTTGCTCAATGTAGCGTTTTCGGGGGCCTGTTTGGGGAGCTTCCTGGTGTTTGTGGGTGAGTTTCGGGGTCTGGGAGCACTGCTGGGACACACTAATCTTGATTGCATTTGCTTTTCAGGAAATCCGTGGTGGCAAACCGGACCTATGGCCTAGCTACGCAGCGCGTTTGGACCGCAGGCCGAGAAATATTGCAAGTATGAGATTTTGCTTTTGGCCTGTTTGGGGGTGTTATGCTTTTTGGCGGGTGGGTTGGCGGGTCTTGGGGCATTCCTGGGAAGGTCTAATACTGGGTAGAAGTGGTTGGGACAAAATCCAGGCCGATTTTTTTTTGTGCTATTTTTGACATTTTGCTCAATGTAGCGTTTTCGGGGGCCTGTTTGGGGGGCTTCCTGGTATTTGTGGGTGAGTTTCGGGGTCTGGGCGCACTGCTGGCTATATATACTTTACTTTGCAAGAGGTTTGAAGCAAATCCATTGTGGCAGAGGGGAGTTAGGGCCTAGCTGCAGAGCGCGCGCGGAGTGATTTGGGAAATTTGGAAAAAAATGGCAGTCCCCATTTTTGTACTTTTGCTCTTTGTCTGTTTGGGGGTCTTCTACTCGTTTTCTCCTGGTTTGACGGCTCTGGGGCCATTGCTGGGAAGCTCTAATACCGGGTAAAAGTGGTTGGGACAAAATCCAGGCCGATTTTTTTGTTGTTGCTATTTCTGACATTTTGCTCAATGTAGCGTTTTCGGGGGCCTGTTTGGGGGGCTTCCTGGTGTTTGTGGGCGAGTTTCGGGGTCTGGGCGCACTGCTGGCTATATATACTTTACTTTGCAAGAGGTTTGAAGCAAATCCATGGTGGCAGAGGGGAGTTAGGGCCTAGCTGCAGAGCGCGCTCGGAGTGATTTGGGAAATTTGGAAAAAAATGACAGTCCCCATTTTTGTACTTTTGCTCTTTGGCTGTTTGGGGGTCTTCTACTCATTTTCTCCTGGGTTGACGGCTCTGGGGCCATTGCTGGGAAGCTCTAATACCAGATAAAAGTGGTTTGGACAAAATCCACGCCGATTTTTTTTGGCTATTTCTGACATTTTGCTCAATGTAGCGTTTTCGGGGGCCTGTTTGGGGGGCTTCCTGGTGTTTGTGGGTGAGTTTCGGGGTCTGGGCGCACTGCTGGCTATATATACTTTACTTTGCAAGAGGTTTGAAGCAAATCCATGGTGGCAGAGGGGAGTTAGGGCCTAGCTGCAGAGCGCGCGCGGAGTGATTTGGGAAATTTGGAAAAAAATGACAGTCCCCATTTTTGTACTTTTGCTCTTTGGCTGTTTGAGGGTCTTCTACTCGTTTTCTCCTGGGTTTACGGCTCTGGGGCCATTGCTGGGAAGCTCTAATACCGGATAAAAGTGGTTTGGACAAAATCCACGCCAATTTTTTTTTGCTATTTCTGACAATTTGCTCAATGTAGCGTTTTCGGGGGCCTGTTTGGGGGGCTTCCTGGTGTTTGTGGGTGGGTTTCGGGGTCTGGGCGCACTGCTGGCTATATATACTTTACTTTGCAAGAGGTTTGAAGCAAATCCTTGGTGGCAGAGGGGAGTTAGGGCCTAGCTGCAGAGCGCGCGCGGAGTGATTTGGGAAATTTGGACAAAAATGACAAAGTCCCCATTTTTGTACTTTTGCTCTTTGGCTGTTTGGGGGTCTTCTACTCGTTTTCTCCTGGGTTGACGGCTCTAGGGCCATTGCTGGGAAGCTCTAATACCGGATAAAAGTGGTTTGGACAAAATCCACGCCGATTTTTTTTTGCTATTTCTGACATTTTGCTCAATGTAGCGTTTTCGGGGGCCTGTTTGGGGAGCTTCCTGGTGTTTGTGGGTGAGTTTCGGGGTCTGGGAGCACTGCTGGGACACTCTAATCTTGATTGCATTTGCTTTTCAGGAAATCCGTGGTGGCAAACCGGACCTATGGCCTAGCTACGCAGCGCGTTTGGACCGCAGGCCGAGAAATATTGCAAGTATGAGATTTTGCTTTTGGCCTGTTTGGGGGTGTTATGCTTTTTGGCGGGTGGGTTGGCGGGTCTTGGGGCATTCCTGGGAAGGTCTAATACTGGGTAGAAGTGGTTGGGACAAAATCCAGGCCGATTTTTTTTTGTGCTATTTTTGACATTTTACTCAATGTAGCGTTTTCGGGGGCCTGTTTGGGGGGCTTCCTGGTATTTGTGGGTGAGTTTCGGGGTCTGGGCGCACTGCTGGCTATATATACTTTACTTTGCAAGAGGTTTGAAGCAAATCCATTGTGGCAGAGGGGAGTTAGGGCCTAGCTGCAGAGCGCGCGCGGAGTGATTTGGGAAATTTGGAAAAAAATGGCAGTCCCCATTTTTGTACTTTTGCTCTTTGTCTGTTTGGGGGTCTTCTACTCGTTTTCTCCTGGTTTGACGGCTCTGGGGCCATTGCTGGGAAGCTCTAATACCGGATAAAAGTAGTTTGGACAAAATCCACGCCAATTTTTTTTTGCTATTTCTGACATTTTGCTCAATGTTGCCTTTTCGGGGGCCTGTTTGGGGGGCTTCCTGGTGTTTGTCGGTGAGTTTCGGGGTCTGGGCGCACTGCTGGCTATATATACTTTACTTTGCAAGAGGTTTGAAGCAAATCCATGGTGGCAGAGGGGAGTTAGGGCCTAGCTGCAGAGCGCGCGCAGAGTGATTTGGGAAATTTGGAAAAAAATGACAAAGTCCCCATTTTTGTACTTTTGCTCTTTGGCTGTTTGGGGGTCTTCTACTCGTTTTCTCCTGGGTTGACGGCTCTGGGGCCATTGCTGGGAAGCTCTAATACCGGATAAAAGTGGTTTGGACAAAATCCACGCCAATTTTCTTTTTGCTATTTCTGACATTTTGCTCAATGTAGCGTTTTCGGGGGCCTGTTTGGGGAGCTTCCTGGTGTTTGTGGGTGAGTTTCGGGGTCTGGGAGCACTGCTGGGACACTCTAATCTTGATTGCATTTGCTTTTCAGGAAATCCGTGGTGGCAAACCGGACCTATGGCTTAGCTACGCAGCGCGTTTGGACCGAAGGCCGAGAAATATTGCAAGTATGAGATTTTGCTTTTGGCCTGTTTGGGAGTGTTATGCTTTTTGGCGGGTGGGTTGGCGGGTCTTGGGGCATTCCTGGGAAGGTCTAATACCGGGTAGAAGTGGTTGGGACAAAATCCAGGCCGATTTGTTTTTTTTGCTATTTCTGACATTTTGCTCAATGAAGCGTTTTCGGGGGCCTGTTTGGGGGGCTTCCTGGTGTTTGTGGGTGAGTTTCGGGGTCTGGGCGCACTGCTGGCTATATATACTTTACTTTGCAAGAGGTTTGAAGCAAATCCATGGTGGCAGAGGGGAGTTAGGGCCTAGCTGCAGAGCGCGCGCGGAGTGATTTGGGAAATTTGGAAAAAAATGACAGTCCCCATTTTTGTACTTTTGCTCTTTGGCTGTTTGGGGGTCTTCTACTCGTTTTCTCCTGGGTTGACGGCTCTGGGGCCATTGCTGGAAAGCTCTAATACCGGATAAAAGTGGTTTGGACAAAATCCACGCCGATTCTTTTTTGCTATTTCTGACATTTTGCTCAATGTAGCGTTTTCGGGGGCCTGTTTGGGGGGCTTCCTGGTGTTTGTGGGTGAGTTTCGGGATCTGGGAGCACTGCTGGGACACTCTAATCTTGATTGCATTTGCTTTTCAGGAAATCCGTGGTGGCAAACCGAACCTATGGCCTAGCTACGCAGCGCGTTTGGACCGAAGGCCGAGAAATATTGCAAGTATGAGATTTTGCTTTTGGCCTGTTTGGGGGTGTTATGCTTTTTGGCGGGTGGGTTGGCAGGTCTTGGGGCATTCCTGGGAAGGTCTAATACCGGGTAAAAGTGGTTGGGACAAAATCCAGGCCGATTTTTTTGTTGTTGCTATTTCTGACATTTTGCTCAATGTAGCGTTTTCGGGGGCCTGTTTGGGGGGCTTCCTGGTGTTTGTGGGCGAGTTTCGGGGTCTGGGCGCACTGCTGGCTATATATACTTTACTTTGCAAGAGGTTTGAAGCAAATCCATGGTGGCAGAGGGGAGTTAGGGCCTAGCTGCAGAGCGCGCTCGGAGTGATTTGGGAAATTTGGAAAAAAATGACAGTCCCCATTTTTGTACTTTTGCTCTTTGGCTGTTTGGGGGTCTTCTACTCGTTTTCTCCTGGGTTGACGGCTCTGGGGCCATTGCTGGGAAGCTCTAATACCGGATAAAAGTGGTTTGGACAAAATCCACGCCGATTTTTTTTTGCTATTTCTGACATTTTGCTCAATGTAGCGTTTTCGGGGGCCTGTTTGGGGGGCTTCCTGGTGTTTGTGGGTGAGTTTCGGGGTCTGGGCGCACTGCTGGCTATATATACTTTACTTTGCAAGAGGTTTGAAGCAAATCCATGGTGGCAGAGGGGAGTTAGGGCCTAGCTGCAGAGCGCGCGCGGAGTGATTTGGGAAATTTGGAAAAAAATGACAGTCCCCATTTTTGTACTTTTGCTCTTTGGCTGTTTGAGGGTCTTCTACTCGTTTTCTCCTGGGTTGACGGCTCTGGGGCCATTGCTGGGAAGCTCTAATACCGGATAAAAGTGGTTTGGACAAAATCCACGCCAATTTTTTTTTGCTATTTCTGACAATTTGCTCAATGTAGCGTTTTCGGGGGCCTGTTTGGGGGGCTCCCTGGTGTTTGTGGGTGAGTTTCGGGGTCTGGGCGCACTGCTGGCTATATATACTTTACTTTGCAAGAGGTTTGAAGCAAATCCATGGTGGCAGAGGTGAGTTAGGGCCTAGCTGCAGAGCGCGACAAGAGTGATTTGGGAAATTTGGAAAAAAATGACAAAGTCCCCATTTTTGTACTTTTGCTCTTTGGCTGTTTGGGGGTCTTCTACTCGTTTTCTCCTGGGTTGACGGCTCTGGGGGCATTGCTGGGAAGCTCTAATACCGGATAAAAGTGGTTTGGACAAAATCCACGCCGATTTTTTATTTGCTATTTCTGACATTTTGCTCAATGTAGCGTTTTCGGGGGGCTGTTTAGGGGGCTTCCTGGTGTTTGTGGGTGAGTTTCGGGGTCTGGGAGCACTGCTGGGACACTCTAATCTTGATTGCATTTGCTTTTCAGGAAATCCGTGGTGGCAAACCGGACCTATGGCCTAGCTAAGCAGCGCGTTTGGACCGAAGGCCGAGAAATATTGCAAGTATGAGCTTTTGATTTTGGCCTGTTTGGGGGTGTTATGCTTTTTGGCGGGTGGGTTGGCGGGTCTTGGGGCATTCCTGGGAAGGTCTAATACCGGGTAGAAGTGGTTGGGACAAAATCCAGGCCGATTTTTTTTGTTGCTATTTCTGACATTTTGCTCAATGTAGCGTTTTCGGGGGCCTGTTTGGGGGGCTTCCTGGTGTTTGTGGGTGGGTTTCGGGGTCTGGGCGCACTGCTGGCTATATATACTTTACTTTGCAAGAGGTTTGAAGCAAATCCTTGGTGGCAGAGGGGAGTTAGGGCCTAGCTGCAGAGCGCGCGCGGAGTGATTTGGGAAATTTGGACAAAAATGACAAAGTCCCCATTTTTGTACTTTTGCTCTTTGGCTGTTTGGGGGTCTTCTACTCGTTTTCTCCTGGGTTGACGGCTCTGGGGCCATTGCTGGGAAGCTCTAATACCGGATAAAAGTGGTTTGGACAAAATCCACGCCGATTTTTTTTTGCTATTTCTGACATTTTGCTCAATGTAGCGTTTTCGGGGGCCTGTTTGGGGAGCTTCCTGGTGTTTGTGGGTGAGTTTCGGGGTCTGGGAGCACTGCTGGGACACACTAATCTTGATTGCATTTGCTTTTCAGGAAATCCGTGGTGGCAAACCGGACCTATGGCCTAGCTACGCAGCGCGTTTGGACCGCAGGCCGAGAAATATTGCAAGTATGAGATTTTGCTTTTGGCCTGTTTGGGGGTGTTATGCTTTTTGGCGGGTGGGTTGGCGGGTCTTGGGGCATTCCTGGGAAGGTCTAATACTGGGTAGAAGTGGTTGGGACAAAATCCAGGCCGATTTTTTTTTGTGCTATTTTTGACATTTTGCTCAATGTAGCGTTTTCGGGGGCCTGTTTGGGGGGCTTCCTGGTATTTGTGGGTGAGTTTCGGGGTCTGGGCGCACTGCTGGCTATATATACTTTACTTTGCAAGAGGTTTGAAGCAAATCCATTGTGGCAGAGGGGAGTTAGGGCCTAGCTGCAGAGCGCGCGCGGAGTGATTTGGGAAATTTGGAAAAAAATGGCAGTCCCCATTTTTGTACTTTTGCTCTTTGTCTGTTTGGGGGTCTTCTACTCGTTTTCTCCTGGTTTGACGGCTCTGGGGCCATTGCTGGGAAGCTCTAATACCGGATAAAAGTAGTTTGGACAAAATCCACGCCAATTTTTTTTTGCTATTTCTGACATTTTGCTCAATGTTGCGTTTTCGGGGGCCTGTTTGGGGGGCTTCCTGGTGTTTGTCGGTGAGTTTCGGGGTCTGGGCGCACTGCTGGCTATATATACTTTACTTTGCAAGAGGTTTGAAGCAAATCCATGGTGGCAGAGGGGAGTTAGGGCCTAGCTGCAGAGCGCGCGCAGAGTGATTTGGGAAATTTGGAAAAAAATGACAAAGTCCCCATTTTTGTACTTTTGCTCTTTGGCTGTTTGGGGGTCTTCTACTCGTTTTCTCCTGGGTTGACGGCTCTGGGGCCATTGCTGGGAAGCTCTAATACCGGATAAAAGTGGTTTGGACAAAATCCACGCCAATTTTCTTTTTGCTATTTCTGACATTTTGCTCAATGTAGCGTTTTCGGGGGCCTGTTTGGGGAGCTTCCTGGTGTTTGTGGGTGAGTTTCGGGGTCTGGGAGCACTGCTGGGACACTCTAATCTTGATTGCATTTGCTTTTCAGGAAATCCGTGGTGGCAAACCGGACCTATGGCTTAGCTACGCAGCGCGTTTGGACCGAAGGCCGAGAAATATTGCAAGTATGAGATTTTGCTTTTGGCCTGTTTGGGAGTGTTATGCTTTTTGGCGGGTGGGTTGGCGGGTCTTGGGGCATTCCTGGGAAGGTCTAATACCGGGTAGAAGTGGTTGGGACAAAATCCAGGCCGATTTTTTTTTTTGCTATTTCTGACATTTTGCTCAATGAAGCGTTTTCGGGGGCCTGTTTGGGGGGCTTCCTGGTGTTTGTGGGTGAGTTTCGGGGTCTGGGCGCACTGCTGGCTATATATACTTTACTTTGCAAGAGGTTTGAAGCAAATCCATGGTGGCAGAGGGGAGTTAGGGCCTAGCTGCAGAGCGCGCGCGGAGTGATTTGGGAAATTTGGAAAAAAATGACAGTCCCCATTTTTGTACTTTTGCTCTTTGGCTGTTTGGGGGTCTTCTACTCGTTTTCTCCTGGGTTGACGGCTCTGGGGCCATTGCTGGAAAGCTCTAATACCGGATAAAAGTGGGTTGGACAAAATCCACGCCGATTTTTTTTGTTGCTATTTCTGACATTTTGCTCAATGTAGCGTTTTCGGGGGCCTGTTTGGGGAGCTTCATGGTGTTTGTGGGTGAGTTTCGGGGTCTGGGAGCACTGCTGGGACACTCTAATCTTGATTGCATTTGCTTTTCAGGAAACCCGTGGTGGCAAACCGGACCTATGGCCTAGCTACGCAGCGCGTTTGGACCAAAGGCCGAGAAATATTGCAAGTATGAGCTTTTGCTTTTGGCCTGTTTTGGGGTGTTATGCTTTTTGGCGGGTGGGTTGGCGGGTCTTGGGGCATTCCTGGGAAGGTCTAATACCGGGTAGAAGTGGTTGGGACAAAATCCAGGCCGATTTTTTTGTGTGCTATTTCTGACATTTTGCTCAATGTAGCGTTTTCGGGGGCCTGTTTGGGGGCTTCCTGGTGTTTGTGGGTGGGTTTCAGGGTCTGGGCGCACTGCTGGCTATATATACTTTACTTTGCAAGAGGTTTGAAGCAAATCCATGATGGCAGAGGGGAGTTAGGGCCTAGCTGCAGAGCGCGCGCGGAGTGATTTGGGAAATTTGGACAAAAATGACAAAGTCCCCATTTTTGTACTTTTGCTCTTTGGCTGTTTGGGGGTCTTCTACTCGTTTTCTCCTGGGTTGACGGCTCTGGGGCCATTGCTGGGAAGCTCTAATACTGGATAAAAGTGGTTTGGACAAAATCCACGCCGATTTTTTTTTTGCAATTTCTGACATTTTGCTCAATGTAGCGTTTTCGGGGGCCTGTTTGGGGAGCTTCCTGGTGTTTGTGGGTGAGTTTCGGGGTCTGGGAGCACTGCTGGGACACTCTAATCTTGATTGCATTTGCTTTTCAGGAAATCCGTGGTGGCAAACCGGACCTATGGCCTAGCTAAGCAGCGCGTTTGGACCGAAGGCCGAGAAATTTTGCAAGTATGAGCTTTTGATTTTGGCCTGTTTGGGGGTGTTATGCTTTTTGGCGGGTGGGTTGGCGGGTCTTGGGGCATTCCTGGGAAGGTCTAATACCGGGTAGAAGTGGTTGGGACAAAATCCAGGCCGATTTTTTTTGTTGCTATTTCTGACATTTTGCTCAATGTAGCGTTTTCGGGGGCCTGTTTGGGGGGCTTCCTGGTGTTTGTGGGTGGGTTTCGGGGTCTGGGCGCACTGCTGGCTATATATACTTTACTTTGCAAGAGGTTTGAAGCAAATCCATGGTGGAAGAGGGGAGTTAGGGCCTAGCTGCAGAGCGCGCGCGGAGTGATTTGGGAAATTTGGACAAAAATGACAAAGTCCCCATTTTTGTACTTTTGCTCTTTGGCTGTTTGGGGGTCTTCTACTCATTTTCCCCTGGGTTGACGGCTCTGGGGCCATTGCTGGGAAGCTCTAATACCGGATAAAAGTGATTTGGACAAAATCCACGCCGATTTTTTTTTGCTATTTCTGACATTTTGCTCAATGTAGCGTTTTCGGGGGCCTGTTTGGGGGGCTTCCTGGTGTTTGTGGGTGAGTTTCGGGGTCTGGGAGCACTGCTGGGACACTCTAATCTTGATTGCATTTGCTTTTCAGGAAATCCGTGGTGGCAAACCGGACCTATGGCCTAGCTACGCAGCGCGTTTGGACCGGAGGCCGAGAAATATTGCAAGTATGAGATTTTGCTTTTGGCCTGTTTGGGAGTGTTATGCTTTTTGGTGGGTGGGTTGGCGGGTCTTGGGGCATTCCTGGGAAGGTCTAATACCGGGTAGAAGTGGTTGGGACAAAATCCAGGCCGATTTTTTTTGGTGCTATTTCTGACATTTTGCTCAATGTAGCGTTTTCGGGGGCCTGTTTGGGGGGCTTCCTGGTGTTTGTGGGTGAGTTTCGGGGTCTGGGCGCACTGCTGGCTATGTATACTTTACTTTGCAAGAGGTTTGAAGCAAATCCATGGTGGCAGAGGGGAGTTAGGGCCTAGCTGCAGAGCGCGCGCGGAGTGATTTGGGAAATTTGGAAAAAAATGACAGTCCCCATTTTTGTACTTTTGCTCTTTGGCTGTTTGGGGGTCTTCTACTTGTTTTTTCCTGGGTTGACGGCTCTGGGGCCATTGCTGGGAAGCTCTAATACCGGATAAAAATGGTTTGGACAAAATCCACACCAATTTTTTTTGCTATTTCTGACATTTTGCTCAATGTAGCGTTTTCGGGGGCCTGTTTGGGAGGCTTCCTGGTGTTTGTGGGTGAGTTTCGGGGTCTGGGCGCACTGCTGGCTATATATACTTTACTTTGCAAGAGGTTTGAAGCAAATCCATGGTGGCAGAGGGGAGTTAGGGCCTAGCTGCAGAGCGCGCGCGGAGTGATTTGGGAAATTTGGAAAAAAATGACAGTCCCCATTTTTGTACTTTTGCTCTTTGGCTGTTTGGGGGTCTTCTACTCGTTTTCTCCTGGGTTGACGGCTCTGGGGCCATTGCTGGAAAGCTCTAATACCGGATAAAAGTGGGTTGGACAAAATCCACGCCGATTTTTTTTGTTGCTATTTCTGACATTTTGCTCAATGTAGCGTTTTCGGGGGCCTGTTTGGGGAGCTTCATGGTGTTTGTGGGTGAGTTTCGGGGTCTGGGAGCACTGCTGGGACACTCTAATCTTGATTGCATTTGCTTTTCAGGAAACCCGTGGTGGCAAACCGGACCTATGGCCTAGCTACGCAGCGCGTTTGGACCAAAGGCCGAGAAATATTGCAAGTATGAGCTTTTGCTTTTGGCCTGTTTTGGGGTGTTATGCTTTTTGGCGGGTGGGTTGGCGGGTCTTGGGGCATTCCTGGGAAGGTCTAATACCGGGTAGAAGTGGTTGGGACAAAATCCAGGCCGATTTTTTTGTGTGCTATTTCTGACATTTTGCTCAATGTAGCGTTTTCGGGGGCCTGTTTGGGGGCTTCCTGGTGTTTGTGGGTGGGTTTCAGGGTCTGGGCGCACTGCTGGCTATATATACTTTACTTTGCAAGAGGTTTGAAGCAAATCCATGATGGCAGAGGGGAGTTAGGGCCTAGCTGCAGAGCGCGCGCGGAGTGATTTGGGAAATTTGGACAAAAATGACAAAGTCCCCATTTTTGTACTTTTGCTCTTTGGCTGTTTGGGGGTCTTCTACTCGTTTTCTCCTGGGTTGACGGCTCTGGGGCCATTGCTGGGAAGCTCTAATACCGGATAAAAGTGGTTTGGACAAAATCCACGCCGATTTTTTTTTTGCAATTTCTGACATTTTGCTCAATGTAGCGTTTTCGGGGGCCTGTTTGGGGAGCTTCCTGGTGTTTGTGGGTGAGTTTCGGGGTCTGGGAGCACTGCTGGGACACTCTAATCTTGATTGCATTTGCTTTTCAGGAAATCCGTGGTGGCAAACCGGACCTATGGCCTAGCTAAGCAGCGCGTTTGGACCGAAGGCCGAGAAATTTTGCAAGTATGAGCTTTTGATTTTGGCCTGTTTGGGGGTGTTATGCTTTTTGGCGGGTGGGTTGGCGGGTCTTGGGGCATTCCTGGGAAGGTCTAATACTGGGTAGAAGTGGTTGGGACAAAATCCAGGCCGATTTTTTTTGTTGCTATTTCTGACATTTTGCTCAATGTAGCGTTTTCGGGGGCCTGTTTGGGGGGCTTCCTGGTGTTTGTGGGTGGGTTTCGGGGTCTGGGCGCACTGCTGGCTATATATACTTTACTTTGCAAGAGGTTTGAAGCAAATCCATGGTGGCAGAGGGGAGTTAGGGCCTAGCTGCAGAGCGCGCGCGGAGTGATTTGGGAAATTTGGACAAAAATGACAAAGTCCCCATTTTTGTACTTTTGCTCTTTGGCTGTTTGGGGGTCTTCTACTCATTTTCCCCTGGGTTGACGGCTCTGGGGCCATTGCTGGGAAGCTCTAATACCGGATAAAAGTGATTTGGACAAAATCCACGCCGATTTTTTTTTGCTATTTCTGACATTTTGCTCAATGTAGCGTTTTCGGGGGCCTGTTTGGGGGGCTTCCTGGTGTTTGTGGGTGAGTTTCGGGGTCTGGGAGCACTGCTGGGACACTCTAATCTTGATTGCATTTGCTTTTCAGGAAATCCGTGGTGGCAAACCGGACCTATGGCCTAGCTACGCAGCGCGTTTGGACCGGAGGCCGAGAAATATTGCAAGTATGAGATTTTGCTTTTGGCCTGTTTGGGAGTGTTATGCTTTTTGGTGGGTGGGTTGGCGGGTCTTGGGGCATTCCTGGGAAGGTCTAATACCGGGTAGAAGTGGTTGGGACAAAATCCAGGCCGATTTTTTTTTGTGCTATTTCTGACATTTTGCTCAATGTAGCGTTTTCGGGGGCCTGTTTGGGGGGCTTCCTGGTGTTTGTGGGTGAGTTTCGGGGTCTGGGCGCACTGCTGGCTATATATACTTTACTTTGCAAGAGGTTTGAAGCAAATCCATGGTGGCAGAGGGGAGTTAGGGCCTAGCTGCAGAGCGCGCGCGGAGTGATTTGGGAAATTTGGAAAAAAATGACAGTCCCCATTTTTGTACTTTTGCTCTTTGGCTGTTTGGGGGTCTTCTACTTGTTTTCTCCTGGGTTGACGGCTCTGGGGCCATTGCTGGGAAGCTCTAATACCGGATAAAAATGGTTTGGACAAAATCCACACCAATTTTTTTTGCTATTTCTGACATTTTGCTCAATGTAGCGTTTTCGGGGGCCTGTTTGGGAGGCTTCCTGGTGTTTGTGGGTGAGTTTCGGGGTCTGGGCGCACTGCTGGCTATATATACTTTACTTTGCAAGAGGTTTGAAGCAAATCCATGGTGGCACAGGGGAGTTAGGGCCCAGCTGCAGAGCGCGCGCGGAGTGATTTGGGAAATTTGGAAAAAAATGACAAAGTCCCCATTTTTGTACTTTTGCTCTTTGGCTGTTTGGGGGTCTTCTACTCGTTTTCTCCTGGGTTGACGGCTCTGGGGCCATTGCTGGGAAGCTCTAATACCGGATAAAAGTGGTTTGGACAAAATCCACGCCGATTTTTTTTTGCTATTTCAGACATTTTGCTCAATGTAGCGTTTTCGGGGGCCTGTTTGGGGGGCTTCCTGGTGTTTGTGGGTGAGTTTTGGGGTCTGGGAGCGCTGCTGGGACACTCTAATCTTGATTGCATTTGCTTTTCAGGAAATCCGTGGTGGCAAACCGGACCTATGGCCTAGCTATGCAGCGCGTTTGGACCGGAGGCCGAGAAATATTGCAAGTATGAGATTTTGCTTTTGGCCTGTTTGGGAGTGTTATGCTTATTGGTGGGTGGGTTGGCGGGTCTTGGGGCATTCCTGGGAAGGTCTAATACCGGGTAGAAGTGGTTGGGACAAAATCCAGGCCGATTTTTTTTGGTGCTATTTCTGACATTTTGCTCAATGTAGCGTTTTCGGGGGCCTGTTTGGTGGGCTTCCTGGTGTTTGTGGGTGAGTTTCGGGGTCTGGGCGCACTGCTGGCTATATATACTTTACTTTGCAAGAGGTTTGAAGCAAATCCATGGTGGCAGAGGGGAGTTAGGGCCTAGCTGCAGAGCGCGCGCGGAGTGATTTGGGAAATTTGGAAAAAAATGACAGTCCCCATTTTTGTACTTTTGCTCTTTGGCTGTTTGGGGGTCTTCTACTTGTTTTCTCCTGGGTTGACGGCTCTGGGGCCATTGCTGGGAAGCTCTAATACCGGATAAAAATGGTTTGGACAAAATCCACACCGATTTTTTTTTGCTATTTCTGACATTTTGCTCAATGTAGCGTTTTCGGGGGCCTGTTTGGGAGGCTTCCTGGTGTTTGTGGGTGAGTTTCGGGGTCTGGGCGCACTGCTGGCTATATATACTTTACTTTGCAAGAGGTTTGAAGCAAATCCATGGTGGCACAGGGGAGTTAGGGCCCAGCTGTAGAGCGCGCGCGGAGTGATTTGGGAAATTTGGAAAAAAATTACAAAGTCCCCATTTTTGTACTTTTGCTCTTTGGCTGTTTGGGGGTCTTCTACTCGTTTTCTCCTGGGTTGACGGCTCTGGAGCCATTGCTGGGAAGCTCTAATACCAGATAAAAGTGGTTTGGACAAAATCCATGCCGATTTTTTTTGCTATTTCTGACATTTTGCTCAATGTAGCGTTTTCGGGGGCCTGTTTGGGGAGCTTCATGGTGTTTGTGGGTGAGTTTCGGGGTCTGGGAGCACTGCTGGGACACTCTAATCTTGATTGCATTTGCTTTTCAGGAAATCCGTGGTGGCAAACCGGACCTATGGCCTAGCTACGCAGCGCATTTGGACCGAAGGCCGAGAAATATTGCAAGTATGAGCTTTTGCTTTTGGCCTGTTTGGGGGTGTTATGCTTTTTGGCGGGTGGGTTGGCGGGTCTTGGGGCATTCCTGGGAAGGTCTAATACCGGGTAGAAGTGGTTGGGACAAAATCCAGTCCGATTTTTTTTTGTTGCTATTTCTGACATTTTGCTCAATGTAGCATTTTCGGGGGCCTGTTTGGGGGGCTTCCTGGTGTGTGTGGGTGGGTTTTGGGGTCTGGGCGCACTGCTGGCTATATATACTTTACTTTGCAAGAGGTTTGAAGCAAATCCATGGTGGCAGAGGGGAGTTAGGGCCTAGCTGCAGAGCGCGCGCGGAGTGATTTGGGAAATTTGGAAAAAAATGACAAAGTCCCCATTTTTGTACTTTTGCTCTTTGGCTGTTTGGGGGTCTTCTACTCATTTTCTCCTGGGTTGACGGCTCTGGGGCCATTGCTGGGAAGCTCTAATACCGGATAAAAGTGGTTTGGACAAAATCCACGCCAATTTTTTTTTTGCTATTTCTGACATTTTGCTCAATGTAGCGTTTTCCGGGGCCTGTTTGGGGAGCTTCCTGGTGTTTGTGGGTGAGTTTCGGGGTCTGGGGGCACTGCTGGGACACTCTAATCTTGATTGCATTTGCTTTTCAGGAAATCCGTGGTGGCAAACCGGACCTACGGCCTAGCTACGCAGCGCGTTTGGACCAAAGGCCGAGAAATTTTGCAAGTATGAGCTTTTGATTTTGGCCTGTTTGGGGGTGTTATGCTTTTTGGCGGGTGGGTTGGCGGGTCTTGGGGCATTCCTGGGAAGGTCTAATACCATGTAGAAGTGGTTGGGACAAAATCCAGGCCGATTTTTTTTTGTTGCTATTTCTGACATCTTGCTCAATGTAGCGTTTTTGGGGGCCTGTTTGGGGGGCTTCCTGGTGTTTGTGGGTGGGTTTCGAGGTCTGGGCGCACTGCTGGCTATATATACTTTACTTTGCAAGAGGTTTGAAGCAAATCCATGGTGGCAGAGGGGAGTTAGGGCCTAGCTGCAGAGCGCGCGCGGAGTGATTTGGGAAATTTGGACAAAAATGACAAAGTCCCCATTTTTGTACTTTTGCTCTTTGGCTGTTTGGGGGTCTTCTACTCGTTTTCTCCTGGGTTGACGGCTCTGGGGCCATTGCTGGGAAGCTCTAATACCGGATAAAAGTGGTTTGGACAAAATCCACGCCGATTTTTTTTGCTATTTCTGACATTTTGCTCAATGTAGCGTTTTCGGGGGCCTGTTTGGGGGGCTTCCTGGTGTTTGTGGGTGAGTTTCGGGGTCTGGGAGCACTGCTGGGACACTCTAATCTTGATTGCATTTGCTTTTCAGGAAATCCGTGGTGGCAAACCGGACCTATGGCCTAGCTACGCAGCGCGTTTGGACCGAAGGCCGAGAAATATTGCAAGTATGAGCTTTTGCTTTTGGCCTGTTTGGGGGTGTTATGCTTTTTGGCGGGTGGGTTGGCGGGTCTTGGGCATTCCTGGGAAGGTCTAATACCGGGTAGAAGTGGTTGGGACAAAATCCAGGCCGATTTTTTTGTTGTTGCTATTTCTGACATCTTGCTCAATGTAGCGTTTTTGGGGGCCTGTTTGGGGGGCTTCCTGGTGTTTGTGGGTGGGTTTCGGGGTCTGGGCGCACTGCTGGCTATATATACTTTACTTTGCAAGAGGTTTGAAGCAAATCCATGGTGGCAGAGGGGAGTTAGGGCCTAGCTGCAGAGCGCGCGCGGAGTGATTTGGGAAATTTGGAAAAAAATGACAGTCCCCATTTTTGTACTTTTGCTCTTTGGCTGTTTGGGGGTCTTCTACTTGTTTTCTCCTGGGTTGACGGCTCTGGGGCCATTGCTGGGAAGCTCTAATACCGGATAAAAATGGTTTGGACAAAATCCACGCCGATTTTTTTTTGCTATTTCTGACATTTTGCTCAATGTAGCGTTTTCGGGGGCCTGTTTGGGGGGCTTCCTGGTGTTTGTGGGTGAGTTTCGGGGTCTGGGCGCACTGCTGGCTATATATACTTTACTTTGCAAGAGGTTTGAAGCAAATCCATGGTGGCACAGGGGAGTTAGGGCCCAGCTGCGGAGCGCGCGCAGAGTGATTTGGCGAATTTGGAAAAAAATGACAAAGTCCCCATTTTTGTACTTTTGCTCTTTGGCTGTTTGGGGGTCTTCTACTCGTTTTCTCCTGGGTTGACGGCTCTGGGACCATTGCTGGGAAGCTCTAATACCGGATAAAAGTGGTTTGGACAAAATCCACGCCAATTTTTTTTTGCTATTTCTGACATTTTGCTCAATGTAGCGTTTTCGGGGGCCTGTTTGGGGAGCTTCATGGTGTTTGTGGGTGAGTTTCGGGGTCTGGGAGCACTGCTGGGACACTCTAATCTTGATTGCATTTGCTTTTCAGGAAATCCGTGGTGGCAAACCGGACCTATGACCTAGCTACGCAGCGCGTTTGGACCGAAGGCCGAGAAATATTGCAAGTATGAGCTTTTGCTTTTGGCCTGTTTGGGGGTGTTATGCTTTTTGGCGGGTGGGTTGGCGGGTCTTGGGGCATTCCTGGGAAGGTGGTTGGGACAAAATCCAGGCCGATTTTTTGTTGTTGCTATTTCTGACATTTTGCTCAATGTAGCGTTTTCGGGGGCCTGTTTGGGGGGCTTCTTGGTGTTTGTGGGTGGGTTTCGGGGTCTGGGCGCACTGCTGGCTATATATACTTTACTT
Source organism: Lissotriton vulgaris (assembly GCF_964263255.1). Taxonomy (NCBI): domain Eukaryota; kingdom Metazoa; phylum Chordata; class Amphibia; order Caudata; family Salamandridae; genus Lissotriton; species Lissotriton vulgaris. The sequence continues at coordinate 479,051,745 of NC_141700.1, read as the reverse complement.
TGCAAGAGGTTTGAAGCAAATCCATGGTGGCAGAGGGGAGTTAGGGCCTAGCTGCAGAGCGCGCGCGGAGTGATTTGGGAAATTTGGACAAAAATGACAAAGTCCCCATTTTTGTACTTTTGCTCTTTGGCTGTTTGGGGGTCTTCTACTCGTTTTCTCCTGGGTTGACGGCTCTGGGGCCATTGCTGGGAAGCTCTAATACCGGATAAAAGTGGTTTGGACAAAATCCACGCCAATTTTTTTGTTGCTATTTCTGACATTTTGCTCAATGTAGCGTTTTCGGGGGCCTGTTTGGGGAGCTTCCTGGTGTTTGTGGGTGAGTTTCGGGGTCTGGGAGCACTGCTGGGACACTCTAATCTTGATTGCATTTGCTTTTCAGGAAATCTGTGGTGGCAAACCGGACCTATGGCCTAGCTACGCAGCGCGTTTGGACCGAAGGCCGAGAAATATTGCAAGTATGAGCTTTTGCTTTTGGCCTGTTTGGGGGTGTTATGCTTTTTGGCGGGTGGGTTGGCGGGTCTTGGGGCATTCCTGGGAAGGTCTAATACCGGGTAGAAGTGGTTGGGACAAAATCCAGGCCTTTTTTTTGTTGTTGCTATTTCTGACATTTTGCTCAATGTAGCGTTTTCGGGGGCCTGTTTGGGGGGCTTCCTGGTGTTTGTGGGTGGGTTTCGGGGTCTGGGCGCACTGCTGGCTAAATATACTTTACTTTGCAAGAGGTTTGAAGCAAATCCATGGTGGCAGAGGGGAGTTAGGGCCTAGCTGCAGAGCACGCGCGGAGTGATTTGGGAAATTTGGAAAAAAATGACAAAGTCCCCATTTTTGTACTTTTGCTCTTTGGCTGTTTGGGGGTCTTCTACTCATTTTCTCCTGGGTTGACGGCTCTGGGGCCATTGCTGGGAAGCTCTAATACCGGATAAAAGTGGTTTGGACAAAATCCACGCCGATTTTTTTTGCTATTTCTGACATTTTGCTCAATGTAGCATTTTCGGGGGCCTGTTTGGGGGGCTTCCTGGTGTTTGTGGGTGAGTTTCGGGGTCTGGGAGCACTGCTGGGACACTCTAATCTTGATTGCATTTGCTTTTCAGGAAATCCGTGGTGGCAAACCGGACCTATGGCCTAGCTACGCAGCGCGTTTGGACCGGAGGCCGAGAAATATTGCAAGTATGAGATTTTGCTTTTGGCCTGTTTGGGAGTGTTATGCTTTTTGGCGGGTGGGTTGGCGGGTCTTGGGGCATTCCTGGGAAGGTCTAATACCGGGTAGAAGTGGTTGGGACAAAATCCAGGCCGATTTTTTTGTTGTTGCTATTTCTGACATTTTGCTCAATGTAGCGTTTTCGGGGGCCTGTTTGGGGGGCTTCCTGGTGTTTGTGGGTGAGTTTCGGGGTCTGGGCGCACTGCTGGCTATATATACTTTACTTTGCAAGAGGTTTGAAGCAAATCCATGGTGGCAGAGGGGAGTTAGGGCCTAGCTGCAGAGCGCGCGCGGAGTGATTTGGGAAATTTGGAAAAAAATGACAGTCCCCATTTTTGTACTTTTGCTCTTTGGCTGTTTGGGGGTCTTCTACTTGTTTTCTCCTGGGTTGACGGCTCTGGGGCCATTGCTGGGAAGCTCTAATACCGGATAAAAATGGTTTGGACAAAATCCACGCTGATTTTTTTGTGCTATTTCTGACATTTTGCTCAATGTAGCGTTTTCGGGGGCCTGTTTGGGGGGCTTCCTGGTGTTTGTGGGTGGGTTTCGGGGTCTGGGCGCACTGCTGGCTATATATACTTTACTTTGCAAGAGGTTTGAAGCAAATGCATGGTGGCAGAGGGGAGTTAGGGCCTAGCTGCAGAGCGCGCGCGGAGTGATTTGGGAAATTTGGACAAAAATGACAAAGTCCCCATTTTTGTACTTTTGCTCTTTGGCTGTTTGGGGGTCTTCTACTCGTTTTCTCCTGGGTTGACGGCTCTGGGGCCATTGCTGGGAAGCTCTAATACCGGATAAAAGTGGTTTGGACAAAATCCACGCCAATTTTTTTGTTGCTATTTCTGACATTTTGCTCAATGTAGCGTTTTCGGGGGCCTGTTTGGGGAGCTTCCTGGTGTTTGTGGGTGAGTTTCGGGGTCTGGGAGCACTGCTGGGACACTCTAATCTTGATTGCATTTGCTTTTCAGGAAATCCGTGGTGGCAAACCGGACCTATGGCCTAGCTACGCAGCGCGTTTGGACCGAAGGCCGAGAAATATTGCAAGTATGAGCTTTTGCTTTTGGCCTGTTTGGGGGTGTTATGCTTTTTGGCGGGTGGGTTGGCGGGTCTTGGGGCATTCCTGGGAAGGTCTAATACCGGGTAGAAGTGGTTGGGACAAAATCCAGGCCGATTTTTTTTTGTTGCTATTTCTGACATTTTGCTCAATGTAGCGTTTTCGGGGGCCTGTTTGGGGGGCTTCCTGGTGTTTGTGGGTGAGTTTCGGGGTCTGGGCGCACTGCTGGCTATATATACTTTACTTTGCAAGAGGTTTGAAGCAAATCCATGGTGGCAGAGGGGAGTTAGGGCCTAGCTGCAGAGCGCGCGCGGAGTGATTTGGGAAATTTGGAAAAAAATGACAGTCCCCATTTTTGTACTTTTGCTCTTTGGCTGTTTGGGGGTCTTCTACTTGTTTTCTCCTGGGTTGACGGCTCTGGGGCCATTGCTGGGAAGCTGTAATACCGGATAAAAATGGTTTGGACAAAATCCACGCCGATTTTTTTTTGCTATTTCTGACATTTTGCTCAATGTAGCGTTTTCGGGGGCCTGTTTGGGTGGCTTCCTGGTGTTTGTGGGTGAGTTTCGGGGTCTGGGCGCACTGCTGGCTATATATACTTTACTTTGCAAGAGGTTTGAAGCAAACCCATGGTGGCACAGGGGAGTTAGGGCCCAGCTGCAGAGCGCGCGCGGAGTGATTTGGGAAATTTGGAAAAAAATGACAAAGTCCCCATTTTTGTACTTTTGCTCTTTGGCTGTTTGGGGGTCTTCTACTTGTTTTCTCCTGGGTTGACGGCTCTGGGGCCATTGCTGGGAAGCTCTAATACCGGATAAAAGTGGTTTGGACAAAATCCACGCCGATTTTGTTTTGCTATTTCTGACATTTTGCTCAATGTAGCGTTTTCGGGGGCCTGTTTGGGGGGCTTCCTGGTGTTTGTGGGTGAGTTTCGGGGTCTGGGAGCACTGCTGGGACACTCTAATCTTGATTGCATTTGCTTTTCAGGAAATCCGTGGTGGCAAACCGGACCTATGGCCTAGCTACGTAGCGCGTTTGGACCGAAGGCCGAGAAATATTGCAAGTATGAGATTTTGCTTTTGGCCTGTTTGGGGGTGTTATTCTTTTTGGCGGGTGGGTTGGCGGGTCTTAGGGCATTCCTGGGAAGGTCTAATACCGGGTAGAAGTGGTTGGGACAAAATCCAGGCCGATTTTTTTATGTTGCTATTTCTGACATTTTGCTCAATGTAGCGTTTTCGGGGGCCTGTTTGGGGGGCTTCCTGGTGTTTGTGGGTGAGTTTCGGGGTCTGGGCGCACTGCTGGCTATGTATACTTTACTTTGCAAGAGGTTTGAAGCAAATCCATGGTCGCAGAGGGGAGTTAGGGCCTAGCTGCAGAGCGCGCGCGGAGTGATTTGGGAAATTTGGAAAAAAATGACAAAGTCCCCATTTTTGTACTTTTGCTCTTTGGCTGTTTGGGGGTCTTCTACTCATTTTCTCCTGGGTTGACGGCTCTGGGGCCATTGCTGAGAAGCTCTAATACCGTATAAAAGTGGTTTGGACAAAATCCACGCCGATTTTTTTTGCTATTTCTGACATTTTGCTCAATGTAGCGTTTTCGGGGGCCTGTTTGGGGGGCTTCCTGGTGTTTGTGGGTGAGGTTCGGGGTCTGGGAGCACTGCTGGGACACTCTAATCTTGATTGCATTTGCTTTTCAGGAAATCCGTGGTGGCAAACCGGACCTATGGCCTAGCTACGTAGCGCGTTTGGACCGAAGGCCGAGAAATATTGCAAGTATGAGATTTTGCTTTTGGCCTGTTTGGGGGTGTTATTCTTTTTGGCGGGTGGGTTGGCGGGTCTTAGGGCATTCCTGGGAAGGTCTAATACCGGGTAGAAGTGGTTGGGACAAAATCCAGGCCAATTTTTTTGTTGTTGCTATTTCTGACATTTTGCTCAATGTAGCGTTTTCAGGGGCCTGTTTGGGGGGCTTCCTGGTGTTTGTGGGTGAGTTTCGGGGTCTGGGCGCACTGCTGGCTATGTATACTTTACTTTGCAAGAGGTTTGAAGCAAATCCATGGTGGCAGAGGGGAGTTAGGGCCTAGCTGCAGAGCGCGCGCGGAGTGATTTGGGAAATTTGGAAAAAAATGACAAAGTCCCCATTTTTGTACTTTTGCTCTTTGGCTGTTTGGGGGTCTTCTACTCGTTTTCTCCTGGGTTGACGGCTCTGGGGCCATTGCTGGGAAGCTCTAATACCGGATAAATGTGGTTTGGACAAAATCCACGCCGATTTTTTTTGTGCTATTTCTGACATTTTGCTCAATGTAGCGTTTTCAGGGGCCTGTTTGGGGAGCTTCCTGGTGTTTGTGGGTGAGTTTCGGGGTCTGGGAGCACTGCTGGGACACTCTAATCTTGATTGCATTTGCTTTTCAGGAAATCCGTGGTGGCAAACCGGACCTATGGCCTAGCTACGCAGCGCATTTGGACCGAAGGCCGAGAAAAATTGCAAGTATGAGCTTTTGCTTTTGGCCTGTTTGGGGGTGTTATGCTTTTTGGCGGGTGGGTTGGCGGGTCTTTGGCCATTGCTGGGAAGCTCTAATACCGGATAAAAGTGGTTTGGACAAAATCCATGCCGATTTTTTTTGCTATTTCTGACATTTTGCTCAATGTAGCGTTTTCGGGGGCCTGTTTGGGGAGCTTCATGGTGTTTGTGGGTGAGTTTCGGGGTCTGGGAGCACTGCTGGGACACTCTAATCTTGATTGCATTTGCTTTTCAGGAAATCCGTGGTGGCAAACCGGACCTATGGCCTAGCTACGCAGCGCGTTTGGACCGAAGGCCGAGAAATATTGCAAGTATGAGCTTTTGCTTTTGGCCTGTTTGGGGGTGTTATGCTTTTTGGCGGGTGGGTTGGCGGGTCTTGGGGCATTCCTGGGAAGGTCTAATACCGGGTAGAAGTGGTTGGGACAAAATCCAGTCCGATTTTTTTTTGTTGCTATTTCTGACATTTTGCTCAATGTAGCGTTTTCGGGGGCCTGTTTGGGGGGCTTCCTGGTGTGTGTGGGTGGGTTTCGGGGTCTGGGCGCACTGCTGGCTATATATACTTTACTTTGCAAGAGGTTTGAAGCAAATCCATGGTGGCAGAGGGGAGTTAGGGCCTAGCTGCAGAGCGCGCGCGGAGTGATTTGGGAAATTTGGAAAAAAATGACAAAGTCCCCATTTTTGTACTTTTGCTCTTTGGCTGTTTGGGGGTCTTCTACTCATTTTCTCCTGGGTTGACGGCTCTGGGGCCATTGCTGGGAAGCTCTAATACCGGATAAAAGTGGTTTGGACAAAATCCACGCCAATTTTTTTTTTGCTATTTCTGACATTTTGCTCAATGTAGCGTTTTCCGGGGCCTGTTTGGGGAGCTTCCTGGTGTTTGTGGGTGAGTTTCGGGGTCTGGGAGCACTGCTGGGACACTCTAATCTTGATTGCATTTGCTTTTCAGGAAATCCGTGGTGGCAAACCGGACCTATGGCCTAGCTACGCAGCGCGTTTGGACCAAAGGCCGAGAAATTTTGCAAGTATGAGCTTTTGATTTTGGCCTGTTTGGGGGTGTTATGCTTTTTGGCGGGTGGGTTGGCGGGTCTTGGGGCATTCCTGGGAAGGTCTAATACCATGTAGAAGTGGTTGGGACAAAATCCAGGCCGATTTTTTTTTGTTGCTATTTCTGACATCTTGCTCAATGTAGCATTTTTGGGGGCCTGTTTGGGGGGCTTCCTGGTGTTTGTGGGTGGGTTTCGGGGTCTGGGCGCACTGCTGGCTATATATACTTTACTTTGCAAGAGGTTTGAAGCAAATCCATGGTGGCAGAGGGGAGTTAGGGCCTAGCTGCAGAGCGCGCGCGGAGTGATTTGGGAAATTTGGACAAAAATGACAAAGTCCCCATTTTTGTACTTTTGCTCTTTGGCTGTTTGGGGGTCTTCTACTCGTTTTCTCCTGGGTTGACGGCTCTGGGGCCATTGCTGGGAAGCTCTAATACCGGATAAAAGTGGTTTGGACAAAATCCACGCCGATTTTTTTTGCTATTTCTGACATTTTGCTCAATGTAGCGTTTTCGGGGGCCTGTTTGGGGGGCTTCCTGGTGTTTGTGGGTGAGTTTCGGGGTCTGGGAGCACTGCTGGGACACTCTAATCTTGATTGCATTTGCTTTTCAGGAAATCCGTGGTGGCAAACCGGACCTATGGCCTAGCTACGCAGCGCGTTTGGACCGAAGGCCGAGAAATATTGCAAGTATGAGCTTTTGCTTTTGGCCTGTTTGGGGGTGTTATGCTTTTTGGCGGGTGGGTTGGCGGGTCTTGGGGCATTCCTGGGAAGGTCTAATACCGGGTAGAAGTGGTTGGGACAAAATCCAGGCCGATTTTTTTGTTGTTGCTATTTCTGACATCTTGCTCAATGTAGCGTTTTTGGGGGCCTGTTTGGGGGGCTTCCTGGTGTTTGTGGGTGGGTTTCGGGGTCTGGGCGCACTGCTGGCTATATATACTTTACTTTGCAAGAGGTTTGAAGCAAATCCATGGTGGCAGAGGGGAGTTAGGGCCTAGCTGCAGAGCGCGCGCGGAGTGATTTGGGAAATTTGGAAAAAAATGACAGTCCCCATTTTTGTACTTTTGCTCTTTGGCTGTTTGGGGGTCTTCTACTTGTTTTCTCCTGGGTTGACGGCTCTGGGGCCATTGCTGGGAAGCTCTAATACCGGATAAAAATGGTTTGGACAAAATCCATGCCGATTTTTTTTTGCTATTACTGACATTTTGCTCAATGTAGCGTTTTCGGGGGCCTGTTTGGGGGGCTTCCTGGTGTTTGTGGGTGAGTTTCGGGGTCTGGGCGCACTGCTGGCTATATATACTTTACTTTGCAAGAGGTTTGAAGCAAATCCATGGTGGCACAGGGGAGTTAGGGCCCAGCTGCAGAGCGCGCGCAGAGTGATTTGGCGAATTTGGAAAAAAATGACAAAGTCCCCATTTTTGTACTTTTGCTCTTTGGCTGTTTGGGGGTCTTCTACTCGTTTTCTCCTGGGTTGACGGCTCTGGGACCATTGCTGGGAAGCTCTAATACCGGATAAAAGTGGTTTGGACAAAATCCACGGCAATTTTTTTTTGCTATTTCTGACATTTTGCTCAATGTAGCGTTTTCGGGGGCCTGTTTGGGGAGCTTCATGGTGTTTGTGGGTGAGTTTTGGGGTCTGGGAGCACTGCTGGGACACTCTAATCTTGATTGCATTTGCTTTTCAGGCAATCCGTGGTGGCAAACCGGACCTATGACCTAGCTACGCAGCGCGTTTGGACCGAAGGCCGAGAAATATTGCAAGTATGAGCTTTTGCTTTTGGCCTGTTTGGGGGTGTTATGCTTTTTGGCGGGTGGGTTGGCGGGTCTTGGGGCATTCCTGGGAAGGTGGTTGGGACAAAATCCAGGCCGATTTTTTTTGTTGCTATTTCTGACATTTTGCTCAATGTAGCGTTTTCGGGGGCCTGTTTGGGGGGCTTCCTGGTGTTTGTGGTTGGGTTTCGGGGTCTGGGCGCACTGCTGGCTATATATACTTTACTTTGCAAGAGGTTTGAAGCAAATCCATGGTGGCAGAGGGGAGTTAGGGCCTAGCTGCAGAGCGCGCGCGGAGTGATTTGGGAAATTTGGACAAAAATGACAAAGTCCCCATTTTTGTACTTTTGCTCTTTGGCTGTTTGGGGGTCTTCTACTCGTTTTCTCCTGGGTTGACGGCTCTGGGGCCATTGCTGGGAAGCTCTAATACCGGATAAAAGTGGTTTGGACAAAATCCACGCCAATTTTTTTGTTGCTATTTCTGACATTTTGCTCAATGTAGCATTTTCGGGGGCCTGTTTGGGGAGCTTCCTGGTGTTTGTCGGTGAGTTTCGGGGTCTGGGAGCACTGCTGGGACACTCTAATCTTGATTGCATTTGCTTTTCAGGAAATCTGTGGTGGCAAACCGGACCTATGGCCTAGCTATGCAGCGCGTTTGGACCGAAGGCCGAGAAATATTGCAAGTATGAGCTTTTGCTTTTGGCCTGTTTGGGGGTGTTATGCTTTTTGGCGGGTGGGTTGGCGGGTCTTGGGGCATTCCTGGGAAGGTCTAATACCGGGTAGAAGTGGTTGGGACAAAATCCAGGCCGATTTTTTGTTGTTGCTATTTCTGACATTTTGCTCAATGTAGCGTTTTCGGGGGCCTGTTTGGGGGGCTTCCTGGTGTTTGTGGGTGGGTTTCGGGGTCTGGGCGCACTGCTGGCTATATATACTTTACTTTGCAAGAGGTTTGAAGCAAATCCATGGTGGCAGAGGGGAGTTAGGGCCTAGCTGCAGAGCACGCGCGGAGTGATTTGGAAAATTTGGAAAAAAATGACAAAGTCCCCATTTTTGTACTTTTGCTCTTTGGCTGTTTGGGGGTCTTCTACTCGTTTTCTCCTGGGTTGACGGCTCTGGGGCCATTGCTGGGAAGCTCTAATACCGGATAAAAGTGGTTTGGACAAAATCCACGCCGATTTTTTTTTGCTATTTCTGACATTTTGCTCAATGTAGCGTTTTCGGGGGCCTGTTTGGGGGGCTTCCTGGTGTTTGTGGGTGAGTTTCGGGGTCTGGGAGCACTGCTGGGACACTCTAATCTTGATTGCATTTGCTTTTCAGGAAATCCGTGGTGGCAAACCGGACCTATGGCCTAGCTACGCAGCGCGTTTGGACCGGAGGCCGAGAAATATTGCAAGTATGAGATTTTGCTTTTGGCCTGTTTGGGAGTGTTATGCTTTTTGGCGGGTGGGTTGGCGGGTCTTGGGGCATTCCTGGGAAGGTCTAATACCGGGTAGAAGTGGTTGGGACAAAATCCAGGCCGATTTTTTTGTTGTTGCTATTTCTGACATTTTGCTCAATGTAGCGTTTTCGGGGGCCTGTTTGGGGGGCTTCCTGGTGTTTGTGGGTGAGTTTCGGGGTCTGGGCGCACTGCTGGCTATATATACTTTACTTTGCAAGAGGTTTGAAGCAAATCCATGGTGGCAGAGGGGAGTTAGGGCCAAGCTGCAGAGCGCGCGCGGAGTGATTTGGGAAATTTGGAAAAAAATGACAGTCCCCATTTTTGTACTTTTGCTCTTTGGCTGTTTGGGGGTCTTCTACTTGTTTTCTCCTGGGTTGACGGCTCTGGGGCCATTGCTGGGAAGCTCTAATACCGGATAAAAATGGTTTGGACAAAATCCACGCCGATTTTTTTTTGCTATTTCTGACATTTTGCTCAATGTAGCGTTTTCGGGGGCCTGTTTGGGGGGCTTCCTGGTGTTTGTGGGTGAGTTTCGGGGTCTGGGCGCACTGCTGGCTATATATACTTTACTTTGCAAGAGGTTTGAAGCAAATCCATGGTGGCACAGGGGAGTTAGGGCCCAGCTGCAGAGCGCGCGCGGAGTGATTTGGGAAATTTGGAAAAAAATGACAAAGTCCCCATTTTTGTACTTTTGCTCTTTGGCTGTTTGGGGGTCTTCTACTCGTTTTCTCCTGGGTTGACGGCTCTGGGGCCATTGCTGGGAAGCTCTAATACCGGATAAAAGTGGTTTGGACAAAATCCACGCCGATTTCTTTTGCTATTTCCGACATTTTGCTCAATGTAGCATTTTCGGGGGCCTGTTTGGGGAGCTTCATGGTGTTTGTGGGTGAGTTTCGGGGTCTGGGAGCACTGCTGGGACACTCTAATCTTGATTGCATTTGCTTTTCAGGAAATCCGTGGTGGCAAACCGGACCTATGACCTAGCTACGCAGCGCGTTTGGACCGAAGGCCGAGAAATATTGCAAGTATGAGCTTTTGCTTTTGGCCTGTTTGGGGGTGTTATGCTTTTTGGCGGGTGGGTTGGCGGTCTTGGGGCATTCCTGGGAAGGTCTAATACCGGGTAGAAGTGGTTGGGACAAAATCCAGGCCGATTTTTTTTTGCTATTTCTGACATTTTGCTCAATGTAGCGTTTTCCGGGGCCTGTTTGGGGGGCTTCCTGGTGTTTGTGGGTGGGTTTCGGGGTCTGGGCGCACTGCTGGCTATATATACTTTACTTTGCAAGAGGTTTGAAGCAAATGCATGGTGGCAGAGGGGAGTTAGGGCCTAGCTGCAGAGCGCGCGCGGAGTGATTTGGGAAATTTGGACAAAAATGACAAAGTCCCCATTTTTGTACTTTTGCTCTTTGGCTGTTTGGGGGTCTTCTACTCATTTTCTCCTGGGTTGACGGCTCTGGGGCCATTGCTGGGAAGCTCTAATACCGGATAAAAGTGGTTTGGACAAAATCCACGCCAATTTTTTTGTTGCTATTTCGGACATTTTGCTCAATGTAGCGTTTTCGGGGGCCTGTTTGGGGAGCTTCCTGGTGTTTGTGGGTGAGTTTCGGGGTCTGGGAGCACTGCTGGGACACTCTAATCTTGATTGCATTTGCTTTTCAGGAAATCCGTGGTGGCAAACCGGACCTATGGCCTAGCTACGCAGCACGTTTGGACCGAAGGCCGAGAAATATTGCAAGTATGAGCTTTTGCTTTTGGCCTGTTTGGGGGTGTTATGCTTTTTGGCGGGTGGGTTGGTGGGTCTTGGGGCATTCCTGGGAAGGTCTAATACCGGGTAGAAGTGGTTGGGACAAAATCCAGGCCGATTTTTTTTTGTTGCTATTTCTGACATTTTGCTCAATGTAGCGTTTTCGGGGGCCTGTTTGGGGGGCTTCCTGGTGTTTGTGGGTGAGTTTCGGGGTCTGGGCGCACTGCTGGCTATATATACTTTACTTTGAAAGGGGTTTGAAGCAAATCCATGGTGGCAGAGGGGAGTTAGGGCCTAGCTGCAGAGCGCGCGCGGAGTGATTTGGGAAATTTGGAAAAAAATGACAGTCCCCTTTTTTGTACTTTTGCTCTTTGGCTGTTTGGGGGTCTTCTACTTGTTTTCTCCTGGGTTGACGGCTCTGGGGCCATTGCTGGGAAGCTCTAATACCGGATAAAAATGGTTTGGACAAAATCCACGCCGATTTTTTTTTGCTATTTCTGACATTTTGCTCAATGTAGCGTTTTCGGGGGCCTGTTTGGGTGGCTTCCTGGTGTTTGTGGGTGAGTTTCGGGGTCTGGGCGCACTGCTGGCTATATATACTTTACTTTGCAAGAGGTTTGAAGCAAACCCATGGTGGCACAGGGGAGTTAGGGCCCAGCTGCAGAGCGTGCGCGGAGTGATTTGGGAAATTTGGAAAAAAATGACAAAGTCCCCATTTTTGTACTTTTGCTCTTTGGCTGTTTGGGGGTCTTCTACTTGTTTTCTCCTGGGTTGACGGCTCTGGGGCCATTGCTGGGAAGCTCTAATACCGGATAAAAGTGGTTTGGACAAAATCCACGCCGATTTATTTGCTATTTCTGACATTTTGCTCAATGTAGCGTTTTCGGGGGCCTGTTTGGGGGGCTTCCTGGTGTTTGTGGGTGAGGTTCGGGGTCTGGGAGCACTGCTGGGACACTCTAATCTTGATTGCATTTGCTTTTCAGAAAATCCGTGGTGGCAAACCGGACCTATGGCCTAGCTACGTAGCGCGTTTGGACTGAAGGCCGAGAAATATTGCAAGTATGAGATTTTGCTTTTGGCCTGTTTGGGGGTGTTATTCTTTTTGGCGGGTGGGTTGGCGGGTCTTAGGGCATTCCTGGGAAGGTCTAATACCGGGTAGAAGTGGTTGGGACAAAATCCATGCCGATTTTTTTGTTGTTGCTATTTCTGACATTTTGCTCAATGTAGCGTTTTCGGGGGCCTGTTTGGGGGGCTTCCTGGTGTTTGTGGGTGAGTTTCGGGGTCTGGGCGCACTGCTGGCTATGTATACTTTACTTTGCAAGAGGTTTGAAGCAAATCCATGGTGGCAGAGGGGAGTTAGGGCCTAGCTGCAGAGCGCGCGCGGAGTGATTTGGGAAATTTGGAAAAAAATGACAAAGTCCCCATTTTTGTACTTTTGCTCTTTGGCTGTTTGGGGGTCTTCTACTCGTTTTCTCCTGGGTTGACGGCTCTGGGGCCATTGCTGGGAAGCTCTAATACCGGATAAATGTGGTTTGGACAAAATCCACGCCGATTTTTTTTGTGCTATTTCTGACATTTTGCTCAATGTAGCGTTTTCAGGGGCCTGTTTGGGGAGCTTCCTGGTGTTTGTGGGTGAGTTTCGGGGTCTGGGAGCACTGCTGGGACACTCTAATCTTGATTGCATTTGCTTTTCAGGAAATCCGTGGTGGCAAACCGGACCTATGGCCTAGCTACGCAGCGCATTTGGACCGAAGGCCGAGAAAAATTGCAAGTATGAGCTTTTGCTTTTGGCCTGTTTGGGGGTGTTATGCTTTTTGGCGGGTGGGTTGGCGGGTCTTTGGGCATTCCTGGGAAGGTCTAATACCGGGTAGAAGGGGTTGGGACAAAATCCAGGCCGATTTTTTTGTTGCTATTTCTGACATTTTGCTCAATGTAGCGTTTTCGGGGGCCTGTTTGGACGGCTTCCTGGTGTTTGTGGGTGGGTTTCGGGGTCTGGGCGCACTGCTGGCTATATATACTTTACTTTGCAAGAGGTTTGAAGCAAATCCATGGTGGCAGAGGGGAGTTAGGGCCTAGCTGCAGAGCGCGCGCGGAGTGATTTGGGAAATTTGGAAAAAAATGACAAAGTCCCCATTTTTGTACTTTTGCTCTTTGGCTGTTTGGGGGTCTTCTACTCGTTTTCTCCTGGGTTGACGGCTCTGGGGCCATTGCTGGGAAGCTCTAATACCGGATAAAAATGGTTTGGACAAAATCCACGCCGATTTTTTTTTGCTATTTCTGACATTTTGCTCAATGTAGCGTTTTCGGGGGCCTGTTTGGGTGGCTTCCTGGTGTTTGTGGGTGAGTTTCGGGGTCTGGGCGCACTGCTGGCTATATATACTTTACTTTGCAAGAGTTTTGAAGCAAACCCATGGTGGCACAGGGGAGTTAGGGCCCAGCTGCAGAGCGCGCGCGGAGTGATTTGGGAAATTTGGAAAAAAATGACAAAGTCCCCATTTTTGTACTTTTGCTCTTTGGCTGTTTGGGGGTCTTCTACTTGTTTTCTCCTGGGTTGACGGCTCTGGGGCCATTGCTGGGAAGCTCTAATACCGGATAAAAGTGGTTTGGACAAAATCCACGCCGATTTTTTTTGCTATTTCTGACATTTTGCTCAATGTAGCGTTTTCGGGGGCCTGTTTGGGGGGCTTCCTGGTGTTTGTGGGTGAGGTTCGGGGTCTGGGAGCACTGCTGGGACACTCTAATCTTGATTGCATTTGCTTTTCAGGAAATCCGTGGTGGCAAACCGGACCTATGGCCTAGCTACGTAGCGCGTTTGGACCAAAGGCCGAGAAATATTGCAAGTATGAGATTTTGCTTTTGGCCTGTTTGGGGGTGTTATTCTTTTTGGCGGGTGGGTTGGCGGGTCTTAGGGCATTCCTGGGAAGGTCTAATACCGGGTAGAAGTGGTTGGGACAAAATCCAGGCCGATTTTGTTGTTGTTGCTATTTCTGACATTTTGCTCAATGTAGCGTTTTCGGGGGCCTGTTTGGGGGGCTTCCTGGTGTTTGTGGGTGAGTTTCGGGGTCTGGGCGCACTGCTGGCTATGTATACTTTACTTTGCAAGAGGTTTGAAGCAAATCCATGGTGGCAGAGGGGAGTTAGGGCCTAGCTGCAGAGCGCGCGCGGAGTGATTTGGGAAATTTGGAAAAAAATGACAAAGTCCCCATTTTTGTACTTTTGCTCTTTGGCTGTTTGGGGGTCTTCTACTCGTTTTCTCCTGGGTTGACGGCTCTGGGGCCATTGCTGGGAAGCTCTAATACCGGATAAATGTGGTTTGGACAAAATCCACGCCGATTTTTTTTGTGCTATTTCTGACATTTTGCTCAATGTAGCGTTTTCAGGGGCCTGTTTGGGGAGCTTCCTGGTGTTTGTGGGTGAGTTTCGGGGTCTGGGAGCACTGCTGGGACACTCTAATCTTGATTGCATTTGCTTTTCAGGAAATCCGTGGTGGCAAACCGGACCTATGGCCTAGCTACGCAGCGCATTTGGACCGAAGGCCGAGAAAAATTGCAAGTATGAGCTTTTGCTTTTGGCCTGTTTGGGGGTGTTATGCTTTTTGGCGGGTGGGTTGGCGGGTCTTTGGCCATTGCTGGGAAGCTCTAATACCGGATAAAAGTGGTTTGGACAAAATCCATGCCGATTTTTTTTGCTATTTCTGACATTTTGCTCAATGTAGCGTTTTCGGGGGCCTGTTTGGGGAGCTTCATGGTGTTTGTGGGTGAGTTTCGGGGTCTGGAAACACTGCTGGGACACTCTAATCTTGATTGCATTTGCTTTTCAGGAAATCCGTGGTGGCAAACCGGACCTATGGCCTAGCTACGCAGCGCGTTTGGACCGAAGGCCGAGAAATATTGCAAGTATGAGCTTTTGCTTTTGGCCTGTTTGGGGGTGTTATGCTTTTTGGCGGGTGGGTTGGCGGGTCTTGGGGCATTCCTGGGAAGGTGGTTGGGACAAAATCCAGGCCGATTTTTTTGTTGCTATTTCTGACATTTTGCTCAATGTAGCGTTTTCGGGGGCCTGTTTGGGGGGCTTCCTGGTGTTTGTGGGTGGGTTTCGGGGTCTGGGCGCACTGCTGGCTATATATACTTTACTTTGCAAGAGGTTTGAAGCAAATCCATGGTGGCAGAGGGGAGTTAGGGCCTAGCTGCAGAGCGCGCGCGGAGTGATTTGGGAAATTTGGACAAAAATGACAAAGTCCCCATTTTTGTACTTTTGCTCTTTGGCTGTTTGGGGGTCTTCTACTCGTTTTCTCCTGGGTTGACGGCTCTGGGGCCATTGCTGGGAAGCTCTAATACCGGATAAAAGTGGTTTGGACAAAATCCACGCCAATTTTTTTGTTGCTATTTCTGACATTTTGCTCAATGTAGCGTTTTCGGGGGCCTGTTTGGGGAGCTTCCTGGTGTTTGTGGGTGAGTTTCGGGGTCTGGGAGCACTGCTGGGACACTCTAATCTTGATTGCATTTGCTTTTCAGGAAATCTGTGGTGGCAAACCGGACCTATGGCCTAGCTACGCAGCGCGTTTGGACCGAAGGCCGAGAAATATTGCAAGTATGAGCTTTTGCTTTTGGCCTGTTTGGGGGTGTTATGCTTTTTGGCGGGTGGGTTGGGGCGTCTTGGGGCATTCCTGGGAAGGTCTAATACCGGGTAGAAGTGGTTGGGACAAAATCCAGGCCGATTTTTTGTTGTTGCTATTTCTGACATTTTGCTCAATGTAGCATTTTCGGGGGCCTGTTTGGGGGGCTTCCTGGTGTTTGTGGGTGGGTTTCGGGGTCTGGGCGCACTGCTGGCTATATATACTTTACTTTGCAAGAGGTTTGAAGCAAATCCATGGTGGCAGAGGGGAGTTAGGGCCTAGCTGCAGAGCACGCGCGGAGTGATTTGGGAAATTTGGAAAAAAATGACAAAGTCCCCATTTTTGTACTTTTGCTCTTTGGCTGTTTGGGGGTCTTCTACTCGTTTTCTCCTGGGTTGACGGCTCTGGGGCCATTGCTGGGAAGCTCTAATACCGGATAAAAGTGGTTTGGACAAAATCCACGCCGATTTTTTTTTGCTATTTCTGACATTTTGCTCAATGTAGCGTTTTCAGGGGCCTGTTTGGGGGGCTTCCTGGTGTTTGTGGGTGAGTTTCGGGGTCTGGGAGCACTGCTGGGACACTCTAATCTTGATTGCATTTGCTTTTCAGGAAATCCGTGGTGGCAAACCGGACCTATGGCCTAGCTACGCAGCGCGTTTGGACCGGAGGCCGAGAAATATTGCAAGTATGAGATTTTGCTTTTGGCCTGTTTGGGAGTGTTATGCTTTTTGGCGGGTGGGTTGGCGGGTCTTGGGGCATTCCTGGGAAGGTCTAATACCGGGTAGAAGTGGTTGGGACAAAATCCAGGCCGATTTTTTTGTTGTTGCTATTTCTGACATTTTGCTCAATGTAGCGTTTTCGGGGGCCTGTTTGGGGGGCTTCCTGGTGTTTGTGGGTGAGTTTCGGGGTCTGGGCGCACTGCTGGCTATATATACTTTACTTTGCAAGAGGTTTGAAGCAAATCCATGGTGGCAGAGGGGAGTTAGGGCCTAGCTGCAGAGCGCGCGCGGAGTGATTTGGGAAATTTGGAAAAAAATGACAGTCCCCATTTTTGTACTTTTGCTCTTTGGCTGTTTGGGGGTCTTCTACTTGTTTTCTCCTGGGTTGACGGCTCTGGGGCCATTGCTGGGAAGCTCTAATACCGGATAAAAATGGTTTGGACAAAATCCACGCCGATTTTTTTTTGCTATTTCTGACATTTTGCTCAATGTAGCGTTTTCGGGGGCCTGTTTGGGGGGCTTCCTGGTGTTTGTGGGTGAGTTTCGGGGTCTGGGCGCACTGCTGGCTATATATACTTTACTTTGCAAGAGGTTTGAAGCAAATCCATGGTGGCACAGGGGAGTTAGGGCCCAGCTGCAGAGCGCGCGCGGAGTGATTTGGGAAATTTGGAAAAAAATGACAAAGTCCCCATTTTTGTACTTTTGCTCTTTGGCTGTTTGGGGGTCTTCTACTCGTTTTCTCCTGGGTTGACGGCTCTGGGGCCATTGCTGGGAAGCTCTAATACCGGATAAAAGTTGTTTGGACAAAATCCACGCCGATTTTTTTTGCTATTTCTGACATTTTGCTCAATGTAGCGTTTTCGGGGGCCTGTTTGGGGAGCTTCATGGTGTTTGTGGGTGAGTTTTGGGGTCTGGGAGCACTGCTGGGACACTCTAATCTTGATTGCATTTGCTTTTCAGGAAATCCGTGGTGGCAAACCGGACCTATGGCCTAGCTACGCAGCGCGTTTGGACCAAAGGCCGAGAAATATTGCAAGTATGAGCTTTTGATTTTGGCCTGTTTGGGGGTGTTATGCTTTTTGGCGGGTGGGTTGGCGGGTCTTGGGGCATTCCTGGGAAGGTCTAATACCGGGTAGAAGTGGTTGGGACAAAATCCAGGCAGATTTTTTTTTTTGCTATTTCTGACATTTTGCTCAATGTAGCGTTTTTGGGGGCCTGTTTGGGGGGCTTCCTGGTGTTTGTGGGTGGGTTTCGCGGTCTGGGCGCACTGCTGGCTATATATACTTTACTTTGCAAGAGGTTTGAAGCAAATCCATGGTGGCAGAGGGGAGTTAGGGCCTAGCTGCAGAGCGCGTGCGGAGTGATTTGGGAAAATTTGGACAAAAATGACAAAGTCCCCATTTTTGTACTTTTGCTCTTTGGCTGTTTGGGGGTCTTCTACTCATTTTCTCCTGGGTTGACGGCTCTGGGGCCATTGCTGGGAAGCTCTAATACCGGATAAAAGTGGTTTGGACAAAATCCACTCCGATTTTTTTTTGCTATTTCTGACATTTTGCTCAATGTAGCGTTTTCGGGGGCCTGTTTGGGGAGCTTCCTGGTGTTTGTGGGTGAGTTTCGGGGTCTGGGAGCACTGCTGGGACACTCTAATCTTGATTGCATTTGCTTTTCAGGAAATCCGTGGTGGCAAACCGGACCTATGACCTAGCTACGCAGCGCGTTTGGACCGAAGGCCGAGAAATATTGCAAGTATGAGCTTTTGCTTTTGGCCTGTTTGGGGGTGTTATGCTTTTTGGCGGGTGGGTTGGCGGTCTTGGGGCATTCCTGGGAAGGTCTAATACCGGGTAGAAGTGGTTGGGACAAAATCCAGGCCGATTTTTTTTTTTGCTATTTCTGACATTTTGCTCAATGTAGCGTTTTCGGGGGCCTGTTTGGGGGGCTTCCTGGTGTTTGTGGGTGGGTTTCGGGGTCTGGGCGCACTGCTGGCTATATATACTTTACTTTGCAAGAGGTTTGAAGCAAATGCATGGTGGCAGAGGGGAGTTAGGGCCTAGCTGCAGAGCGCGCGCGGAGTGATTTGGGAAATTTGGACAAAAATGACAAAGTCCCCATTTTTGTACTTTTGCTCTTTGGCTGTTTGGGGGTCTTCTACTCGTTTTCTCCTGGGTTGACGGCTCTGGGGCCATTGCTGGGAAGCTCTAATACCGGATAAAAGTGGTTTGGACAAAATCCACGCCAATTTTTTTGTTGCTATTTCTGACATTTTGCTCAATGTAGCGTTTTCGGGGGCCTGTTTGGGGAGCTTCCTGGTGTTTGTGGGTGAGTTTCGGGGTCTGGGAGCACTGCTGGGACACTCTAATCTTGATTGCATTTGCTTTTCAGGAAATCCGTGGTGGCAAACCAGACCTATGGCCTAGCTATGCAGCGCGTTTGGACCGAAGGCCGAGAAATATTGCAAGTATGAGCTTTTGCTTTTGGCCTGTTTGGGGGTGTTATGCTTTTTGGCGGGTGGGTTGGCGGGTCTTGGGGCATTCCTGGGAAGGTCTAATACCGGGTAGAAGTGGTTGGGACAAAATCCAGGCCGATTTTTTTTTTGTTGCTATTTCTGACATTTTGCTCAATGTAGCGTTTTCGGGGGCCTGTTTGGGGGGCTTCCTGGTGTTTGTGGGTGAGTTTCGGGGTCTGGGCGCACTGCTGGCTATATATACTTTACTTTGCAAGAGGTTTGAAGCAAATCCATGGTGGCAGAGGGGAGTTAGGGCTTAGCTGCAGAGCGCGCGCGGAGTGATTTGGGAAATTTGGAAAAAAATGACAGTCCCCATTTTTGTACTTTTGCTCTTTGGCTGTTTGGGGGTCTTCTACTTGTTTTCTCCTGGGTTGACGGCTCTGGGGCCATTGCTGGGAAGCTCTAATACCGGATAAAAATGGTTTGGACAAAATCCACGCCGATTTTTTTTTGCTATTTCTGACATTTTGCTCAATGTAGCGTTTTCGGGGGCCTGTTTGGGTGGCTTCCTGGTGTTTGTGGGTGAGTTTCGGGGTCTGGGCGCACTGCTGGCTATATATACTTTACTTTGCAAGAGGTTTGAAGCAAACCCATGGTGGCACAGGGGAGTTAGGGCCCAGCTGCAGAGCGCGCGCGGAGTGATTTGGGAAATTTGGAAAAAAATGACAAAGTCCCCATTTTTGTACTTTTGCTCTTTGGCTGTTTGGGGGTCTTCTACTTGTTTTCTCCTGGGTTGACGGCTCTGGGGCCATTGCTGGGAAGCTCTAATACCGGATAAAAGTGGTTTGGACAAAATCCACGCCGATTTTTTTGCTATTTCTGACATTTTGCTCAATGTAGCGTTTTCGGGGGCCTGTTTGGGGGGCTTCCTGGTGTTTGTGGGTGAGGTTCGGGGTCTGGGAGCACTGCTGGGACACTCTAATCTTGATTGCATTTGCTTTTCAGGAAATCCGTGGTGGCAAACCGGACCTATGGCCTAGCTACGTAGCGCGTTTGGACCGAAGGCCGAGAAATATTGCAAGTATGAGATTTTGCTTTTGGCCTGTTTGGGGGTGTTATTCTTTTTGGCGGGTGGGTTGGCGGGTCTTAGGGCATTCCTGGGAAGGTCTAATACCGGGTAGAAGTTGTTGGGACAAAATCCAGGCCGATTTTTTTGTTGTTGCAATTTCTGACATTTTGCTCAATGTAGCGTTTTCGGGGGCCTGTTTGGGGGGCTTCCTGGTGTTTGTGGGTGAGTTTCGGGGTCTGGGCGCACTGCTGGCTATGTATACTTTACTTTGCAAGAGGTTTGAAGCAAATCCATGGTGGCAGAGGGGAGTTAGGGCCTAGCTGCAGAGCGCACGCGGAGTGATTTGGGAAATTTGGAAAAAAATGACAAAGTCCCCATTTTTGTACTTTTGCTCTTTGGCTGTTTGGGGGTCTTCTACTCGTTTTCTCCTGGGTTGACGGCTCTGGGGCCATTGCTGGGAAGCTCTAATACCGGATAAATGTGGTTTGGACAAAATCCACGCCGATTTTTTTTGTGCTATTTCTGACATTTTGCTCAATGTAGCGTTTTCAGGGGCCTGTTTGGGGAGCTTCCTGGTGTTTGTGGGTGAGTTTCGGGGTCTGGGAGCACTGCTGGGACACTCTAATCTTGATTGCATTTGCTTTTCAGGAAATCCGTGGTGGCAAACCGGACCTATGGCCTAGCTACGCAGCGCATTTGGACCGAAGGCCGAGAAAAATTGCAAGTATGAGCTTTTGCTTTTGGCCTGTTTGGGGGTGTTATGCTTTTTGGCGGGTGGGTTGGCGGGTCTTTGGGCATTCCTGGGAAGGTCTAATACCGGGTAGAAGGGGTTGGGACAAAATCCAGGCCGATTTTTTTTGTTGCTATTTCTGACATTTTGCTCAATGTAGCGTTTTCGGGGGCCTGTTTGGACGGCTTCCTGGTGTTTGTGGGTGGGTTTCGGGGTCTGGGCGCACTGTTGGCTATATATACTTTACTTTGCAAGAGGTTTGAAGCAAATCCATGGTGGCAGAGGGGAGTTAGGGCCTAGCTGCAGAGCGCGCGCGGAGTGATTTGGGAAATTTGGAAAAAAATGACAAAGTTCCCATTTTTGTACTTTTGCTCTTTGGCTGTTTGGGGGTCTTCTACTCGTTTTCTCCTGGGTTGACGGCTCTGGGGCCATTGCTGGGAAGCTCTAATACCGGATAAAAGTGGTTTGGACAAAATCCACGCCGAGTTTTTTTTGCTATTTCTGACATTTTGCTCAATGTAGCGCTTTCGGGGGCCTGTTTGGGGGGCTTCCTGGTGTTTGTGGGTGAGTTTCGGGGTCTGGGAGCACTGCTGGGACACTCTAATCTTGATTGCATTTGCTTTTCAGGAAATCCGTGGTGGCAAACCGGACCTATGGCCTAGCTACGTAGCGCGTTTGGACCGAAGGCCGAGAAATATTGCAAGTATGAGATTTTGCTTTTGGCCTGTTTGGGGGTGTTATTCTTTTTGGCGGATGGGTTGGCGGGTCTTAGGGCATTCCTGGGAAGGTCTAATACCGGGTAGAAGTGGTTGGGACAAAATCCAGGCCGATTTTGTTGTTGTTGCTATTTCTGACATTTTGCTCAATGTAGCATTTTCGGGGGCCTGTTTGGGGGGCTTCCTGGTGTTTGTGGGTGAGTTTCTGGGTCTGGGCGCACTGCTGGCTATGTATACTTTACTTTGCAAGAGGTTTGAAGCAAATCCATGGTGGCACAGGGGAGTTAGGGCCCAGCTGCAGAGCGCGCGCGGAGTGATTTGGGAAATTTGGAAAAAAATGACAAAGTCCCCATTTTTGTACTTTTGCTCTTTGGCTGTTTGGGGGTCTTCTACTCGTTTTCTCCTGGGTTGACGGCTCTGGGGCCATTGCTGGGAAGCTCTAATACCGGATAAAAGTTGTTTGGACAAAATCCACGCCGATTTTTTTTGCTATTTCTGACATTTTGCTCAATGTAGCGTTTTCGGGGGCCTGTTTGGGGAGCTTCATGGTGTTTGTGGGTGAGTTTTGGGGTCTGGGAGCACTGCTGGGACACTCTAATCTTGATTGCATTTGCTTTTCAGGAAATCCGTGGTGGCAAACCGGACCTATGGCCTAGCTACGCAGCGCGTTTGGACCAAAGGCCGAGAAATATTGCAAGTATGAGCTTTTGATTTTGGCCTGTTTGGGGGTGTTATGCTTTTTGGCGGGTGGGTTGGCGGGTCTTGGGGCATTCCTGGGAAGGTCTAATACCGGGTAGAAGTGGTTGGGACAAAATCCAGGCAGATTTTTTTTTTTGCTATTTCTGACATTTTGCTCAATGTAGCGTTTTTGGGGGCCTGTTTGGGGGGCTTCCTGGTGTTTGTGGGTGGGTTTCGCGGTCTGGGCGCACTGCTGGCTATATATACTTTACTTTGCAAGAGGTTTGAAGCAAATCCATGGTGGCAGAGGGGAGTTAGGGCCTAGCTGCAGAGCGCGTGCGGAGTGATTTGGGAAAATTTGGACAAAAATGACAAAGTCCCCATTTTTGTACTTTTGCTCTTTGGCTGTTTGGGGGTCTTCTACTCATTTTCTCCTGGGTTGACGGCTCTGGGGCCATTGCTGGGAAGCTCTAATACCGGATAAAAGTGGTTTGGACAAAATCCACTCCGATTTTTTTTTGCTATTTCTGACATTTTGCTCAATGTAGCGTTTTCGGGGGCCTGTTTGGGGAGCTTCCTGGTGTTTGTGGGTGAGTTTCGGGGTCTGGGAGCACTGCTGGGACACTCTAATCTTGATTGCATTTGCTTTTCAGGAAATCCGTGGTGGCAAACCGGACCTATGACCTAGCTACGCAGCGCGTTTGGACCGAAGGCCGAGAAATATTGCAAGTATGAGCTTTTGCTTTTGGCCTGTTTGGGGGTGTTATGCTTTTTGGCGGGTGGGTTGGCGGTCTTGGGGCATTCCTGGGAAGGTCTAATACCGGGTAGAAGTGGTTGGGACAAAATCCAGGCCGATTTTTTTTTTGCTATTTCTGACATTTTGCTCAATGTAGCGTTTTCGGGGGCCTGTTTGGGGGGCTTCCTGGTGTTTGTGGGTGGGTTTCGGGGTCTGGGCGCACTGCTGGCTATATATACTTTACTTTGCAAGAGGTTTGAAGCAAATGCATGGTGGCAGAGGGGAGTTAGGGCCTAGCTGCAGAGCGCGCGCGGAGTGATTTGGGAAATTTGGACAAAAATGACAAAGTCCCCATTTTTGTACTTTTGCTCTTTGGCTGTTTGGGGGTCTTCTACTCGTTTTCTCCTGGGTTGACGGCTCTGGGGCCATTGCTGGGAAGCTCTAATACCGGATAAAAGTGGTTTGGACAAAATCCACGCCAATTTTTTTGTTGCTATTTCTGACATTTTGCTCAATGTAGCGTTTTCGGGGGCCTGTTTGGGGAGCTTCCTGGTGTTTGTGGGTGAGTTTCGGGGTCTGGGAGCACTGCTGGGACACTCTAATCTTGATTGCATTTGCTTTTCAGGAAATCCGTGGTGGCAAACCAGACCTATGGCCTAGCTATGCAGCGCGTTTGGACCGAAGGCCGAGAAATATTGCAAGTATGAGCTTTTGCTTTTGGCCTGTTTGGGGGTGTTATGCTTTTTGGCGGGTGGGTTGGCGGGTCTTGGGGCATTCCTGGGAAGGTCTAATACCGGGTAGAAGTGGTTGGGACAAAATCCAGGCCGATTTTTTTTTTGTTGCTATTTCTGACATTTTGCTCAATGTAGCGTTTTCGGGGGCCTGTTTGGGGGGCTTCCTGGTGTTTGTGGGTGAGTTTCGGGGTCTGGGCGCACTGCTGGCTATATATACTTTACTTTGCAAGAGGTTTGAAGCAAATCCATGGTGGCAGAGGGGAGTTAGGGCTTAGCTGCAGAGCGCGCGCGGAGTGATTTGGGAAATTTGGAAAAAAATGACAGTCCCCATTTTTGTACTTTTGCTCTTTGGCTGTTTGGGGGTCTTCTACTTGTTTTCTCCTGGGTTGACGGCTCTGGGGCCATTGCTGGGAAGCTCTAATACCGGATAAAAATGGTTTGGACAAAATCCACGCCGATTTTTTTTTGCTATTTCTGACATTTTGCTCAATGTAGCGTTTTCGGGGGCCTGTTTGGGTGGCTTCCTGGTGTTTGTGGGTGAGTTTCGGGGTCTGGGCGCACTGCTGGCTATATATACTTTACTTTGCAAGAGGTTTGAAGCAAACCCATGGTGGCACAGGGGAGTTAGGGCCCAGCTGCAGAGCGCGCGCGGAGTGATTTGGGAAATTTGGAAAAAAATGACAAAGTCCCCATTTTTGTACTTTTGCTCTTTGGCTGTTTGGGGGTCTTCTACTTGTTTTCTCCTGGGTTGACGGCTCTGGGGCCATTGCTGGGAAGCTCTAATACCGGATAAAAGTGGTTTGGACAAAATCCACGCCGATTTTTTTGCTATTTCTGACATTTTGCTCAATGTAGCGTTTTCGGGGGCCTGTTTGGGGGGCTTCCTGGTGTTTGTGGGTGAGGTTCGGGGTCTGGGAGCACTGCTGGGACACTCTAATCTTGATTGCATTTGCTTTTCAGGAAATCCGTGGTGGCAAACCGGACCTATGGCCTAGCTACGTAGCGCGTTTGGACCGAAGGCCGAGAAATATTGCAAGTATGAGATTTTGCTTTTGGCCTGTTTGGGGGTGTTATTCTTTTTGGCGGGTGGGTTGGCGGGTCTTAGGGCATTCCTGGGAAGGTCTAATACCGGGTAGAAGTTGTTGGGACAAAATCCAGGCCGATTTTTTTGTTGTTGCTATTTCTGACATTTTGCTCAATGTAGCGTTTTCGGGGGCCTGTTTGGGGGGCTTCCTGGTGTTTGTGGGTGAGTTTCGGGGTCTGGGCGCACTGCTGGCTATGTATACTTTACTTTGCAAGAGGTTTGAAGCAAATCCATGGTGGCAGAGGGGAGTTAGGGCCTAGCTGCAGAGCGCACGCGGAGTGATTTGGGAAATTTGGAAAAAAATGACAAAGTCCCCATTTTTGTACTTTTGCTCTTTGGCTGTTTGGGGGTCTTCTACTCGTTTTCTCCTGGGTTGACGGCTCTGGGGCCATTGCTGGGAAGCTCTAATACCGGATAAAT
Source organism: Lissotriton vulgaris (assembly GCF_964263255.1). Taxonomy (NCBI): domain Eukaryota; kingdom Metazoa; phylum Chordata; class Amphibia; order Caudata; family Salamandridae; genus Lissotriton; species Lissotriton vulgaris. Next base: position 479,027,054 of record NC_141700.1, on the reverse strand, counting down.
GTGGTTTGGACAAAATCCACGCCGATTTTTTTTGTGCTATTTCTGACATTTTGCTCAATGTAGCGTTTTCAGGGGCCTGTTTGGGGAGCTTCCTGGTGTTTGTGGGTGAGTTTCGGGGTCTGGGAGCACTGCTGGGACACTCTAATCTTGATTGCATTTGCTTTTCAGGAAATCCGTGGTGGCAAACCGGACCTATGGCCTAGCTACGCAGCGCATTTGGACCGAAGGCCGAGAAAAATTGCAAGTATGAGCTTTTGCTTTTGGCCTGTTTGGGGGTGTTATGCTTTTTGGCGGGTGGGTTGGCGGGTCTTTGGGCATTCCTGGGAAGGTCTAATACCGGGTAGAAGGGGTTGGGACAAAATCCAGGCCGATTTTTTTTGTTGCTATTTCTGACATTTTGCTCAATGTAGCGTTTTCGGGGGCCTGTTTGGACGGCTTCCTGGTGTTTGTGGGTGGGTTTCGGGGTCTGGGCGCACTGTTGGCTATATATACTTTACTTTGCAAGAGGTTTGAAGCAAATCCATGGTGGCAGAGGGGAGTTAGGGCCTAGCTGCAGAGCGCGCGCGGAGTGATTTGGGAAATTTGGAAAAAAATGACAAAGTTCCCATTTTTGTACTTTTGCTCTTTGGCTGTTTGGGGGTCTTCTACTCGTTTTCTCCTGGGTTGACGGCTCTGGGGCCATTGCTGGGAAGCTCTAATACCGGATAAAAGTGGTTTGGACAAAATCCACGCCGAGTTTTTTTTGCTATTTCTGACATTTTGCTCAATGTAGCGCTTTCGGGGGCCTGTTTGGGGGGCTTCCTGGTGTTTGTGGGTGAGTTTCGGGGTCTGGGAGCACTGCTGGGACACTCTAATCTTGATTGCATTTGCTTTTCAGGAAATCCGTGGTGGCAAACCGGACCTATGGCCTAGCTACGTAGCGCGTTTGGACCGAAGGCCGAGAAATATTGCAAGTATGAGATTTTGCTTTTGGCCTGTTTGGGGGTGTTATTCTTTTTGGCGGATGGGTTGGCGGGTCTTAGGGCATTCCTGGGAAGGTCTAATACCGGGTAGAAGTGGTTGGGACAAAATCCAGGCCGATTTTGTTGTTGTTGCTATTTCTGACATTTTGCTCAATGTAGCATTTTCGGGGGCCTGTTTGGGGGGCTTCCTGGTGTTTGTGGGTGAGTTTCTGGGTCTGGGCGCACTGCTGGCTATGTATACTTTACTTTGCAAGAGGTTTGAAGCAAATCCATGGTGGCAGAGGGGAGTTAGGGCCTAGCTGCAGAGCGCGCGCGGAGTGATTTGGGAAATTTGGAAAAAAATGACAAAGTCCCCATTTTTGTACTTTTGTTCTTTGGCTGTTTGGGGGTCTTCTACTCGTTTTCTCCTGGGTTGACGGCTCTGGGGCCATTGCTGGGAAGCTCTAATACCGGGTAAAAGTGGTTTGGACAAAATCCACGCCAATTTTTTTTTGCTATTTCTGACATTTTGCTCAATGTAGCGTTTTCGGGGGCCTGTTTGGGGAGCTTCCTGGTGTTTGTGGGTGAGTTTCGGGGTCTGGGAGCACTGCTGGGACACTCTAATCTTGATTGCATTTGCTTTTCAGGAAATCCGTGGTGGCAAACCGGACCTATGGCCTAGCTACGCAGCGCGTTTGGACCGGAGGCCGAGAAATATTGCAAGTATGAGATTTTGCTTTTGGCCTGTTTGGGAGTGTTATGCTTTTTGGTGGGTGGGTTGGCGGGTCTTGGGGCATTCCTGGGAAGGTCTAATTCCTGGTAAAAGTGGTTGGGACAAAATCCAGGCCGATTTTTTTTGTGCTATTTCTGACATTTTGCTCAATGTAGCGTTTTCAGGGGCCTGTTTGGGGGGCTTCCTGGTGTTTGTGGGTGAGTTTCGGGGTCTGGGCACACTGCTGGCTATATATACTTTACTTTGCAAGAGGTTTGAAGCAAATCCATGGTGGCAGAGGGGAGTTAGGGCTTAGCTGCAGAGCGCGCGCGGAGTGATTTGGGAAATTTGGAAAAAAATGACAGTCCCCATTTTTGTACTTTTGCTCTTTGGCTGTTTGGGGGTCTTCTACTTGTTTTCTCCTGGGTTGACGGCTCTGGGGCCATTGCTGGGAAGCTCTAATACCGGATAAAAATGGTTTGGACAAAATCCACGCCGATTTTTTTTTGCTATTTCTGACATTTTGCTCAATGTAGCGTTTTCGGGGGCCTGTTTGGGTGGCTTCCTGGTGTTTGTGGGTGAGGTTCGGGGTCTGGGAGCACTGCTGGGACACTCTAATCTTGATTGCATTTGCTTTTCAGGAAATCCGTGGTGGCAAACCGGACCTATGGCCTAGCTACGTAGCGTGTTTGGACCGAAGGCCGAGAAATATTGCAAGTATGAGATTTTGCTTTTGGCCTGTTTGGGGGTGTTATTCTTTTTGGCGGGTGGGTTGGCGGGTCTTAGGGCATTCCTGGGAAGGTCTAATACCGGGTAGAAGTGGTTGGGACAAAATCCAGGCCGATTTTTTTTTGTTGCTATTTCTGACATTTTGCTCAATGTAGGGTTTTCGGGGGCCTGTTTGGGGGGCTTCCTGGTGTTTGTGGGTGAGTTTCGGGGTCTGGGCGCACTGCTGGCTATGTATACTTTACTTTGCAAGAGGTTTGAAGCAAATCCATGGTGGCAGAGGGGAGTTAGGGCCTAGCTGCAGAGAGCGCGCGGAGTGATTTGGGAAATTTGGAAAAAAATGACAAAGTCCCCATTTTTGTACTTTTGCTCTTTGGCTGTTTGGGGGTCTTCTACTCGTTTTCTCCTGGGTTGACGGCTCTGGGGCCATTGCTGGGAAGCTCTAATACCGGATAAATGTGGTTTGGACAAAATCCACGCCGATTTTTTGTGTGCTATTTCTGACAGTTTGCTCAATGTAGCGTTTTCAGGGGCCTGTTTGGGGAGCTTCCTGGTGTTTGTGGGTGAGTTTCGGGGTCTGGGAACACTGCTGGGACACTCTAATCTTGATTGCATTTGCTTTTCAGGAAATCCGTGGTGGCAAACCGGACCTATGGCCTAGCTACGCAGCGCATTTGGACCGAAGGCCGAGAAAAATTGCAAGTATGAGCTTTTGCTTTTGGCCTGTTTGGGGGTGTTATGCTTTTTGGCGGGTGGGTTGGCGGGTCTTTGGGCATTCCTGGGAAGGTCTAATACCGGGTAGAAGGGGTTGGGACAAAATCCAGGCCGATTTTTTTTGTTGCTATTTCTGACATTTTGCTCAATGTAGCGTTTTCGGGGGCCTGTTTGGACGGCTTCCTGGTGTTTGTGGGTGGGTTTCGGGGTCTGGGCGCACTGCTGGCTATATATACTTTACTTTGCAAGAGGTTTGAAGCAAATCCATGGTGGCAGAGGGGAGTTAGGGCCTAGCTGCAGAGCGCGCGCGGAGTGATTTGGGAAATTTGGAAAAAATGACAAAGTCCCCATTTTTGTACTTTTGCTCTTTGGCTGTTTGGGGGTCTTCTACTCGTTTTCTCCTGGGTTGACGGCTCTGGGGCCATTGCTGGGAAGCTCTAATACCGGATAAATGTGGTTTGGACAAAATCCACGCCGATTTTTTTTGTGCTATTTCTGACATTTTGCTCAATGTAGCGTTTTCAGGGGCCTGTTTGGGGAGCTTCCTGGTGTTTGTGGGTGAGTTTCGGGGTCTGGGAGCACTGCTGGGACACTCTAATCTTGATTGCATTTGCTTTTCAGGAAATCCGTGGTGGCAAACCGGACCTATGGCCTAGCTACGCAGCGCATTTGGACCGAAGGCCGAGAAAAATTGCAAGTATGAGCTTTTGCTTTTGGCCTGTTTGGGGGTGTTATGATTTTTGGCGGGTGGGTTGGCGGGTCTTTGGGCATTCCTGGGAAGGTCTAATACCGGGTAGAAGTGGTTGGGACAAAATCCAGGCCGATTTTTTTGTTGTTGCTATTTCTGACATTTTGCTCAATGTAGCATTTTCGGGGGCCTGTTCGGGGGGCTTCCTGGTGTTTGTGGGTGAGTTTCTGGGTCTGGGCGCACTGCTGGCTATATATACTTTACTTTGCAAGAGGTTTGAAGCAAATCCATGGTGGCAGAGGGGAGTTAGGGCCTTGCTGCAGAGCGCGCGCGGAGTGATTTGGGAAATTTGGAAAAAAATGACAAAGTCCCCATTTTTGTACTTTTGCTCTTTGGCTGTTTGGGGGTCTTCTACTCGTTTTCTCCTGGGTTGACGGCTCTGGGGCCATTGCTGGGAAGCTCTAATACCGGATAAAAGTGGTTTGGACAAAATCCACGCCGATTTTTTTTTGCTATTTCTGACATTTTGCTCAATGTAGCGTTTTCGGGGGCCTGTTTGGGGAGCTTCCTGGTGTTTGTGGGTGAGTTTCGGGGTCTGGGAGCACTGCTGGGACACTCTAATCTTGATTGCATTTGCTTTTCAGGAAATCCGTGGTGGCAAACCGGACCTATGGCCTAGCTACGCAGCGCATTTGGACCGGAGGCCGAGAAATATTGCAAGTATGAGATTTTGCTTTTGGCCTGTTTGGGAGTGTTATGCTTTTTGGTGGGTGGGTTGGCGGGTCTTGGGGCATTCCTGGGAAGGTCTAATTCCTGGTAAAAGTGGTTGGGACAAAATCCAGGCCGATTTTTTTTGTGCTATTTCTGACATTTTGCTCAATGTAGCGTTTTCAGGGGCCTGTTTGGGGGGCTTCCTGGTGTTTGTGGGTGAGTTTCGGGGTCTGGGCGCACTGCTGGCTATATATACTTTACTTTGCAAGAGGTTTGAAGCAAATCCATGGTGGCAGAGGGGAGTTAGGGCTTAGCTGCAGAGCGCGCGCGGAGTGATTTGGGAAATTTGGAAAAAAATGACAGTCCCCATTTTTGTACTTTTGCTCTTTGGCTGTTTGGGGGTCTTCTACTTGTTTTCTCCTGGGTTGACGGCTCTGGGGCCATTGCTGGGAAGCTCTAATACCGGATAAAAATGGTTTGGACAAAATCCACGCCGATTTTTTTTTGCTATTTCTGACATTTTGCTCAATGTAGCGTTTTCGGGGGCCTGTTTGGGTGGCTTCCTGGTGTTTGTGGGTGAGTTTCGGGGTCTGGGCGCACTGCTGGCTATATATACTTTACTTTGCAAGAGGTTTGAAGCAAACCCATGGTGGCACAGGGGAGTTAGGGCCCAGCTGCAGAGCGCGCGCGGAGTGATTTGGGAAATTTGGAAAAAAATGACAAAGTCCCCATTTTTGTACTTTTGCTCTTTGGCTGTTTGGGGGTCTTCTATTTGTTTTCTCCTGGGTTGACGGCTCTGGGGCCATTGCTGGGAAGCTCTAATACCGGATAAAAGTGGTTTGGACAAAATCCACGCCGATTTTTTTTGCTATTTCTGACATTTTGCTCAATGTAGCGTTTTCGGGGGCCTGTTTGGGGGGCTTCCTGGTGTTTGTGGGTGAGGTTCGGGGTCTGGGAGCACTGCTGGGACACTCTAATCTTGATTGCATTTGCTTTTCAGGAAATCCGTGGTGGCAAACCGGACCTATGGCCTAGCTACGTAGCGCGTTTGGACCGAAGGCCGAGAAATATTGCAAGTATGAGATTTTGCTTTTGGCCTGTTTGGGGGTGTTATTCTTTTTGGCGGGTGGGTTGGCGGGTCTTAGGGCATTCCTGGGAAGGTCTAATACCGGGTAGAAGTGGTTGGGACAAAATCCAGGCCGATTTTTTTGTTGTTGCTATTTCTGACATTTTGCTCAATGTAGCGTTTTCGGGGGCCTGTTTGGGGGGCTTCCTGGTGTTTGTGGGTGAGTTTCGGGGTCTGGGCGCACTGCTGGCTATGTATACTTTACTTTGCAAGAGGTTTGAAGCAAATCCATGGTGGCAGAGGGGAGTTAGGGCCTTGCTGCAGAGCGCGCGCGGAGTGATTTGGGAAATTTGGAAAAAAATGACAAAGTCCCCATTTTTGTACTTTTGCTCTTTGGCTGTTTGGGGGTCTTCTACTCGTTTTCTCCTGGGTTGACGGCTCTGGGGCCATTGCTGGGAAGCTCTAATACCGGATAAATGTGGTTTGGACAAAATCCACGCCGATTTTTTTTGTGCTATTTCTGACATTTTGCTCAATGTAGCGTTTTCAGGGGCCTGTTTGGGGAGCTTCCTGGTGTTTGTGGGTGAGTTTCGGGGTCTGGGAGCACTGCTGGGACACTCTAATCTTGATTGCATTTGCTTTTCAGGAAATCCGTGGTGGCAAACCGGACCTATGGCCTAGCTACGCAGCGCATTTGGACCGAAGGCCGAGAAAAATTGCAAGTATGAGCTTTTGCTTTTGGCCTGTTTGGGGGTGTTATGCTTTTTGGCGGGTGGGTTGGCGGGTCTTTGGGCATTCCTGGGAAGGTCTAATACCGGGTAGAAGGGGTTGGGACAAAATCCAGGCCGATTTTTTTTGTTGCTATTTCTGACATTTTGCTCAATGTAGCGTTTTCGGGGGCCTGTTTGGACGGCTTCCTGGTGTTTGTGGGTGGGTTTCGGGGTCTGGGCGCACTGCTGGCTATATATACTTTACTTTGCAAGAGGTTTGAAGCAAATCCATGGTGGCAGAGGGGAGTTAGGGCCTAGCTGCAGAGCGCGCGAGGAGTGATTTGGGAAATTTGGAAAAAAATGACAAAGTCCCCATTTTTGTACTTTTGCTCTTTGGCTGTTTGGGGGTCTTCTACTCGTTTTCTCCTGGGTTGACGGCTCTGGGGCCATTGCTGGGAAGCTCTAATACCGGATAAAAGTGGTTTGGACAAAATCCACGCCGAGTTTTTTTTGCTATTTCTGACATTTTGCTCAATGTAGCGTTTTCGGGGGCCTGTTTGGGGGGCTTCCTGGTGTTTGTGGGTGAGTTTCGGGGTCTGGGAGCACTGCTGGGACACTCTAATCTTGATTGCATTTGCTTTTCAGGAAATCCGTGGTGGCAAACCGGACCTATGGCCTAGCTACGTAGCGCGTTTGGACCGAAGGCCGAGAAATATTGCAAGTATGAGATTTTGCTTTTGGCCTGTTTGGGGGTGTTATTCTTTTTGGCGGATGGGTTGGCGGGTCTTAGGGCATTCCTGGGAAGGTCTAATACCGGGTAGAAGTGGTTGGGACAAAATCCAGGCCGATTTTTTTGTTGTTGCTATTTCTGACATTTTGCTCAATGTAGCATTTTCGGGGGCCTGTTCGGGGGGCTTCCTGGTGTTTGTGGGTGAGTTTCTGGGTCTGGGCGCACTGCTGGCTATATATACTTTACTTTGCAAGAGGTTTGAAGCAAATCCATGGTGGCAGAGGGGAGTTAGGGCCTAGCTGCAGAGCGCGCGCGGAGTGATTTGGGAAATTTGGAAAAAAATGACAAAGTCCCCATTTTTGTACTTTTGTTCTTTGGCTGTTTGGGGGTCTTCTACTCGTTTTCTCCTGGGTTGACGGCTCTGGGGCCATTGCTGGGAAGCTCTAATACCGGATAAAAGTGGTTTGGACAAAATCCACGCCGATTTTTTTTTGCTATTTCTGACATTTTGCTCAATGTAGCGTTTTCGGGGGCCTGTTTGGGGAGCTTCCTGGTGTTTGTGGGTGAGTTTCGGGGTCTGGGAGCACTGCTGGGACACTCTAATCTTGATTGCATTTGCTTTTCAGGAAATCCGTGGTGGCAAACCGGACCTATGGCCTAGCTACGCAGCGCATTTGGACCGGAGGCCGAGAAATATTGCAAGTATGAGATTTTGCTTTTGGCCTGTTTGGGAGTGTTATGCTTTTTGGTGGGTGGGTTGGCGGGTCTTGGGGCATTCCTGGGAAGGTCTAATTCCTGGTAAAAGTGGTTGGGACAAAATCCAGGCCGATTTTTTTTGTGCTATTTCTGACATTTTGCTCAATGTAGCGTTTTCAGGGGCCTGTTTGGGGGGCTTCCTGGTGTTTGTGGGTGAGTTTCGGGGTCTGGGCGCACTGCTGGCTATATATACTTTACTTTGCAAGAGGTTTGAAGCAAATCCATGGTGGCAGAGGGGAGTTAGGGCTTAGCTGCAGAGCGCGCGCGGAGTGATTTGGGAAATTTGGAAAAAAATGACAGTCCCCATTTTTGTACTTTTGCTCTTTGGCTGTTTGGGGGTCTTCTACTTGTTTTCTCCTGGGTTGACGGCTCTGGGGCCATTGCTGGGAAGCTCTAATACCGGATAAAAATGGTTTGGACAAAATCCACGCCGATTTTTTTTTGCTATTTCTGACATTTTGCTCAATGTAGCGTTTTCGGGGGCCTGTTTGGGTGGCTTCCTGGTGTTTGTGGGTGAGTTTCGGGGTCTGGGCGCACTGCTGGCTATATATACTTTACTTTGCAAGAGGTTTGAAGCAAACCCATGGTGGCACAGGGGAGTTAGGGCCCAGCTGCAGAGCGCGCGCGGAGTGATTTGGGAAATTTGGAAAAAAATGACAAAGTCCCCATTTTTGTACTTTTGCTCTTTGGCTGTTTGGGGGTCTTCTATTTGTTTTCTCCTGGGTTGACGGCTCTGGGGCCATTGCTGGGAAGCTCTAATACCGGATAAAAGTGGTTTGGACAAAATCCACGCCGATTTTTTTTGCTATTTCTGACATTTTGCTCAATGTAGCGTTTTCGGGGGCCTGTTTGGGGGGCTTCCTGGTGTTTGTGGGTGAGGTTCGGGGTCTGGGAGCACTGCTGGGACACTCTAATCTTGATTGCATTTGCTTTTCAGGAAATCCGTGGTGGCAAACCGGACCTATGGCCTAGCTACGTAGCGCGTTTGGACCGAAGGCCGAGAAATATTGCAAGTATGAGATTTTGCTTTTGGCCTGTTTGGGGGTGTTATTCTTTTTGGCGGGTGGGTTGGCGGGTCTTAGGGCATTCCTGGGAAGGTCTAATACCGGGTAGAAGTGGTTGGGACAAAATCCAGGCCGATTTTTTTGTTGTTGCTATTTCTGACATTTTGCTCAATGTAGCGTTTTCGGGGGCCTGTTTGGGGGGCTTCCTGGTGTTTGTGGGTGAGTTTCGGGGTCTGGGCGCACTGCTGGCTATGTATACTTTACTTTGCAAGAGGTTTGAAGCAAATCCATGGTGGCAGAGGGGAGTTAGGGCCTTGCTGCAGAGCGCGCGCGGAGTGATTTGGGAAATTTGGAAAAAAATGACAAAGTCCCCATTTTTGTACTTTTGCTCTTTGGCTGTTTGGGGGTCTTCTACTCGTTTTCTCCTGGGTTGACGGCTCTGGGGCCATTGCTGGGAAGCTCTAATACCGGATAAATGTGGTTTGGACAAAATCCACGCCGATTTTTTTTGTGCTATTTCTGACATTTTGCTCAATGTAGCGTTTTCAGGGGCCTGTTTGGGGAGCTTCCTGGTGTTTGTGGGTGAGTTTCGGGGTCTGGGAGCACTGCTGGGACACTCTAATCTTGATTGCATTTGCTTTTCAGGAAATCCGTGGTGGCAAACCGGACCTATGGCCTAGCTACGCAGCGCATTTGGACCGAAGGCCGAGAAAAATTGCAAGTATGAGCTTTTGCTTTTGGCCTGTTTGGGGGTGTTATGCTTTTTGGCGGGTGGGTTGGCGGGTCTTTGGGCATTCCTGGGAAGGTCTAATACCGGGTAGAAGGGGTTGGGACAAAATCCAGGCCGATTTTTTGTTGTTGCTATTTCTGACATTTTGCTCAATGTAGCGTTTTCGGGGGCCTGTTTGGACGGCTTCCTGGTGTTTGTGGGTGGGTTTCGGGGTCTGGGCGCACTGCTGGCTATATATACTTTACTTTGCAAGAGGTTTGAAGCAAATCCATGGTGGCAGAGGGGAGTTAGGGCCTAGCTGCAGAGCGCGCGAGGAGTGATTTGGGAAATTTGGAAAAAAATGACAAAGTCCCCATTTTTGTACTTTTGCTCTTTGGCTGTTTGGGGGTCTTCTACTCGTTTTCTCCTGGGTTGACGGCTCTGGGGCCATTGCTGGGAAGCTCTAATACCGGATAAAAGTGGTTTGGACAAAATCCACGCCGAGTTTTTTTTGCTATTTCTGACATTTTGCTCAATGTAGCGTTTTCGGGGGCCTGTTTGGGGGGCTTCCTGGTGTTTGTGGGTGAGTTTCGGGGTCTGGGAGCACTGCTGGGACACTCTAATCTTGATTGCATTTGCTTTTCAGGAAATCCGTGGTGGCAAACCGGACCTATGGCCTAGCTACGTAGCGCGTTTGGACCGAAGGCCGAGAAATATTGCAAGTATGAGATTTTGCTTTTGGCCTGTTTGGGGGTGTTATTCTTTTTGGCGGATGGGTTGGCGGGTCTCTGGGCATTCCTGGGAAGGTCTAATACCGGGTAGAAGGGGTTGGGACAAAATCCAGGCCGATTTTTTTTGTTGCTATTTCTGACATTTTGCTCAATGTAGCGTTTTCGGGGGCCTGTTTGGACGGCTTCCTGGTGTTTGTGGGTGGGTTTCGGGGTCTGGGCGCACTGCTGGCTATATATACTTTACTTTGCAAGAGGTTTGAAGCAAATCCATGGTGGCTGAGGGGAGTTAGGGCCTAGCTGCAGAGCGCGCGCGGAGTGATTTGGGAAATTTGGAAAAAAATGACAAAGTCCCCATTTTTGTACTTTTGCTCTTTGGCTGTTTGGGGGTCTTCTACTCGTTTTCTCCTGGGTTGACGGCTCTGGGGCCATTGCTGGGAAGCTCTAATACCGGATAAAAGTGGTTTGGACAAAATCCACGCCGAGTTTTTTTTGCTATTTCTGACATTTTGCTCAATGTAGCGTTTTCGGGGGCCTGTTTGGGGGGCTTCCTGGTGTTTGTGGGTGAGTTTCGGGGTCTGGGAGCACTGCTGGGACACTCTAATCTTGATTGCATTTGCTTTTCAGGAAATCCGTGGTGGCAAACCGGACCTATGGCCTAGCTACGTAGCGCGTTTGGACCGAAGGCCGAGAAATATTGCAAGTATGAGATTTTGCTTTTGGCCTGTTTGGGGGTGTTATTCTTTTTGGCGGATGGGTTGGCGGGTCTTAGGGCATTCCTGGGAAGGTCTAATACCGGGTAGAAGTGGTTGGGACAAAATCCAGGCCGATTTTTTTGTTGTTGCTATTTCTGACATTTTGCTCAATGTAGCGTTTTCGGGGGCCTGTTTGGGGGGCTTCCTGGTGTTTGTGGGTGAGTTTCTGGGTCTGGGCGCACTGCTGGCTATGTATACTTTACTTTGCAAGAGGTTTGAAGCAAATCCATGGTGGCAGAGGGGAGTTAGGGCCTAGCTGCAGAGCCCGCGCGGAGTGATTTGGGAAATTTGGAAAAAAATGACAAAGTCCCTATTTTTGTACTTTTGTTCTTTGGCTGTTTGGGGGTCTTCTACTCGTTTTCTCCTGGGTTGACGGCTCTGGGGCCATTGCTGGGAAGCTCTAATACCGGATAAAAGTGGTTTGGACAAAATCCACGCCGATTTTCTTTTGCTATTTCTGACATTTTGCTCAATGTAGCGTTTTCGGGGGCCTGTTTGGGGAGCTTCCTGGTGTTTGTGGGTGAGTTTCGGGGTCTGGGAGCACTGCTGGGACACTCTAATCTTGATTGCATTTGCTTTTCAGGAAATCCGTGGTGGCAAACCGGACCTATGGCCTAGCTACGCAGCGCGTTTGGACCGGAGGCCGAGAAATATTGCAAGTATGAGATTTTGCTTTTGGCCTGTTTGGGAGTGTTATGCTTTTTGGTGGGTGGGTTGGCGGGTCTTGGGGCATTCCTGGGAAGGTCTAATTCCTGGTAAAAGTGGTTGGGACAAAATCCAGGCCGATTTTTTTTGTGCTATTTCTGACATTTTGCTCAATGAAGCGTTTTCGGGGGCCTGTTTGGGGGGCTTCCTGGTGTTTGTGGGTGAGTTTCGGGGTCTGGGCGCACTGCTGGCTATATATACTTTCTTTGCAAGAGGTTTGAAGCAAATCCATGGTGGCAGAGGGGAGTTAGGGCCTAGCTGCAGAGCGCGCACAGAGTGATTTGGGAAATTTGGAAAAAAATGACAGTCCCCATTTTTGTACTTTTGCTCTTTGGCTGTTTGGGGGTCTTCTACTTGTTTTCTCCTGGGTTGACGGCTCTGGGGCCATTGCTGGGAAGCTCTAATACCGGATAAAAATGGTTTGGACAAAATCCAGGCCAATTTTTTTTTGCTATTTCTGACATTTTGATCAATGTAGCGTTTTCGGGGGCCTGTTTGGGGGGCTACCTGGTGTTTGTGGGTGAGTTTCGGGGTCTGGGCGCACTGCTGGCTATATATACTTTACTTTGCAAGAGGTTTGAAGCAAATCCATGGTGGCACAGGGGAGTTAGGGCCCAGCTGCAGAGCGCGCGCGGAGTGATTTGGGAAATTTGGAAAAAAATGACAAAGTCCCCATTTTTGTACTTTTGCTCTTTGACTGTTTGGGGGTCTTCTACTCGTTTTCTCCTGGGTTGACGGCTCTGGGGCCATTGCTGGGAAGCTCTAATACCGGATAAAAGTGGTTTGGACAAATTCCACGCCGATTTTTTTTGCTATTTCTGACATTTTGCTCAATGTAGCGTTTTCGGGGGCCTGTTTGGGGAGCTTCATGGTGTTTGTGGGTGAGTTTCGGGGTCTGGGAGCACTGCTGGGACACTCTAATCTTGATTGCATTTGCTTTTCAGGAAATCCGTGGTGGCAAACCGGACCTATGGCCTAGCTACGCAGCGCGTTTGGACCGAAGGCCGAGAAATATTGCAAGTATGAGCTTTTGATTTTGGCCTGTTTGGGGGTGTTATGCTTTTTGGCGGGTGGGTTGGCGGGTCTTGGGGCATTCCTGGGAAGGTCTAATACCGGGTAGAAGTGGTTGGGACAAAATCCAGGCAGATTTTTTTTTGTTGCTATTTCTGACATTTTGCTCAATGTAGCGTTTTTGGGGGCCTGTTTGGGGGGCTTCCTGGTGTTTGTGGGTGGGTTTCGCGGTCTGGGCGCACTGCTGGCTATATATACTTTACTTTGCAAGGGGTTTGAAGCAAATCCATGGTGGCAGAGGGGAGTTAGGGCCTAGCTGCAGAGCGCGCGCAGAGTGATTTGGGAAATTTGGACAAAAATGACAAAGTCCCCATTTTTGTACTTTTGCTCTTTGGCTGTTTGGGGGTCTTCTACTCATTTTCTCCTGGGTTGATGGCTCTGGGGTCATTGCTGGGAAGCTCTAATACCGGATAAAAGTGGTTTGGACAAAATCCACTCCGATTTTTTTTTGCTATTTCTGACATTTTGCTCAATGTAGCGTTTTCGGGGGCCTGTTTGGGGAGCTTCCTGGTGTTTGTGGGTGAGTTTCGGGGTCTGGGAGCACTGCTGGGACACTCTAATCTTGATTGCATTTGCTTTTCAGGAAATCCGTGGTGGCAAACCGGACCTATGACCTAGCTACGCAGCGCGTTTGGACCGAAGGCCGAGAAATATTGCAAGTATGAGCTTTTGCTTTTGGCCTGTTTGGGGGTGTTATGCTTTTTGGCGGGTGGGTTGGCGGTCTTGGGGCATTCCTGGGAAGGTCTAATACCGGGTAGAAGTGGTTGGGACAAAATCCAGGCCGATTTTTTTTTTGCTATTTCTGACATTTTGCTCAATGTAGCATTTTCGGGGGCCTGTTTGGGGGGCTTCCTGGTGTTTGTGGGTGGGTTTCGGGGTCTGGGCGCACTGCTGGCTATATATACTTTACTTTGCAAGAGGTTTGAAGCAAATGCATGGTGGCAGAGGGGAGTTAGGGCCTAGCTGCAGAGCGCGCGCGGAGTGATTTGGGAAATTTGGACAAAAATGACAAAGTCCCCATTTTTGTACTTTTGCTCTTTGGCTGTTTGGGGGTCTTCTACTCGTTTTCTCCTGGGTTAACGGCTCTGGGGCCATTGCTGGGAAGCTCTAATACCGGATAAAAGTGGTTTGGACAAAATCCACGCCAATTTTTTTGTTGCTATTTCTGACATTTTGCTCAATGTAGCGTTTTCGGGGGCCTGTTTGGGGAGCTTCCTGGTGTTTGTGGGTGAGTTTCGGGGTCTGGGAGCACTGCTGGGACACTCTAATCTTGATTGCATTTGCTTTTCAGGAAATCCGTGGTGGCAAACCGGACCTATGGCCTAGCTACGCAGCGCGTTTGGACCGAAGGCCGAGAAATATTGCAAGTATGAGCTTTTGCTTTTGGCCTGTTTGGGGGTGTTATGCTTTTTGGCGGGTGGGTTGGCGGGTCTTGGGGCATTCCTGGGAAGGTCTAATACCGGGTAGAAGTGGTTGGGACAAAATCCAGGCCGATTTTTTTTGTTGCTATTTCTGACATTTTGCTCAATGTAGCGTTTTCGGGGGCCTGTTTGGGGGGCTTCCTGGTGTTTGTGGGTGAGTTTCGGGGTCTGGGCGCACTGCTGGCTATATATACTTTACTTTGCAAGAGGTTTGAAGCAAATCCATGGTTGCAGAGGGGAGTTAGGGCCTAGCTGCAGAGCGCGCGCGGAGTGATTCGGGAAATTTGGAAAAAAATGACAGTCCCCATTTTTGTACTTTTGCTCTTTGGCTGTTTGGGGGTCTTCTACTTGTTTTCTCCTGGGTTGACGGCTCTGGGGCCATTGCTGGGAAGCTCTAATACCGGATAAAAATGGTTTGGACAAAATCCACGCCGATTTTTTTTTGCTATTTCTGACATTTTGCTCAATGTAGCGTTTTCGGGGGCCTGTTTGGGTGGCTTCCTGGTGTTTGTGGGTGAGTTTCGGGGTCTGGGCGCACTGCTGGCTATATATACTTTACTTTGCAAGAGGTTTGAAGCAAATCCATGGTGGCAGAGGGGAGTTAGGGCCTAGCTGCAGAGCGCGCGCGGAGTGATTTGGGAAATTTGGAAAAAAATGACAAAGTCCCCATTTTTGTACTTTTGCTCTTTGGCTGTTTGGGGGTCTTCTACTCATTTTCTCCTGGGTTGACGGCTCTGGGGCCATTGCTGAGAAGCTCTAATACCGTATAAAAGTGGTTTGGACAAAATCCACGCCGATTTTTTTTGCTATTTCTGACATTTTGCTCAATGTAGCGTTTTCGGGGGCCTGTTTGGGGGGCTTCCTGGTGTTTGTGGGTGAGGTTCGGGGTCTGGGAGCACTGCTGGGACACTCTAATCTTGATTGCATTTGCTTTTCAGGAAATCCGTGGTGGCAAACCGGACCTATGGCTTAGCTACGTAGCGCGTTTGGACCGAAGGCCGAGAAATATTGCAAGTATGAGATTTTGCTTTTGGCCTGTTTGGGGTGTTATTCTTTTTGGCGGGTGGGTTGGCGGGTCTTAGGGCATTCCTGGGAAGGTCTAATAACGGGTAGAAGTGGTTGGGACAAAATCCAGGCCGATTTTTTTTTGTTGCTATTTCTGACATTTTGCTCAATGTAGCGTTTTCGGGGGCCTGTTTGGGGGGCTTCCTGGTGTTTGTGGGTGAGTTTCGGGGTCTGGGCGCACTGCTGGCTATGTATACTTTACTTTGCAAGAGGTTTGAAGCAAATCCATGGTGGCAGAGGGGAGTTAGGGCCTAGCTGCAGAGCGCGCGCGGAGTGATTTGGGAAATTTGGAAAAAAATGACAAAGTCCCCATTTTTGTACTTTTGCTCTTTGGCTGTTTGGGGGTCTTCTACTCGTTTTCTCCTGGGTTGACGGCTCTGGGGCCATTCCTGGGAAGCTCTAATACCGGATAAATGTGGTTTTGACAAAATCCACGCCGATTTTTTTGTGCTATTTCTGACATTTTGCTCAATGTAGTTTTTTCAGGGGCCTGTTTGGGGAGCTTCCTGGTGTTGGTGGGTGAGTTTCGGGGTCTGGGAGCACTGCTGGGACACTCTAATCTTGATTGCATTTGCTTTTCAGGAAATCCGTGGTGGCAAACCGGACCTATGGCCTAGCTACGCAGCGCGTTTGGACCGAAGGCCGAGAAATATTGCAAGTATGAGCTTTTGCTTTTGGCCTGTTTGGGGGTGTTATGCTTTTTGGCGGGTGGGTTGGCGGGTCTTGGGGCATTCCTGGGAAGGTCTAATACCGGGTAGAAGTAGTTGGGACAAAATCCAGGCCGATTTTTTTTTGTTGCTATTTCTGACATTTTGCTCAATGTAGCGTTTTCGGGGGCCTGTTTGGGGGGCTTCCTGGTGTTTGTGGGTGAGTTTTGGGGTCTGGGCGCACTGCTGGCTATATATACTTTACATTGCAAGAGGTTTGAAGCAAATCCATGGTGGCAGAGGGGAGTTAGGGCCTAGCTGCAGAGCGCGCGCGGAGTGATTTGGGAAATTTGGAAAAAAATGACAGTCCCCATTTTTGTACTTTTGCTCTTTGGCTGTTTGGGGGTCTTCTACTTGTTTTCTCCTGGGTTGACGGCTCTGGGGCCATTGCTGGGAAGCTCTAATACCAGATAAAAATGGTTTGGACAAAATCCACGCCGATTTTTATTTGCTATTTCTGACATTTTGCTCAATGTAGCGTTTTCGGGGGCCTGTTTGGGGGGCTTCCTGGTGTTTGTGGGTGAGTTTCGGGGTCTGGGCGCACTGCTGGCTATGTATACTTTACTTTGCAAGAGGTTTGAAGCAAATCCATGGTGGCAGAGGGGAGTTAGGGCCTAGCTGCAGAGCGCGCGCGGAGTGATTTGGGAAATTTGGAAAAAAATTACAAAGTCCCCATTTTTGTACTTTTGCTCTTTGGCTGTTTGGGGGTCTTCTACTCATTTTCTCCTGGGTTGACGGCTCTGGGGCCATTGCTGAAAAGCTCTAATACCGTATAAAAGTGGTTTGGACAAAATCCACGCCGATTTTTTTTGCTATTTCTGACATTTTGCTCAATGTAGCGTTTTCGGGGGCCTGTTTGGGGGGCTTCCTGGTGTTTGTGGGTGAGGTTCGGGGTCTGGGAGCACTGCTGGGACACTCTAATCTTGATTGCATTTGCTTTTCAGGAAATCCGTGGTGGCAAACCGGACCTATGGCCTAGCTACGTAGCGTGTTTGGACCGAAGGCCGAGAAATATTGCAAGTATGAGATTTTGCTTTTGGCCTGTTTGGGGGTGTTATTCTTTTTGGCGGGTGGGTTGGCGGGTCTTAGGGCATTCCTGGGAAGGTCTAATACCGGGTAGAAGTGGTTGGGACAAAATCCAGGCCGATTTTTTTTTGTTGCTATTTCTGACATTTTGCTCAATGTAGGGTTTTCGGTGGCCTGTTTGGGGGGCTTCCTGGTGTTTGTGGGTGAGTTTCGGGGTCTGGGTGCACTGCTGGCTATGTATACTTTACTTTGCAAGAGGTTTGAAGCAAATCCATGGTGGCAGAGGGGAGTTAGGGCCTAGCTGCAGAGAGCGCGCGGAGTGATTTGGGAAATTTGGAAAAAAATGACAAAGTCCCCATTTTTGTACTTTTGCTCTTTGGCTGTTTGGGGGTCTTCTACTCGTTTTCTCCTGGGTTGACGGCTCTGGGGCCATTGCTGGGAAGCTCTAATACCGGATAAATGTGGTTTGGACAAAATCCACGCCGATTTTTTGTGTGCTATTTCTGACAGTTTGCTCAATGTAGCGTTTTCAGGGGCCTGTTTGGGGAGCTTCCTGGTGTTTGTGGGTGAGTTTCGGGGTCTGGGAACACTGCTGGGATACTCTAATCTTGATTGCATTTGCTTTTCAGGAAATCCGTGGTGGCAAACCGGACCTATGGCCTAGCTACGCAGCGCATTTGGACCGAAGGCCGAGAAAAATTGCAAGTATGAGCTTTTGCTTTTGGCCTGTTTGGGGGTGTTATGCTTTTTGGCGGGTGGGTTGGCGGGTCTTTGGGCATTCCTGGGAAGGTCTAATACCGGGTAGAAGGGGTTGGGACAAAATCCAGGCCGATTTTTTTTTTGCTATTTCTGACATTTTGCTCAATGTAGCGTTTTCGGGGGCCTGTTTGGACGGCTTCCTGGTGTTTGTGGGTGGGTTTTGGGGTCTGGGCGCACTGCTGGCTATATATACTTTACTTTGCAAGAGGTTTGAAGCAAATCCATGGTGGCAGAGGGGAGTTAGGGCCTAGCTGCAGAGCGCGCGCGGAGTGATTTGGGAAATTTGGAAAAAAATGACAAAGTCCCCATTTTTGTACTTTTGCTCTTTGGCTGTTTGGGGGTCTTCTACTCGTTTTCTCCTGGGTTGACGGCTCTGGGGCCATTGCTGGGAAGCTCTAATACCGGATAAATGTGGTTTGGACAAAATCCACGCCGATTTTTTTCGTGCTATTTCTGACATTTTGCTCAATGTAGCATTTTCAGGGGCCTGTTTGGGGAGCTTCCTGGTGTTTGTGGGTGAGTTTCGGGGTCTGGGAGCACTGCTGGGACACTCTAATCTTGATTGCATTTGCTTTTCAGGAAATCCGTGGTGGCAAACCGGACCTATGGCCTAGCTACGCAGCGCATTTGGACCGAAGGCCGAGAAAAATTGCAAGTATGAGCTTTTGCTTTTGGCCTGTTTGGGGGTGTTATGCTTTTTGGCGGGTGGGTTGGCGGGTCTTTGGGCATTCCTGGGAAGGTCTAATACCGGGTAGAAGTGGTTGGGACAAAATCCAGGCCGATTTTTTTTGTTGCTATTTCTGACATTTTGCTCAATGTAGCGTTTTCGGGGGCCTGTTTGGACGGCTTCCTGGTGTTTGTGGGTGGGTTTCGGGGTCTGGGCGCACTACTGGCTATATATACTTTACTTTGCAAGAGGTTTGAAGCAAATCCATGGTGGCAGAGGGGAGTTAGGGCCTAGCTGCAGAGCGCGCGCGGAGTGATTTGGGAAATTTGGAAAAAAATGACAAAGTCCCCATTTTTGTACTTTTGCTCTTTGGCTGTTTGGGGGTCTTCTACTTGTTTTCTCCTGGGTTGACGGCTCTGGGGCCATTGCTGGGAAGCTCTAATACCGGATAAAAGTGGTTTGGACAAAATCCACGCTGAGTTTTTTTTGCTATTTCCGACATTTTGCTCAATGTAGCGTTTTCGGGGGCCTGTTTGGGGGGCTTCCTGGTGTTTGTGGGTGAGTTTCGGGGTCTGGGAGCACTGCTGGGACACTCTAATCTTAATTGCATTTGCTTTTCAGGAAATCCGTGGTGGCAAACCGGACCTATGGCCTAGCTACGTAGCGCGTTTGGACCGAAGGCCGAGAAATATTGCAAGTATGAGATTTTGCTTTTGGCCTGTTTGGGGGTGTTATTCTTTTTGGCGGATGGGTTGGGCGGTCTTAGGGCATTCCTGGGAAGGTCTAATACCGGGTAGAAGTGGTTGGGACAAAATCCAGGCCGATTTTTTTGTTGTTGCTATTTCTGACATTTTGCTCAATGTAGCGTTTTCAGGGGCCTGTTTGGGGGGCTTCCTGGTGTTTGTGGGTGAGTTTCGGGGTCTGGGCGCACTGCTGGCTATGTATACTTTACTTTGCAAGAGGTTTGAAGCAAATCCATGGTGGCAGAGGGGAGTTAGGGCCTAGCTGCAGAGCGCGCGCAGAGTGATTTGGGAAATTTGGGAAAAAATGACAAAGTCCCCATTTTTGTACTTTTGTTCTTTGGCTGTTTGGGGGTCTTCTACTCGTTTTCTCCTGGGTTGACGGCTCTGGGGCCATTGCTGGGAAGCTCTAATACCGGATAAAAGTGGTTTGGACAAAATCCACGCCGATTTTTTTTGCTATTTCTGACATTTTGCTCAATGTAGCGTTTTCAGGGGCCTAATTGGGGAGCTTCCTGGTGTTTGTGGGTGAGTTTCGGGGTCTGGGAGCACTGCTGGGACACTCTAATCTTGATTGCATTTGCTTTTCAGGAAATCCGTGGTGGCAAACCGGACCTATGGCCTAGCTACGCAGCGCGTTTGGACCGGAGGCCGAGAAATATTGCAAGTATGAGATTTTGCTTTTGGCCTGTTTGGGAGTGTTATGCTTTTTGGTGGGTGGGTTGGCGGGTCTAGGGGCATTCCTGGGAAGGTCTAATACCTGGTAAAAGTGGTTGGGACAAAATCCAGGCCGATTTTTTTTTGTGCTATTTCTGACATTTTGCTCAATGAAGCGTTTTCGGGGGCCTGTTTGGGGGGCTTCCTGGTGTTTGTGGGTGAGTTTCGGGGTCTGGGCGCACTGCTGGCTATATATACTTTACTTTGCAAGAGGTTTGAAGCAAATCCATGGTGGCAGAGGGGAGTTAGGGCCTAGCTGCAGAGCGCGCACGGAGTGATTTGGGAAATTTGGAAAAAAATGACAGTCCCCATTTTTGTACTTTTGCTCTTTGGCTGTTTGGGGGTCTTCTACTTGTTTTCTCCTGGGTTGACGGCTCTGGGGCCATTGCTGGGAAGCTCTAATACCGGATAAAAATGGTTTGGACAAAATCCAGGCCAATTTTTTTTTGCTATTTCTGACATTTTGCTCAATGTAGCGTTTTCGGGGGCCTGTTTGGGGGGCTTCCTGGTGTTTGTGGGTGAGTTTCGGGGTCTGGGCGCACTGCTAGCTATGTATACTTTACTTTGCAAGAGGTTTGAAGCAAATCCATGGTGGCAGAGGGGAGTTAGGGCCTAGCTGCAGAGCGCGCCTGGAGTGATTTGGGAAATTTGGAAAAAAATGACAAAGTCCCCATTTTTGTACTTTTGTTCTTTGGCTGTTTGGGGGTCTTCTACTCGTTTTCTCCTGGGTTGACGGCTCTGGGGCCATTGCTGGGAAGCTCTAATACCGGATAAAAGTGGTTTGGACAAAATCCACGCCGATTTTTTTTTGCTATTTCTGACATTTTGCTCAATGTAGCGTTTTCGGGGGCCTGTTTGGGGAGCTTCCTGGTGTTTGTGGGTGAGTTTCGGGGTCTGGGAGCACTGCTGGGACACTCTAATCTTGATTGCATTTGCTTTTCAGGAAATCCGTGGTGGCAAACCGGACCTATGGCCTAGCTACGCAGCGCGTTTGGACCGGAGGCCGAGAAATATTGCAAGTATGAGATTTTGCTTTTGGCCTGTTTGGGAGTGTTATGCTTTTTGGTGGGTGGGTTGGCGGGTCTTGGGGCATTCCTGGGAAGGTCTAATACCTGGTAAAAGTGGTTGGGACAAATCCAGGCCGATTTTTTTTGTGCTATTTCTGACATTTTGCTCAATGAAGCATTTTCGGGGGCCTGTTTGGGGGGCTTCCTGGTGTTTGTGGGTGAGTTTCGGGGTCTGGGCGCACTGCTGGCTATATATACTTTACTTTGCAAGAGGTTTGAAGCAAATCCATGGTGGCAGAGGGGAGTTAGGGCCTAGCTGCAGAGCGCGCACGGAGTGATTTGGGAAATTTGGAAAAAAATGACAGTCCCCATTTTTGTACTTTTGCTCTTTGGCTGTTTGGGGGTCTTCTACTTGTTTTCTCCTGGGTTGACGGCTCTGGGGCCATTGCTGGGAAGCTCTAATACCGGATAAAAATGGTTTGGACAAAATCCAGGCCAATTTTTTTTTGCTATTTCTGACATTTTGCTCAATGTAGCGTTTTCGGGGGCCTGTTTGGGGGGCTTCCTGGTGTTTGTGGGTGAGTTTCGGGGTCTGGGCGCACTGCTGGCTATATATACTTTACTTTGCAAGAGGTTTGAAGCAAATCCATGGTGGCACAGGGGAGTTAGGGCCCAGCTGCAGAGCGCGCGCGGAGTGATTTGGGAAATTTGGAAAAAAATGACAAAGTCCCCATTTTTGTACTTTTGCTCTTTGGCTGTTTGGGGGTCTTCTACTCGTTTTCTCCTGGGTTGACGGCTCTGGGGCCATTGCTGGGAAGCTCTAATACCGGATAAAAGTGGTTTGGACAAAATCCACGCCAATTTTTTTTGCTATTTCTGACATTTTGCTCAATGTAGCGTTTTCGGGGGCCTGTTTGGGGAGCTTCATGGTGTTTGTGGGTGAGTTTCGGGGTCTGGGAGCACTGCTGGGACACTCTAATCTTGATTGCATTTGCTTTTCAGGAAATCCGTGGTGGCAAACCGGACCTATGGCCTAGCTACGCAGCGCGTTTGGACCGAAGGCCGAGAAATATTGCAAGTATGAGCTTTTGATTTTGGCCTGTTTGGGGGTGTTATGCTTTTTGGCGGGTGGGTTGGCGGGTCTTGGGGCATTCCTGGGAAGGTCTAATACCGGGTAGAAGTGGTTGGGACAAAATCCAGGCAGATTTTTTTGTTGTTGCTATTTCTGACATTTTGCTCAATGTAGCGTTTTTGGGGGCCTGTTTGGGGGGCTTCCTGGTGTTTGTGGGTGGGTTTCGCGGTCTGGGCGCACTGCTGGCTATATATACTTTACTTTGCAAGAGGTTTGAAGCAAATCCATGGTGGCAGAGGGGAGTTAGGGCCTAGCTGCAGAGCGCGCGCAGAGTGATTTGGGAAATTTGGACAAAAATGACAAAGTCCCCATTTTTGTACTTTTGTTCTTTGGCTGTTTGGGGGTCTTCTACTCATTTTCTCCTGGGTTGACGGCTCTGGGGCCATTGCTGGGAAGCTCTAATACCGGATAAAAGTGGTTTGGACAAAATCCACTCTGATTTTTTTTTGCTATTTCTGACATTTTGCTCAATGTAGCGTTTTCGGGGGCCTGTTTGGGGAGCTTCCTGGTGTTTGTGGGTGAGTTTCGGGGTCTGGGAGCACTGCTGGGACACTCTAATCTTGATTGCATTTGCTTTTCAGGAAATCCGTGGTGGCAAACCGGACCTATGACCTAGCTACGCAGCGCGTTTGGACCGAAGGCCGAGAAATATTGCAAGTATGAGCTTTTGCTTTTGGCCTGTTTGGGGGTGTTATGCTTTTTGGCGGGTGGGTTGGCGGTCTTGGGGCATTCCTGGGAAGGTCTAATACCGGGTAGAAGTGGTTGGGACAAAATCCAGGCCGATTTTTTTTTGTTGCTATTTCTGACATTTTGCTCAATGTAGCGTTTTCGGGGGCCTGTTTGGGGGGCTTCCTGGTGTTTGTGGGTGAGTTTCGGGGTCTGGGCGCACTGCTGGCTATATATACTTTACTTTGCAAGAGGTTTGAAGCAAATCCATGGTGGCAGAGGGGAGTTAGGGCCTAGCTGCAGAGCGCGCGCTGAGTGATTTGGGAAATTTGGAAAAAAATGACAGTCCCCATTTTTGTACTTTTGCTCTTTGGCTGTTTGGGGGTCTTCTACTTGTTTTCTCCTGGGTTGACGGCTCTGGGGCCATTGCTGGGAAGCTCTAATACCGGATAAAAATGGTTTGGACAAAATCCACGCCGATTTTTTTTTGCTATTTCTGACATTTTGCTCAATGTAGCGTTTTCGGGGGCCTGTTTGGGTGGCTTCCTGGTGTTTGTGGGTGAGTTTCGGGGTCTGGGCGCACTGCTGGCTATATATACTTTACTTTGCAAGAGGTTTGAAGCAAACCCATGGTGGCACAGGGGAGTTAGGGCCCAGCTGCAGAGCGTGCGCGGAGTGATTTGGGAAATTTGGAAAAAAATGACAAAGTCCCCATTTTTGTACTTTTGCTCTTTGGCTGTTTGGGGGTCTTCTACTTGTTTTCTCCTGGGTTGACGGCTCTGGGGCCATTGCTGGGAAGCTCTAATACCGGATAAAAGTGGTTTGGACAAAATCCACGCCGATTTTGTTTTGCTATTTCTGACATTTTGCTCAATGTAGCGTTTTCGGGGGCCTGTTTGGGGGGCTTCCTAGTGTTTGTCGGTGAGTTTCGGGGTCTGGGAGCACTGCTGGGACACTCTAATCTTGATTGCATTTGCTTTTCAGGAAATCCGTGGTGGCAAACCGGACCTATGGCCTAGCTACGTAGCGCGTTTGGACCGAAGGCCGAGAAATATTGCAAGTATGAGATTTTGCTTTTGGCCTGTTTGGGGGTGTTATTCTTTTTGGCGGGTGGGTTGGCGGGTCTTAGGGCATTCCTGGGAAGGTCTAATACCGGGTAGAAGTGGTTGGGACAAAATCCAGGCCGATTTTTTTGTTGTTGCTATTTCTGACATTTTGCTCAATGTAGCGTTTTCAGGGGCCTGTTTGGGGGGCTTCCTGGTGTTTGTGGGTGAGTTTCGGGGTCTGGGCGCACTGCTGGCTATGTATACTTTACTTTGCAAGAGGTTTGAAGCAAATCCATGGTGGCAGAGGGGAGTTAGGGCCTAGCTGCAGAGCGCGCTCGGAGTGATTTGGGAAATTTGGAAAAAAATGACAAAGTCCCCATTTTTGTACTTTTGCTCTTTGGCTGTTTGGGGGTCTTCTACTCATTTTCTCCTGGGTGGACGGCTCTGGGGCCATTGCTGAGAAGCTCTAATACCGTATAAAAGTGGTTTGGACAAAATCCACGCCGATTTGTTTTGCTATTTCTGACATTTTGCTCAATGTAGCGTTTTCGGGGGCCTGTTTGGGGGGCTTCCTGGTGTTTGTGGGTGAGGTTTGGGGTCTGGGAGCACTGCTTGGACACTCTAATCTTGATTGCATTTGCTTTTCAGGAAATCCGTGGTGGCAAACCGGACCTATGGCCTAGCTACGTAGCGCGTTTGGACCGAAGGCCGAGAAATATTGCAAGTATGAGATTTTGCTTTTGGCCTGTTTGGGGGTGTTATTCTTTTTGGCGGGTGGGTTGGCGGGTCTTAGGGCATTCCTGGGAAGGTCTAATACCGGGTAGAAGTGGTTGGGACAAAATCCAGGCCGATTTTTTGTTGTTGCTATTTCTGACATTTTGCTCAATGTAGCGTTTTCGGGGGCCTGTTTGGGGGGCTTCCTGGTGTTTGTGGGTGAGTTTCGGGGTCTGGGCGCACTGCTGGCTATGTATACTTTACTTTGCAAGAGGTTTGAAGCAAATCCATGGTGGCAGAGGGGAGTTAGGGCCTAGCTGCAGAGCGTGCGCGGAGTGATTTGGGAAATTTGGAAAAAAATGACAAAGTCCCCATTTTTGTACTTTTGCTCTTTGGCTGTTTGGGGGTCTTCTACTCGTTTTCTCCTGGGTTGACGGCTCTGGGGCCATTCCTGGGAAGCTCTAATACCGGATAAATGTGGTTTGGACAAAATCCACGCCGATTTTTTTGTGCTATTTCTGACATTTTGCTCAATGTAGCGTTTTCAGGGGCCTGTTTGGGGAGCTTCCTGGTGTTTGTGGGTGAGTTTCGGGGTCTGGGAGCACTGCTGGGACACTCTAATCTTGATTGCATTTGCTTTTCAGGAAATCCGTGGTGGCAAACCGGACCTATGGCCTAGCTACGCAGCGCATTTGGACCGAAGGCCGAGAAAAATTGCAAGTATGAGCTTTTGCTTTTGGCCTGTTTGGGGGTGTTATGCTTTTTGGCGGGTGGGTTGGCGGGTCTTTGGGCATTCCTGGGAAGGTCTAATACCGGGTAGAAGGGGTTGGGACAAAATCCAGGCCGATTTTTTTTTTGCTATTTCTGACATTTTGCTCAATGTAGCGTTTTCGGGGGCCTGTTTGGACGGCTTCCTGGTGTTTGTGGGTGGGTTTCGGGGTCTGGGCGCACTGCTGGCTATATATACTTTACTTTGCAAGAGGTTTGAAGCAAATCCATGGTGGCAGAGGGGAGTTAGGGCCTAGCTGCAGAGCGCGCGCGGAGTGATTTGGGAAATTTGGAAAAAAATGACAAAGTCCCCATTTTTGTACTTTTGCTCTTTGGCTGTTTGGGGGTCTTCTACTCGTTTTCTCCTGGGTTGACGGCTCTGGGGCCATTGCTGGGAAGCTCTAATACCAGATAAATGTGGTTTGGACAAAATCCACGCCGATTTTTTTGTGCTATTTCTGACATTTTGCTCAATGTAGCATTTTCAGGGGCCTGTTTGGGGAGCTTCCTGGTGTTTGTGGGTGAGTTTCGGGGTCTGGGAGCACTGCTGGGACACTCTAATCTTGATTGCATTTGCTTTTCAGGAAATCCGTGGTGGCAAACCGGACCTATGGCCTAGCTACGCAGCGCATTTGGACCGAAGGCCGAGAAAAATTGCAAGTATGAGCTTTTGCTTTTGGCCTGTTTGGGGGTGTTATGCTTTTTGGCGGGTGGGTTGGCGGGTCTTTGGGCATTCCTGGGAAGGTCTAATACCGGGTAGAAGTGGTTGGGACAAATTCCAGGCCGATTTTTTTTTTGCTATTTCTGACATTTTGCTCATTGTAGCGTTTTCGGGGGCCTGTTTGGACGGCTTCCTGGTGTTTGTGGGTGGGTTTCGGGGTCTGGGCGCACTACTGGCTATATATACTTTGCTTTGCAAGAGGTTTGAAGCAAATCCATGGTGGCAGAGGGGAGTTAGGGCCTAGCTGCAGAGCGCGCGCGGAGTGATTTGGGAAATTTGGAAAAAAATGACAAAGTCCCCATTTTTGTACTTTTGCTCTTTGGCTGTTTGGGGGTCTTCTACTTGTTTTCTCCTGGGTTGACGGCTCTGGGGCCATTGCTGGGAAGCTCTAATACCGGATAAAAGTGGTTTGGACAAAATCCACGCCGAGTTTTTTTTGCTATTTCTGACATTTTGCTCAATGTAGCGTTTTCGGGGGCCTGTTTGGGGGGCTTCCTGGTGTTTGTGGGTGAGTTTCGGGGTCTGGGAGCACTGCTGGGACACTCTAATCTTGATTGCATTTGCTTTTCAGGAAATCCGTGGTGGCAAACCGGACCTATGGCCTAGCTACGCAGCGCGTTTGGACCGAAGGCCGAGAAATATTGCAAGTATGAGCTTTTGATTTTGGCCTGTTTGGGGGTGTTATGCTTTTGGGCGGGTGGGTTGGCGGGTCTTGGGGCATTCCTGGGAAGGTCTAATACCAGGTAGAAGTGGTTGGGACAAAATCCAGTCCGATTTTTTTTGTGCTATTTCTGACATTTTGCTCAATGTAGCGTTTTCGGGGGCCTGCTTGGGGGGCTTCCTGGTGTTTGTGGGTGGGTTTCGGGGTCTGGGCGCACTGCTGGCTATATATACTTTACTTTGCAAGAGGTTTGAAGCTAATCCATGGTGGCAGAGGGGAGTTAGGGCCTAGCTGCAGAGCGCGCGCGGAGTGATTTGGGAAATTTGGACAAAAATGACAAAGTCCCCATTTTTGTACTTTTGCTCTTTGGCTGTTTGGGGGTATTCTACTCGTTTTCTCCTGGGTTGACGGCTCTGGGGCCATTGCTGGGAAGCTCTAATACCGGATAAATGTGGTTTGGACAAAATCCACGCCGATTTTTTTTGTTGCTATTTCTGACATTTTGCTCAATGTAGCGTTTTCGGGGGCCTGTTTGGGGAGCTTCCTGGTGTTTGTGGGTGAGTTTCGGGGTCTGGGAGCACTGCTGGGACACTCTAATCTTGATTGCATTTGCTTTTCAGGAAATCCGTGGTGGCAAACCGGACCTATGGCCTAGCTACGCAGCGCGTTTGGACCGAAGGCCGAGAAATATTGCAAGTATGAGCTTTTGATTTTGGCCTGTTTGGGGGTGTTATGCTTTTGGGCGGGTGGGTTGGCGGGTCTTGGGGCATTCCTGGGAAGGTCTAACACCAGGTAGAAGTGGTTGGGACAAAATCCAGTCTGATTTTTTTTGTGCTATTTCTGACATTTTGCTCAATGTAGCGTTTTCGGGGGCCTGTTTGGGGGGCTTCCTGGTGTTTGTGGGTGGGTTTCGGGGTCTGGGCGCACTGCTGGCTATATATACTTTACTTTGCAAGAGGTTTGAAGCTAATCCATGGTGGCAGAGGGGAGTTAGGGCCTAGCTGCAGAGCGCGCGCGGAGTGATTTGGGAAATTTGGACAAAAATGACAAAGTCCCCATTTTTGTACTTTTGCTCTTTGGCTGTTAGGGGGTATTCTACTCGTTTTCTCCTGGGTTGACGGCTCTGGGGCCATTGCTGGGAAGCTTTAATACCGGATAAATGTGGTTTGGACAAAATCCACGCCGATTTTTTTTTTGCTATTTCTGACATTTTGCTCAATGTAGCGTTTTCGGGGGCCTGTTTGGGGAGCTTCCTGGTGTTTGTGGGTGAGTTTCGGGGTCTGGGAGCACTGCTGGGACACTCTAATCTTGATTGCATTTGCTTTTCAGGAAATCCGTGGTGGCAAACCGGACCTATGGCCTAGCTACGCAGCGCGTTTGGACCGAAGGCCGAGAAATATTGCAAGTATGAGCTTTTGCTTTTGGCCTGTTTGGGGGTGTTATGCTTTTGGGCGGGTGGGTTGGCGGGTCTTGGGGCATTCCTGGGAAGGTCTAATACCAGGTAGAAGTGGTTGGGACAAAATCCAGTCTGATTTTTTTTGTGCTATTTCTGACATTTTGCTCAATGTAGCGTTTTCGGGGGCCTGTTTGGGGAGCTTCCTGGTGTTTGTGGGTGAGTTTCGGGGTCTGGGAGCACTGCTGGGACACTCTAATCTTGATTGCATTTGCTTTTCAGGAAATCCGTGGTGGCAAACCGGACCTATGGCCTAGCTACGCAGCGCGTTTGGACCGAAGGCCGAGAAATATTGCAAGTATGAGCTTTTGCTTTTGGCCTGTTTGGGGGTGTTATGCTTTTGGGCGGGTGGGTTGGCGGGTCTTGGGGCATTCCTGGGAAGGTCTAATACCAGGTAGAAGTGGTTGGGACAAAATCCAGTCTGATTTTTTTTGTGCTATTTCTGACATTTTGCTCAATGTAGCGTTTTCGGGGGCCTGTTTGGGGGGCTTCCTGGTAATTGTGGGTGGGTTTCGGGGTCTGGGCGCACTGCTGGCTATATATACTTTACTTTGCAAGAGGTTTGAAGCTAATCCATGGTGGCAGAGGGGAGTTAGGGCCTAGCTGCAGAGCGCGCGCGGAGTGATTTGGGAAATTTGGACAAAAATGACAAAGTCCCCATTTTTGTACTTTTGCTCTTTGGCTGTTTGGGGGTATTCTACTTGTTTTCTCCTGGGTTGACGGCTCTGGGGCCATTGCTGGGAAGCTCTAATACCGGATAAAAGTGGTTTGGACAAAATCCACGCCGATTTTGTTTTGCTATTTCTGACATTTTGCTCAATGTAGCGTTTTCGGGGGCCTGTTTGGGGGGCTTCCTAGTGTTTGTCGGTGAGTTTCGGGGTCTGGGAGCACTGCTGGGACACTCTAATCTTGATTGCATTTGCTTTTCAGGAAATCCGTGGTGGCAAACCGGACCTATGGCCTAGCTACGTAGCGCGTTTGGACCGAAGGCCGAGAAATATTGCAAGTATGAGATTTTGCTTTTGGCCTGTTTGGGGGTGTTATTCTTTTTGGCGGGTGGGTTGGCGGGTCTTAGGGCATTCCTGGGAAGGTCTAATACCGGGTAGAAGTGGTTGGGACAAAATCCAGGCCGATTTTTTTGTTGTTGCTATTTCTGACATTTTGCTCAATGTAGCGTTTTCGGGGGCCTGTTTGGGGGGCTTCCTGGTGTTTGTGGGTGAGTTTCGGGGTCTGGGCGCACTGCTGGCTATGTATACTTTACTTTGCAAGAGGTTTGAAGCAAATCCATGGTGGCAGAGGGGAGTTAGGGCCTAGCTGCAGAGCGCGCGCGGAGTGATTTGGGAAATTTGGAAAAAAATGACAAAGTCCCCATTTTTGTACTTTTGCTCTTTGGCTGTTTGGGGGTCTTCTACTCATTTTCTCCTGGGTTGACGGCTCTGGGGCCATTGCTGAGAAGCTCTAATACCGTATAAAAGTGGTTTGGACAAAATCCACGCCGATTTGTTTTGCTATTTCTGACATTTTGCTCAATGTAGCGTTTTCGGGGGCCTGTTTGGGGGGCTTCCTGGTGTTTGTGGGTGAGGTTCGGGGTCTGGGAGCACTGCTGGGACACTCTAATCTTGATTGCATTTGCTTTTCAGGAAATCCGTGGTGGCAAACCGGACCTATGGCCTAGCTACGTAGCGCGTTTGGACCGAAGGCCGAGAAATATTGCAAGTATGAGATTTTGCTTTTGGCCTGTTTGGGGGTGTTATTCTTTTTGGCGGGTGGGTTGGCGGGTCTTAGGGCATTCCTGGGAAGGTCTAATACCGGGTAGAAGTGGTTGGGACAAAATCCAGGCCGATTTTTTGTTGTTGCTATTTCTGACATTTTGCTCAATGTAGCGTTTTCGGGGGCCTGTTTGGGGGGCTTCCTGGTGTTTGTGGGTGAGTTTCGGGGTCTGGGCGCACTGCTGGCTATGTATACTTTACTTTGCAAGAGGTTTGAAGCAAATCCATGGTGGCAGAGGGGAGTTAGGGCCTAGCTGCAGAGCGCGCGCGGAGTGATTTGGGAAATTTGGACAAAAATGACAAAGTCCCCATTTTTGTACTTTTGCTCTTTGGCTGTTTGGGGGTATTCTACTCGTTTTCTCCTGGGTTGACGGCTCTGGGGCCATTGCTGGGAAGCTCTAATACCGGATAAATGTGGTTTGGACAAAATCCACGCCGATTTTTTTTGTTGCTATTTCTGACATTTTGCTCAATGTAGCGTTTTCGGGGGCCTGTTTGGGGAGCTTCCTGGTGTTTGTGGGTGAGTTTCGGGGTCTGGGAGCACTGCTGGGACACTCTAATCTTGATTGCATTTGCTTTTCAGGAAATCCGTGGTGGCAAACCGGACCTATGGCCTAGCTACGCAGCGCGTTTGGACCGAAGGCCGAGAAATATTGCAAGTATGAGCTTTTGATTTTGGCCTGTTTGGGGGTGTTATGCTTTTGGGCGGGTGGGTTGGCGGGTCTTGGGGCATTCCTGGGAAGGTCTAATACCAGGTAGAAGTGGTTGGGACAAAATCCAGTCTGATTTTTTTTGTGCTATTTCTGACATTTTGCTCAATGTAGCGTTTTCGGGGGCCTGTTTGGGGGGCTTCCTGGTGTTTGTGGGTGGGTTTCGGGGTCTGGGCGCACTGCTGGCTATATATACTTTACTTTGCAAGAGGTTTGAAGCTAATCCATGGTGGCAGAGGGGAGTTAGGGCCTAGCTGCAGAGCGCGCGCGGAGTGATTTGGGAAATTTGGACAAAAATGACAAAGTCCCCATTTTTGTCCTTTTGCTCTTTGGCTGTTAGGGGGTATTCTACTCGTTTTCTCCTGGGTTGACGGCTCTGGGGCCATTGCTGGGAAGCTTTAATACCGGATGAATGTGGTTTGGACAAAATCCACGCCGATTTTTTTTTTGCTATTTCTGACATTTTGCTCAATGTAGCGTTTTCGGGGGCCTGTTTGGGGAGCTTCCTGGTGTTTGTGGGTGAGTTTCGGGGTCTGGGAGCACTGCTGGGACACTCTAATCTTGATTGCATTTGCTTTTCAGGAAATCCGTGGTGGCAAACCGGACCTATGGCCTAGCTACGCAGCGCGTTTGGACCGAAGGCCGAGAAATATTGCAAGTATGAGCTTTTGCTTTTGGCCTGTTTGGGGGTGTTATGCTTTTGGGCGGGTGGGTTGGCGGGTCTTGGGGCATTCCTGGGAAGGTCTAATACCAGGTAGAAGTGGTTGGGACAAAATCCAGTCTGATTTTTTTTGTGCTATTTCTGACATTTTGCTCAATGTAGCGTTTTCGGGGGCCTGTTTGGGGGGCTTCCTGGTAATTGTGGGTGGGTTTCGGGGTCTGGGCGCACTGCTGGCTATATATACTTTACTTTGCAAGAGGTTTGAAGCTAATCCATGGTGGCAGAGGGGAGTTAGGGCCTAGCTGCAGAGCGCGCGCGGAGTGATTTGGGAAATTTGGACAAAAATGACAAAGTCCCCATTTTTGTACTTTTGCTCTTTGGCTGTTTGGGGGTATTCTACTCGTTTTCTCCTGGGTTGACGGCTCTGGGGCCATTGCTGGGAAGCTCTAATACCGGATAAATGTGGTTTGGACAAAATCCACGCCGATTTTTTTTTTGCTATTTCTGACATTTTGCTCAATGTAGCGTTTTCGGGGGCCTGTTTGGGGAGCTTCCTGGTGTTTGTGGGTGAGTTTCGGGGTCTGGGAGCACTGCTGGGACACTCTAATCTTGATTGCATTTGCTTTTCAGGAAATCCGTGGTGGCAAACCGGACCTATGGCCTAGCTACGCAGCGCGTTTGGACCGAAGGCCGAGAAAAATTGCAAGTATGAGCTTTTGCTTTTGGCCTGTTTGGGGGTGTTATGCTTTTTGGCGGGTGGGTTGGCAGGTCTTGGGGCATTCCTGGGAAGGTCTAATACCGGGTAGAAGTGGTTGGGACAAAATCCAGGCCAATTTTTTTTTTGCTATTTCTGACATTTTGCTCAATGTAGCGTTTTCGGGGGCCTGTTTGGGGGGCTTCCTGTTGTTTGTGGGTGGGTTTCGGGGTCTGGGCGCACTGCTGGCTATATATACTTTACTTTGCAAGAGGTTTGAAGCAAATCCATGGTGGCAGAGGGGAGTTAGGGCCTAGCTGCAGAGCGCGCGCGGAGTGATTTGGGAAATTTGGAAAAAAATGACAAAGTCCCCATTTTTGTACTTTTGCTCTTTGGCTGTTTGGGGGTCTTCTACTTGTTTTCTCCTGGGTTGACGGCTCTGGGGCAATTGCTGGGAAGCTCTAATACGGATAAAAGTGGTTTGGACAAAATCCACGCCGATTTTTTTGTGTGCTATTTCTGACATTTTGCTCAATGTAGCGTTTTCGGGGGCCTGTTTGGGGGGCTTCCTAGTGTTTGTGGGTGAGTTTCGGGGTCTGGGAGCACTGCTGGGACACTCTAATCTTGATTGCATTTGCTTTTCAGGAAATCCGTGGTGGCAAACCGGACCTATGGCCTAGCTACGTAGCGCGTTTGGACCGAAGGCCGAGAAATATTGCAAGTATGAGATTTTGCTTTTGGCCTGTTTGGGGGTATTATTCTTTTTGACGGGTGGGTTGGCGGGTCTTAGGGCATTCCTGGGAAGGTCTAATACCGGGTAGAAGTGGTTGGGACAAAATCCAGGCCGATTTTTTTGTTGTTGCTATTTCTGACATTTTGCTCAATGTAGCGTTTTCGGGGGCCTGTTTGGGGGGCTTCCTGGTGTTTGTGGGTGAGTTTCGGGGTCTGGGCGCACTGCTGGCTATGTATACTTTACTTTGCAAGAGGTTTGAAGCAAATCCATGGTGGCAGAGGGGAGTTAGCGCCTAGCTGCAGAGCGCGCGCGGAGTGATTTGGGAAATTTGGAAAAAAATGACAAAGTCCCCATTTTTGTACTTTTGCTCTTTGGCTGTTTGGGGGTCTTCTACTTGTTTTCTCCTGGGTTGACGGCTCTGGGGCCATTGCTGGGAAGCTCTAATACCGGATAAAAGTGGTTTGGACAAAATCCACGCCAAGTTTTTTTTGCTATTTCTGACATTTTGCTCAATGTAGCGTTTTCGGGGGCCTGTTTGGGGGGCTTCCTGGTGTTTGTGGGTGAGTTTCGGGGTCTGGGAGCACTGCTGGGACACTCTAATCTTGATTGCATTTGCTTTTCAGGAAATCCGTGGTGGCAAACCGGACCTATGGCCTAGCTACGTAGCGCGTTTGGACCGAAGGCCAAGAAATATTGCAAGTATGAGATTTTGCTTTTGGCCTGTTTGGGGGTGTTATTCTTTTTGGCGGGTGGGTTGGCGGGTCTTAGGGCATTCCTGGGAAGGTCTAATACCGGGTAGAAGTGGTTGGGACAAAATCCAGGCCGATTTTTTTTTGTTGCTATTTCTGACATTTTGCTCAATGTAGCGTTTTCGGGGGCCTGTTTGGGGGGCTTCCTGGTGTTTGTGGGTGAGTTTCGGGGTCTGGGCGCACTGCTGGCTATGTATACTTTACTTTGCAAGAGGTTTGAAGCAAATCCATGGTGGCAGAGGGGAGTTAGGGCCTAGCTGCAGAGCGCGCGCGGAGTGATTTGGGAAATTTGGAAAAAAATGACAAAGTCCCCATTTTTGTACTTTTGCTCTTTGGCTGTTTGGGGGTCTTCTACTCGTTTTCTCCTGGGTTGACGGCTCTGGGGCCATTGCTGGGAAGCTCTAATACCGGATAAAAGTGGTTTGGACAAAATCCACGCCAATTTTTTTTTGCTATTTCTGACATTTTGCTCAATGTAGCGTTTTCGGGGGCCTGTTTGGGGAGCTTCCTGGTGTTTGTGGGTGAGTTTTGGGGTCTGGGAGCACTGCTGGGACACTCTAATCTTGATTGCATTTGCTTTTCAGGAAATCCGTGGTGGCAAACCGGACCTATGGCCTAGCTACGCAGCGCGTTTGGACC
The DNA here is from genome assembly GCF_964263255.1 of Lissotriton vulgaris. Taxonomy (NCBI): domain Eukaryota; kingdom Metazoa; phylum Chordata; class Amphibia; order Caudata; family Salamandridae; genus Lissotriton; species Lissotriton vulgaris. Next base: position 478,993,103 of record NC_141700.1, on the reverse strand, counting down.
GGAGGCCGAGAAATATTGCAAGTATGAGATTTTGCTTTTGGCCTGTTTGGGAGTGTTATGCTTTTTGGTGGGTGGGTTGGCGGGTCTTGGGGCATTCCTGGGAAGGTCTAATACCGGGTAAAAGTGGTTGGGACAAAATCCAGGCCGATTTTTTTTTTTGCTATTTCTGACATTTTGCTCAATGAAGCGTTTTCGGGGGCCTGTTTGGGGGGCTTCCTGGTGTTTGTGGGTGAGTTTCGGGGTCTGGGCGCACTGCTGGCTATGTATACTTTACTTTGCAAGAGGTTTGAAGCAAATCCATGGTGGCAGAGGGGAGTTTGGGCCTAGCTGCAGAGCGCGCACGGAGTGATTTGGGAAATTTGGAAAAAAATGACAGTCCCCATTTTTGTACTTTTGCTCTTTGGCTGTTTGGGGGTCTTCTACTTGTTTTCTCCTGGGTTGACGGCTCTGGGGCCATTGCTGGGAAGCTCTAATACCGGATAAAAATGGTTTGGACAAAATCCAGGCCGATTTTTTTTTGTTGCTATTTCTGACATTTTGCTCAATGTAGCGTTTACGGGGGCCTGTTTGGGGGGCTTCCTGGTGTTTGTGGGTGAGTCTCGGGGTCCGGGCGCACTGCTGGCTATGTATACTTTACTTTGCAAGAGGTTTGAAGCAAATCCATGGTGGCAGAGGGGAGTTAGGGCCTAGCTGCAGAGCGCGCGCGGAGTGATTTGGGAAATTTGGAAAAAAATGACAAAGTCCCCATTTTTGTACTTTTGCTCTTTGGCTGTTTGGGGGTCTTCTACTCGTTTTCTCCTGGGTTGACGGCTCTGGGGCCATTGCTGGGAAGCTCTAATACCGGATAAATGTGGTTTGGACAAAATCCACGCCGATTTTTTGTGCTATTTCTGACATTTTGCTCAATGTAGCGTTTTCAGGGGCCTGTTTGGGGACCTTCCTGGTGTTTGTGGGTGAGTTTCCGGGTCTGGGAGCACTGCTGGGACACTCTAATCTTGATTGCATTTGCTTTTCAGGAAATCCGTGGTGGCAAACCGGACCTATGGCCTAGCTACGCAGCGCGTTTGGACCGAAGGCCGAGAAAAATTGCAAGTATGAGCTTTTGCTTTTGGCCTGTTTGGGGGTGTTATGCTTTTTGGCGGGTGGGTTGGCGGGTCTTTGGGCATTCCTGGGAAGGTCTAATACTGGGTAGAAGTGGTTGGGACAAAATCCAGGCCGATTTTTTTTTGTTGCTATTTCTGACATTTTGCTCAATGTAGCGTTTTCGGGGGCCTGTTTGGGGGGCTTCCTGGTGTTTGTGGGTGGGTTTCGGGGTCTGGGCGCACTACTGGCTATATATACTTTACTTTGCAAGAGGTTTGAAGCAAATCCATGGTGGCAGAGGGGAGTTAGGGCCTAGCTGCAGAGCGCGCGCGGAGTGATTTGGGAAATTTGGAGAAAAATGACAAAGTCCCCATTTTTGTACTTTTGCTCTTTGGCTGTTTGGGGGTCTTCTACTTGTTTTCTCCTGGGTTGACGGCTCTGGGGCCATTGCTGGGAAGCTCTAATACCGGATAAAAGTGGTTTGGACAAAATCCACGCCGAGTTTTTTTTGCTATTTCTGACATTTTGCTCAATGTAGCATTTTCGGGGGCCTGTTTGGGGGGCTTCCTGGTGTTTGTGGGTGAGTTTCGGGGTCTGGGAGCACTGCTGGGACACTCTAATCTTGATTGCATTTGCTTTTCAGGAAATGCGTGGTGGCAAACCGGACCTATGGCCTAGCTACGTAGCGCGTTTGGACCGAAGGCCGAGAAATATTGCAAGTATGAGATTTTGCTTTTGGCCTGTTTGGGGGTGTTATTCTTTTTGGCGGGTGGGTTGGCGGGTCTTAGGGCATTCCTGGGAAGGTCTAATACCGGGTAGAAGTGGTTGGGACAAAATCCAGGCCGATTTTTTTTGTTGCTATTTCTGACATTTTGCTCAATGTAGCGTTTTTGGGGGCCTGTTTGGGGGGCTTCCTGGTGTTTGTGGGTGAGTTTCGGGGTCTGGGCGCACTGCTGGCTATGTATACTTTACTTTGCAAGAGGTTTGAAGCAAATCCATGGTGGCAGAGGGGAGTTAGGGCCTAGCTGCAGAGCGCGCGCGGAGTGATTTGGGAAATTTGGAAAAAAATGACAAAGTCCCCATTTTTGTACTTTTGCTCTTTGGCTGTTTGGGGGTCTTCTACTCGTTTTCTCCTGGGTTGACAGCTCTGGGGCCATTGCTGGGAAGCTCTAATACCGGATAAAAGTGGTTTGGACAAAATCCACGCCGATTTTTTTTGCTATTTCTGACATTTTGCTCAATGTAGCGTTTTCGGGGGCCTGTTTGGGGAGCTTCCTGGTGTTTGTGGGTGAGTTTCGGGGTCTGGGAGCACTGCTGGGACACTCTAATCTTGATTGCATTTGCTTTTCAGGAAATCCATGGTGGCAAACCGGACCTATGGCCTAGCTACGCAGCGCGTTTGGACCGGAGGCCGAGAAATATTGCAAGTATGAGATTTTGCTTTTGGCCTGTTTGGGAGTGTTATGCTTTTTGGTGGGTGGGTTGGCGGGTCTTGGGGCATTCCTGGGAAGGTCTAATACCGGGTAAAAGTGGTTGGGACAAAATCCAGGCCGATTTTTTTTTTTGCTATTTCTGACATTTTGCTCAATGAAGCGTTTTCGGGGGCCTGTTTGGGGGGCTTCCTGGTGTTTGTGGGTGAGTTTCGGGGTCTGGGCGCACTGCTGGCTATGTATACTTTACTTTGCAAGAGGTTTGAAGCAAATCCATGGTGGCAGAGGGGAGTTTGGGCCTAGCTGCAGAGCGCGCACGGAGTGATTTGGGAAATTTGGAAAAAAATGACAGTCCCCATTTTTGTACTTTTGCTCTTTGGCTGTTTGGGGGTCTTCTACTTGTTTTCTCCTGGGTTGACGGCTCTGGGGCCATTGCTGGGAAGCTCTAATACCGGATAAAAATGGTTTGGACAAAATCCAGGCCGATTTTTTTTTGTTGCTATTTCTGACATTTTGCTCAATGTAGCGTTTACGGGGGCCTGTTTGGGGGGCTTCCTGGTGTTTGTGGGTGAGTCTCGGGGTCCGGGCGCACTGCTGGCTATGTATACTTTACTTTGCAAGAGGTTTGAAGCAAATCCATGGTGGCAGAGGGGAGTTAGGGCCTAGCTGCAGAGCGCGCGCGGAGTGATTTGGGAAATTTGGAAAAAAATGACAAAGTCCCCATTTTTGTACTTTTGCTCTTTGGCTGTTTGGGGGTCTTCTACTCGTTTTCTCCTGGGTTGACGGCTCTGGGGCCATTGCTGGGAAGCTCTAATACCGGATAAATGTGGTTTGGACAAAATCCACGCCGATTTTTTGTGCTATTTCTGACATTTTGCTCAATGTAGCGTTTTCAGGGGCCTGTTTGGGGACCTTCCTGGTGTTTGTGGGTGAGTTTCCGGGTCTGGGAGCACTGCTGGGACACTCTAATCTTGATTGCATTTGCTTTTCAGGAAATCCGTGGTGGCAAACCGGACCTATGGCCTAGCTACGCAGCGCGTTTGGACCGAAGGCCGAGAAAAATTGCAAGTATGAGCTTTTGCTTTTGGCCTGTTTGGGGGTGTTATGCTTTTTGGCGGGTGGGTTGGCGGGTCTTTGGGCATTCCTGGGAAGGTCTAATACCGGGTAGAAGTGGTTGGGACAAAATCCAGGCCGATTTTTTTTTGTTGCTATTTCTGACATTTTGCTCAATGTAGCGTTTTCGGGGGCCTGTTTGGGGGGCTTCCTGGTGTTTGTGGGTGGGTTTCGGGGTCTGGGCGCACTACTGGCTATATATACTTTACTTTGCAAGAGGTTTGAAGCAAATCCATGGTGGCAGAGGGGAGTTAGGGCCTAGCTGCAGAGCGCGCGCGGAGTGATTTGGGAAATTTGGAGAAAAATGACAAAGTCCCCATTTTTGTACTTTTGCTCTTTGGCTGTTTGGGGGTCTTCTACTTGTTTTCTCCTGGGTTGACGGCTCTGGGGCCATTGCTGGGAAGCTCTAATACCGGATAAAAGTGGTTTGGACAAAATCCACGCCGAGTTTTTTTTGCTATTTCTGACATTTTGCTCAATGTAGCATTTTCGGGGGCCTGTTTGGGGGGCTTCCTGGTGTTTGTGGGTGAGTTTCGGGGTCTGGGAGCACTGCTGGGACACTCTAATCTTGATTGCATTTGCTTTTCAGGAAATCCGTGGTGGCAAACCAGACCTATGGCCTAGCTACGTAGCGCGTTTGGACCGAAGGCCGAGAAATATTGCAAGTATGAGATTTTGCTTTTGGCCTGTTTGGGGGTGTTATTCTTTTTGGCGGGTGGGTTGGCGGGTCTTAGGGCATTCCTGGGAAGGTCTAATACCGGGTAGAAGTGGTTGGGACAAAATCCAGGCCGATTTTTTTTGTTGCTATTTCTGACATTTTGCTCAATGTAGCGTTTTTGGGGGCCTGTTTGGGGGGCTTCCTGGTGTTTGTGGGTGAGTTTCGGGGTCTGGGCGCACTGCTGGCTATGTATACTTTACTTTGCAAGAGGTTTGAAGCAAATCCATGGTGGCAGAGGGGAGTTAGGGCCTAGCTGCAGAGCGCGCGCGGAGTGATTTGGGAAATTTGGAAAAAAATGACAAAGTCCCCATTTTTGTACTTTTGCTCTTTGGCTGTTTGGGGGTCTTCTACTCGTTTTCTCCTGGGTTGACAGCTCTGGGGCCATTGCTGGGAAGCTCTAATACCGGATAAAAGTGGTTTGGACAAAATCCACGCCGATTTTTTTTGCTATTTCTGACATTTTGCTCAATGTAGCGTTTTCGGGGGCCTGTTTGGGGAGCTTCCTGGTGTTTGTGGGTGAGTTTCGGGGTCTGGGAGCACTGCTGGGACACTCTAATCTTGATTGCATTTGCTTTTCAGGAAATCCGTGGTGGCAAACCGGACCTATGGCCTAGCTACGCAGCGCGTTTGGACCGAAGGCCGAGAAATATTGCAAGTATGAGCTTTAGCTTTTGGCCTGTTTGGGGGTGTTATGCTTTTTGGCGGGTGGGTTGGCGGGTCTTGGGGCATTCCTGGGAAGGTCTAATACCGGGTAGAAGTGGTTGGGACAAAATCCAGGCCGATTTTTTTTTGTTGCTATTTCTGACATTTTGCTCAATGTAGCGTTTTCGGGGGCCTGTTTGGGGGGCTTCCTGGTGTTTGTGGGTGGGTTTCGGGGTCTGGGCGCACTGCTGGCTATATATACTTTACTTTGCAAGAGGTTTGAAGCAAATCCATGGTGGCAGAGGGGAGTTAGGGCCTAGGTGCAGAGCGCGCGCGGAGTGATTTGGGAAATTTGGACAAAAATGACAAAGTCCCCATTTTTGTACTTTTGCTCTTTGGCTGTTTGGGGTCTTCTACTCGTTTTCTCCTGGGTTGACGGCTCTGGGGCCATTGCTGGGAAGCTCTAATACCGGATAAAAGTGGTTTGGACAAAATCCACGCCAATTTTTTTTGTTGCTATTTCTGACATTTTGCTCAATGTAGCGTTTTCGGGGGCCTGTTTGGGGAGCTTCCTGGTGTTTGTGGGTGAGTTTTGGGGTCTGGGAGCACTGCTGGGACACTCTAATCTTGATTGCATTTGCTTTTCAGGAAATCCGTGGTGGCAAACCAGACCTATGGCCTAGCTACGCAGCGCGTTTGGACCGGAGGCCGAGAAATATTGCAAGTATGAGATTTTGCTTTTGGCCTGTTTGGGAGTGTTATGCTTTTTGGTGGGTGGGTTGGCGGGTCTTGGGGCATTCCTGGGAAGGTCTAATACCGGGTAAAAGTGGTTGGGACAAAATCCAGGCCGATTTTTTTTGTGCTATTTCTGACATTTTGCTCAATGAAGCGTTTTCGGGGGCCTGTTTGGGGGGCTTCCTGGTGTTTGTGGGTGAGTTTCGGGGTCTGGGCGCACTGCTGGCTATATATACTTTACTTTGCAAGAGGTTTGAAGCAAATCCATGGTGACAGAGGGGAGTTAGGGCCTAGCTGCAGAGCGCGCACGGAGTGATTTGGGAAATTTGGAAAAAAATGACAGTCTCCATTTTTGTACTTTTGCTCTTTGGCTGTTTGGGGGTCTTCTACTTGTTTTCTCCTGGGTTTACGGCTCTGGGGCCATTGCTGGGAAGCTCTAATACCGGATAAAAATGGTTTGGACAAAATCCAGGCCGATTTTTTGTTGTTGCTATTTCTGACATTTTGCTCAATGTAGCGTTTTCGGGGGCCTGTTTGGGGGGCTTCCTGGTGTTTGTGGGTGAGTCTCGGGGTCTGGGCGCACTGCTGGCTATATATACTTTACTTTGCAAGAGGTTTGAAGTAAATCCATGGTGGCAGAGGGGAGTTAGGGCCTAGCTGCAGAGCGCGCGGAGTGATTTGGGAAATTTGGGAAAAAATCACAAAGTCCCCATTTTTGTACTTTTGCTCTTTGGCTGTTTGGGGGTCTTCTACTCGTTTTCTCCTGGGTTGACGGCTCTGGGGCCATTGCTGGGAAGCTCTAATACCGGATAATAGTCGTTTGGACAAAATCCACGCTGATTTTTCTTTTGCTATTTCTGACATTTTGCTCAGTGTAGCGTTTTCGGGGGCCTGTTTGGGGAGCTTCATGGTGTTTGTGGGTGAGTTTCGGGGTCTGGGAGCACTGCTGGGACACTCTAATCTTGATTGCATTTGCTTTTCAGGAAATCCGTGGTGGCAAACCGGACCTATGGCCTAGCTACGCAGCGCGTTTGGACCGAAGGCCGAGAAATATTGCAAGTATGAGCTTTTGCTTTTGGCCTGTTTGGGGGTGTTATGCTTTTTGGCGGGTGGGTTGACGGGTCTTGGGGCATTCCTGGGAAGGTCTAATACCAGGTAGAAGTGGTTGGGACAAAATCCAGTCCGATTTTTTTTTGTGCTATTTCTGACATTTTGCTCAATGTAGCGTTTTCGGGGGCCTGTTTGGGGGGCTTCCTGGTGTTTGTGGGTGGGTTTCGGGGTCTGGGCGCACTGCTGGCTATATATACTTTACTTTGCAAGAGGTTTGAAGCAAATCCATGGTGGCAGAGGGGAGTTAGGGCCTAGCTGCAGAGCGCACGCGGAGTGATTTGGGAAATTTGGACAAAAATGACAAAGTCCCCATTTTTGTACTTTTGCTCTTTGGCTGTTTGGGGGTCTTCTACTCGTTTTCTCCTGGGTTGACGGCTCTGGGGCCATTGCTGGGAAGCTCTAATACCGGATAAAAGTGGTTTGGACAAAATCCACGCCGATTTTTTTGTTGCTATTTCTGACGTTTTGCTCAATGTAGCGTTTTCGGGGGCCTGTTTGGGGAGCTTCCTGGTGTTTGTGGGTGAGTTTCGGGGTCTGGGAGCACTGCTGGGACACTCTAATCTTGATTGCATTTGCTTTTCAGGAAATCCGTGGTGGCAAACCGGACCTATGGCCTAGCTACGCAGCGCGTTTGGACCGAAGGCCGAGAAATATTGCAAGTATGAGCTTTTGCTTTTGGCCTGTTTGGGGGTGTTATGCTTTTTGGCGGGTGGGTTGGCGGGTCTTGGGGCATTCCTGGGAAGGTCTAATACCGGGTAGAAGTGGTTGGGACAAAATCCAGGCCGATTTTTTTTTGTTGCTATTTCTGACATTTTGCTCAATGTAGCGTTTTCGGGGGCCTGTTTGGGGGATTCCTGGTGTTTGTGGGTGGGTTTCGGGGTCTGGGCGCACTGCTGGCTATATATACTTTACTTTGCAAGAGGTTTGAAGCAAATCCATGGTGGCAGAGGGGAGTTAGGGCCTAGCTGCAGAGCGCGCGCGGAGTGATTTGGGAAATTTGGACAAAAATGACAAAGTCCCCATTTTTGTACTTTTGCTCTTTGGCTGTTTGGGGGTCTTCTACTCATTTTCTCCTGGGTTGACGGCTCTGGGGCCATTGCTGGGAAGCTCTAATACCGGATAAAAGTGGTTTGGACAAAATCCACGCCGATTTTTTTTGCTATTTCTGACATTTTGCTCAATGTAGCGTTTTCGGGGGCCTGTTTGGGGGGCTTCCTGGTGTTTGTGGGTGAGGTTCGGGGTCTGGGAGCACTGCTGGGACACTCTAATCTTGATTGCATTTGCTTTTCAGGAAATCCGTGGTGGCAAACCGGACCTATGGCCTAGCTACGTAGCGCGTTTGGACCGAAGGCCGAGAAATATTGCAAGTATGAGATTTTGCTTTTGGCCTGTTTGGGGGTGTTATTCTTTTTGGCGGGTGGGTTGGCGGGTCTTAGGGCATTCCTGGGAAGGTCTAATACCGGGTAGAAGTGGTTGGGACAAAATGCAGGCCGATTTTTTTTTGTTGCTATTTCTGACATTTTGCTCAATGTAGCGTTTTCGGGGGCCTGTTTGGGGGGCTTCCTGGTGTTTGTGGGTGAGTTTCGGGGTCTGGGCGCACTGCTGGCTATGTATACTTTACTTTGCAAGAGGTTTGAAGCAAATCCATGGTGGCAGAGGGGAGTTAGGGCCTAGCTGCAGAGCGCGCGCGGAGTGATTTGGGAAATTTGGAAAAAAATGACAAAGTCCCCATTTTTGTACTTTTGCTCTTTGGCTGTTTGGGGGTCTTCTACTCGTTTTCTCCTGGGTTGACGGCTCTGGGGCCATTGCTGGGAAGCTATAATACCGGATAAAAGTGGTTTGGACAAAATCCACGCCGATTTTTTTTTGCTATTTCTGACATTTTGCTCAATGTAGCGTTTTCCGGGGCCTGTTTGGGGAGCTTCCTGGTGTTTGTGGGTGAGTTTCGGGGTCTGGGAGCACTGCTGGGACACTCTAATCTTGATTGCATTTGCTTTTACAGGAAATCCGTGGTGGCAAACCGGACCTATGGCCTAGCTACGCAGCGCGTTTGGACCGAAGGCCGAGAAATATTGCAAGTATGAGCTTTAGCTTTTGGCCTGTTTGGGGGTGTTATGCTTTTTGGCGGGTGGGTTGGCGGGTCTTGGGGCATTCCTGGGAAGGTCTAATACCGGGTAGAAGTGGTTGGGACAAAATCCAGGCCGATTTTTTTTTGTTGCTATTTCTGACATTTTGCTCAATGTAGCGTTTTCGGGGGCCTGTTTGGGGGGCTTCCTGGTGTTTGTGGGTGGGTTTCGGGGTCTGGGCGCACTGCTGGCTATATATACTTTACTTTGCAAGAGGTTTGAAGCAAATCCATGGTGGCAGAGGGGAGTTAGGGCCTAGGTGCAGAGCGCGCGCGGAGTGATTTGGGAAATTTGGACAAAAATGACAAAGTCCCCATTTTTGTACTTTTGCTCTTTGGCTGTTTGGGGGTCTTCTACTCGTTTTCTCCTGGGTTGACGGCTCTGGGGCCATTGCTGGGAAGCTCTAATACCGGATAAAAGTGGTTTGGACAAAATCCACGCCAATTTTTTTTTGCTATTTCTGACATTTTGCTCAATGTAGCGTTTTCGGGGGCCTGTTTGGGGAGCTTCCTGGTGTTTGTGGGTGAGTTTTGGGGTCTGGGAGCACTGCTGGGACACTCTAATCTTGATTGCATTTGCTTTTCAGGAAATCCGTGGTGGCAAACCGGACCTATGGCCTAGCTACGCAGCGCGTTTGGACCGGAGGCCGAGAAATAGTGCAAGCATGAGATTTTGCTTTTGGCCTGTTTGGGAGTGTTATGCTTTTTGGTGGGTGGGTTGGCGGGTCTTGGGGCATTCCTGGGAAGGTCTAATACCGGGTAAAAGTGGTTGGGACAAAATCCAGGCCGATTTTTTTTTTGCTATTTCTGACATTTTGCTTAATGAAGCGTTTTCGGGGGCCTGTTTGGGGGGCTTCCTGGTGTTTGTGGGTGAGTTTCGGGGTCTGGGCGCACTGCTGGCTATGTATACTTTACTTTGCAAGAGGTTTGAAGCAAATCCATGGTGGCAGAGGGGAGTTTGGGCCTAGCTGCAGAGCGCGCACGGAGTGATTTGGGAAATTTGGAAAAAAACTGACAGTCCCCATTTTTGTACTTTTGCTCTTTGGCTGTTTGGGGGTCTTCTACTTGTTTTCTCCTGGGTTGACGGCTCTGGGGCCATTGCTGGGAAGCTCTAATACCGGATAAAAATGGTTTGGACAAAATCCAGGCCGATTTTTTTTTGTTGCTATTTCTGACATTTTGCTCAATGTAGCGTTTACGGGGGCCTGTTTGGGGGGCTTCCTGGTGTTTGTGGGTGAGTCTCGGGGTCCGGGCGCACTGCTGGCTATGTATACTTTACTTTGCAAGAGGTTTGAAGCAAATCCATGGTGGCAGAGGGGAGTTAGGGCCTAGCTGCAGAGCGCGCGCGGAGTGATTTGGGAAATTTGGAAAAAAATGACAAAGTCCCCATTTTTGTACTTTTGCTCTTTGGCTGTTTGGGGGTCTTCTACTCGTTTTCTCCTGGGTTGACGGCTCTGGGGCCATTGCTGGGAAGCTCTAATACCGGATAAATGTGGTTTGGACAAAATCCATGCCGATTTTTTGTGCTATTTCTGACATTTTGCTCAATGTAGCATTTTCAGGGGCCTGTTTGGGGAGCTTCCTGGTGTTTGTGGGTGAGTTTCCGGGTCTGGGAGCACTGCTGGGACACTCTAATCTTGATTGCATTTGCTTTTCAGGAAATCCGTGGTGGCAAACCGGACCTATGGCCTAGCTACGCAGCGCGTTTGGACCGAAGGCCAAGAAAAATTGCAAGTATGAGCTTTTGCTTTTGGCCTGTTTGGGGGTGTTATGCTTTTTGGCGGGTGGGTTGGCGGGTCTTTGGGCATTCCTGGGAAGGTCTAATACCGGGTAGAAGTGGTTGGGACAAAATCCAGGCCGATTTTTTTGTTGTTGCTATTTCTGACATTTTGCTCAATGTAGCGTTTTTGGGGGCCTGTTTGGGGGGCTTCCTGGTGTTTGTGGGTGGGTTTCGGGGTCTGGGCGCACTACTGGCTATATATACTTTACTTTGCAAGAGGTTTGAAGCAAATCCATGGTGGCAGAGGGGAGTTAGGGCCTAGCTGCAGAGCGCGCGCGGAGTGATTTGGGAAATTTGGAGAAAAATGACAAAGTCCCCATTTTTGTACTTTTGCTCTTTGGCTGTTTGGGGGTCTTCTACTTGTTTTCTCCTGGGTTGACGGCTCTGGGGCCATTGCTGGGAAGCTCTAATACCGGATAAAAGTGGTTTGGACAAAATCCACGCCGAGTTTTTTTTGCTATTTCTGACATTTTGCTCAATGTAGCATTTTCGGGGGCCTGTTTGGGGGGCTTCCTGGTATTTGTGGGTGAGTTTCGGGGTCTGGGAGCACTGCTGGGACACTCTAATCTTGATTGCATTTGCTTTTCAGGAAATCCGTGGTGGCAAACCGGACCTATGGCCTAGCTACGTAGCGCGTTTGGACCGAAGGCCGAGAAATATTGCAAGTATGAGATTTTGCTTTTGGCCTGTTTGGGGGTGTTATTCTTTTTGGCGGGTGGGTTGGCGGGTCTTAGGGCATTCCTGGGAAGGTCTAATACCGGCTAGAAGTGGTTGGGACAAAATCCAGGCCGATTTTTTTTGTTGCTATTTCTGACATTTTGCTCAATGTAGCGTTTTTGGGGGCCTGTTTGGGGGGCTTCCTGGTGTTTGTGGGTGAGTTTCGGGGTCTGGGCGCACTGCTGGCTATGTATACTTTACTTTGCAAGAGGTTTGAAGCAAATCCATGGTGGCAGAGGGGAGTTAGGGCCTAGCTGCAGAGCGCGCGCGGAGTGATTTGGGAAATTTGGAAAAAAATGACAAAGTCCCCATTTTTGTACTTTTGCTCTTTGGCTGTTTGGGGGTCTTCTACTCGTTTTCTCCTGGGTTGACGGCTCTGGGGCCATTGCTGGGAAGCTCTAATACCGGATAAAAGTGGTTTGGACAAAATCCACGCCGATTTTTTTTTGCTATTTCTGACATTTTGCTCAATGTAGCGTTTTCGGGGGCCTGTTTGGGGAGCTTCCTGGTGTTTGTGGGTGAGTTTCGGGGTCTGGGAGCACTGCTGGGACACTCTAATCTTGATTGCATTTGCTTTTCAGGAAATCCGTGGTGGCAAACCGGACCTATGGCCTAGCTACGCAGCGCGTTTGGACCGAAGGCCGAGAAATATTGCAAGTATGAGCTTTAGCTTTTGGCCTGTTTGGGGGTGTTATGCTTTTTGGCGGGTGGGTTGGCGGGTCTTGGGGCATTCCTGGGAAGGTCTAATACCGGGTAGAAGTGGTTGGGACAAAATCCAGGCCGATTTTTTTTTGTTGCTATTTCTGACATTTTGCTCAATGTAGCGTTTTCGGGGGCCTGTTTGGGGGGCTTCCTGGTGTTTGTGGGTGGGTTTCGGGGTCTGGGCGCACTGCTGGCTATATATACTTTACTTTGCAAGAGGTTTGAAGCAAATCCATGGTGGCAGAGGGGAGTTAGGGCCTAGGTGCAGAGCGCGCGCGGAGTGATTTGGGAAATTTGGACAAAAATGACAAAGTCCCCATTTTTGTACTTTTGCTCTTTGGCTGTTTGGGGGTCTTCTACTCGTTTTCTCCTGGGTTGACGGCTCTGGGGCCATTGCTGGGAAGCTCTAATACCGGATAAAAGTGGTTTGGACAAAATCCACGCCAATTTTTTTTGTTGCTATTTCTGACATTTTGCTCAATGTAGCGTTTTCGGGGGCCTGTTTGGGGAGCTTCCTGGTGTTTGTGGGTGAGTTTTGGGGTCTGGGAGCACTGCTGGGACACTCTAATCTTGATTGCATTTGCTTTTCAGGAAATCCGTGGTGGCAAACCAGACCTATGGCCTAGCTACGCAGCGCGTTTGGACCGGAGGCCGAGAAATATTGCAAGTATGAGATTTTGCTTTTGGCCTGTTTGGGAGTGTTATGCTTTTTGGTGGGTGGGATGGCGGGTCTTGGGGCATTCCTGGGAAGGTCTAATACCGGGTAAAAGTGGTTGGGACAAAATCCAGGCCGATTTTTTTTTGTTGCTATTTCTGACATTTTGCTCAATGAAGCGTTTTCGGGGGCCTGTTTGGGGGGCTTCCTGGTGTTTGTGGGTGAGTTTCGGGGTCTGGGCGCACTGCTGGCTATATATACTTTACTTTGCAAGAGGTTTGAAGCAAATCCATGGTGACAGAGGGGAGTTAGGGCCTAGCTGCAGAGCGCGCACGGAGTGATTTGGGAAATTTGGAAAAAAATGACAGTCTCCATTTTTGTACTTTTGCTCTTTGGCTGTTTGGGGGTCTTCTACTTGTTTTCTCCTGGGTTGACGGCTCTGGGGCCATTGCTGGGAAGCTCTAATACCGGATAAAAATGGTTTGGACAAAATCCAGGCCGATTTTTTTGTTGTTGCTATTTCTGACATTTTGCTCAATGTAGCGTTTTCGGGGGCCTGTTTGGGGGGCTTCCTGGTGTTTGTGGGTGAGTCTCGGGGTCTGGGCGCACTGCTGGCTATATATACTTTACTTTGCAAGAGGTTTGAAGTAAATCCATGGTGGCAGAGGGGAGTTAGGGCCTAGCTGCAGAGCGCGCGGAGTGATTTGGGAAATTTGGAAAAAAATCACAAAGTCCCCATTTTTGTACTTTTGCTCTTTGGCTGTTTGGGGGTCTTCTACTCGTTTTCTCCTGGGTTGACGGCTCTGGGGCCATTGCTGGGAAGCTCTAATACCAGATAATAGTCGTTTGGACAAAATCCACGCTGATTTTTCTTTTGCTATTTCTGACATTTTGCTCAGTGTAGCGTTTTCGGGGGCCTGTTTGGGGAGCTTCATGGTGTTTGTGGGTGAGTTTCGGGGTCTGGGAGCACTGCTGGGACACTCTAATCTTGATTGCATTTGCTTTTCAGGAAATCCGTGGTGGCAAACCGGACCTATGGCCTAGCTACGCAGCGCGTTTGGACCGAAGGCCGAGAAATATTGCAAGTATGAGCTTTTGCTTTTGGCCTGTTTGGGGGTGTTATGCTTTTTGGCGGGTGGCTTGACGGGTCTTGGGGCATTCCTGGGAAGGTCTAATACCAGGTAGAAGTGGTTGGGACAAAATCCAGTCCGATTTTTTTGTGTGCTATTTCTGACATTTTGCTCAATGTAGCGTTTTCGGGGGCCTGTTTGGGGGGCTTCCTGGTGTTTGTGGGTGGGTTTCGGGGTCTGGGCGCACTGCTGGCTATATATACTTTACTTTGCAAGAGGTTTGAAGCAAATCCATGGTGGCAGAGGGGAGTTAGGGCCTAGCTGCAGAGCGCGCGCGGAGTGATTTGGGAAATTTGGACAAAAATGACAAAGTCCCCATTTTTGTACTTTTGCTCTTTGGCTGTTTGGGGGTCTTCTACTCGTTTTCTCCTGGGTTGACGGCTCTGGGGCCATTGCTGGGAAGCTCTAATACCGGATAAAAGTGGTTTGGACAAAATCCACGCCGATTTTTTTGTTGCTATTTCTGACGTTTTGCTCAATGTAGCGTTTTCGGGGGCCTGTTTGGGGAGCTTCCTGGTGTTTGTGGGTGAGTTTCGGGGTCTGGGAGCACTGCTGGGACACTCTAATCTTGATTGCATTTGCTTTTCAGGAAATCCGTGGTGGCAAACCGGACCTATGGCCTAGCTACGCAGCGCGTTTGGACCGAAGGCCGAGAAATATTGCAAGTATGAGCTTTTGCTTTTGGCCTGTTTGGGGGTGTTATGCTTTTTGGCGGGTGGGTTGGCGGGTCTTGGGGCATTCCTGGGAAGGTCTAATACCGGGTAGAAGTGGTTGGGACAAAATCCAGGCCGATTTTTTTTTGTTGCTATTTCTGACATTTTGCTCAATGTAGCGTTTTCGGGGGCCTGTTTGGGGGATTCCTGGTGTTTGTGGGTGGGTTTCGGGGTCTGGGCGCACTGCTGGCTATATATACTTTACTTTGCAAGAGGTTTGAAGCAAATCCATGGTGGCAGAGGGGAGTTAGGGCCTAGCTGCAGAGCGCGCACGGAGTGATTTGGGAAATTTGGACAAAAATGACAAAGTCCCCATTTTTGTACTTTTGCTCTTTGGCTGTTTGGGGGTCTTCTACTCATTTTCTCCTGGGCTGACGGCTCTGGGGCCATTGCTGGGAAGCTCTAATACCGGATAAAAGTGGTTTGGACAAAATCCACGCCGCTTTTTTTTGCTATTTCTGACATTTTGCTCAATGTAGCGTTTTCGGGGGCCTGTTTGGGGGGCTTCCTGGTGTTTGTGGGTGAGGTTCGGGGTCTGGGAGCACTGCTGGGACACTCTAATCTTGATTGCATTTGCTTTTCAGGAAATCCGAGGTGGCAAACCGGACCTATGGCCTAGCTACGTAGCGCGTTTGGACCGAAGGCCGAGAAATATTGCAAGTATGAGATTTTGCTTTTGGCCTGTTTGGGGGTGTTATTCTTTTTGGCGGGTGGGTTGGAGGGTCTTAGGGCATTCCTGGGAAGGTCTAATACCGGGTAGAAGTGGTTGGGACAAAATCCAGGCCGATTTTTTTTTGTTGCTATTTCTGACATTTTGCTCAATGTAGCGTTTTCGGGGGCCTGTTTGGGGGGCTTCCTGGTGTTTGTGGGTGAGTTTCGGGGTCTGGGCGCACTGCTGGCTATGTATACTTTACTTTGCAAGAGGTTTGAAGCAAATCCATGGTGGCAGAGGGTAGTTAGGGCTTAGCTGCAGAGCGCGCGCGGAGTGATTTGGGAAATTTGGAAAAAAATGACAAAGTCCCTATTTTTGTACTTTTGCTCTTTGGCTGTTTGGGGGTCTTCTACTCGTTTTCTCCTGGGTTGACGGCTCTGGGGCCATTGCTGGGAAGCTCTAATACCGGATAAATGTGGTTTGGACAAAATCCACGCCGATTTTTTGTGCTATTTCTGACATTTTGCTCAATGTAGCGTTTTCAGGGGCCGGTTTGGGGAGCTTCCTGGTGTTTGTGGGTGAGTTTCAGGGTCTGGGAGCACTGCTGGGACACTCTAATCTTGATTGCATTTGCTTTTCAGGAAATCCGTGGTGGCAAACCGGACCTATGGCCTAGCTACGTAGCGCGTTTGGACCGAAGGCCGAGAAATATTGCAAGTATGAGATTTTGCTTTTGGCCTGTTTGGGGGTGTTATTCTTTTTGGCGGGTGGGTTGGCGGGTCTTAGGGCATTCCTGGGAAGGTCTAATACCGGGTAGAATTGGTTGGGACAAAATCCAGGCCGATTTTTTTGTTGTTGCTATTTCTGACATTTTGCTCAATGTAGCGTTTTCAGGGGCCTGTTTGGGGGGCTTCCTGGTGTTTGTGGGTGAGTTTCGGGGTCTGGGCGCACTGCTGGCTATGTATACTTTACTTTGCAAGAGGTTTGAAGCAAATCCATGGTGGCAGAGGGGAGTTAGGGCCTAGCTGCAGAGCGCGCGCGGAGTGATTTGGGAAATTTGGAAAAAAATGACAAAGTCCCCATTTTTGTACTTTTGCTCTTTGGCTGTTTGGGGGTCTTCTACTCTTTTTCTCCTGGGTTGACGGCTCTGGGGCCATTGCTGGGAAGCTCTAATACCGGATAAAAGTGGTTTGGACAAAATCCACGCCGATTTTTTTTGCTATTTCTGACATTTTGCTCAATGTAGCGTTTTCGGGGGCCTGTTTGGGAAGCTTCCTGGTGTTTGTGGGTGAGTTTCGGGGTCTGGGAGCACTGCTGGGACACTCTAATCTTGATTGCATTTGCTTTTCAGGAAATCCGTGGTGGCAAACCGGACCTATGGCCTAGCTACGCAGCGCGTTTGGACCGAAGGCCGAGAAATATTGCAAGTATGAGCTTTAGCTTTTGGCCTGTTTGGGGGTGTTATGCTTTTTGGCGGGTGGGTTGGCGGGTCTTGGGGCATTCCTGGGAAGGTCTAATACCGGGTAGAAGTGGTTGGGACAAAATCCAGGCCGATTTTTTGTTGTTGCTATTTCTGACATTTTGCTCAATGTAGCGTTTTCGGGGGCCTGTTTGGGGGGCTTCCTGGTGTTTGTGGGTGGGTTTCGGGGTCTGGGCGCACTGCTGGCTATATATACTTTACTTTGCAAGAGGTTTGAAGCAAATCCATGGTGGCAGAGGGGAG
The DNA here is from genome assembly GCF_964263255.1 of Lissotriton vulgaris. NCBI lineage: Eukaryota > Metazoa > Chordata > Amphibia > Caudata > Salamandridae > Lissotriton > Lissotriton vulgaris. The sequence continues at coordinate 478,976,075 of NC_141700.1, read as the reverse complement.
TTAGGGCCTAGGTGCAGAGCGCGCGCGGAGTGATTTGGGAAATTTGGACAAAAATGACAAAGTCCCCATTTTTGTACTTTTGCTCTTTGGCTGTTTGGGGGTCTTCTACTCGTTTTCTCCTGGGTTGACGGCTCTGGGGCCATTGCTGGGAAGCTCTAATACCGGATAAAAGTGGTTTGGACAAAATCCACGCCAATTTTTTTTTTTCTATTTCTGACATTTTGCTCAATGTAGCGTTTTCGGGGGCCTGTTTGGGGAGCTTCCTGGTGTTTGTGGGTGAGTTTTGGGGTCTGGGAGCACTGCTGGGACACTCTAATCTTGATTGCATTTGCTTTTCAGGAAATCCGTGGTGGCAAACCGGACCTATGGCCTAGCTACGCAGCGCGTTTGGACCGGAGGCCGAGAAATATTGCAAGTATGAGATTTTGCTTTTGGCCTGTTTGGGAGTGTTATGCTTTTTGGTGGGTGGGTTGGCGGGTCTTGGGGCATTCCTGGGAAGGTCTAATACCGGGTAAAAGTGGTTGGGACAAAATCCAGGCCGATTTTTTTTTGTGCTATTTCTGACATTTTGCTCAATGAAGCGTTTTCGGGGGCCTGTTTGGGGGGCTTCCTGGTGTTTGTGGGTGAGTTTCGGGGTCTGGGCGCACTGCTGGCTATATATACTTTACTTTGCAAGAGGTTTGAAGCAAATCCATGGTGACAGAGGGGAGTTAGGGCCTAGCTGCAGAGTGCGCACGGAGTGATTTGGGAAATTTGGAAAAAAATGACAGTCTCCATTTTTGTACTTTTGCTCTTTGGCTGTTTGGGGGTCTTCTACTTGTTTTCTCCTGGGTTGACGGCTCTGGGGCCATTGCTGGGAAGCTCTAATACCGGATAAAAATGGTTTGGACAAAATCCAGGCCGATTTTTTTTGTTTCTATTTCTGACATTTTGCTCAATGTAGCGTTTTCGGGGGCCTGTTTGGGGGGCTTCCTGGTGTTTGTGGGTGAGTCTCGGGGTCTGGGCGCACTGCTGGCTATATATACTTTACTTTGCAAGAGGTTTGAAGTAAATCCATGGTGGCAGAGGGGAGTTAGGGCCTAGCTGCAGAGCGCGCGCGGAGTGATTTGGGAAATTTGGAAAAAATCACAAAGTCCCCATTTTTGTACTTTTGCTCTTTGGCTGTTTGGGGGTCTTCTACTCGTTTTCTCCTGGGTTGACGGCTCTGGGGCCATTGCTGGGAAGCTCTAATACAGGATAAAAGTCATTTGGACAAAATCCACGCCGATTTTTTTTTTGCTATTTCTGACATTTTGCTCAGTGTAGCGTTTTCGGGGGCCTGTTTGGGGAGCTTCATGGTGTTTGTGGGTGAGTTTCGGGGTCTGGGAGCACTGCTGGGACACTCTAATCTTGATTGCATTTGCTTTTCAGGAAATCCGTGGTGGCAAACCGGACCTATGGCCTAGCTACGCAGCGCGTTTGGACCGAAGGCCGAGAAATATTGCAAGTATGAGCTTTTGCTTTTGGCCTGTTTGGGGGTGTTATGCTTTTTGGCGGGGGGGTTGGCGGGTCTTGGGGCATTCCTGGGAAGGTCTAATACCAGGTAGAAGTGGTTGGGACAAAATCCAGTCCGATTTTTTTTTGTGCTATTTCTGACATTTTGCTCAATGTAGCGTTTTCGGGGGCCTGTTTGGGGGGCTTCCTGGTGTTTGTGGGTGGGTTTCGGGGTCTGGGCGCACTGCTGGCTATATATACTTTACTTTGCAAGAGGTTTGAAGCAAATCCATGGTGGCAGAGGTGAGTTAGGGCCTAGCTGCAGAGCGCGCGCGGAGTGATTTGGGAAATTTGGACAAAAATGACAAAGTCCCCATTTTTGTACTTTTGCTCTTTGGCTGTTTGGGGGTCTTCTACTCGTTTTCTCCTGGGTTAACGGCTCTGGGGCCATTGCTGGGAAGCTCTAATACCGGATAAAAGTGGTTTGGACAAAATCCACGCCGATTTTTTTGTTGCTATTTCTGACGTTTTGCTCAATGTAGCGTTTTCGGGGGCCTGTTTGGGGAGCTTCCTGGTGTTTGTGGGTGAGTTTCGGGGTCTGGGAGCACTGCTGGGACACTCTAATCTTGATTGCATTTGCTTTTCAGGAAATCCGTGGTGGCAAACCGGACCTATGGCCTAGCTACGCAGCGCGTTTGGACCGAAGGCCGAGAAATATTGCAAGTATGAGCTTTTGCTTTTGGCCTGTTTGGGGGTGTTATGCTTTTTGGCGGGTGGGTTGGCGGGTCTTGGGGCATTCCTGGGAAGGTCTAATACCGGGTAGAAGTGGTTGGGACAAAATCCAGGCCGATTTTTTTTTGTTGCTATTTCTGACATTTAGCTCAATGTAGCGTTTTCGGGGGCCTGTTTGGGGGATTCCTGGTGTTTGTGGGTGGGTTTCGGGGTCTGGGCGCACTGCTGGCTATATATACTTTACTTTGCAAGAGGTTTGAAGCAAATCCATGGTGGCAGAGGGGAGTTAGGGCCTAGCTGCAGAGCGCGCGCGGAGTGATTTGGGAAATTTGGACAAAAATGACAAAGTCCCCATTTTTGTACTTTTGCTCTTTGGCTGTTTGGGGGTCTTCTACTCATTTTCTCCTGGGTTGACGGCTCTGGGGCCATTGCTGGGAAGCTCTAATACCGGATAAAAGTGGTTTGGACAAAATCCACACCGATTTTTTTTGCTATTTCTGACATTTTGCTCAATGTAGCGTTTTCGGGGGCCTGTTTGGGGGGCTTCCTGGTGTTTGTGGGTGAGGTTCGGGGTCTGGGAGCACTGCTGGGACACTCTAATCTTGATTGCATTTGCTTTTCAGGAAATCCGAGGTGGCAAACCGGACCTATGGCCTAGCTACGTAGCGCGTTTGGACCGAAGGCCGAGAAATATTGCAAGTATGAGATTTTGCTTTTGGCCTGTTTGGGGGTGTTATTCTTTTTGGTGGGTGGGTTGGCGGGTCTTAGGGCATTCCTGGGAAGGTCTAATACCGGGTAGAAGTGGTTGGGACAAAATCCAGGCCGATTTTTTTTTGTTGCTATTTCTGACATTTTGCTCAATGTAGCGTTTTCGGGGGCCTGTTTGGGGGGCTTCCTGGTGTTTGTGGGTGAGTTTCGGGGTCTGGGCGCACTGCTGGCTATGTATACTTTACTTTGCAAGAGGTTTGAAGCAAATCCATGGTGGCAGAGGGTAGTTAGGGCCTAGCTGCAGAGCGCGCGCGGAGTGATTTGGGAAATTTGGAAAAAAATGACAAAGTCCCTATTTTTGTACTTTTGCTCTTTGGCTGTTTGGGGGTCTTCTACTCGTTTTCTCCTGGGTTGACGGCTCTGGGGCCATTGCTGGGAAGCTCTAATACCGGATAAATGTGGTTTGGACAAAATCCACGCCGATTTTTTGTGCTATTTCTGACATTTTGCTCAATGTAGCGTTTTCAGGGGCCGGTTTGGGGAGCTTCCTGGTGTTTGTGGGTGAGTTTCCGGGTCTGGGAGCACTGCTGGGACACTCTAATCTTGATTGCATTTGCTTTTCAGGAAATCCGTGGTGGCAAACCGGACCTATGGCCTAGCTACGCAGCGCGTTTGGACCGAAGGCCGAGAAAAATTGCAAGTATGAGCTTTTGCTTTTGGCCTGTTTGGGGGTGTTATGCTTTTTGGCGGGTGGGTTGGCGGGTCTTTGGGCATTCCTGGGAAGGTCTAATACCGGGTAGAAGTGGTTGGGACAAAATCCAGGCCGATTTTTTTTTGTTGCTATTTCTGACATTTTGCTCAATGTAGCGTTTTCGGGGGCCTGTTTGGGGGGCTTCCTGGTGTTTGTGGGTGGGTTTCGGGGTCTGGGCGCACTACTGGCTATATATACTTTACTTTGCAAGAGGTTTGAAGCAAATCCATGGTGGCAGAGGGGAGTTAGGGCCTAGCTGCAGAGCGCGCGCGGAGTGATTTGGGAAATTTGGAAAAAAATGACAAAGTCCCCATTTTTGTACTTTTGCTCTTTGGCTGTTTGGGGGTCTTCTACTTGTTTTCTCCTGGGTTGGCGGCTCTGGGGCCATTGCTGGGAAGCTCTAATACCGGATAAAAGTGGTTTGGACAAAATCCACGCCGAGTTTTTTTTGCTATTTCTGACATTTTGCTCAATGTAGCGTTTTCGGGGGCCTGTTTGGGGGGCTTCCTGGTGTTTGTGGGTGAGTTTCAGGGTCTGGGAGCACTGCTGGGACACTCTAATCTTGATTGCATTTGCTTTTCAGGAAATCCGTGGTGGCAAACCGGACCTATGGCCTAGCTACGTAGCGCGTTTGGACCGAAGGCCGAGAAATATTGCAAGTATGAGATTTTGCTTTTGGCCTGTTTGGGGGTGTTATTCTTTTTGGCGGGTGGGTTGGCGGGTCTTAGGGCATTCCTGGGAAGGTCTAATACCGGGTAGAATTGGTTGGGACAAAATCCAGGCCGATTTTTGTTGTTGTTGCTATTTCTGACATTTTGCTCAATGTAGCGTTTTCAGGGGCCTGTTTGGGGGGCTTCCTGGTGTTTGTGGGTGAGTTTCGGGGTCTGGGCGCACTGCTGGCTATGTATACTTTACTTTGCAAGAGGTTTGAAGCAAATCCATGGTGGCAGAGGGGAGTTAGGGCCTAGCTGCAGAGCGCGCGCGGAGTGATTTGGGAAATTTGGAAAAAAATGACAAAGTCCCCATTTTTGTACTTTTGCTCTTTGGCTGTTTGGGGGTCTTCTACTCTTTTTCTCCTGGGTTGACGGCTCTGGGGCCATTGCTGGGAAGCTCTAATACCGGATAAAAGTGGTTTGGACAAAATCCACGCCGATTTTTTTTGCTATTTCTGACATTTTGCTCAATGTAGCGTTTTCGGGGGCCTGTTTGGGGAGCTTCCTGGTGTTTGTGGGTGAGTTTCGGGGTCTGGGAGCACTGCTGGGACACTCTAATCTTGATTGCATTTGCTTTTCAGGAAATCCGTGGTGGCAAACCGGACCTATGGCCTAGCTACGCAGCGCGTTTGGACAGAAGGCCGAGAAATATTGCAAGTATGAGCTTTAGCTTTTGGCCTGTTTGGGGGTGTTATGCTTTTTGGCGGGTGGGTTGGCGGGTCTTGGGGCATTCCTGGGAAGGTCTAATACCGGGTAGAAGTGGTTGGGACAAAATCCAGGCCGATTTTTTTTTGTTGCTATTTCTGACATTTTGCTCAATGTAGCGTTTTCGGGGGCCTGTTTGGGGGGCTTCCTGGTGTTTGTGGGTGGGTTTCGGGGTCTGGGCGCACTGCTGGCTATATATACTTTACTTTGCAAGAGGTTTGAAGCAAATCCATGGTGGCAGAGGGGAGTTAGGGCCTAGGTGCAGAGCGCGCGCGGAGTGATTTGGGAAATTTGGACAAAAATGACAAAGTCCCCATTTTTGTACTTTTGCTCTTTGGCTGTTTGGGGGTCTTCTACTCGTTTTCCCCTGGGTTGACGGCTCTGGGGCCATTGCTGGGAAGCTCTAATACCGGATAAAAGTGGTTTGGACAAAATCCACGCCAATTTTTTTTTTTCTATTTCTGACATTTTGCTCAATGTAGCGTTTTCGGGGGCCTGTTTGGGGAGCTTCCTGGTGTTTGTGGGTGAGTTTTGGGGTCTGGGAGCACTGCTGGGACACTCTAATCTTGATTGCATTTGCTTTTCAGGAAATCCGTGGTGGCAAACCGGACCTATGGCCTAGCTACGCAGCGCGTTTGGACCGGAGGCCGAGAAATATTGCAAGTATGAGATTTTGCTTTTGGCCTGTTTGGGAGTGTTATGCTTTTTGGTGGGTGGGTTGGCGGGTCTTGGGGCATTCCTGGGAAGGTCTAATACCGGGTAAAAGTGGTTGGGACAAAATCCAGGCCGATTTTTTTTGGTGCTATTTCTGACATTTTGCTCAATGAAGTGTTTTCGGGGGCCTGTTTGGGGGGCTTCCTGGTGTTTGTGGGTGAGTTTCGGGGTCTGGGCGCACTGCTGGCTATATATACTTTACTTTGCAAGAGGTTTGAAGCAAATCCATGGTGACAGAGGGGAGTTAGGGCCTAGCTGCAGAGCGCGCACGGAGTGATTTGGGAAATTTGGAAAAAAATGACAGTCTCCATTTTTGTACTTTTGCTCTTTGGCTGTTTGGGGGTCTTCTACTTGTTTTCTCCTGGGTTGACGGCTCTGGGGCCATTGCTGGGAAGCTCTAATACCGGATAAAAATGGTTTGGACAAAATCCAGGCCGATTTTTTTTTGTTTCTATTTCTGACATTTTGCTCAATATAGCGTTTTCGGGGGCCTGTTTGGGGGGCTTCCTGGTGTTTGTGGGTGAGTCTCGGGGTCTGGGCGCACTGCTGGCTATATATACTTTACTTTGCAAGAGGTTTGAAGTAAATCCATGGTGGCAGAGGGGAGTTAGGGCCTAGCTGCAGAGCGCGCGCCGAGTGATTTGGGAAATTTGGAAAAAAATCACAAAGTCCCCATTTTTGTACTTTTGCTCTTTGGCTGTTTGGGGGTCTTCTACTCGTTTTCTCCTGGGTTGACGGCTCTGGGGCCATTGCTGGGAAGCTCTAATACAGGATAAAAGTCATTTGGACAAAATCCACGCCGATTTTTTTTTTGCTATTTCTGACATTTTGCTCAGTGTAGCGTTTTCGGGGGCCTGTTTGGGGAGCTTCATGGTGTTTGTGGGTGAGTTTCGGGGTCTGGGAGCACTGCTGGGACACTCTAATCTTGATTGCATTTGCTTTTCAGGAAATCCGTGGTGGCAAACCGGACCTATGGCCTAGCTACGCAGCGCGTTTGGACCGAAGGCCGAGAAATATTGCAAGTATGAGCTTTTGCTTTTGGCCTGTTTGGGGGTGTTATGCTTTTTGGCGGGGGGGTTGGCGGGTCTTGGGGCATTCCTGGGAAGGTCTAATACCAGGTAGAAGTGGTTGGGACAAAATCCAGTCCGATTTTTTTTTGTGCTATTTCTGACATTTTGCTCAATGTAGCGTTTTCGGTAACCCTGGGTGAAGAACTACGCTCCGTTCGCGGAGTTTGCGGAGTTTCGGCAACTCCGCGCTCCGCGGAGAACGCGAAGTTGTTGAATACTCCGCAAACTGCTGCGTAGCGTAGTTCTCGCGCGCTCAATAGCATTTTCGCGTGCGCGAGGATGCTTGTCGGTAAGATCGAGTTGCCGAACACGCAGAAACTGCAATCTGGCACAGAATAACTCGCGAACATGTTAGTAGTGACCGGAAATAAGGGGACGCGAGCGGGCGGGACAAACCTCATGGGTAACTTCGCGCGCTACACATCCTGAGCATGCAGGCAATCAATCAATCAATCAATCAGGATATTTGTATAGCGCGCTACTCAACCAGAGGGTCTCAAGGCACTTGGGGGAGGAGGGTCCGCTACTGCTCGAACAGCCATGTCTTGAGTTGCTTCCTGAAGCAGAGGTGGTCTTGGGTCAGGCGGAGGTGGATGGGGAGGGAGTTCCAAGTCTTGGCTGCCAGGTAGGAGAAGGATCTTCCTCCCATGGTGGATCTTCGGATGCGTGGCACGGCGGCGAGGGCGTGGCTGGTCGATCATAGCTGGCGGGTGGGAGTGTAGAAGGTCAGGCGGTTGTTGAGGTACCTGGGGCCCAGGTCGTTGAGGGCCTTGTGTGCGTGGGTGAGGAGTTGGAACGTGATTCTCTTGCTGACAAGGAGCCAGTGAAGGTCTCTCAGGTGTCCGGAGATGTGGCTGTGTCGGGGGATGTCCAAGATGAGTCGTGCGGAGGCGTTCTGGATGTGTTAGAGTCTTTTCTGGAGTTTGGCTGTGGTTCCGGTATAGAGGGTGTTTCCGTAGTCCATTCGGCTGATGAAGAGTGCCGGTGTGACCGTCTTCCTGGTTTCGGTGGCGAGCCATGGGAAGATCTTTCGGAGCATGCGTAGGATGTTGAAGCATGATGATGAGACGGCGTTGACTTGTCTGGTCATCGAGAGGGATGAGTCCAGGATGAAGCCCAGGTTGCGTGCGTGGTCCGCTTGTTTGGGTGCGCTGCCCAGGGCAGGGGGCCACCAGGAGTCGTCCCAGGCGGAGGGTGATGATCCAAGGATGAGGACTTCCGTCTTGTCTGAGTTCAGTTTCAGGCGGCTGTTCCTCATCCACTCGACTACGTCTTTCATCCCTTCGTGTAGGTTGGTTCTGGCAGTTCCTGGGTCGTTGGTGAGGGAGAGGATCAGCTGGGTGTCGTCGGCATAGGAGATGATGTTGAGGTTGTGTTGGCGTACGATGGCTGCGAGGGGGCTCATGTAGACGTTGAAGAGGGTGGGGCTGAGTGATGATCCTTGTGGTACGCCGCATATGACTTCGGTGGCCTTGGATCTGTATGGGGGAGGCGGACTCTCTGGGTTCTTCCGGTGAGGAACGAGATGATCCACTCCAGTGCCTTCTCTTGGATTCCGATGTTGCTGAGGCGCTGCACTAGGGTGCGGTGGCAGACCGTATCGAATGCTGCGGAGAGGTCCAGGAGGATGAGGGCTGCTGTTTCCCAGTTGTCGAGCAGGGCTCGGATGTCATCAGTGGCTGCGATGAGGGCGGTCTCGGTGCTGTGGTTGGTGCGGAAGCCGGACTGCGAGTGGTCGAGGCTGGTTGGGCGAGCGCAATTGGTGATCCACTGTGTGAGGTTGTTGGCTGCTTGGTTGGGGTCCGTTGAGCTGGCGGGTGGGTTCTGGCTCAGTGAAGTGGTGAGCTGGTCGGTGGTGATCTTGTTCCAGTTCCTGCGGGGAACCTGTTGCGGGTGGTGGTGAGTCGTGGTCTTTCTGAAGCTGAAGTGGACGCAGCTGTGGTCTGTCCAGTGGAGCCCGGTGGAGTGGCTTAAGGAGATGTACTTGCTGGAGGAGAAGACTGGGTCAAGCGTGTGTCCGGCGTAGTGGGTGGTGGTGTTCACCAGTTGCATGAGTCCGAGGTTGGCGAGGTTGTCCAGCAAGGTGGTGGTGGTGTTGGTTGTCGTTGTTGTTCTCCAGGTGGAAGTTGAGGTCCCCTAGGAGGATGTAGTCAGCGGAGGTGAGGGCGTGCGGGCTGATGAAGTCTGCGATGTCTTCGCTGAATTGTGTGCGAGGTCCTGGGGGTCTGTAGATGAGGGTGCCTCTGAGTGTGGTCTTGGGGTCGGTGTGTATCTGGAAGTGAAGATGTTACGCGGCTGTGAGGGTGTCGTCTGAGTTGGTCGTGATGCGGATGGTGTTCTTGTGGACGATGGCGATGCCTCCTCCTGTCTCGTTGACGCGGTCTCTCCGGGTAATCTTGTATCCGTCCGGGATGGTGACGGCAATGTCGGGCGCTGAGGAGGCGTTCATCCATGTTTCCGTGAGGAAGGCGACGTCTGGAGATGTGGTGTTGAGCAGGTTCCAGAGTTCCACGGCGCTCCCGAAGACGAAAAATGGCTTGCGAACTGGTCAAGCAAGCTACTACGCATGCTCGCGGAGCTATGCGTAGTTCGCGGAGTGCAAGTGCATCTTCGCGTAGCTCGCGGAGTGCGGCTACGCGAACTACGCCCAGGCTTAGTTTTCGGGGGCCTGTTTGGGGGGCTTCCTGGTGTTTGTGGGTGGGTTTCGGGGTCTGGGCGCACTGCTGGCTATATATACTTTACTTTGCAAGAGGTTTGAAGCAAATCCATGGTGGCAGAGGTGAGTTAGGGCCTAGCTGCAGAGCGCGCGCGGAGTGATTTGGGAAATTTGGACAAAAATGACAAAGTCCCCATTTTTGTACTTTTGCTCTTTGGCTGTTTGGGGGTCTTCTACTCGTTTTCTCCTGGGTTGACGGCTCTGGGGCCATTGCTGGGAAGCTCTAATACCGGATAAAAGTGGTTTGGACAAAATCCACGCCGATTTTTTTGTTGCTATTTCTGACGTTTTGCTCAATGTAGCGTTTTCGGGGGCCTGTTTGGGGAGCTTCCTGGTGTTTGTGGGTGAGTTTCGGGGTCTGGGAGCACTGCTGGGACACTCTAATCTTGATTGCATTTGCTTTTCAGGAAATCCGTGGTGGCAAACCGGACCTATGGCCTAGCTACGCAGCGCGTTTGGACCGAAGGCCGAGAAATATTGCAAGTATGAGCTTTTGCTTTTGGCCTGTTTGGGGGTGTTATGCTTTTTGGCGGGTGGGTTGGCGGGTCTTGGGGCATTCCTGGGAAGGTCTAATACCGGGTAGAAGTGGTTGGGACAAAATCCAGGCCGATTTTTTTTTGTTGCTATTTCTGACATTTTGCTCAATGTAGCGTTTTCGGGGGCCTGTTTGGGGGATTCCTGGTGTTTGTGGGTGGGTTTCGGGGTCTGGGCGCACTGCTGGCTATATATACTTTACTTTGCAAGAGGTTTGAAGCAAATCCATGGTGGCAGAGGGGAGTTAGGGCCTAGCTGCAGAGCGCGCGCGGAGTGATTTGGGAAATTTGGAAAAAAATGACAAAGTCCCCATTTTTGTACTTTTGCTCTTTGGCTGTTTGGGGGTCTTCTACTCATTTTCTCCTGGGTTGACGGCTCTGGGGCCATTGCTGGGAAGCTCTAATACCGGATAAAAGTGGTTTGGACAAAATCCACGCCGATTTTTTTTGTTGCTATTTCTGACATTTTGCTCAATGTAGTGTTTTCTGGGGACTGTTTGGGGAGCTTCCTGGTGTTTGTGGGTGAGTTTCGGGTTCTGGGAGCACTGCTGGGACACTCTAATCTTGATTGCATTTGCTTTTCAGGAAATCCGTGGTGGCAAACCGGACCTATGGCCTAGCTACGCAGCGCATTTGGACCGAAGGCCGAGAAATATTGCAAGTATGAGCTTTTGATTTTGGCCTGTTTGGGGGATGTTATGCTTTTTGGCGGGTGGGTTGGCGGGTCTTGGGGCATTCCTGGGAAGGTCTAATACCGGGTAGAAGTGGTTGGGACAAAATCCAGGCCGATTTTTTTGTGTGCTATTTCTGACATTTTGCTCAATGTAGCGTTTTCGGGGGCCTGTTTGGGGGGCTTCCTGGTGTTTGTGGGTGGGTATCGGGGTCTGGGTGCACTGCTGGCTATATATACTTTACTTTGCAAGAGGTTTGAAGCAAATCCATGGTGGCAGAGGGGAGTTAGGGCCTAGCTGCAGAGCGCGCACGGAGTGATTTGGGAAATTTGGACAAAAATGACAAAGTCCCCATTTTTGTACTTTTGCTCTTTGGCTGTTTGGGGGTCTTCTACTCGTTTTCTCCTGGGTTGACGGCTCTGGGGCCATTGCTGGGAAGCTCTAATACCGGATAAAAGTGGTTTGGACAAAATCCACGCCGATTTTTTTTTGCTATTTCTGACATTTTGCTCAATGTAGCGTTTTCGGGGGCCTGTTTGGGGAGCTTCCTGGTGTTTGTGGGTGAGTTTCGGGGTCTGGGAGCACTGCTGGGACACTCTAATCTTGATTGCATTTGCTTTTCAGGAAATCCGTGGTGGCAAACCGGACCTATGGCCTAGCTACGCAGCGCGTTTGGACCGAAGGCCGAGAAATATTGCAAGTATGAGATTTTGCTTTTGGCCTGTTTGGGGGTGTTATGCTTTTTGGCGGGTGGGTTGGCGGGTCTTGGGGCATTCCTGGGAAGGTCTAATACCGGGTAGAAGTGGTTGGGACAAAATCCAGGCCGATTTTTTTTGTGCTATTTTTGACATTTTGCTCAATGTAGCGTTTTCGGGGGCCTGTTTGGGGGGCTTCCTGGTATTTGTGGGTGAGTTTCGGGGTCTGGGCGCACTGCTGGCTATATATACTTTACTTTGCAAGAGGTTTGAAGCAAATCCATTGTGGCAGAGGGGAGTTAGGGCCTAGCTGCAGAGCGCGCGCGGAGCGATTTGGGAAATTTGGAAAAAAATGACAGTCCCCATTTTTGTACTTTTGCTCTTTGTCTGTTTGGGGGTCTTCTACTCGTTTTCTCCTGGGTTGACGGCTCTGGGGCCATTGCTGGGAAGCTCTAATACCGGATAAAAGTAGTTTGGACAAAATCCACACCAATGTTTTTTTGCTATTTCTGACATTTTGCTCAATGTTGCGCTTTCGGGGGCCTGTTTGGGGGGCTTCCTGGTGTTTGTGGGTGAGTTTCGGGGTCTGGGCGCACTGCTGGCTATATATACTTTACTTTGCAAGAGGTTTGAAGCAAATCCATGGTGGCAGAGGGGAGTTAGGGCCTAGCTGCAGAGCACGCGCAGAGTGATTTGGGAAATTTGGAAAAAAATGACTAAGTCCCCATTTTTGTACTTTTGCTCTTTGGCTGTTTGGGGGTCTTCTACTCGTTATATCCTGGGTTGACGGCTCTGGGGGCATTGCTGGGAAGCTCTAATACTGGATAAAAGTGGTTTGGACAAAATCCACGCCGATTTTGTGTTGTTGCTATTTCTGACATTTTGCTCAATGTAGCGTTTTCGGGGGCCTGTTTAGGGGGCTTCCTGGTGTTTGTGGGTGAGTTTCTGGGTCTGGGAGCACTGCTGGGACACTCTAATCTTGATTGCATTTGCTTTTCAGGAAATCCGTGGTGGCAAACCGGACCTATGGCCTAGCTACGCAGCGCGTTTGGACCGAAGGCCGAGAAATATTGCAAGTATGAGCTTTTGCTTTTGGCCTGTTTGGGGGTGTTATGCTTTTTGGCGGGTGGGTTGGCGGGTCTTGGGGCATTCCTGCGAAGGTCTAATACCGGGTAGAAGTGGTTGGGACAAAATCCAGGCCGATTTTTTTGTTGTTGCTATTTCTGACATTTTGCTCAATGTAGCGTTTTCGGGGGCCTGTTTGGGGGGCTTCCTGGTGTTTGTGGGTGGGTTTCGGGGTCTGGGCGCACTGCTGGCTATATATACATTACTTTGCAAGAGGTTTGAAGCAAATCCATGGTGGCAGAGGGGAGTTAGGGCCTAGCTGCAGAGCGCGTGCGGAGTGATTTGGGAAATTTGGACAAAAATGACAAAGTCCCCATTTTTGTACTTTTGCTCTTTGGCTGTTTGGGGGTCTTCTACTTGTTTTCTCCTGGGTTGACGGCTCTGGGGCCATTGCTGGGAAGCTCTAATACCGGATAAAAGTGGTTTGGACAAAATCCACGCCGATTTTTTTTGCTATTTCTGACATTTTGCTCAATGTAGCGTTTTCGGGGGCCTGTTTGGGGGGCTTCCTGGTGTTTGTGGGTGAGTTTCGGGGTCTGGGAGCACTGCTGGGACACTCTAATCTTGATTGCATTTGCTTTTCAGGAAATCCGTGGTGGCAAACCGGACCTATGGCCTAGCTACGCAGCGCGTTTGGACCGGAGGCCGAGAAATATTGCAAGTATGAGATTTTGCTTTTGGCCTGTTTGGGAGTGTTATGCTTTTTGGCGGGTGGGTTGGCGGGTCTTGGGGCATTCCTGGGAAGGTCTAATACCGGGTAGAAGTGGTTGGGACAAAATCCAGGCCGATTTTTTTTTGTGCTATTTCTGACATTTTGCTCAATGTAGCGTTTTCGGGGGCCTGTTTGGGGGGCTTCCTGGTGTTTGTGGGTGAGTTTCGGGGTCTGGGCGCACTGCTGGCTATATATACTTTACTTTGCAAGAGGTTTGAAGCAAATCCATGGTGGCAGAGTGGAGTTAGGGCCTAGCTGCAGAGCGCGCGCGGAGTGATTTGGGAAATGTGGAAAAAAATGACAGTCCCCATTTTTGTACTTTTGCTCTTTGGCTGTTTGGGGGTCTTCTACTTGTTTTCTCCTGGGTTGACGGCTTTGGGGCCATTGCTGGGAAGCTCTAATACCGGATAAAAATGGTTTGGACAAAATCCACGCCGATTTTTTTTTGCTATTTTTGACATTTTGCTCAATGTAGCGTTTTCGGGGGCCTCTTTGGGGGGCTTCCTGGTGTTTGTGGGTGAGTTTCGGGGTCTGGGCGCACTGCTGGCTATATATACTTTACTTTGCAAGAGGTTTGAAGCAAATCCATGGTGGCACAGGGGAGTTAGGGCCCAGCTGCAGAGCGCGCGCAGAGTGATTTGGGAAATTTGGAAAAAAATGACAAAGTCCCCATTTTTGTACTTTTGCTCTTTGGCTGTTTGGGGGTCTTCTACTCGTTTTCTCCTGGGTTGACGGCTCTGGGGCCATTGCTGGGAAGCTCTAATACCGGATAAAAGTGGTTTGGACAAAATCCACGCCGATTTTTTTTGCTATTTCTGACATTTTGCTCAATGTAGCGTTTTCGGGGGCCTGTTTGGGGAGCTTCATGGTGTTTGTGGGTGAGTTTCGGGGTCTGGGAGCACTGCTGGGACACTCTAATCTTGATTGCATTTGCTTTTCAGGAAATCCGTGGTGGCAAACCGGACCTATGGCCTAGCTACGCAGCGCGTTTGGACCAAAGGCCGAGAAATTTTGCAAGTATGAGCTTTTGATTTTGGCCTGTTTGGGGGTGTTATGCTTTTTGGCGGGTGGGTTGGCGGGTCTTGGGGCATTCCTGGGAAGGTCTAATACCATGTAGAAGTGGTTGGGACAAAATCCAGGCCGATTTTTTTGTTGTTGCTATTTCTGACATTTTGCTCAATGTAGCGTTTTTGGGGACCTGTTTGCGGGGCTTCCTGGTGTTTGTGGGTCGGTTTCAGGGTCTGGGCGCACTGCTGGCTATATATACTTTACTTTGCAAGAGGTTTGAAGCAAATCCATGGTGGCACGGGGGAGTTAGGGCCCAGCTGCAGAGCGCGCGCAGAGTGATTTGGGAAATTTGGAAAAAAATGACAAAGTCCCCATTTTTGTACTTTTGCTCTTTGGCTGTTTGGGGGTCTTCTACTCGTTTTCTCCTGGGTTGACGGCTCTGGGGCCATTGCTGGGAAGCTCTAATACCGGATAAAAGTGGTTTGGACAAAATCCATGCCGATTTTTTTTTGCTATTTCTGACATTTTGCTCAATGTAGCATTTTTTCGGGGGCCTGTTTGGGGGGCTTCCTGGTGTTTGTGGGTGAGTTTCGGGGTCTGGGAGCACTGCTGGGACACTCTAATCTTGATTGCGTTTGCTTTTCAGGAAATACGTGGTGGCAAACCGGACCTATGGCCTAGCTACGCAGCGCGTTTGGACAGGAGGCCGAGAAATATTGCAAGTATGAGATTTTGCTTTTGGCCTGTTTGGGAGTGTTATGCTTTTTGGCGGGTGGGTTGGCGGGTCTTGGGGCATTCCTGGGAAGGTCTAATACCGGGTAGAAGTGGTTGGGACAAAATCCAGGCCGATTTTTTTTTTTGCTATTTCTGACATTTTGCTCAATGTAGCATTTTCGGGGGCCTGTTTGGGGGGCTTCCTGGTATTTGTGGGTGAGTTTCGGGGTCTGGGCGCACTGCTGGCTATATATACTTTACTTTGCAAGAGGTTTGAAGGAAATCCATGGTGGCAGAGGGGAGTTAGGGCCTAGCAGCAGAGCGCGCGCGGAGTGATTTGGGAAATTTGGAAAAAAATGACAGTCCCCATTTTTGTACTTTTGCTCTTTGGCTGTTTGGGGGTCTTCTACTTGTTTTCTCCTGGGTTGACGGCTCTGGGGCCATTGCTGGGAAGCTCTAATACCGGATAAAAATGGTTTGGACAAAATCCACGCCGACTTTTTTTTGCTATTTCTGACATTTTGCTCAATGTAGCGTTTTCGGGGGCCTGTTTGGGGGGCTTCCTGGTGTTTGTGGGTGAGTTTCGGGGTCTGGGCGCACTGCTGGCTATATATACTTTACTTTGCAAGAGGTTTGAAGCAAATCCATGGTGGCACAGGGGAGTTAGGGCCCAGCTGCAGAGCGCGCGCAGAGTGATTTGGGAAATTTGGAAAAAAATGACAAAGTCCCCATTTTTGTACTTTTGCTCTTTGGCTGTTTGGGGGTCTTCTACTCGTTTTCTCCTGGGTTGACGGCTCTGGGGCCATTGCTGGGAAGCTCTAATACCGGATAAAAGTGGTTTGGACAAAATCCACGCCAATTTTTTTTTGCTATTTCTGACATTTTGCTCAATGTAGCATTTTTGGGGGGCCTGTTTGGGGGGCTTCCTGGTGTTTTTGGGTGAGTTTCGGGGTCTGGGCGCACTGCTGGCTATATATACTTTACTTTGCAAGAGGTTTGAAGCAAATCCATGGTGGCACAGGGGAGTTAGGGCCCAGCTGCAGAGCGCGCGCAGAGTGATTTGGGAAATTTGGAAAAAAATGACAAAGTCCCCATTTTTGTACTTTTGCTCTTTGGCTGTTTGGGGGTCTTCTACTCGTTTTCTCCTGGGTTGACGGCTCTGGGGCCATTGCTGGGAAGCTCTAATACCGGATAAAAGTGGTTTGGACAAAATCCACGCCAATTTTTTTTTGCTATTTCTGACATTTTGCTCAATGTTGCGCTTTCGGGGGCCTGTTTGGGGGCTTCCTGGTGTTTGTGGGTGAGTTTCGGGGTCTGGGCACACTGCTGGCTATATATACTTTACTTTGCAAGAAGTTTGAAGCAAATCCATGGTGGCAGAGGGGAGTTAGGGCCTAGCTGCAGAGCGCGCGCAGAGTGATTTGGGAAATTTGGAAAAAAATGACTAAGTCCCCATTTTTGTACTTTTGCTCTTTGGCTGTTTGGGGGTCTTCTACTCGTTTTATCCTGGGTTGACGGCTCTGGGGGCATTGCTGGGAAGCTCTAATACTGGATAAAAGTGGTTTGGACAAAATCCACGCCGATTTTTTGTTGTTGCTATTTCTGACATTTTGCTCAATGTAGCGTTTTCGGGGGCCTGTTTAGGGGGCTTCCTGGTGTTTGTGGGTGAGTTTCGGGGTCTGGGAGCACTGCTGGGACACTCTAATCTTGATTGCATTTGCTTTTCAGGAAATCCGTGGTGGCAAACCGGACCTATGGCCTAGCTACGCAGCGTGTTTGGACCGAAGGCCGAGAAATATTGCAAGTATGAGCTTTTGCTTTTGGCCTGTTTGGGGGTGTTATGCTTTTTGGCGGGTGGGTTGGCGGGTCTTGGGGCATTCCTGGGAAGGTCTAATACCGGGTAGAAGTGGTTGGGACAAAATCCAGGCCGATTTTTTGTTGTTGCTATTTCTGACATTTTGCTCAATGTAGCGTTTTCGGGGGCCTGTTTGGGGGGCTTCCTGGTGTTTGTGGGTGGGTTTCGGGGTCTGGGCGCACTGCTGGCTATATATACTTTACTTTGCAAGAGGTTTGAAGCAAATCCATGGTGGCAGAGGGGAGTTAGGGCCTAGCTGCAGAGCGTGCGCGGAGTGATTTGGGAAATTTGGACAAAAATGACAAAGTCCCCATTTTTGTACTTTTGCTCTTTGGCTGTTTGGGGGTCTTCTACTCGTTTTCTCCTGGGTTGACGGCTCTGGGGCCATTGCTGGGAAGCTCTAATACCGGATAAAAGTGGTTTGGACAAAATCCACGCCGATTTTTTTTGCTATTTCTGACATTTTGCTCAATGTAGCGTTTTCGGGGGCCTGTTTGGGGGGCTTCCTGGTGTTTGTGGGTGAGTTTCGGGGTCTGGGAGCACTGCTGGGACACTCTAATCTTGATTGCATTCGCTTTTCAGGAAATCCGTGGTGGCAAACCGGACCTATGGCCTAGCTACGCAGCGCGTTTGGACCGGAGGCCGAGAAATATTGCAAGTATGAGATTTTGCTTTTGGCCTGTTTGGGAGTGTTATGCTTTTTGGCGGGTGGGTTGGCGGGTCTTGGGGCATTCCTGGGAAGGTCTAATACCGGGTAGAAGTGGTTGGGACAAAATCCAGGCCGATTTTTTTTTGTGCTATTTCTGACATTTTGCTCAATGTAGCGTTTTCGGGGGCCTGTTTGGGGGGCTTCCTGGTGTTTGTGGGTGAGTTTCGGGGTCTGGGGGCACTGCTGGCTATATATACTTTACTTTGCAAGAGGTTTGAAGCAAATCCATGGTGGCAGAGGGGAGTTAGGGCCTAGCTGCAGAGCTCGCGCGGAGTGATTTGGGAAATTTGGAAAAAAATGACAGTCCCCATTTTTTTACTTTTGCTCTTTGGCCGTTTGGGGGTCTTCTACTTGTTTTCTCCTGGGTTGACGGCTCTGGGGCCATTGCTGGGAAGCTCTAATACCGGATAAAAATGGTTTGGACAAAATCCACGCCGATTTTATTTTGCTATTTCTGACATTTTGCTCAATGTAGCGTTTCCGGGGGCCTGTTTGGGGGGCTTCCTGGTGTTTGTGGGTGAGTTTCGGGGTCTGGGCGCACTGCTGGCTATATATACTTTACTTTGCAAGAGGTTTGAAGCAAATCCATGGTGGCACAGGGGAGTTAGGGCCCAGCTGCAGAGCGCGCGCAGAGTGATTTGGGAAATTTGGAAAAAAATGACAAAGTCCCCATTTTTGTACTTTTGCTCTTTGGCTGTTTGGGGGTCTTCTACTCATTTTCTCCTGGGTTGACGGCTCTGGGGCCATTGCTGGGAAGCTCTAATACCGGATAAAAGTGGTTTGGACAAAATCCACGCCAATTTTTTTTTGCTATTTCTGACATTTTGCTCAATGTAGCGTTTTCGGGGGCCTGTTTGGGGAGCTTCATGGTGTTTGTGGGTGAGTTTCGGGGTCTGGGAGCACTGCTGGGACACTCTAATCTTGATTGCATTTGCTTTTCAGGAAATCCGTGGTGGCAAACCGGACCTATGACCTAGCTACGCAGCGCGTTTGGACCGAAGGCCGAGAAATATTGCAAGTATGAGCTTTTGCTTTTGGCCTGTTTGGGGGTGTTATGCTTTTTGGCGGGTGGGTTGGCGAGTCTTGGGGCATTCCTGGGAAGGTCTAATACCGGGTAAAAGTGGTTGGGACAAAATCCAGGCCGATTTTTTGTTGTTGCTATTTCTGACATTTTGCTCAATGTAGCGTTTTCGGGGGCCTGTTTGGGGGGCTTCCTGGTGTTTGTGGGTGAGTTTCGGGGTCTGGGCGCACTGCTGGCTATATATACTTTACTTTGCAAGAGGTTTGAAGCAAATCCATGGTGGCAGAGGGGAGTTAGGGCCTAGCTGCAGAGCGCGCGCGGAGTGATTTGGGAAATTTGGAAAAAAATGACAGTCCCCATTTTTGTACTTTTGCTCTTTGGCTGTTTGGGGGTCTTCTACTTGTTTTCTCCTGGGTTGACGGCTCTGGGGCCATTGCTGGGAAGCTCTAATACCGGATAAAAATGGTTTGGACAAAATCCACGCTGATTTTTTTGTGCTATTTCTGACATTTTGCTCAATGTAGCGTTTTTGGGGGCCTGTTTGGGGGGCTTCCTGGTGTTTGTGGGTGAGTTTCGGGGTCTGGGCGCACTGCTGGCTATATATACTTTACTGTGCAAGAGGTTTGAAGCAAATCCATGGTGGCACAGGGGAGTTAGGGCCCAGCTGCAGATCGCACGCAGAGTGATTTGGGAAATTTGGAAAAAAATGACAAAGTCCCCATTTTTGTACTTTTGCTCTTTGGCTGTTTGGGGGTCTTCTACTCGTTTTCTCCTGGGTTGACGGCTCTGGGGCCATTGCTGGGAAGCTCTAATACCGGATAAAAGTGGTTTGGACAAAATCCACGCCGATTTTTTTTGCTATTTCTGACATTTTGCTCAATGTAGCGTTTTCGGGGGCCTGTTTGGGGAGCTTCATGGTGTTTGTGGGTGAGTTTCGGGGTCTGGGCACACTGCTGGCTATATATACTTTACTTTGCAAGAAGTTTGAAGCAAATCCATGGTGGCAGAGGGGAGTTAGGGCCTAGCTGCAGAGCGCGCGCAGAGTGATTTGGGAAATTTGGAAAAAAATGACTAAGTCCCCATTTTTGTACTTTTGCTCTTTGGCTGTTTGGGGGTCTTCTACTCGTTTTATCCTGGGTTGACGGCTCTGGGGGCATTGCTGGGAAGCTCTAATACTGGATAAAAGTGGTTTGGACAAAATCCACGCCGATTTTTTGTTGTTGCTATTTCTGACATTTTGCTCAATGTAGCGTTTTCGGGGGCCTGTTTAGGGGGCTTCCTGGTGTTTGTGGGTGAGTTTCGGGGTCTGGGAGCACTGCTGGGACACTCTAATCTTGATTGCATTTGCTTTTCAGGAAATCCGTGGTGGCAAACCGGACCTATGGCCTAGCTACGCAGCGTGTTTGGACCGAAGGCCGAGAAATATTGCAAGTATGAGCTTTTGCTTTTGGCCTGTTTGGGGGTGTTATGCTTTTTGGCGGGTGGGTTGGCGGGTCTTGGGGCATTCCTGGGAAGGTCTAATACCGGGTAGAAGTGGTTGGGACAAAATCCAGTCCGATTTTTTGTTGTTGCTATTTCTGACATTTTGCTCAATGTAGCGTTTTCAGGGGCCTGTTTGGGGGGCTTCCTGGTGTGTGTGGGTGGGTTTCGGGGTCTGGGCGCACTGCTGGCTATATATACTTTACTTTGCAAGAGGTTTGAAGCAAATCCATGGTGGCAGAGGGGAGTTAGGGCCTAGCTGCAGAGCGCGCGCAGAGTGATTTGGGAAATTTGGAAAAAAATGACAAAGTCCCCATTTTTGTACTTTTGCTCTTTGGCTGTTTGGGGGTCTTCTACTCATTTTCTCCTGGGTTGACGGCTCTGGGGCCATTGCTGGGAAGCTCTAATACCGGATAAAAGTGGTTTGGACAAAATCCACGCCGATTTTTTGTTGTTGCTATTTCTGACATTTTGCTCAATGTAGCGTTTTCGGGGGCCTGTTTGGGGAGCTTCCTGGTGTTTGTGGGTGAGTTTTGGGGTCTGGGCGCACTGCTGGCTATATATACTTTACATTGCAAGAGGTTTGAAGCAAATCCATGGTGGCAGAGGGGAGTTAGGGCCTAGCTGCAGACTGGCGCGGAGTGATTTGGGAAATTTGGAAAAAAATGACAGTCCCCATTTTGTACTTTTGCTCTTTGGCTGTTTGGGGGTCTTCTACTTGTTTTCTCCTGGGTTGACGGCTCTGGGGCCATTGCTGGGAAGCTCTAATACCGGATAAAAGTGGTTTGGACAAAATCCACGCCGATTTTTTTTGTTATTTCTGACATTTTGCTCAATGTAGCGTTTTCGGGGGCCTGTTTGGGGAGCTTCATGGTGTTTGTGGGTGAGTTTCGGGGTCTGGGAGCACTGCTGGGACACTCTAATCTTGATTGCATTTGCTTTTCAGGAAATCCGTGGTGGCAAACTGGACCTATGGCCTAGCTACGCAGCGCGTTTGGACCGAAGGCCGAGAAATATTGCAAGTATGAGCTTTTGCTTTTGGCCTGTTTGGGGGTGTTATGCTTTTTGGCGGGTGGGTTGGCGGGTCTTGGGGCATTCCTGGGAAGGTCTAATACCGGGTAGAAGTGGTTGGGACAAAATCCAGGCCGATTTTTTGTTGTTGCTATTTCTGACATTTTGCTCAATGTAGCGTTTTTGGGGGCCTGTTTGGGGGGCTTCCTGGTGTTTGTGGGTGGGTTTCGGGGTCTGGGCGCACTACTGGCTATATATACTTTACTTTGCAAGAGGTTTGAAGCAAATCCATGGTGGCAGAGGGGAGTTAGGGCCTAGCTGCAGAGCGCGCGCGGAGTGATTTGGGAAATTTGGAAAAAAATGACAAAGTCCCCATTTTTGTACTTTTGCTCTTTGGCTGTTTGGGGGTCTTCTACTTGTTTTCTCCTGGGTTGACGGCTCTGGGGGCATTGCTGGGAAGCTCTAATACCGGATAAAAGTGGTTTGGACAAAATCCACGCCAATTTTTTTTTGCTATTTCTGACACTTTGCTCAATGTAGCGTTTTCGGGGGCCTGTTTGGGGAGCTTCCTGGTGTTTGTGGGTGAGTTTTGGGGTCTGTGAGCACTGCTGGGACACTCTAATCTTGATTGCATTTGCTTTCAGGAAATCCGTGGTGGCAAACCGGACCTATGGCCTAGCTACGCAGCGCGTTTGGACCGGAGGTCGAGAAATATTGCAAGTATGAGATTTTGCTTTTGGCCTGTTTAGGAGTGTTATGCTTTTTGGCGGGTGGGTTGGCGGGTCTTGGGGCATTCCTGGGAAGGTCTAATACCGGGTAGAAGTGGTTGGGACAAAATCCAGGCTGATTTTTTGTTGTTGCTATTTCTGACATTTTGCTCAATTAAGCATTTTCGGGGGCCTGTTTGGGGGGCTTCCTGGTGTTTGTGGGTGAGTTTCTGGGTCTGGGCGCACTGCTGGCTATATATACTTTACTTTGCAAGAGGTTTGAAGCAAATCCATGGTGGCAGAGGGGAGTTAGGGCCTAGCTGCAGAGCGCGCGCGGAGTGATTTGGGAAATTTGAAAAAAAATGACAGTCCCCATTTTTGTACTTTTGCTCTTTGGCTGTTTGGGGGTCTTCTACTTGTTTTCTCCTGGGTTGACGGCTCTGGGGCCATTGCTGGGAAGCTCTAATACCGGCGAAAAATGGTTTGGACAAAATCCACGCCGTTTTTTTTTTGCTATTTCTGACATTTTGCTCAATGTAGCGTTTTTGGGGGCCTGTTTGGGGGGCTTCCTGGTGTTTGTGGGTGGGTTTCGGGGTCTGGGCGCACTGCTGGCTATATATACTTTACTTTGCAAGAGGTTTGAAGCAAATCCATGGTGGCAGAGGGGAGTTAGGGCCTAGCTGCAGAGCGCGCGCGGAGTGATTTGGGAAATTTGGACAAAAATGACAAAGTCCCCATTTTTGTACTTTTGCTCTTTGGCTGTTTGGGGGTCTTCTACTCATTTTCTCCTGGGTTGACGGCTCTGGGGCCATTGCTGGGAAGCTCTAATACCAGATAAAAGTGGTTTGGACAAAATCCACGCCAATTTTTTGTTGTTGCTATTTCTGACATTTTGCTCAATGTAGCGTTTTTGGGGGCCTGTTTGGGGAGCTTCCTGGTGTTTGTGGGTGAGTTTCGGGGTCTGGCAGCACTGCTGGGACACTCTAATCTTGATTGCATTTGCTTTTCAGGAAATCCGTGGTGGCAAACCGGACCTATGGCCTAGCTACGCAGCGCGTTTGGACCGAAGGCCGAGAAATATTGCAAGTATGAGCTTTTGCTTTTGGCCTGTTTGGGGGTGTTATGCTTTTTGGCGGGTGGGTTGGCGGGTCTTGGGGCATTCCTGGGAAGGTCTAATACCGGGTAGAAGTGGTTGGGACAAAATCCAGGCCGATTTTTTGTGTGCTATTTCTGACATTTTGCTCAATGTAGCGTTTTCGGGGGCCTGTTTGGGCGGCTTCCTGGTGTTTGTGGGTGGGTTTCGGGGTCTGGGCGCACTGCTGGCTATATATACTTTACTTTGCAAGAGGTTTGAAGCAAATCCATGGTGGCAGAGGGGAGTTAGGGCCTAGCTGCAGAGCGCGCGCGGAGTGATTTGGGAAATTTGGAAAAAAATGACAAAGTCCCCATTTTTGTACTTTTGCTCTTTGGCTGTTTGGGGGTCTTCTACTCGTTTTCTCCTGGGTTGACGGCTCTGGGGCCATTGCTGGGAAGCTCTAATACCGGATAAAAGTTGTTTGGACAAAATCCACGGCAATTTTTTTTTGCTATTTCTGACATTTTGCTCAATGTAGCGTTTTCGGGGGCCTGTTTGGGGGGCTTCCTGGTGTTTGTGGGTGAGTTTCGGGGTCTGGGAGCACTGCTGGGACACTCTAATCTTGATTGCTTTTGTTTTTCAGGAAATCCGTGGTGGCAAACCGGACCTATGGCCTAGCTACGCAGCGCGTTTGGACCGGAGGCCGAGAAACATTGCAAGTATGAGATTTTGCTTTTGGCCTGTTTGGGAGTGTTATGCTTTTTGGCGGGTGGGTTGGCGGGTCTTGGGCCATTCCTGGGAAGGTCTAATACCGGGTAGAAGTGTTTGGGACAAAATCCAGGCCGATTTTTTTGTTGTTGCTATTTCTGACATTTTGCTCAATGTAGCGTTTTCGGGGGCCTGTTTGGGGGGCTTCCTGGTGTTTGTGGGTGAGTTTCGGGGTCTGGGCGCACTGCTGGCTATATATACTTTACTTTGCAAGAGGTTTGAAGCAAATCCATGGTGGCAGAGGGGAGTTAGGGCCTAGCTGCAGAGCGCGCGCGGAGTGATTTGGGAAATTTGGAAAAAAATGACAAAAGTCCCCATTTTTGTACTTTTGCTCTTTGGCTGTTTGGGGGTCTTCTACTCGTTTTCTCCTGGGTTGACGGCTCTGGGGGCATTGCTGGGAAGCTCTAATACTGGATAAAAGTGGTTTGGACAAAATCCACGCCGGTTTTTTTGTTGCTATTTCTGACATTTTGCTCAATTTAGCGTTTTTGGGGGCCTGTTTAGGGGGCTTTCTGGTGTTTGTGGGTGAGTTTCGGGGTCTGGGAGCACTGCTGGGACACTCTAATCTTGATTGCATTTGCTTTTCAGGAAATCCGTGGTGGCAAACCGGACCTATGGCCTAGCTACGCAGCGCGTTTGGACCGAAGGCCGAGAAATATTGCAAGTATGAGATTTTGCTTTTGGCCTGTTTGGGGGTGTTATGCTTTTTGGCGGGTGGGTTGGCGGGTCTTGGGGCATTCCTGGGAAGGTCTAATACCGGGTAGAAGTGGTTGGGACAAAATCCTTGCGGAAAAGCCTTTTGGCACTTTTTGTAACTTAGGGTTCGTTAGCGTTAGCCCTAGCAGCAGGATTGCATGTGTTTCGGGGTGTTCTAGATTTTTGCAACTGAGTTCTGGGGTCTTAGAGCACTCATGAGAATGTGTAATTTTGGTTGCAAGTCATTTGAAGAAAATCCATGGTGGGAAAGGGGGGATTTGGCATAGTTAAAGAAAGCCTTTGCCACTATTCTTAACTTAGGGTTCGTTAGGGTTAGCAGTATTTCTATTGCATGTGTTTGGGTGGGGGGGTTTTCGAGTCTTGGAGCGATGCTGGCTATGGATACTTTTGCTTGGTTGCTTGCAAGTGGTTTGAATGCAAACCACGGTGGGTAAGGGGGTACTTGGGCCTACTTTTACTTTCAAAGTACGTTTTGTCACCAGTTTTCTGCTAGGCCTCGTTTTTGAGATTTGATTGGGGGTCTTCTACATTTTTGCGACTCGCTTTAGTAAGGGTCTGGGTGGGAGCACTGCTGGGAAGATCTAATTTTGTTCTAAAACACAGTTTACAGTACACCTAGCTTGAGGGGAAAGATCCGCTACATTAATTTGCCCATACTTATTTATCCTTCAAAAGGTGACTCAGACAGAGTACGCACTTTCAAAAATATTGTACTGTCTACTAGGAAAATCAAAGTGTGACTTTTTGCACTCCACAGCCTACATACCTTATATTTATTTATCAGTGGTGTTGTAATATTATATCACTTCCTGTTTTTCGTCAGGCCGGGTTTCAGTCTGTGCAATGGGGAAAAAAGGATGGAGTCAGGCTTCACATTAGCGAGCCACAATTCAGCATCAGGCAAGCAGTGGACAGGGTGTCTTCTGGTCACCAACATTGATGGACGAAGCGTCAGCTGCAATGGAGGAGTGCCGCTAATGAGAGGAATTTTTTTCTTCATGCAACTTACTTACCAAATTCAACAGGACAACTACAACAACATACAGATACAGTATCCTTTGTGTTTTTCTCTGACTGTGACTGCATTTCTTGGATCTCTCTCCTCTTCTAAATTGATCCCTTAACACATCACTTAGTCCACTCCACTATCACATCTGCACAACACATAGTCATTTGTAAGTGCTCCTACGTAATTCGCAAGTCGCAGCACGCCCCAGCCCGTAGAGGACTGGGATGGCCCCAATGATGAAGCATGTCACCAAGGGGCAACCCTGGTGAGTGAGGGGACACCTAGAAAAAGAGCAATTTCTCCTTTTCTATCTACTATACCTTCCAGACCAACCCCATTGAGTGTTGTGAATGGATTTATAGTGACTAGCAAGGCTCTCAGGTATCTGGCAACAGAGACCTTATGTTGAATATAGTTATCAATAATTCCACACACGCCCTGTACTGTCGCATTCTTTCTTCCACAGTTGTTGAAAGTACTACTTACTTTTCACTGACATGCATGCAGTAGTGCATGCACTTTCAAAGATTGATGGATAGGTTTGTACCCAAAGATTTGTTTATGTTCAATAGTTTGTCCATGCTGTGCTTTTTTTACAGGGTGTCTTCTGGTGACCAACATCGATGGACGAAGCGTCGGCTGCAATGGAGGAGTGCCGCTAATAAGAGGATTTTTTTTCTGCTGGCAACTTACTTACCACTTTCAACAGGACAACTACAACAACATACAGATACAGTATCCATTGTGTTTTTCTCTGACTGTGACTGCATTTCTTGGATCTCTCTCTGCTTCTAAATTGATCCCTTAACACATCACTTAGTCCACTCCACAATCACATCTGCACCACACATAGTCATTTGTAAGTGCTCCTACGTAATTCGCAAGTCGCAGCACGCCCCAGCCCATAGAGGACTGGGATGGCCCCAATGATGAAGCATGTCACCAAGGGGCAACCCTGGTGAGTGAGGGGACACCTAGAAAAAGAGCAATTTCTCCTTTTCTATCTACTATACCTTCCAGACCAACCCCATTGAGTGTTGTGAATGGATTTATAGTGACCAGCAAGGCTCTCAGGTATCTGGCAACAGAGACCTTATGTTGAATATAGTTATCAATAATTCCACACACGCCCTGTACTGTCGCATTCTTTCTTCCACAGTTGTCGAAAGTACTACTTACTTTTCACTGACATGCATGCAGTAGTGCATGCACTTTCAAAGATTGATAGATAGGTTTGTACCCAAAGATTTGTTTATGTTCACAATTGTTTGTCCATGCTGTGCTATTTTTTCTTGTCTCCCAAAACCTTTCCCAAAAACCCCCGTACCCATCCATTTTTCAAACCCTAACCCTCTTCCCCCGGGCTGTGTGGTTTTGATTGATGTGTGACTAAATTACAGCAATAAATCCACACACTTGCTGGGGAGGATAAGGTGATAGCAACAGGCTGGTGAAGAAATCCGAGGATATATTCTTACTCTGCTTGACAAAGACCCATGGCTAATGTCAAAGAACTTCAACCGAATTAGTTATACTTTACCATTTGTTAGGCTACAATGTGGCACTGTTCTAGTGTACTTCTGTCACCTGCTATATTCTCTATTGTACCGTTGTATTGCTCAGGAGGACAAACCAGATTTCATTTTCTTTTTTTTCATAGGCATGCAACTGCCACTGTGTCACACCACTAGTAGCACCGCTATGAGGAAATTTTATCCGCCCAGGATTGCAACCTTATTCGCTGTTTCCCGTGGAGCCAGCCCTGGGCCTAGCCCTACTTGCAAACAGAAATTACAGGTAAGATAGGCGTTTGGTTGGAGGTAGTATAATGGAGTATTAGGAGAGACGAGAGATTGGATTGACGGTAGTACTACTAAAGTCCTAGGACTAATCAGGAAAACAAACTTACTGTTAAACCCCCACCCACCAGACTCAAAAGCAGTAAAAAACAGGTATGGTCAGATAAAGTTTCAAAAAGTATATTTTTATAGCCCTAACAAAATAATCTCCCGCAAGACCCTCCCTAACCCCAACGATTGTCCTTCAAAAGTCCCCAAAAAACCCAACTCCCAATTCCCACCCCCCAAAAGTCTCTAAAAAAGGGGCAAGGGACACTATGGCAGGGTGCTGTTGGATTTAGCAGCCAGGGCATCATGCTCCTTGCGGAGGGTGGCAAGTTCGAAGCGGAGGCCCTCCACCGAGTTCTTATAGTTATGGACCTCCTGCTCCAGGTAGGACAGTCTGAGGGATAAGCGGTGCCGGTTTGCCTTGCAAATCCTGTGAGGGGCAGCTGCTTTCTTTGCTGCTCGGCGGTGGCGTTTGGCTTTGGTAGCCCGGCTCCGTCCCGCTGGAGCACTGCACTGGCTGGCAGCCCGCACGGAGAAGGATGCAGCTGTCCCAGTGGACGTTGTTGTTGTACCAGACTGCGTCTCCTCCTCCTCCAGGGCCACCAGCCGCCGATATTCAGCAACAGTGGCATCCAGCCTCCGTTGCCGGGCCATTCGAGCCAGCTCCTTCCTCCTTGATGGTGTCTTGGATTTGGAAGGAGCAACTACATGAAGAAAGAAAAACATAGTCTGTAACCAATGCTCCTTAAGATTAACACAAAATGATTGAGCAGAAAGTTGTCACAGTACAAGTAGCAAATTGAAAGCACAGTACATAACTATTGAGGACAGTATCTATGTAACCTCCGACTTCTTCATCCTTGCTCTAACATTAGTGGGAGTTTAAGGAACAAATTCTACGAGCACTATGGACTTCCATTACAGTCGACTATGACAGTACGCCACTCTTATTCTTCTTCTTCTCTCTTGTTTAGGAAAATTGGTACGTTATCTTATGCAAGCCGGCATAATGCCAGCGCAGTGAACTTGCACCCGAGAAAAACAGACGCACACCATGGTGAGTGAGACATTCTTGCGTTACTGTACCGGTCCAGTACATGCAGGTGGTGAAGCTCTTACTTTTCTATTACGGGTGGCACTGAGAATACTCTGTTAAAAGGGCTACTGCTTAATTAATTTAGCTTTCACCCTACAGTGCAAATGAGTATTAGAAAAGGAAAATGAAGAAGCTAAATTATCTGATTATCTATCACTTCACATGGGATGTATTTGATGACATATGGGATGACTTTAGGTGCTTTGCTTATTTTTGAGTGAACAGTGATACCCCCACACATGAATGACGTACTACTACTAAACTAAAGTTATTAAGAGAGGTAGGGAGTGTCCACCGTATTAACCGGATATATGCTGTGCTTGCAGTTGCAATACAAACTACTGCTACTATTCATGGTAGTATTTGGACAATGTTACAACTTCTTTTCCTTGCCTTTCCTACACTGGAACGGGCGTGCGGGTGCGGTGTTACATGCTCTTCAAAGTAACACTTAGTTCATCCAGTGACCGTCTACTCTCTCTAGATACACATATGCTATCTAAGAGTCAGATAGTATCATGAATGATCCAGGTATCCATCCATTCAAAGTATAAGCACACATATAGTTTCTGTCTCACCCACCCAGGCTGTTCTCCTTCCACCCATCCTTGCTTCATCATTTACCCAGCCATGCACCATACCATATTCTTTCCTTCCCAGCCACCTCGGGGACCAAGCAAACACATATCATTCTTCTTTGCCAGTCATCATTACATTTCTCGTCCTTCCACACTTACCTACACCCTTCTTTCGCTTTTCGTTCATCCCATCCATCAAGTTCACCTCAGATCTGATTGGGATTCTTCTCGCCAAAAACTTCACAGCTAAGTCGAAGTACATTTAGAGGAGGCTACTACCTGGTTTATTTATAATACACCTGTGCAGAAAGCACACTCTGCAGTCTTCAATCTCAATAACTAAGGAATGTACAGCTTACCTCTGCCCGCCACCACCGTGTGAACCCTCACAGGCATGTCCTTGTCCGGCACTTGCACCGCCTCCTCCCCAGAGTTGTCCTCCTCGTCCAATGCCACCACCACCTCCGTGCTGGCCCTGTCTCCAGATGTTCCACCTACAAAGTGCATTTAATAATGTTAGAATACACCACTCACTACTATATAATATTTGGTCTAGGAGGAAGAAAGAAATGTGAAAAAAACAGTATACAATTTAATAATTTATGACTGTGTACTCTAAAGTAAAAATGTCCCTTTTTCCAGAGAAGGCTGTTGTCTTGCTGCACTTTTTGGCACAACTGATGAATGTTTGCTTTTTACTTTTTAACACGAACCACTTTTTCTCCTAACAGACAGAAGCTTGACTTCTAAGAACACGAGCAGGATCAAGTTCAAACCAGGTGAGAGCTCGGCTCGACCACAAGAAATGTGTCCAATTAATCGTCAGCACTAAGCACTTTTCCATTTTCAGTTACACGTTCACTTTTATGACAAACTTGATTTTAATAAATGTGTTTACTTTTAATAAAGCTTTTAAACTTAAATAGACTCTGTGGTTTTTGGTCCTCCAGACTAGAGTGGATGAGCTAAAGGTTTTGGGATTTTTGCAAGTATGAGTCCGTGCCTCTGCCATCGGTGACTTTGGGAGCTAAATGACTCTGCCACACTATCTAGTCAGTAAGGAGATTGGGGGTTCAACTACAAAGTCTGTTATCACTGAGGTATGTGGAAAGTCTAACAGCACCTATTATAATTGATAAGCTAAGCAATGCATTATTTAGTGTCCATAGTTCTGTTTGTGCAGATTTGTCCCTGCAACAGTAGTATAATGGATTGTCCTCCTATCCAAACCAAAAGTAAAGTAGTATCTTATTCTTTCTTGGTGGTCATTCACCTTTTTATTGTTGGCAATGGTCAAAGCATAAACATTTAGAATACTTGAAAAGACATTATGGACAATCCCAGAGGACTGCACTCAGTGCATAGAGCTATTGCTGACTAGAATGGGAGTCCAATGGAAATGCCAAATGTGCAATCTTAGTTAGCTACACAGACAGACTAATAAGAATAATCTAGTAATACCACACGGAGTCATAGTCGAGGCAGGATAAGAATTTAGATCCTATCTACAAGAAGATCAAAGACGATTTAGAAAAAATCGAATGAGGAACGCTAGGAAAAAATAAGTACTCTATATTAAAATTAAAACTTACTGGGGCCAGCAAAGGAGCCCTCGCCTGCCTGGTCCTGGCCTGCATCGTCAACAGCACCCTCCTCCTCCTCCTCCTGTGTCCTCCTCTTGCCCCTGGGGGAAGCTGATGTACAACATGAAAGAAAGAAAAACAGAAAACATGGATGATATTTCTCAACCAAATCAAACATTTCAAAAGAACTAACAAAATATTTTTGCGAAATAGCAAATAGACAACGACTCCACGGGATATATTATTGACCAATCTCATGTGGTCGACTACGTTATTACTTTAGTATTGCTTGATTTGCGGACCGTCGAATTGGAAACTACCCTATGTAACTCACTAAACAAAGTACTAAAAAGGTTTGCCTAGGATTGGCAGGCAGCAGTCCGCAGCACGCAAAGTGACAGCCAAAGTCCATCGTGATTGAAGATCAGCGACAACACTAAAGTTTCCTACTACATTAACCAGTCATTAAAATACTCAAACTATTAATCCACCATCACTATTTCTTCCTATTGCCATGTGTACAAAGGAAGGGCTGGACTTGAGTCTGTAGGGGCTGATTTAGAAGCCCCTTGCGGCTCTTTTGCTCCATTGTTGCTTGACTTTTGTGACGCAGCGACAGCACAAAAGAGGCGCAATGGTGCGGCGTATATTAACAACGTGACGCATATGGGAGATGCATCACGTTGTAAAGCCCTGCGCCAATAGAGGGCGTTCCGGCGCAAGGGAGGGCGTTCCTGCGCAGGAACGCATCCTAAAAGTGGCTGAGGGAAATCTACAAGATTTCAATCAGTCACTTTGAGGACAATGATGCGTGACTCAAACCCTGCGCCTGCTTGAAGCAGACGTACGGCTTGACTCAGCATTGGGGAGATAGGGCACCCCAGAGCATTGATGGAGCTGCACCATTGTTGCGACGCAACTCCAGCAATTCGCCGCCTTTACGGCACAGATGCGTAACGCTTTGGTGACGTTTTGGGCCCATGGTGCGCCGCATTGTAAATACGGCGCACCATGGGTGATGGTGGCGTGACGCACAATTACTGGCGCATCCCTGCTACTTTGCAGGGATGCGCCGGTAATTAAAAATCAGAACCTTAGTGTGTAGCATTACGCAGTTCTTTAAACTACACTCATACATAATTTCACAGGCCAATGAAATGAACACAAAATCTAAAACAAATAAGCATAGTAGCAACACTACTGAGAAGAAGGCGAGCAGTGTACCTGAAATGCACAGAAGATTTTGAAATATAATTTACCTACAATGTAATGAGCAGCATTATTGCTCTTGGTAAAAAACAAAAATTTGCAATATAATAACACAGCAGGAGAAAACATAGTAGTAAAGAAATAGCTACTACTACTCACCAAGCCCGGGGATCTCAAGGCCAAGGAGGTCGAGCAGATCTCGCTCACGGGTCAGGACATCCGTCCAGCGGTGGGTGGCCTGGTTGTAGGTGCGCCAGACCCGAGAGTGGTGGTAAATGGCCTGGCACACCTTCTCCCACCGCTTCCGGCGCTCCCGGACCCCGTACCCGGCACTGATCTTGCCGCCTCTCATGATGGTCCTGGGGAGGCGGCGCTGAACATAAAAAATGAGTTGGCCCACCTCCTCCGGGGTAAAGATCTCCCTGGGTACGACCTCCTCCCCCCTCAAACGCCCGCACGGGAGCCGGACACGGGGTGCGGGACCCTTCCCCTTCTCTTCCCGGCTCCCTTCACCATGGTCTGGGCGGAAAGGAATAAACAAAATAGAATAGGGAAGAGAAGAAAAGAAAAGAGTTTAAAAAAGTAGTTTAAAATTAACAAAAAGTAGCAGTAAACACAAAAATATAGGGCTAGAAAAATAGAGGGATAGATAATAAGTAAAATAGATCAAAAAAACTTCAAACAAGCAAAGGATGGCAGAGATTGACAGAGGATACAAAGACCATGCCCAGAACCATAGCAATGAATGAGAAACAAGATGGCCGCGCCCGTTCACGACCGCGCGGGTAAGTTCGCGCAAGATTTTCCTTGCGAACACGCGCGAAACTGTACTGGCAAGCCGCAGACTTTGCGAGATTACACTTCGCTCCCGGTAACGGAAATACGTCAGGCAAACAAGATGGCCGCGCCCTTGAACGACCGCGAGGGTAACTTTGCGCCTTGCGCTACGAGCGGCTCGCAAAAACGCACAAAACCTTGCCAACTAACACGCCGCAAAAAAACAAATTGTATATTCGCACGAATTTGCGGCTTCCGAATCCGATCTCGCGCGTGTTCGCGCCCCGCGAATCCCGCGAAATTGCAGAAAAACGAGTTTTTCAAAACTGAAAGCACTCGGCAGGGGCAAGAGTTCAAACTCATCATTAGTAACAATTCCCTGTAGTGCTTCCTGACTGGAGCCCCTCCAGAATTCAGTTGCTAGTTGCAACAATTGTATGACCCTGCTCTGACCCTCACAGCAGGCTCATAGAATAGCTACAAGTAGGCCACAAAGGTCCTGGGAAAAAAAAATGCACTGCAACAGAAAGCAAATTACAGATAAGGAAGCAGGTACCAGACTGGAAATTTAAAACAGTGACACATTAATAAACTAACCCCAAATTAATTCATGTCAGTTGAAGCAGGGCTGGTGTGCTTGCTTTTCCCACCCATAATCTACAGTGATGATGAACCAGAGGGTGGCATTGATGTAACAGAGGGTTGCAGTGGTGAAACAGAGGGTGCTGGGAACCTGTGATGATGAACCAGACGTAGAAACAACATAATCGCGACCGTTGCGTG
This sequence comes from Lissotriton vulgaris, assembly GCF_964263255.1. Classification (NCBI taxonomy): domain Eukaryota; kingdom Metazoa; phylum Chordata; class Amphibia; order Caudata; family Salamandridae; genus Lissotriton; species Lissotriton vulgaris. The sequence goes on along the minus strand of NC_141700.1, from coordinate 478,942,811 downwards.
CCGAAATGTAAGTTCGCAATTGCGAACTGGTACGAAACCCTCGCAAACTGGCAGAAATCCTTGCGAACACAAAAAAAAGATAATCCGCAAATTCGCTAGAATTCGCGGATTTTGCGGATTGCGAGTTCGCAAATCCGCAAAATTCGCGAACACGAGATTCGCAAAATTTGCCCATACTTAGTCTCTATCTGTGCTCAGCTGAAGACATGCTGCCTGTGAGAATTGTGGGTCTCTATCTGTGCTCAGCTGTAGACATGCTGCCCGTTTTTATGAGAAGGGTGGGTCTCTATCAGTGCTCAGCTGAATACATGCTGCCTGTTTTTCTGAGAATGGTGAGTCTCTATCTGTGCTCAGCTGAAGACATGCTGCCTGTAAGAATGGTGGGTCTCTATCTGTGCTCAGTTGAAGACATGCTGCCTGTTTTTCTGAGAATGGTGGGTCTCTATCTGTACTCAGTGGCAGACATGCTGCCTGTTTTTCTGAGAATGGTGGGTCTCTATCTGTGCTCAGTTGAAGACATGCTGCCTGTTTTTCTGGGAAAGGTGGGTCTCTATCTGTGCTCAGCTAAAGACATGCTGCCTGTTTTTATGAGAATTGTGGGGCTCTATTTGTGCTCAGCTGAAGACATGCTGCCTGTTTTTCTGAGAATGGTGGATCTGTATCTGTGCTCAGCTGAAGACATGCTGCCTGTGAGAATGGTGGAAATCTATCTGTGCTCAGCTGAAGACATGTTGCCTGTGAGAATGGTGGGTCTTTATCTGTGCTCAGCTGAAGACATGCTGCCTGTTTTTCTGAGAATGGTGGGTCTCTATCTGTGCTCAGCTGTAGACATGCTGCCTATTTTTCTGAGAATGGTGGGTCTCTATCTGTGCTCAGCTGAAGACATGCTGCCTGTGAGAATGGTGGGTCTCTATCTGTGCTCAGCTGTAGACATGCTGCCTGTTTTTCTGAGAACGGTGGGTCTCTATCTGTCCTTAGTTGAAGACAAGCTGCCTGTTTTTATGAGAATGGCGGGTCTCTATCTGTGCTCAGCTGAAGACATGCTGCCTGTTATTATGAGAATGGTGGGGCTATATTCGTGCTCAGCTGAAGACAAGCTGCCTGTTTTTCTGAGAATCGTGGGTCTCTGTCTGTGCTCAGCTGTAGACATGCTGCATGTTTTTCTGAGAACTGTGGGTCTCTATCTGTCCTCAGTTGAAGACATGCTGCCTGTTTTTCTGAGAATGGTGGGTTTCTATCTCTGTTCAGTGGCAGACATGCTGCATGTTTTACTGAGAATAGTGTGTCTCTGTGCTCAGCTGAAGACATGCTGCCTGTTTTTTTGAGAATGGTGGGTCTCTATCTGTGCACAGCTGAAGACATGCTGCCTGTGAGAATGGTGGAACTCTATCTGTGCTCTGTTGAAGACATGCTGCCTGTGAGAATGGTGGGTCTCTATCTGTGCTCGGCTGAAGACATGCTGCCTGTTCTTCTGAGAATGGTAGGTCTCTATCTGTGCTCAGCTGAAGACAAGCTGCCTGTTTTTCTGAGAATGGTGGGTCTCTGTCTGTGCTCAGCTGTAGACATGCTGCCTGTTTTTCTGAGAATGGTGGGTCTCTATCTTTGCTCAGCTGAAGACATGCTGCCTGTGAGAATGGTGGGTCTCTATCTGTGCTCAGCTGTAGACATGCTGCATGTTTTTCTGAGAATGGTGGGTCTCAGTGCTCAGCTGAAGACATGCTGCCAGTTTTTATGAGAATGGTGGGGATCTATCTGTGCTCAGCTGAAGACATGCTGCCTGTTTTCTGAGAATGGCGGCTCTCTATCTGTGCTCAGCTGAAGACACGCTGCATGTTTTTATGAGAATGGTGGGTCTGTATCTGTGCTCAGCTGAAGACATGCTGCCTGTGAGAATGGTGGGTCTCTATCTGTGCTCGGCTGAAGACATGCTGCACGTTTTTATGAGAATGGTGGGTCTCTATCTGTGCTCAGCAGAGGACATGCTGCCTGTGAGAATTGTGGGTCTCTATCTGTGCTCAGTTGTAGACATGCTGCCCGTTTTTATGAAAAGGGTGGGTCTCTATCTGTGCTCAGCTGAAGACATGCTGCCTGTTTTTCTGAGAATGGTGAGTCTCTATCTGTGCTCAGCTGAAGACATGCTGCCTGTAAGAATGGTCGGTCTCTATCTGTGCTCAGTTGAAGACATGCTGCCTGTTTTTCTGAGAATGGTGGGTCTCTATCTGTGCTCAGTTGAAGACATGCTGCCTGTTTTTCTGAGAATGGTGCGTCTCTATCTGTGCTCAGCTAAAGACATGCTGCCTGTTTTTATGAGAATTGTGGGGCTCTATTTGTGTTCAGCTGAAGACATGCTGCCTGTTTTTCTGAGAATGGTGGGTCTCTATCTGTGCTCAGCTAAAGACATGCTGCCTGTTTTTATGAGAATTGTGGGGCTCTATTTGTGTTCAGCTGAAGACATGCTGCCTGTTTTTCTGAGAATGGTGGATCTGTATCTGTGCTCAGCTGTAGACATGCTGCCTGTTTTTCTGAGAATGGTGGGTCTCTATATGTGCTCAGCTGAAGACATGCTGCCTGTGAGAATGGTGGGTCTCTATCTGTGCTCAGCTATAGACATGCTGCCTGTTTTTCTGAGAACGGTGGGTCTCTATATGTGCTCAGCTGAAGACATGCTGCCTGTGAGAATGGTGGGTCTTTATCTGTGCTCAGCTGAAGAAATGCTGCCTGTTTTTCTGAGAATGGTGGGTCTCTATCTGTACTCAGCTGTAGACATGCTGCCTGTTTTTCTGAGAATGGTGGGTCTCTATATGTGCTCAGCTGAAGACATGCTGCCTGTGAGAATGGTGGGTCTCTATCTGTGCTCAGCTGTAGACATGCTGCCTATTTTTCTGAGAACGGTGGGTCTCTATCTGTCCTTAGTTGAAGACATGCTGCCTGTTTTTATGAGAATGGCGGGTCTCTATCTGTGCTCAACTGAAGACATGCTGCCTGTTATTATGAGAATGGTGGGGCTATATTTGTGCTCAGCTGAAGACATGCTGCCTGTTTTTATGAGAATGGTGGGTCTTTATCTGTGCTCAGCTGAAGACATGCTGCCTGTTTTTCTGAGAATGGTGGGTCTCTATCTGTGCTCAGTTGAAGACATGCTGCCTGTTTTTCTGAGAAAGGTGGGTCTCTATCTGTGCTCAGCTAAAGACATGCTGCCTGTTTTTATGAGAATTGCGGGGCTCTATTTGTGCTCAGCTGAAGACATGCTGCCTGTTTTTCTGAGAATGGTGGATCTGTATCTGTGCTCAGCTGAAGACATGCTGCCTGTGAGAATGGTGGAAATCTATCTGTGCTCAGTTGAAGACATGTTGCCTGTGAGAATGGTGGGTCTCTATCTGTGCTCGGCTGAAGACATGCTGCCTGTTCTTCTGAGAATGGTAGGTCTCTATCTGTGCTCAGCTGAAGACAAGCTGCCTGTTTTTCTGAGAATGGTGGGTCTCTGTCTGTGCTCAGCTGTAGACATGCTGCCTGTTTTTCTGAGAATGGTGGGTCTCTATCTTTGCTCAGCTGAAGACATGCTGCCTGTGAGAATGGTGGGTCTCTATCTGTGCTCAGCTGTAGACATGCTGCATGTTTTTCTGAGAATGGTGGGTCTCAGTGCTCAGCTGAAGACATGCTGCCAGTTTTTATGAGAATGGTGGGGATCTATCTGTGCTCAGCTGAAGACATGCTGCCTGTTTTCTGAGAATGGCGGCTCTCTATCTGTGCTCAGCTGAAGACACGCTGCATGTTTTTATGAGAATGGTGGGTCTGTATCTGTGCTCAGCTGAAGACATGCTGCCTGTGAGAATGGTGGGTCTCTATCTGTGCTCGGCTGAAGACATGCTGCACGTTTTTATGAGAATGGTGGGTCTCTATCTGTGCTCAGCAGAGGACATGCTGCCTGTGAGAATTGTGGGTCTCTATCTGTGCTCAGTTGTAGACATGCTGCCCGTTTTTATGAAAAGGGTGGGTCTCTATCTGTGCTCAGCTGAAGACATGCTGCCTGTTTTTCTGAGAATGGTGAGTCTCTATCTGTGCTCAGCTGAAGACATGCTGCCTGTAAGAATGGTCGGTCTCTATCTGTGCTCAGTTGAAGACATGCTGCCTGTTTTTCTGAGAATGGTGGGTCTCTATCTGTGCTCATTTGAAGACATGCTGCCTGTTTTTCTGAGAATGGTGCGTCTCTATCTGTGCTCAGCTAAAGACATGCTGCCTGTTTTTATGAGAATGGTGGGTCTCTATCTGTGCTCAGCTAAAGACATGCTGCCTGTTTTTATGAGAATTGTGGGGCTCTATTTGTGTTCAGCTGAAGACATGCTGCCTGTTTTTCTGAGAATGGTGGATCTGTATCTGTGCTCAGCTGTAGACATGCTGCCTGTTTTTCTGAGAATGGTGGGTCTCTATATGTGCTCAGCTGAAGACATGCTGCCTGTGAGAATGGTGGGTCTCTATCTGTGCTCAGCTATAGACATGCTGCCTGTTTTTCTGAGAACGGTGGGTCTCTATATGTGCTCAGCTGAAGACATGCTGCCTGTGAGAATGGTGGGTCTTTATCTGTGCTCAGCTGAAGAAATGCTGCCTGTTTTTCTGAGAATGGTGGGTCTCTATCTGTACTCAGCTGTAGACATGCTGCCTGTTTTTCTGAGAATGGTGGGTCTCTATATGTGCTCAGCTGAAGACATGCTGCCTGTGAGAATGGTGGGTCTCTATCTGTGCTCAGCTGTAGACATGCTGCCTATTTTTCTGAGAACGGTGGGTCTCTATCTGTCCTTAGTTGAAGACATGCTGCCTGTTTTTATGAGAATGGCGGGTCTCTATCTGTGCTCAACTGAAGACATGCTGCCTGTTATTATGAGAATGGTGGGGCTATATTTGTGCTCAGCTGAAGACATGCTGCCTGTTTTTATGAGAATGGTGGGTCTTTATCTGTGCTCAGCTGAAGACATGCTGCCTGTTTTTCTGAGAATGGTGGGTCTCTATCTGTGCTCAGTTGAAGACATGCTGCCTGTTTTTCTGAGAAAGGTGGGTCTCTATCTGTGCTCAGCTAAAGACATGCTGCCTGTTTTTATGAGAATTGCGGGGCTCTATTTGTGCTCAGCTGAAGACATGCTGCCTGTTTTTCTGAGAATGGTGGATCTGTATCTGTGCTCAGCTGAAGACATGCTGCCTGTGAGAATGGTGGAAATCTATCTGTGCTCAGTTGAAGACATGTTGCCTGTGAGAATGGTGGGTCTTTATCTGTGCTCAGCTGAAGATATGCTGCCTGTTTTTCCTGAGAATGGTGGGTCTCTATCTGTGCTCAGCTGTAGACATGCTGCCTGTTTTTCTGAGAATGGTGGGTCTCTATCTGTGCTCAGCTGAAGACATGCTGCCTGTGAGAATGGTGGGTCTCTATCTGTGCTCAGCTGTAGACATGCTGCCTGTTTTTCTGAGAACGGTGGGTCTCTATCTGTCCTTAGTTGAAGACAAGCTGCCTGTTTTTATGAGAATGGCGGGTCTCTATCTGTGCTCAGCTGAAGACATGCTGCCTGTTATTATGAGAATGGTGGGGCTATATTTGTGCTCAGCTGAAGACATGCTGCCTGTTTTTATGAGAATGGTGGGTCTTTATCTGTGCTCAGCTGAAGACATGCTGCCTGTTTTTCTGAGAATGGTGGGTCTCTATCTGTGCTCAGCTGTAGACATGCTACCTGTTTTTCTGAGAATGATGGGTCTCTATCTGTGCTCAACTGAAGACATGCTGCCTGTGAGAATGGTGGAACTCTATCTGTGCTCAGCTGAAAACATGATGCCTGTGAGAATGGTGGGTCTCTATCTGTGCTCGGCTGAAGACATGCTGCCTGTTTTTCTTAGAATTGTGGGTTTCTTTCTCTGCTCAGTGGCAGACATGCTGCCTGTTTTTCTGAGAATGGTGGGTCTCTGTGCTCAGCTGAAGACATGCTGCCAGTTTTTATGAGAATGGTGGGGTTCTATCTGTGCTCAGCTGTAGACATGCTGCCTGTTTTCTGAGAATGGTCGGTCTCTATCTGTGCTCAGCTGAAGACATTCTGCCTGTTTTTATGAGAATGGTGGGTCTCTATCTGTGCTCAGCTGAAGACATGCTGCCTGTGAGAATGGTGGGTCTCTATCTGTGCTCGGCTGTAGACATGCTGCCTGTTTTTATGAGAAGGGTGGGTCTCTATCTGTGCTCGGCTGAAGACATGCTGCCTGTTTTTATGAGAATGGTGGGTCTCTCTCTGTGCTCAGCTGAAGACCTGCTGCCCGTGAGAATGGTGGGTCTCTATCTGTGCTCAGCTGTAGACATGCTGCCCGTTTTTATGAGAATGGTGGGTCTCTGTCTCTGCTCGGCTGAAGACATGCTGCCTGTGAGAATGGTGGTCTCTATCTGTGCTCAGTTGAAGACATGCTGCCTGTAGGAATGATGGGTCTCTATCTGTGCTCAGCTGTAGACATGCTGCCTGTTTTTCTGAGAATGGCGGGGCACTATTTGTGCTCAGCTGAAGACATGCTGCCTGTTATTATGAGAATGGTGGGGCTATATTTGTGCTCAGCTGAAGACATGCTGCCTGTTTTTATGAGAATGGTGGGTCTTTATCTGTGCTCAGCTGAAGACATGCTGCCTGTTTTTCTGAGAATGGTGGGTCTCTATCTGTGCTCAGTTGAAGACATGCTGCCTGTTTTTTCGAGAAAGGTGGGTCTCTATCTGTGCTCAGCTAAAGACATGCTGCCTGTTTTTATGAGAATTGCGGGGCTCTATTTGTGCTCAGCTGAAGACATGCTGCCTGTTTTTCTGAGAATGGTGGATCTGTATCTGTGCTCAGCTGAAGACATGCTGCCTGTGAGAATTGTGGGTCTCTATCTGTGCTCAGTTGTAGACATGCTGCCCGTTTTTATGAAAAGGGTGGGTCTCTATCTGTGCTCAGCTGAAGACATGCTGCCTGTTTTTCTGAGAATGGTGAGTCTCTATCTGTGCTCAGCTGAAGACATGCTGCCTGTAAGAATGGTCGGTCTCTATCTGTGCTCAGTTGAAGACATGCTGCCTGTTTTTCTGAGAATGGTGGGTCTCTATCTGTGCTCAGTTGAAGACATGCTGCCTGTTTTTCTGAGAATGGTGCGTCTCTATCTGTGCTCAGCTAAAGACATGCTGCCTGTTTTTATGAGAATTGTGGGGCTCTATTTGTGTTCAGCTGAAGACATGCTGCCTGTTTTTCTGAGAATGGTGGGTCTCTATCTGTGCTCAGCTAAAGACATGCTGCCTGTTTTTATGAGAATTGTGGGGCTCTATTTGTGTTCAGCTGAAGACATGCTGCCTGTTTTTCTGAGAATGGTGGATCTGTATCTGTGCTCAGCTGTAGACATGCTGCCTGTTTTTCTGAGAATGGTGGGTCTCTATATGTGCTCAGCTGAAGACATGCTGCCTGTGAGAATGGTGGGTCTCTATCTGTGCTCAGCTATAGACATGCTGCCTGTTTTTCTGAGAACGGTGGGTCTCTATATGTGCTCAGCTGAAGACATGCTGCCTGTGAGAATGGTGGGTCTTTATCTGTGCTCAGCTGAAGAAATGCTGCCTGTTTTTCTGAGAATGGTGGGTCTCTATCTGTACTCAGCTGTAGACATGCTGCCTGTTTTTCTGAGAATGGTGGGTCTCTATATGTGCTCCGCTGAAGACATGCTGCCTGTGAGAATGGTGGGTCTCTATCTGTGCTCAGCTGTAGACATGCTGCCTATTTTTCTGAGAACGGTGGGTCTCTATCTGTCCTTAGTTGAAGACATGCTGCCTGTTTTTATAAGAATGGCGGGTCTTTATCTGTGCTCAGCTGAAGACATGCTGCCTGTTTTCTGAGAATGGTGGGTCTCTATCTGTGCTCAGCTGAAGACTTGCTGCCTGTTTTTATGAGAATGGTGAGTCTCTATCTGTGCTCAACTGAAGACATGCTGCCTTTAAGAATGGTGGGTCTCTATCTGTGCTCAGTTGAAGACATGCTGCCTATTTTTCTGAGAATGATGGGTCTCTATCTGTGCTCAGTGGCAGACATGCTGCCTCTTTTTCTAAGAATGGTGGGTCTCTATCTGTGCTCAGCTAAAGACATGCTGCATGTTTTTATGAGAATGGTGGGTCTGTATCTGTGCTCAGCTGAAGACATTCTGCCTGTGAGAATGGTGGAACTCTATCTGTGCTCAGTTGAAGACATGTTGCCTGTGAGAATGCTGGGTCTCTATCTGTGCTCGGCTGAAGACATGCTGCCTGTTTTTCTGAGAATGGTGGGTCTGTATCTGTGCTCAGCTGAAGACATGCTGCCTGTAAGAATGGTGGAACTCTATCTGTGCTCAGTTGAAGACATGTTGCCTGTGAGAATGGTGGGTCTCTATCTGTGCTCGGCTGAAGACATGCTGCCTGTTCATCTGAGAATGGTGGGTATCTATCTGTGCTCACCTGAAGACATGCTGCCTGTTTTTCTGAGAATGGTGGGTCTTTATTTGTGCTCAGCTGAAGACATGCTGCCTGTTTTTCTGAGAATGGTGCGTCTCTATCCTAAAGACATGCTGCCTGTTTTTCTGAGAATGGTGGGGCTATATTTGTGCTCAGCTGAAGACATGCTGCCTGTTTTTCTGAGAATGGTGGGTCTCTATCAGTGCTCAGCTGTAGACATGCTGCCTGTTTTTCTGTGAATGGTGGGTCTCTATCTGTGCTCAGTTGAAGACATGCTGCCTGTTTTTCTGAGAATGGTGGGTCTCTATCCGTGCTCAGCTGAAGACATGCTGCCTGTGAGAATGGTGGGTCTCTATCTGTGATCAGCTGTAGACATGCTGCCTGTTTTTCTGAGAACGGTGGGTCTCTATCTGTCCTCAGTTGAGGACATGCTGCCTGTTTTTATGAGAATGTTGGGTCTCTATCTGTGCTCAGCTGAAGACATGATGCGTGTTTTTATGAGAATGGGGGGTCTCTATTTGTGCTCAGTTGAAGACATGCTGCCTGTTTTTATGAGAATGGTGGGTATCTATCTGTGCTCAGCTGAAGACATGCTGCCTGTTTTTATGAGAATGGTGGGTCTCTATCTGTGCTCAGCTAAAGACATGCTGCCTGTTTTTATGAGAATGGTGGGGCTCTATTTGTGCTCAGCTGCAGACATGCTGCCTGTTTTTATGAGAATGGTGGGTCTCTATCTGTGCTCAGCTAAAGACATGCTGCCTGTGAGAATGGTGGAACACTATCTGTGCTCAGTTGAAGACATGCTGCCTGTGAGTATGGTGAGTCTCTATCTGTGCTCGGCTGAAGACATGGTGCCTGTTCTTCTGAGAATGGTGGGTCTCTATCTGTGCCCAGCTGAAGAGATGCTGCCTGTTTTTCTGAGAATGGTGGGTCTTTATCTGTGCTCAGCTGAAGACATGGGGCCTGTTTTTCTGAGAATGGAGGGGCTCTATCTGTGCTCAGCTGTAGACATGCTGCCTGTTTTTATGAGAAGGGTGGGTCTCTATCTGTGCTCGGCTGAGGACATGCTGCCTGTTTTTATGAGAATGGTGAGTCTCTATCTGTGCTCAGATGAAGACATGCTGCCTGTAAGAATGGTGGGTCTCTATCTGTGCTCAGCTGAAGACATGCTGCCTGTTTTTCTGAGAATGATGGGTCTCTATCTGTGCTCAGCTAAAGACATGCTGCATGTTTTTATGAGAATGGTGGGTCTGTATCTGTGCTCAGCTGAAGACATGCTGACTGTGAGAATGGTGGAACTCTATCTGTGCTCAGTTGAAGACATGTTGCCTGTGAGAATGCTGGGTCTCTATCTGTGCTCGGTTAAAGACATGCTGCCTGTTTTTCTGAGAATGGTGGGTCTGTATCTGTGCTCAGCTGAAGACATGCTGCCTGTGAGAATGGTGGAACTCTATCTGTGCTCAGTTGAAGACATGTTGCCTGTGAGAATGGTGGGTCTCTATCTGTGCTCGGCTGAAGACATGCTGCCTGTTCATCTGAGAATGGTGGGTATCTATCTGTGCTCACCTGAAGACATGCTGCCTGTTTTTTCTGAGAATGGTGGGTCTTTATCTGTGCTCAGCTGAAGACATGCTGCCTGTTTTTCTGAGAATGGTGGGTCTCTATCTGTGCTCAGCTGTAGACATGCTGCCTGTTTTTCTGAGAACGGTGGGTCTCTATCTGTCCTCAGTTGAAGACATGCTGCCTGTTTTTATGAGAATGGTGGGTCTCTATCTGTGCTCAGCTGAAGACATGATGCATGTTTTTTGGAGAATGGCGGATCTCTATTTGTGCTCAGTTGAAGACATGCTGCCTGTTTTTATGAGAATGGTGGGTCTCTATCTGTGCTCAGCTGAAGTCATGCTGCCTGTTTATATGAGAATGGTGGGTCTCTATCTGTGCTCTGCTAAAGACATGCTGCCTGTTTTTCTGAGAATGGTGGGGCTATATTTGTGCTCAGCTGAAGACATGCTGCCTGTTTTTCTGAGAATGGTGGGTCTCTATCAGTGCTCAGCTGAAGACATGCTGCCAGTTTTTATGAGAATGGTGGTCTCTATCTGTGCTCAGTTGAAGACATGCTGCCTGTAGGAATGATGGGTCTCTATCTGTGCTCAGCTGTAGACATGCTGCCTGTTTTTCTGAGAATGGCGGGGCACTATTTGTGCTCAGCTGAAGACATGCTGCCTGTTTGTCTGAGAATGGTGGGTCTCTATCTGTGCTCAGCTGAAGACATGCTGCCTGTGAGAATGGTTGAACTCTATCTGTGCTCAGTTGAAGACTTGCTACCTGTGAGAATGGTGGGTCTCTATCTGTGCTCGGCTGAAGACATGCTGCCTGTTCTTCTGAGAATGGTGGGTCTCTATCTGTGCTCAGCCGAAGAGATGCTGCCTGTTCTTCTGAGAATGGTGGGTCTCTATCTGTGCTCTGCCGAAGAGATGCTGCCTGTTTTTTTGAGAACGGTGGGTCTCTATCTGTCCTCAGTTGAAGACATGCTGCCTGTTTTTATGAGAATGGTGGGTCTCTATCGGTGCTCAGCTGAAGACATGATGTCTGTTTTTATGAGAATGGGGGGTCTCTATTTGTGCTCAGTTGAAGACATGCTGCCTGTTCTTCTGAGAATGGTGGGTCTCTATCTGTGCTCAGCCGAAGAGATGCTGCCTGTTCTTCTGAGAATGGTGGGTCTCTATCTGTGCTCAGCCGAAGAGATGCTGCCTGTTCTTCTGAGAATGGTGGGTCTCTATCTGTGCTCTGCCGAAGAGATGCTGCCTGTTTTTTTGAGAACGGTGGGTCTCTATCTGTCCTCAGTTGAAGACATGCTGCCTGTTTTTATGAGAATGGTGGGTCTCTATCGGTGCTCAGCTGAAGACATGATGTCTGTTTTTATGAGAATGGTGGGTCTCTATCTGTGCTCAGCTGAAGACATGCTGCCTGTGAGAATGGTGGGTCTCTATCTGTGCTCGGCTGTAGACATGCTGCCTGTTTTTATGAGAAGGGTGGGTCTCTATCTGTGCTCGGCTGAAGACATGCTGCCTGTTTTTATGAGAATGGTGGGTCTCTCTCTGTGCTCAGCTGAAGACCTGCTGCCCGTGAGAATGGTGGGTCTCTATCTGTGCTCAGCTGTAGACATGCTGCCCGTTTTTATGAGAATGGTGGGTCTCTGTCTGTGCTCGGCTGAAGACATGCTGCCTGTGAGAATGGTGGTCTCTATCTGTGCTCAGTTGAAGACATGCTGCCTGTAGGAATGATGGGTCTCTATCTGTGCTCAGCTGTAGACATGCTGCCTGTTTTTCTGAGAATGGCGGGGCACTATTTGTGCTCAGCTGAAGACATGCTGCCTGTTATTATGAGAATGGTGGGGCTATATTTGTGCTCAGCTGAAGACATGCTGCCTGTTTTTATGAGAATGGTGGGTCTTTATCTGTGCTCAGCTGAAGACATGCTGCCTGTTTTTCTGAGAATGGTGGGTCTCTATCTGTGCTCAGTTGAAGACATGCTGCCTGTTTTTTCGAGAAAGGTGGGTCTCTATCTGTGCTCAGCTAAAGACATGCTGCCTGTTTTTATGAGAATTGCGGGGCTCTATTTGTGCTCAGCTGAAGACATGCTGCCTGTTTTCTGAGAATGGTGGATCTGTATCTGTGCTCAGCTGAAGACATGCTGCCTGTGAGAATTGTGGGTCTCTATCTGTGCTCAGTTGTAGACATGCTGCCCGTTTTTATGAAAAGGGTGGGTCTCTATCTGTGCTCAGCTGAAGACATGCTGCCTGTTTTTCTGAGAATGGTGAGTCTCTATCTGTGCTCAGCTGAAGACATGCTGCCTGTAAGAATGGTCGGTCTCTATCTGTGCTCAGTTGAAGACATGCTGCCTGTTTTTCTGAGAATGGTGGGTCTCTATCTGTGCTCAGTTGAAGACATGCTGCCTGTTTTTCTGAGAATGGTGCGTCTCTATCTGTGCTCAGCTAAAGACATGCTGCCTGTTTTTATGAGAATTGTGGGGCTCTATTTGTGTTCAGCTGAAGACATGCTGCCTGTTTTTCTGAGAATGGTGGGTCTCTATCTGTGCTCAGCTAAAGACATGCTGCCTGTTTTTATGAGAATTGTGGGGCTCTATTTGTGTTCAGCTGAAGACATGCTGCCTGTTTTTCTGAGAATGGTGGATCTGTATCTGTGCTCAGCTGTAGACATGCTGCCTGTTTTTCTGAGAATGGTGGGTCTCTATATGTGCTCAGCTGAAGACATGCTGCCTGTGAGAATGGTGGGTCTCTATCTGTGCTCAGCTATAGACATGCTGCCTGTTTTTCTGAGAACGGTGGGTCTCTATATGTGCTCAGCTGAAGACATGCTGCCTGTGAGAATGGTGGGTCTTTATCTGTGCTCAGCTGAAGAAATGCTGCCTGTTTTTCTGAGAATGGTGGGTCTCTATCTGTACTCAGCTGTAGACATGCTGCCTGTTTTTCTGAGAATGGTGGGTCTCTATCTGTGCTCCGCTGAAGACATGCTGCCTGTGAGAATGGTGGGTCTCTATCTGTGCTCAGCTGTAGACATGCTGCCTATTTTTCTGAGAACGGTGGGTCTCTATCTGTCCTTAGTTGAAGACATGCTGCCTGTTTTTATGAGAATGGCGGGTCTTTATCTGTGCTCAGCTGAAGACATGCTGCCTGTTTTCTGAGAATGGTGGGTCTCTATCTGTGCTCAGCTGAAGACTTGCTGCCTGTTTTTATGAGAATGGTGAGTCTCTATCTGTGCTCAACTGAAGACATGCTGCCTTTAAGAATGGTGGGTCTCTATCTGTGCTCAGTTGAAGACATGCTGCCTATTTTTCTGAGAATGATGGGTCTCTATCTGTGCTCAGTGGCAGACATGCTGCCTCTTTTTCTAAGAATGGTGGGTCTCTATCTGTGCTCAGCTAAAGACATGCTGCATGTTTTTATGAGAATGGTGGGTCTCTATCTGTGCTCAGCTGAAGTCATGCTGCCTGTTTATATGAGAATGGTGGGTCTCTATCTGTGCTCTGCTAAAGACATGCTGCCTGTTTTTCTGAGAATGGTGGGGCTATATTTGTGCTCAGCTGAAGACATGCTGCCTGTTTTTCTGAGAATGGTGGGTCTCTATCAGTGCTCAGCTGAAGACATGCTGCCAGTTTTTATGAGAATGGTGGTCTCTATCTGTGCTCAGTTGAAGACATGCTGCCTGTAGGAATGATGGGTCTCTATCTGTGCTCAGCTGTAGACATGCTGCCTGTTTTTCTGAGAATGGCGGGGCACTATTTGTGCTCAGCTGAAGACATGCTGCCTGTTTGTCTGAGAATGGTGGGTCTCTATCTGTGCTCAGCTGAAGACATGCTGCCTGTGAGAATGGTTGAACTCTATCTGTGCTCAGTTGAAGACTTGCTACCTGTGAGAATGGTGGGTCTCTATCTGTGCTCGGCTGAAGACATGCTGCCTGTTCTTCTGAGAATGGTGGGTCTCTATCTGTGCTCAGCCGAAGAGATGCTGCCTGTTCTTCTGAGAATGGTGGGTCTCTATCTGTGCT